>NC_050574.1:254481676-255178343 GCF_011100635.1 Trichosurus vulpecula | reverse complement strand
GATACTATTTATGACCTTCCTCCAGTCTCCTCTATAAAGTCTTACAAAGTTTTATTCTCAACTTGTATTGTACTTAGCTTCTATGTCTGTGCTTTGCAAGGATATCAAGTATTTTTTGGTGAGATTGATTAAATTTCTCTATAAACCAGTGATTCAGTGAACATCTTTATTTTCATCCATTCTTAATTTTTCAGAGCCAACAAGTTGTTTCAATAGGTTGGAATTACTGTAATTACATAAATTATCTTCTAATCATTATCCATTTATAGTTGCCATTGATTTTTACTTGTGATCAAATGAGACAATGGCCTGGATGCGTAAAGACAGATGATTTTAAAATAATTATCTCTTGTCTGATATCATCTATTTCTTAGCACTTTACCTTTATTTTTTTCTATTTATTGTGAATTTAATCATTAAACATTTTATATACATAGAACTTTAAAATGATTACAAGAAACTGAATCTCTGAAATAGATAAAAATATGAAAGTTACATAGATCAACATATATCTACATGTAAAATTTGCATATTACATATATAATATTTAAAAGGAAATAAAAATATTCTGTACTCTTCTGTACCTTTTGTTTGTGTCTGTATACTTAAAATATTTTATTAATATCTTTCATTGCATATCTCTCACTACTCAACTCATTAACCTACCACATACTATCTCTTTTTGGAAATCACAGTTGTTTCTTTGAACAAATTGTGATGTGGTCCATTTCATTTTTTATGATAGTGTTTAGTGCTCTTCAAATTCAATTTTTTTCAACCACCATCTTCAAAATATATTCACAATTTATAGATGGTAGTTTTCTGTGTAGTATACAGTACTTTAGTTTCTTTCATTCCATAATCTTGATCCATATTTTCCAACTTTTTTTCCTTACAATTATCCTTCTGTCCACTTACCCATTAAAGTCACTGAATATTGAGTATATATTGACTTGGTTTGGAGGATCCTGTCAATTTCTTAACAAGTTTTTATTTCCTCTACTTGTGGTACAGAAATTGGTGGTGAATAAGCAACAATGATTTTCTTTCTTTTTCTTTTTTAAATTCCCCTCCCAATTTATTAATTAATTTATTTTTAGTTTTCAACATTCATTTCCATAAATTTTCCCCCTCCTTCCCCAAGATGACATGCCATCTGATTTGGGCTCTACACATACATTCCTATTAAACATATTTTTACATTGGTCATGTTGCATAGAATTATAACAAATGGGAGAAACCATGAGAAAGAAAACAAAACAAAAAAAAAATAGTCTGTTTCGCTCTGCATCCCAACTCCATGGTTCTTTCTCTGGATGTGGATGGCATTTTCCATCATGAGTCCTTTGGAAATGTTTTAGGTCTTTGCATTGCTGAGATGCGCTAAGTCTGTCAAAATCAGTCATCAAACACTGTGGCTGTTACTGTGTACAATGTTCTCCTGGTTCTCCTCACTTCACTCAGCATCAGTTCATATAAGTCTTTCCATGTTTTTCTGAAGTCCACCTGTTCATTTCTTGTAGCACAGTAGTATTCCATTACATTCATATACCACAACTTATTCAGGCCTTCCTCCAATTGATGGGCATCCCCTCAATTTCCATTTCTTGGCCACCACAAAGAGAGCTGCTATAAATCTTTTTGTACACGTGGGTCCTTTTCTCATTTTTATGGTCTCTTTGGGATACAGCCCTAAAAGTGGTATTGCTGGGTCAAAGGGTATGCACATTTTTATAGCCCTTTGGGCATACTTCTCAATTGCTCTCCAGAATGGTTGAATCAGCTCACAGCTCCATCAACAATGAATTAGTGTTTCAACTTTCCCACATCTCCAACATTTATCATTTTCCTGTTTTGTCATGGTAGCCAATCTGATAGGTGTGATGTGGTACCTCAGAGTTGTTTTGATTCGCGTCTCTCTAATCAATAGTGATTTAGAGCATTTTTTCATATGACTATAGATGGCTTTAATTTCTTCCTCTGAAAACTGTCTGTTCATGTCCTTTGACCATTTACCAACTGGGGAAACAATGATTTTCTAGTTCATTTCTTTACATTTCTTATTATGACTGTTGTAAGGCATGACCAATTGTTTGATGAAACTAGGTTCTTGTTGCCTTTGGGATCACAGTGTAGCACATTTTATAAATTTGTCTGTTCAACTCTCTGTGAAGAAACTAAGCCATCCTTCAATTTGGCTACAGTTTCTATATAGCTTCCAGTTTCTTCTGTGTTGTGTGCGTGTGTACATATGAATGAATGAATGGACATATATTTTATGCATGAAGAATGTAAGTTTATGTATAATTTACTTTTTCCAGTATGACTCTTGGTAATTGGACAAAGATGTCCGATTTATATTACTAAGAGTTCAATTGTTATCAGTAGCATATCTAAAAACTGTATAACTCTTAAAATACTCTTTTTTTTCCTGCCACTCTTCAAGATGCAACTGCACAGTTTGTATACTCATTTTAATTTGTATGCTCATTTTTGTTTTATTTATTCATTAAACATTTATTAAATTACCAAATTCCAGACATTGTGCTAATAGCTGGGAATCCAAAGAAAGGCAAAAGACAGTCCCCTACTACCAAGGAGCTCAAAATCTAATGGAGGGGAGGCAATGTGCAAATAACTATATACAAACAAGCTATATGCAGGCTAAATTGGAAATAATATGCAGGGGAAAGGTATTAGAATTAAGGAGGTGTGTGAAAGGTTTATTACTAAAGACAGGTAGGATTCTATGTGGGACCTGAAGGTAGCCAAGGAAGTCAGGAGACAGAAATGAGGAGGGAACCAATTCTAGGCATGGAGGACAGCCAGTGAAAATTTCCAGAGTCAGTAGATGGAGTTTCTTGTTTAACAAATAACCAGGATGTTTGTGTTACAACATTGTACAGTACCTTGGTCAAGGGGAGTAGGGAGGAGAAGAGGACTGGAAAGGCAGGAGGAGGGCAGGTTAAGCAGACCTTTCAGTCAGAAGCAGAGGATTCTATATATCATATTTAATCCTTGATGTAATAAGGAACCACTGGAGTTCGTGGGGGGATGGAGAGGGCTTCAATGGTCATACTTGCACTTTTAACAAAATCACTTTGGCAGTTGAATGGAAGATGGGCTAGAGTGTAGTGAGACTTATCACAGGGAGACCAACCAATAGACTGTTACAATAGTTGAAGTTTGTGGTGATGAGAGCCTGTATCAGGGTAGCAGCAGTGTCAGAGGAGAGAAGTGGGAGTGTATAAGAGATGTTATGAAGGCAGAATCAACAGGTCGTTACAACATTTTGGATATGGCGGAGAGGGGGACTGTAAGAGAATGAAGAGCAGAGGTTGTCACCTAGGTGTGAATCTGGGTGCTTGGGAAGATAGTAGTAACCTTGACAATAATAGGAGAATTAAGAAGAGGGGAAGCTTTGAGGGAAAATATGAGTCTAATTATGGACATGTTCAGTTTAAGATTTCTATGGAACATCCAGTTTGAGATGCCTAAGAGCTAGTTTTGGAGCCTGGAAGTCAGCAGAGAGGTTAGGACTAGTTAAGATTTGAGAATCATTAGCATAGAGGTGATAATTGAATTCATTGGAGCTTATGAGATCACTAAGTGAAATAGAGTAGAGGGAGAAGAGAACAAGGCCCAGGATGTAGCTCTGGGGGATACCCATAATGAACATGTGTGATTTGAATGAAGATAAAACAAAGGAGTTTGAGAAGGAACAGTCAGGAGGTAGGAAGAGAACTCCAAGAGGAGAATCACAAAAACCTTTAGAGAAGGGAGTATAAAGGAGAGAAGAGTGTGATTGCTTTGTCAAAAGCTGAAAAGAGGTCAAGAAGGATAAGGATTGAATAAAGGCTACTAGATTTCAATTAAGAGATAATGGTTAACTGCAGAAAGAGAAGTTTTGGTTGAATGATGGAGTTGGGAAACAAATTGGAGAGTTAAGAGAATGAGGAAAATTCCAAGAATCTATTGTAGGCAATTTTTTAGCCACAAAAGGAAGGAGAAAGTGGTATTTGCTGCCATAAAAGAGTTTGAAAATCTATAAATGTTCAATCAGAGTTCACTGCATCCCACCATGAAAAATTATAAATGTTCTATCAGAAATCATTGCATCCCACCATTGGTTTACTCATTACTCCTTAAATAGAATATATTTGTTTCTGCCTACACATTTTTACAAATACATCTTGACCTTTTGGAATACTATACTAATGCAGTAACTAGCAGGGGGCAAAAAGAAGCTTTGTTTCAGAGGTGGGCAGCTGCTTTCTTCCCAAGAGTACTCATGTTCATGCCGCCTTCTTGTTTACAACTATGATTACCACTTCCCAGTTTGTCATCTCAAGAAGCATAGATTATCTGGTTTTAAAGATTGATTGTAGGAAGGAAGGAAGAAATTAAAGACTGCTCTGTGCACTTCTGGTCTTTTACCTTGTCCAGTACAGCACTATTTGCCTTTCTCATACATAAGGCATAAATTGTTTAACACCATAAACTTTTTGTTTAACCATAATATCTTCCTTTGGGAACATTCTTCTTCAGAGATGGTGAATTCTATTTTGCTTATTTCAGTGTAAAGATTTTTTTGGTTTTGAGCCACAGTGTATTTCACAGGAACTTCTGTATGTTTTATATTTGTTCATATAATGGTTCTCATGCTCAAATATACTTAAAATGCTACAGCTGTGTTTTGGAGTGACTGGATGCACTTCCATTTAATAATACTTTCAAATATTATAAAAGCTTTTCACAGCATAAGTTGCTAGACCTATTCTACCTTTGAGTATGTTATTATACTAAAAAAGAAAGATAGGCCAGATTCCATACCATTGAGTAGGACATTTCTTCAGTTATATGATTAGTTTCATTGGAGAAGAGGCTGTGAATAGAGATAGATTAAAACAGTAGAAACTGGAATATTGTTTTAGTAAGTTATAGATCATTTTAGATGTAAATACCACACATGACAAAAGAAGTACTGTGGAAAATGGGGGAGTGCAGGTCCCCTTTTTATTAGAAGCTAATTTTATAGAGCAGGGTTGGAAGGAGAAGTCATGATGGGGATATAAATTCTGTTCTCAGATACTCATGCAGAACTTCCATTTTGTGCTCTGCTGATTCTTATAGTGGAAATCTGGAAAGACAGAATTCTTGGCCCCATTTTTTTATCCCTTCAGTTGCTATGCACTCTGGATGAGGTAAAAAGAAAATCACACCTTACACACTCTAATTTACCAGACCACAAAATACACTTTAAAACCATCAATGTGTTTAAAATGAAATTTAACTTTAAAGAAAAGTCTGGCAATTAACATTTGCAAACTATTTTGCTATATGCTTCTTCAGTAAATATCTTCAAATTTCGGTATTTAAGTGCACAAATTATTATCTTTTGAAGATGTTTATCATGTGACCTCCATATTCATGGAAAAACAAATAAAAGAAAGTATGACTAAGATTCCCCTTGGATCTATGATACTTTGACTCAATGAAATGGCAATATGATACTTGAAGTGAAAATTATGGCAATATCATTTCTATGTCATTAACTATAATAGTAATTGCTATGCCCGTAGATAAATATTATTCCTTATAGAATCTTTATAAAAATGAGAAAAATAAAATGAATGGTTTCATTGACAGGGAAATAAAACAATTAAGGCATATAATATGTAAAAAAAAGTCACTTTAAAAATGCCTACCGATAGGAAGAAGAAATGAATAATTTCAGTTTGAGATAGCTGATTAGGAAAAAAGTCAATACTATGTAACTGGTATCTAATTGACTTGAGCTGTTGCTCAAAGAGGAGCTGAATAAAAACCACAATATGAAAAATAAATTATATGACAATTTAAAACCACCCCTCCTCCAAATATTTTCTATAGCGTTGTATTTTCATTTTCCCCTACATGAAGCAAAACCAAACTTGCCCAATTGTGTTGCAACAAAAATGAGACACTCTCATAGAAAAAAAGGACTTTACAGAAAATACTTAAGGACAGAAGAAATCAAAGAACTAGAGTATTAATAGGTTCATCAGTACTTAAAGGTCTCCTGATGACAGTCTTCCTTCTGGCAAGGGTTACCAACCTCACATGGAAATTAGGAGTCAGTACTTAACCAAACTAAATAATTAGTTACGGGCAAGCAACAGAAGAATAGGATAAGATCAGAAAATATTAGTCTTAAATGTTCTAGGTCCTAATTCTTTCTATCTCTTTCATCAGAAGAAGACCTACTAATAGGATAAATTCAAGAGCAAAAGAAGTCTTAGAATCCAACGTAGGCATATCTCAGGTATAATAAGTACAGTCCCGAAAGTATTAGCATAGTTTTAAAATATTAAAATGTAAAACTGCAGTAAGACATTTGAGACACTGTGTTTTGGGAGCACTTATGTTCTAGGCACACTAATAAGTACATAGGTCCATGGAAATACATACATACAGATCCTTGACCTTATGAAACGAAGTGCCAAGGATACAGATATAATGAATGAAACATTTTCTATTTGCAAGAAACTTACATTCCAAAGGGAGAGGACAACAAAAATGTATCTAAATGTATATAAAATAAATATTAAAAATACAAAGTAGTTAAATACAGTATAGTTTGGGAAAAATGTACTAATTGTTGGGCAGATCAGGAATGGCTTGTTGAAGGAGATGGGGCTTTAGTTGTATGTTGAAGGAAGGAGTAATTTCCAGACATGGTACAGCCAGTGCAGAGACATGAAGATGGTAGATGGGGTGTCATTTGTGAAGATCAGATAGAAGTACAGTTTGTCTGGATCCCAAAATGTGGGACTGTTGTTCATTGAGTCTAGAAGATTAGGGTGAGGATGCTAAAGGTTTAAAAATCTGAACAGAGGAGTTTAAATGTTATGCTAGGGACAATAGGGAACCACTAATGTTGAGTGAGTAGGATAGTGACATGGCTAGATCTATATTAATTTTTAAATTAAATTATCTTAAACTTAAATATTAAGATTTAAATATACAATAAGAAAAGAAAAAGAAACATATCACAAACTTATACAAAATAAGAAAAGAAAAAAACATTACAATGTGCACAGGAGAAGGTAAGAGAGGATTCAGAATATATGGCAATGAATTTCTATTTCCAGAAAGCCTACATATACATATACATATACGTATATATGTATATATGTATATAATCATAATCATATATAGACAAACATTCATATGTGTCTTTGTAAGACCGTACTATATACTTGTTTATCCTCTTTTTTCTGAGGGTGGATAACACCATCCTTCATTAGTCCAAGTCTTTCCACTTTTTTTCCAAGTCTACCAACTCATCATTTCCCACACCACAGCAATATTCCAACCTTATACTGTCTAGTTATTTTAATTTAAATATTAAATATATTAAATTTTAATATAAAACAATAGTGATTAATATGGCTGACATATAGTATAGTTTTCCTATTTTTCTCTTTTGACTAAATCTGTTTGAGCTTTAACTTTGTCTGAGATCATGATTACTACCCTGCTTTTTTTGTCTAATAAATTCTACTCCTGATCTTTATATTGTGTTTGTGTGTATCTCTTATTTCCTATCCCTCCTGACTCCTCTGCTTCTCCCCACTTCCTTGCTCTCCTGTTACTTAATCTACCTCTCCTACAAAGATCCCTCCCTCATTCTTTTGTCCCCACCCTTTCCCCTTACCCTCTTATTTCTGTCTGAATTTAGAAGACTTTTATAGTCTTCCAAATATGTATGTTATTCCCTCTTTATCGTACTCCCATTAATCTAGACACCCTTCTGTACCTTCTCATCCCCTTGGGGTTCGAGAACTACCAGCTCTCTTCTCCCATCTAATTCCTCTGTGTCAGTTCTTTTCTCTTGCACCTTATATCATTACTCTTTTTTACCTTTTCCTAAACAGTTTTACTTTTTAGAATCACATTATACTCAGGTCTACCCTGGTCTTTCTTTCAAATTACCCAATAACTAATAACAATTTTAGTCGCATGATTTACATTTCCTCATATAAAAAATAGTCTGCCCTTATTATTGAGTCCCTTATAATTACTCTTTGATGTGTACCTTATGTTTCTCACGGATCTTGTATGTCAAATTTTCTATTAAGTTTGTTTTTAACAGAATCCTGAAAATCTAACAATTCATTGCATGTTCTTTTTTCTCTTTCATGATTATACTCAACTTTGCTGGGTATGGTATTTTCAGCTGCAACCCCAGTTCTTTTGCTTTTTGACATATAGTGCTCCAACACCTGCAATCTTTTATTGTCACCAATGCTAGGTCTTATGTCATTCCAATTATGGCTCTATCATATTTAAGTTGTATTTTTCTTGTTCCTCATAATATTTTATCCTTGAGATGAGGTTTCAGAATTTAACTATGACATTCCTATAGGTTTTCCTTGTAGGATCTCTTTCAGATGGTGATTAGTGGATTTTTCTATTTCTACTTTCCCCTCTTGTTCTAATGCTTCTGGATAATTTTATCTTAATTATTTCTTGTATTATTGTATCAAGTTTCTTTTCTTTTTATCATAGCTTTCAGGTGGTCCAATTATTATTGTATTTTCTCTTTTTGATCTGTTCTCCAGATCAGTTGTTTTTCTGGTGAGATGTTTCATATTCTCTTCCATTTTTTTTCATTCTTTATATTTTGTTTTGTTATTTCTTGCCCTTTTGTAACTTCACTAACTTTGCTTTGCCCAATTCTAATTTTCAAGGAGTCCTTTTCTTCTTTAAGATTCTGTATCTTGTTTTCCAATTGGTTGACTTTCTTTTCATTATCTTCTTGGTTTTTTTGGATTGTTCTTATTTAAATTTTTTTTTCCTCAATCTCTCTCATTTGGTTTTTAAAGTCTTTTTCTTCTATGAGTTCTTTTTGGACAAGTGAGCACTTGAGGTTACTCTGGGGGAGGAGAGGCTTTTTCTTTTTTGCTTCAGTATCCTCCTGTGAAGATGAACCCCAGTCTTCTCTATTGCCATGGTAACTTTCTATACTTGGGTTCTTTCTCCTTTGCCTGCTCATTTTTTGTTGTTATTGTTGCAGCTTATTATTACAGTCATTTCTAGTCCTGGGGTATGGGAGATGCCTCTGGCCACAGATCCTCCTTCAGTTCGCCCCTCTGACTTAGAACCAAAACCAAGGACTCCACCCTCCTGTGAGTATTCATAGCCAGTAGCCCCCTTCCCTCTGTTAACCCCCCTCCCAACTCTCCATTGCTTCTGCACTCACTGGGCATGTGCTGTTTCCTTCTCCCCCAGGACCCCAGCTTAGCCGTACAACTGGGCCTGGTGTCCCTTATGAGCAAAGACTCCCTCAGTCTTCCCCGGCTCAGATCCCAATTTGCCACACAGTCTGGGAGGTGAAAATTTCTGTGGCTGGGGCTGAGGCTACCTCCCAACCCAGCTAGCCCCAGGGTTCACTGCTTGCTGTTTCAAGGGAATTAGTCTGGAGATGTTTATACTTCACAGGGACCAAACCTTGGTCCTGGGATTTTTCTTCAGATCTTCTTCATTTGTCCCAGGAGGACCCCTATTCTGCCTCAACTCTTTTTTATTTCTACCACTCTACATTTGCCCTGAGTTGCTATTTTGTCTTGTTTGTGGGGGAAACCTGGAGAGCTTGGAATTTTCTGACCTATTCTGCTACCTTCCCAGAATCCTCTCTTAGATCTGCATTTGATATAAGAAAAATCATATTTCTAGAAATTTATTTATGGATGCAAAACTTGCATGCATATATACATATATACAGGTTATATCAATACTAATAATAACTAGAATTTCTTAAATGAATAATATTTTAACCTGGAATGTTGGAAAATCATGTGCTTCTTTTTCATACTTGAATCTGTTTCAAAACAAGAGAGGAAGGTCAAGGTGAAGAGGTTGGATTCAACTCTGACAAAGGAGTCAGGAATTGGTTGTCAGGCTCATAGACTATGTGGACCATCATTTTCAAGGAGCAATGTGGCATTAAAGGGAATGGAGATAGACACCACAATGATTTAATTTACAATCTCCTGATCTTGTGAGCTGTTATTTCAAATAAGGTGGGGCAAATGTAGAGCCAGGTCACCTGGAGTTCACTCAGCTGTTCGCCTAGAAAATATCATTAGATGTGTTGTGTATCTTTTGCTAATACAAATTCATATTTTATATGGAAGAATGTCTCATCTTCACTCTCTCTGTGCTCCTTACCATGATCTGGCATTATCAAAATTCTGAAACAGCTTTGAAAAGGTAGCCTGACCTCACTTAAAGGGCAGTGAAAATACTCTGTTTCTGATCACTTTCTTTATGCAATTTTTTGATAGACTCAGAACCAGGCATCAAAAGTGACAGCCATAAATTTCACCTTCAGTTGCTGCCTGAAAACCTATAATGTAGCATCCATGCTATGAAAGGATGTAATAAGGAAAAATTTCACAAATATCCTTGTTCATTCTTTGAGTTGCAAATAAAAACAAGCAAAACACTTTGTATAAGGAAAATAATAGAAAATACTGTACAGGAAATATAAACTATATTTGCTCAATCTTGCTTATCATTATTTGATGATGTCTTGTCATGATGTTCATTCTCAGCAAGTGCTTGATGATTGATTACAGCTGGAAGGGACCTCAGAGATCAAGGGCCAAAGTACTTGTTATAAATATTAGGAATTCAGCCCCAGTGATGGAAAGTGACTTAGTATCAAAGTGGTGACACAAAACCAAAACTCATGACAAATTTCAGCAATGGTTTTACTCCACAATCCAGCATTCATTAATTCATTTATTTAATAATTTTTTAAAATGTCTGCTATGTGAGAGATATAGTACTAGATGCTATGAGAAATAAAAAAAAAAGATGTAGAAAGCATCTTCCCTCATGCAGTTTGCAGTCTTGGCAGGTTTTTTAAAAATAAATACGGAAGAGTCAGACCCAGGATGGTAAAGTAGCTGGAAGCAGTATAGTGAGCCTCTCCATCCCCATACCAACTCCTCCAAACCAGACCAAATGATGATAGAGAAATTTAAGAAAAAGCTGCAGTGAATCATTTCTGTGGTCCTGGTCAGTATAGAAAGAGAGACAGATAGGTCTGCAGACATTAGAGATGGGGTCTAGTAAGGAGCATTTTTGGTAGAGCACTCAATCACAGAGATAGGCTGTGCACAAAGGAAATTGGAGGACCAAACTCATATGGCGCAACCCTAGACCTATCCTGAGGCACCTAAATTGGTACAGGTATCAACTGGCAGTTTTGTACCTACTCCTTAGCTTTGTTTCACAGATCCAGGGTGCAACCAAGAAGCAGACCTATGTTAGTCTTCCCACCTGCTCCGCCCCCTCCCCCTCGCACAGGCCTTGGGTTGTATACTAAGAGAGTTCAGGTTCTGTGAGCACAGCAGGGTCTCAGTTCCAGCTTTTATCCTAGACTAAAGCCTAAACAGGCAAGGCAAGGGCAAGAATTCCAGATCAAAGGGGATCCTGCAGTTTTGTCACTCTGAACTAGAAGATCTACCCAGCTAGCTGATACTGGCTCAGTCCAGCAGTAGTCTATTATTCCTGAGGTGCTTTCGGAGCTCATACTGAAGGAATAACAATCAGACTTTATCCTGATTCAGACCATTTGGGGATGACTGGAAGGTTAAAGATCACCAGTCTGAGCTGTCCCTGAGAAACTGAAACAATACCACTCAATACTCAAAGAAAGCAGGAATATAAACAACCCAGACCTTTCTTCCAGAAGTACAAACAACCCGGCCCTAACATCAAGTATAAAATCAAGAATTAGTCTGTAAGAATGAGGAGAGGGAGGGAGGGAGGGAGGGAGGGAGAGAGAGAGAGAGAGAGAGAGAGAGAGAGAGACACTGAGATTCCAGCATAAAAAACTATTTTATGACAGAGATGCTCAAGAAGCAAACCCAGAAGAAGACAATGACTCCAAAACATCTACAAGCAAAAACTCAAAGGAAAACACAACATGGCACAAATTCAACTAAAATTTCTGGAAAAGATGAAGCAAAAGTTTAAAAAGAGTTAATTTTTTTAAATCAATTGAATATGCCTATGGGAAAAAAAATAAAAAATGAGAATTATAGAAGAAAGAAGTAGAAAGGAAATTAATTGTTTGATATAAGAAGTACCAAACCTTGACTAAGTAATGAACTCCCTGAAATTTAGAATGGTCCAAATAGAAGCCAATGGCTCCATGAGTCAACAAAATGTATTAAAACAAAGTCAAAAGACTGAAAAAAATAGAAGAAAATATAAGGCATCACATATCAAAAACAAATGACCTGGGAAACAAATGTAGGGGAAATAAATTAAGAATTACTGGATTATCTGAATGCCATGAATAAAACAAAAGCCTAGACATTGTGTTTCAAAAAATCTAAAAGACTGAGATCCCTTAAAACTAGAAATCAAAATGTCAATAGAAAAAAGAATATCTCCCAGTCACCTCTTGAAAGAATCCCCAAATGGAAACTTCTAGAAACATTATAACCCAAATTCAGAGCTTTCAGGTCAAAGAAAAAACAATGCAATAATCCAAAAAGAAAGAATTTAAATACTAACGAGCCAGAGTCAGAAGCACACACAATTTAGCAACCATATTACAAAAGTTCAGAGAACTTGGAATATGACATTGCAGTAGCAAAGGACATAGTCTTACAGCTAAGAACAACTTACCCAGCAAAACTGAATATAATCCTACAGGAGTTGGGGGGGAAATGGACCTTTAATGAAATGGAGCACTAGCCATCATTCCTGGTGAAATGACCAGAGCAGTATAGAAAACTCAAAGTTCAAGCACAGAATTGAATATAAAAAGGTAAACATCCATAAAAAAATGGTAAAGGACAAGACAAGAAAAGCATTGTAATATGGAGAGATGATACATGTCCCTATTGAACACTGTCATCATTAGGGGTCATAGAAGGTGTCCAGTTAGACAAAGGCCTGGCAGTGGTTCTGTTATGTCTTGATGATCTGAAGAGAAAAATGAAAGAGAAGGAAAAATAGTACACTAGGGAGGGAGGTGGTGAGGGAAAGAAAGGTTAGGGAGAATTTTCTTGCATAATTAATTAAGGTATGCAAGTAGGTATCTATGACAGTGTGGGTGATATACTTGAATACTCGCATTTGAACTAGCAAGGGAGAGAAAAATACCCCCATGCAATTATATACAAAAATATAACTCACTCAGCAGGGAAATAGGAGTAAAAAGGGAGAAGGGAATTAATGAGAGGGTAGGTTAAAGGAAGAATTGGCCCTAAGCAAAAACAAACAACATATTTGTTTGTATGTATAAAATGTTTATTGCTCTTTTTGAGATGACAAAGGATGGTAATCTGAGGGAGTCATAAACAGCGGAATAACTGAAGTTGTTTTATATAAATATGATGGAATACAATTATGCTGAATGAAATAATGAAGTGGTTTCAGAGAATCTGAGAAGACTTTATACACTTTTATAGAAGTAAGTGAATATAACCAGGAGAACAATTTATGAAATGGCAATAATACGGTAAAGATAAACAACTTTGAAAAAATGAGGAATTCTGTAATCACCAACCACAATTCCAGAGGACTAATAATAAAACATTCTACCCATATCTTGATGGAGAGGTGAAGGACTCAGTGCAGAGTGAGACATTTTTTGGTAGAAATTTGTTTTACTTGACTCTACATGTTTGTAGTAGATGTTTTGTTTTTCTTTGCTTCTCAATTATGTATGTGTGGTGGAGAGGGAGGTGGGATGAAAGAAAGAAGATGGATTTTTGCTGATTAAAAAATATAATTAAAAAAACAACATGGAGCTGTGTGTCATGGCCAATAAAGCCAAACTCTTTAAATAATGGGAACAGTACCTACCAAATATATATATATGTATATATATATATATATATATATATATATATATATATATATATATATATATATATATATATATTCCAATTAAAGTACCACAAAAAATAAGACATACCTGATTCCTTCAATACTAAGTACCAAAATCCACGACAAATATAATTTAATAAAACCATAAAGTGACTTCTGTTAAGGCATATAGGCCATCTAAAGATATCCTTTGCCACTTAATTCATGCCCTTTTTCTTTGGTGGGAATACATTTTTTCTTTTTGGCATTGCCACCTAAGAAATGCCTTCTGGTTTCTGTAAGTTAGAATTATAAGAATTCTATTGTGTCGTTCTCCGCAGCATTATTCTAACTATGCATAAAACAACTACTAAATACCTAGTACGTAGTAGACACTCAACAAATGCTTGTTAACTGATTGACGTTTTGCTAACAAATGAAAGCACATCATTTAGACCTGCCTCCCTCCTTGATACCTAATTTGATGCTAAATCATGCATATGGTAAGGCTATACATTAACATTGTTCATGATTCTCTAATTTAAGATAAATCACATCATGCTAACTCTTAATTAACTGTGAATATGACCTTTCCTTAATGTCAATAAATAATAACAAAATGACACTTCTAAACAATGCCTTTGTTTAAAATGATGAAGTTACAAATAAATTAAGAGGATACTGAATTCACTACGAATCACCCAGGAAATATTTGTAAAAAGTTCAAAGACCCTGTGTCCTTTCAAACCACCAGAAGCCAAAGATTCCAAACAAATTAACTAGATTTTAGTATTTATTTTTTCTCATGGTAATTGATCTAGGAGCAGAACGAGACATTCAAGCCAAACAACAGAATATAAATCATTTAAATTATTGTTATATACTTCTGAATTGAAATGAAAGCCACCCCATTTGCAGAATAATTGAACAAAACCCATGGAAATTTGAAAACCACTGAGATTTAATATTTGAAGAATTAGGACAGTTATTTAAAAGTATCTACTTCTAATGAGAATGTAGGATGAAAAACTTTATTGCATTTCACCATTCACTTCACTGAACCTTCAAAGAATACTGAAACGAGAAAAATAATTAGGCAGATACCTAGTCCAAGGGAAACTAATTATTTAATACAGTGTTGCAGTTTGAAATGAGTTAGTCTAATGCTAAACCATGCACATATGAATCAAAATACCAGTAATTCTGGTCCAAAATGTTCATGAAAACATTAGTCAGTGTTTAATGGTCAGGGCCACTGGAGACTGATATGTCTGTCATCTTGCTGTAGGGCTACAGACCTTTCTGAAGTTGCCACAATCAAGAATTCAGGTATTTAGGGAAAATCCCAGATAGGTTCCATGATAGTCCATATTGTCTGTTTCTTTTTTTTTTTTCCTTCCTTCATTCCTTCCTTCCTTCCTTCTTCCCTCCCTCCCTCCAGCTCTCCCTTCCTCCCTCCCTTCCTTCCTTTTTCTCTCTCTTTCCTCTTCTCCTTCTCTCTCTCCTTTTTTTCTATGTCTAGATCTTGAATAATAAAATATGATATGGAAAACAGGATGTGATATTAATGGGACTAGAAACTGAACATTTCAACTATTTTTAAAGCAGAAAGAGAAAAGAGATAGTAATATTTATTGTTCATCTTTTAAGACCCTTTATTTTTCCCTTAATAAATGAAAGTTTCTTAAATCAAATTAAAAATCTTAATGCCCAGGCAATTCATAATGGGATAAATATATTTTTCACTGATAAGATCATTTGTTTATTCATTTTAAATTAACATCAAATGCTTGATAATCTCAATATGTATTCCACCCTTAAATCAATTTAGTGAAATTCCTTTACTCTCACTCTTTTTTGCCATTGTCTTATAGTTTGACTCCATTTCAAATAAGAAGATACCTACATTTAAACAAATTAAGCACCATACATATTTCTTAAATATGTATGGTGTGAAATTATAGGCTATGCTGGGCTTTGAAAATACCAAGATAAAGAGGGAGAAAAAATACACACCTCCTTTGTAAAGTAGATCAGACTTTTATAGAACATGAACAAAAACACAATGATATGGTATATTATTCCATATCTAGTCAAAATGCTATAAGATCACTATCAATTTGGGGAGATCAAGGAAAGCTTCTTGAGAGAGGTGACACTTACATTGGACCTTACAGGAAGAGCAGGATATTGAGAGGTATAGATGTGGAAAGGAGAGTATTCTAGGCAGAGAAGAGTGCCTACATTAGTAAATGGAGAGGAGAGTACAAGACAAGACAGGACAACAGCTAGTCCAGTTTGCCTAGAATATAGAGGGCCTTGGAGTTATTTGAAATAACACTGGGAAAATAGGTTGGTGATGGAGTATTAAAGGCCTTAAATGCTCATTCTTTTAGTTTAGTAGTTTTTGTTTTATTTATTTTTAATCCTATAGTATAGAAGAAGTCACTAAAGGATTCTGAGGATGGGAAAGGTGCATTAAGTAGACTGAAGTTGCTGAAAGAAAGATGAATTAGAGAGAGCAGATTATGGAGTCAGGTAGTCTAATATACCAGTTAGGAAGAAATTATAAAGTCCAGTATGTTTGTAGGCTGTATACAGAATGTTCATGAAGGACATCCTGAAGCTATATAATTAATGCATCTGGGCATCACTGATGACTATAGAATATAGTCGATAAGCAAGTATTTTAAACACTTAATAAATGCTAGGCATGATTTTAGATGCTGAGGATAAGAAAACAAAAACACTTTCCCCATCATCAAGGGGTATGCATCCTACAAAATGAGATAAGATAGGTTTGCATATGTAGTTTAAAATATTTACAGAATAAATACAAGGTAATTTTGTGGGGATGCAGAGGTGGAAGTACCAGTTGTTTGGGAAAACAGGAAGGGCTTCTTGTAAGATGTGAAATTTGAGATGTGCTTTAAAGGAAACTAGGGATTCTGCAATAAGTGGCAGAGCTGAGAAGGGAGGACATCTTAGTCTTGGGGGTTTAGCCTGTACAAAGGCATGGAGATTAGATATGAATTATCTTGTGTGAAGAAGCTAAAGAAGCCCAGTTTGAGTGGCATTCTATAGATTTATATGAGGTAATACGAGTAAACCTAGAAAGTTTTGGTGAATCCAGGTTGTAAAAAAAAAAACAATCAAAAACCCTTTAGAAGCTGTATAGAAGAGATTGCATTTGATCCTAAAAGAAATAGGGAACAAATGTAATTTATTATGAGTCAGTGATATGGTCATATTATGCTTTGGGGATATTAATTTGGCAGTTATGTGGAGGATGGGCTAGGGGGGTCACTACAGAGCCTTGTGGTTCACCCATAGTTAGGTGGAGGGAATGGGATATGGTTGATGACTTAGCAAAAGAGACTGAGAAGCAGCGGTCAGATGAAATTGTTCAAAGATGGACAATACTGTGGAGCATGTTCAGGGTTACCCTTCCTGGTCCAAATTGACCCCATAAGACCCTTGGGGGCTGCTTCTGGCCATATGGTGGCCTAGTGCTAAAAATGCTTTAAGTTTTGGCATATTATGACAAACCCTGAATTGCTTCTTGCACCTATCCTCTCCCAAGGGTAGAGGCAAAGGGACAGAGTGCTGGAGCAGTCAAGTCAGTAAGTCAACAAGCATTTATAAAGCATTTGCTATTTTGCAGGAATTGGGCTGAGTACTGGGAATGCAAAGAAAGGCAAAAACAGCTCCTGACCTGAAGGAGAGCATAATCTAATGGGAGCTGGAAGGCACATACAAATAACTGTTTACAAACAAGATATATACAGGATAAATTATAAATATTCTCAGGGCAATGGCACTAAGATTAAGAAGGTACTGAGGAGGAAAAAAAAACTTGTTACAGAAGATGGGAATGTAGGTAAGATCAGAAGGAAGCCAGGGAAACTAGAAGACAGGGAAAGAGGTAGGAAATTTCAAGCATCAGGAACAGTAAAAATGCATAGTCAAAAGATAGAGTGTCTTGTTGCAGGAATAGAAATGTGGTCACTAGTTTGCAGAGTATGGACTACAGACTGGAAAGGCAGGAAGAGGCTAGGCTATGAAGAACTTTAAAAGCCCAAACAGAGGATTTTATATTTGATCTTGGAGACAATAGGGAGTCACTGGAATTTGTTGAAGACCTGGTCAGACCTGGAGGCAGGGAAGGATCACTTTAAGGGCCGAATGAATGGAAGATGGACTGCAGTAGGGAGAAATTGGAAGCAAGCTGACCACACTGCTGCCTGTTGTAATAGTCCAGACCTGAGGTGATGAGAGCCTGCACCAGGATTCTGGCAGCGTCAGAAAGAAGAGAAAGTCTTTTTTTCCTTTAACTCTTGAGGTAGAATAATTTAACTAGAAAGCTTCCAGTAAGGGGTGGGACTTGATTAGTTGAGCTTCTTGGGCCCAAACTCCTTGCTATCTTTTCCTTCTTTGTGTTTATTATTTCTCAAACTTAGGTGAGTCCAGTTTTAAGCTTTAGTAGTTACTAAAGTAAAGTTAGTAAAGCTTAAATCTGAACCAAGAATTTTGGAACACTCTGTAGTGTCCAGGCTTAGAGGCAACCTTGTGAATTTGAGAAGTGTGGAGATCCCACTGAGGCATAACTGAATGGTGCCAGAAGAAAACATAGCAACTATACTTAAGTCTCTTGAAGAGGGCGACCAACAAAATTAGTCCAACCCTACCAATTTATCAGCAGACATATACAGTCAATATGGAATGTAAAATAATAATAAGCAGTCCTGGAAAATTGCTTTAATGCTCTAATCAGGTTTATCAGCCTCCTGGCAGATTGCAACAATAGTTACAAATGAAGTTAAGAAATCCTGTTTTGGGGACAACTAGGTGGCACAGTGAGTAGAGCACTGGCCCTGGAGTCAGGAGGACCTGACTTCAAACCTGGCCTCAGACACTTGACACACTTACTAGCTGTGTGACCTTGGGCAAGTCACTTAGCCCCAATTGCCCTGCCTTCCCCCCTCAAAAACAAACAAAAAAAAGAACTCCTGTTTTAAATTGTTTTGCTAACATGTGTTGTGAGTCCTTTATGTTTAAAATTTGTTCTGTGTATTAGAATAAATTATCTGGCCCATACCTGATTCTTACTGTACATTGGATAACTTTTATGTGCCTTTCAAGGGTAAACTGAAGAGGTGGGCTATAATCTAAACGATAAGTAAATTTGCCCCATGAAGCTCGAATGTGGGTTTAACAAGCCAAATAGCATGAGAAAAGGGATCCTAACCCTCCTTACAACTACATGACACAGAGATTATAATGCCAGGCCTAAAGTCAGGAAGACATTGTCCTGAATTCAAATGTGGTCTCAGACATTTACTAGCTGTGTGACCCTGGGCAAGTGACTTAATCCTGTTTGCTTCAGTTTCTTCATCTATCAAATGAGCTAGAGAAAGAAATGGCCAATCACTCCAGTATGTTTGCCAAGACAACCCTAAATGGGATCATGAAACAGGCAGACATAATTGAAAAATGACTGAAGAGCAAAAATCATTAGTAGAAGAGACTCTTCTGCCTTCGTGGAGAAAGGATACACACAGACGTGTATATACAAATATTATATGCATAGACTACATATATACAGGTAAATGTATGTTTCATATATACACATATGTATGCATAGGCAAGAGAAAGTATTTGAGAAATAGCCTCATGAAAGTTGTGGAAGGAGTTTTTTCATTCGGTTTGCTTGAAAAAGGCAGACTTCTGTCTTATCAACTATATTGGTCTGACCATTTTATCCCTCAGATAGTATAAAAATATTTCACGTGAATTCATCATTCCAACACCAAATTTTGCTCATAATTGAAACTAGTTTTAAAAATTTGTGCAAGCCCAATCTATAATTACCAGACTAAAATTTCTTAAAATACTGTAACAATAATTTTCCACTATGTTCATTCTCCTGCCCTACCTCCCCTACTTTCAAAGTAAATTCATGTGATCATTTGACAAGATAGCTCTGTCCTTTATAATGGTCTTTTGTGTAGCCATCTAACTTATTTATGTGGAAAAAGAAACTTATTTTAAGGGCCAAACTAGAATAGAAAGACAAATAATAAACCAAAGCACATTTCTATGTATTTCTGTCATGGGAAAGCAAAATGTACTGATGTTATCTGTATTCTGTTAGTTGAAAAAATATATTAAAGGAGAGCAGGTTTTTTTTTAAAAGAGATGGAGGACGATCCTCTTTTGTTCTTTCTTTTTCTGCTGCTTCCTCTATTGGGTAAATGATGCCTGTGTTGTTTTCCCTCTCTCTAGCATGAAGAGGGTGTTGGAGAGTACTAGCCCACCCTACTTTTTTTAGAGCTTGTCTTTTTCTTTCTTTTTGAAGGTTTGAGAGGCGCAGAAATTCTCCTGTCTTTTTTTCCTTCTTTGAAAAAAGATCCAAGAAACTTGAACAAGAACTATAGAATCTTGGGAAGAGTATTTTTTACTACCTTGTCTATTGTTTCTAGAGGTACTTTCACTTTAAGTTCTACCCTCCACTTTTGTTTCTAGTACTCCATCTCAATGTCTGTGTCTTCTCACTATCATTAACCCTAGCCTTGTTTATCTCTGTTCCGTGTATGTGTCTTTTCTGCTTGATTGTGTTGATAAGTTTCTAAATGCAAAGTAGTTATATGATTGGACTAATTTCCATTTTGATGAACAATGATTTGCATGCTTTTTGGTGAGCTAAAATTTTCCCCAATGTGATCAATGAACTTTTGAATTCTATAAGCTTAGTAAATTTATATTCCTGCTTTCAAGGAAAAGACTATGAGGGTGTTAAGTTAGATACAATTTGCCAGAGCACATTGTTAATACAGCTCTTGAAATATATGTAAAAAAGGCATATGTCCATAAAAACCTCAATAAAGAGACTGTTATAAATGACAAGATTACTATGTAATATACTATGCATAATGAGAGGATAGAAAAATATAAGATAGGTACATAGGAATATCTACTTCTGTGGGTCTTAATTGCTATCAGTTTAGCTGACAAATCTGTTAATATATTCAGTAGACCATTATGATTCTGACAATGTAAAGTCTATCAGCTAGTTAAATTGGGAAGTTAGATAAAATCTTTTGGCCGTTCAGATCAAGTAATCATTTAATTCCTGGAATTTTTACTTTCCAAAATGTTTCTCTGTTTTTTTTTTAATGCAATGAGCATTTATTGAGCACTTAGTACATGTTAGGCAGAGGAGATACAAAAATGAATGTTAGAGTCCTGGTCTTCCACGAACCTGAAATAATTTTGATTTAGGTTGACCTTTTTTTTTTCTTTAAATATAAATTATATATCCATAATAGTAAAATTTTATAGCCTAAACACTAAGGTGAAATGGGAAAATATACATGTCTGTGTACTGATATCTGTGTATACATATATACAAACATGTATACGTATGTACCCATGTACATTCATGTATGTATGTATCTATATGTGGATGTGGATGTGGGTATATGTGTATATCACAATGACTGGCACATAGTAGACACTTAATAAATGTTTATAAATATACATATATATGTATATACTTGAAAATATGTAGCTATATTTAGATCTGATTCTTCAAACTTTATGTATAATAACAATAATTATCATTAAATCTTTCTTAGAAGTCACTCATATGTGTCTCATTTTATCCAGCAATGCCTTTTCTTCCAAAAGAGATTATAAATATCTTCTCTTAGAGGATAGCTTTGTATTTATTTTGAATACCATAGTGAGTAGTCTGGAACCAATTATATATGAAGAATTAGGCAGAAGAAGCCTAATTAGACAAAAGTATTATTAGAGAAAAAATGAACTGCTACAAATGATGTCCAGGCTATAGGCTCTGCTGACATTTCTAAAATATGAGGGAAACCCAAGGAAGAAGCCCAGCGTATTTGGTGGACCTCTTATCATACATTTGTGGGAAGACATAGAAGAAAATTACACAAGATAGATAGACATGGATGTGTTGGTATGTTCACTACTGGAGGAAAACTGCAAAGATTCACTGAAATATTTAGGTAAAAAAGTGATATCATTGTGACTTAACAGAGTAGATTGGTAAATATTTAGTTGATTAGCCAGGTATAGTAAATGTGGATTTTCACATCCCATAATTTTTCTAGTGCTAACATTTTGCCATAAGGCAAAGTTAAAACAACAACAACGAAATCAGCACAAAGTTAGAAGACTGGATTGAGACAATATGGTGCAGAGCTGAAACAATTCAATCTTGATGAGTTGTATTCAAAAATGCTGTTGATTATGAAAAATTAGTAATGGTGAAAGGGCATAGACAAAATTATACTAATGCCATGTAGAAGTTCAGCTAATGTAAATCAGTTGCCATAATGAAAATAAAAGAACGGAAATAAGACCTTAGTCATCAAGCACCTGAAATACTTACCAAGTAGAGAGGAGGCAGACAAATCAAATACTGTCTTAGAATATGAACTTATTTGTAAATCTTAGGAAAAAGAATGATAAAAGATAATGAAGAGTAAGCAATGGAGGGTAGAACCTGCTCACAGAAAGCAGGAGAACCAACTGAGCAAATCCATCCTGAAGAGAATCAAGGATGAAAATTGAAGTGGGGAAGGAAGAAGAAAAATGGAAAAAGTACAATTGTCACCACAAAGAAAAGTAGTACAGCAATCTTACAAAAGAGTCTTGGGTAAAAAATGACACTAAAGAAAACAGAGATAGTTGGGAAAAGGTGGAATTACAGAAGTATACAGAAAGCAAGTGTGTGCCAGAAACAACACAATTGTGAGAGTTTCAGAAGAACAATTCACAAACTGTCTAAAAGAAGGAAAGATACCAGAGAAATGGAAAAATACTGTATTTTATTATTAACCAAAGAAAAAATGTCCAGTAAAACACTCAATATTGATAACCTGTGTGCTTACTTTTCTATCTATATAAAGTTTTATGACAATAATCTATATATATGCATTGAGAGTGTCCTCAATATGTTAACCATGCAGGCTTTAGCCAGAAATATTCTGTAGAATAACACATCTTTGTTATTGCAAAGTGATCAAAATGTAGATTATACCAGATCCCACTGTGTTTATCCTTTTTTTAAAAAAGTATTTGATTTAGTAAGGCAAAATGCTGCCTTAAAAAAATCCCCTACCAACAAGCAATCTCTCATATATACACCAAAATTACTCAAGAAAGCTGGGGGGAAAACCCTCTTTCATGCAATGTCAGGAGAAAGTCCCTAGAATATTGGGTGGAATCTCTATGATGAATTAGGAGGATATAGATGAGTTACATAGGATGGGCAGGAAGGAGAATTAGATCCTTGTTAACAGCAATGCTACTTGCAGCTGCTGGGGAAGTGTAAGGCCAATAACACCAGTACACAGGAGGGCTGCTAGCACAGATTCTTTGATCTCTTTTTCTAAGGAAAGCAACTTAAAAGGATTTACAATCTCACTTTAATTAAACATACATACATCATTCACTTAGTTCAAGGGGAAAAGTCAGCACCCTGAACTTCAGAGAAAACACAAACAGAAGTTATAAGCAGAAATTATGTAAACAGAACAAACAGAGAGTGCTGGGAAATGCAGGAGCAGGAGCAGGTCCAGGCCAGAAGTACCAGCTATGGTGGCTTTCCCCAGGCCTCTCATCCCAGTACAGGAGTCTCTTGGAGCTACAAGAGACACCAGCCCAGAGCCTGCAGCCATGGGAGCAGCTACTCCTGAGGCCTCCAGCCCACAGTCTAAAGGTTTGAAACTTGCCTTCTTGAACTTCTGGGAACCATGATTACCAGGTAAAATAGCTCTCATCCCTCCCTTCCTTACCCAGATAAAACTCCCTCAGGAGAAATCCTGAAATAGAGGAGCCAGAAGTGGGGCTTCAGTAGCCTTTTAGCTGGAAAAGTTGGGGAGAGGGCCCTTCTTGTGGTGGCAGAAGGAGACTACTCCAGGCAGAGAGGTGTCCCACCTCAGAAGACCAGTGGGAGTTCTTGAGCTCCAGTGGGGTGGAGCCAGCAAACGTCAACACCAGGACCCCAGACGTGCCTTGGCACAGCCAGGGGAAGTGGAAGACATCAGGACAGACAACAGCTGAGACCACCCACACTGTAGTGCAATCCTAGGGGAAGAGGAGACTTCCAGCAGGCAGACTACCCCTCCCCCACACCTCACTCTACCAGAGGCTGCAGTACACAAAGCCAGTGAACAGTCTTACAATTCTCAGTAACACCAGAAGCAGAGATCCACTTTAGAAGCCAGGGGAAAAAATAAAATAAATACCATGAAAAAACAGACCAGAAACCCAAAGACTATTGATTCCTATTATAGAGATGGGGAAGATCAAAATACCAATTTGGAAGAGGACAGCATTGACACTATACCCAAATCTGAAACCTCAAAAGGGATTGTGAACTGGTCCCCAGCCCAAAAAGCACTCCTGGAAGAACTCAAGGAGGACATTAAAAACCAAATTAGAGAGGTAAAAGAAAAAAAATGAAAAAATAATTCACCGATGAGAAGAAATCATTAAAAAAGTAAAATTGGTGAAATGTGTAAGGAGTTTCAGAATATAAATGGAGAGAATGTACTATTGGAAAGTAAAGTTAACCAAATGGGATCCCATCAAGACTTGGGGGGGAATCTGTGTTTGCCTCAACTGGTCCCCATTGAGACTTAGGGGATTCTGTAGGAGTTAATAGTTCCTACTACATTCTCACCTGCCCTTGAGAAAAGAATGATTAGGGAATACTGTAGGAGTTGGTGCTCGCATCATCAGCCACCCTCTTGAGAAGACTAGACTTGAATAAAGTAAGATTATTAAACTCTTCAAGACTGTCTTCCTGTCCTTCCTGTCTGACCAGATCAAGAATGAACATATTAGAGGCTGGAGTCCAAAAATCTCCAGTGCCTCCTGTGTTATTTGTGAAACAGATGTTAAGCCCATACAAGCTACAACTAATTCACAAATTTTAAGAAAAAGGAAAATAATAAATGATAATAAAATGTCAGTCTTTGCTTGATCACAATGGATCAAATAAGGGTAGACATGTTGGACATTATTTCAAATAAGAAATGAAAATATAAGTAAATGAGAACTTCAAGATTGAAGATCTACTACAGAATGGTACTTGTTATGTATCAAATGTTTTAGCCAACATTAACCCTTAGTATGATGCCAAAGTGTCATTAATGTCTCTTATATCTCTCAACTGTATGTAGATTATGTTTTACATATTTTCAATAACTCCTTTTAAGCAATGACCTCATTGCCAGAAATAAGCAGCCCTTGAAAAATAACTTTGTTTGAGGATGCACTGTCCTCAAGATAGAGATCTCTCTTTTTCTTTGGGAAGTTCTTACATTTTATTTAAGAAAACACTTTATTAAATTTTGTATTTATTCCTGAGATACCAGTGAAAGAAAAAAATGTTATTTAATGTTTTCCCGAGAAAACTGACATAAGTATTTGGCACCTCATTTTATTTGTCATATCTTATAAATGTTATTTCTTTAAAAATTCAGAATTGTACAAAATGTATAATAAATGCTACTACAAGATGATTTTGTTTAATAATATATTGATTATTGGCATGAAGGAAAGTGTTAAACAGCATAACATGTTTTTAATTAAGCTGCTTGCCATTGTATTAGAAGATGTTCTGTGCAAAGGCTAAACAGTCTCCAAAAGCTTATTTTTACAGAATAGTATAAAACTTTTTGATGGAATCTAACAATACTTTTCTTAATAGAATGCCTTTGTAGCCAATGAGACTGCACTCCAGAATTCCTGTACCATGTCCTAGTTCTTTATCCTAAAGCCTTACTCAAGCCCAGGAATTCACAAATTGGAAGTACCCCTCAGCCCCTGCAAACTGTCCCATCAGAACTTCCAGTTAAAAGAAAAGAGGATGCAGCACCCAGGCCAGTCACATCTCTTTTCTCTTGAGACTGAACTCACAGACTTCCTCAACTACCCTCTGCCCTCCTCACTTCCAGCTTCTTTGTATGGGTTATCTTTCCGCATTATAATGTAAGCTTCTTGAGGGTAAGGACTGTCTTTATTTCTACTTGCATTTGTATTCCATAGCTTAGCCCAGTGCTTGGAACCAATGAAATACTTAATAAAAGCTTGTTGACTTATTGCCTGAGTGACTAATTGTACTGGAACTAGTCCAGCTGAATTCAGAGAGAATACTCACTAGTTTGGCTGTGGGGAAACAACTTTAAAAATTGTCCACTCTCAAAAACTCTCAAAAAGTCACATATCATACATCAGAGGGCATTATTATCTGCACTGCCAGTTGGAATACCCACACAGCTGAGATACTTGAAGTGTTTGAATATTGTCCAGACCATGACATGCAGCTTTCTTTAAGGTCCTATGACCATTCATACGTTGAGCTGCATGTGTCAGATAATCATACAATGAACAAATTCTTCAATTCAGTCCAGGATTGATGAGGAAGATATTGGGATACATCATATTCATTAAATTTCAGTGTTTACAATGATTCCAAAGTACTTGATGATGTACAAATCAGTCTAGTTACCACTAATATTCTACCAATCATATTATATGGCTACAAATCATGGAATATTTTTTGAAAGAATTGTAACTTAAGTAACTCATAAGAAAAGGGAAAGACAAAGTAAGTAGTTCATATAATGCTAACAAAGATGAGCAGTATAAGATGACAAAAAAAGAAGTGCTGTGATTATGCGCAACAAGAAAAGCAGATAAGCTGATCATGCTGCAAGGAGAGAGGGAAAAATAGTCAGAATAGCATCATGGTTCCTCAAGACAATTAAAAAAACAATATTATGACTGCATGGGAGGTTCATAAGAAAACATAGACAAAAAAAAGAAAACATAGACAGTAACTGAACAAAACAAAAAATGGACTTGGGGAAATCAGCATTAGTAGAGTGAGTGCCTACATCAATGAAATCAAAGATTTTCCAAAATACAAAGTGCTTTGTGACTGTGAACTTTTTCTTTCTCAGCCCCCTGAGTGCTGGTCTTGGGGTAAGACATTGAATTCCTGGATTTGATTCATGCTGTGACAATAGCTGGATAACCATGAGCAAGTCACTAGACCTCTCTGGGCCTCAAGTGCCTGTATCACATAGTTATTGAAATAACATATGTAAGCCCTTTGCAAACAGTAAATTTCTACATAGATGACCATGCTTATTATTTTACTATACTTCTTAACCCCATTGTCTGGTTTTCAGTAGCCTAAAAAAGTGAAGTATATTGATTTTATGTGGACCATTTACGTAGTAAGCTCATTAAAAAGTACATTCTTGGAGAATGTGAAGATTACATTCATACCTATTTCTATTCTCAGACTTTAAGACAGATTGCTTTTATTCAACAAAAATGAATTTTTACATAATGTTTTTTTTTCCAGATTGTAATGCAAAAAAGATACATCTTCTAAATGTTAACATCAGAAACAAGGAGTAGATCTCAGATAGGATTCTAAATTGAATTAGTAAAGTGTGGGAGGCACAGAACAAATGTTGGGGAGAGGAAAAAAAAGATGGAATAAAGTATTGCCCTAGCACATTCCCTGTGTTCTCCCAAACTCTCCAAGGTCACATTAACCTAGAACAGTCAGGAAGGTGCAACTATTATGTCTTAAATAAGCTTAAATAAGTTATTTTTCAAGAATAGACATTTCATGGAAAAACCAGAGTATTCAGCAGGAAATGTTTTAGTACTACTTGTTCCCTTAGGGGAAGTAAAGAGAAAATAATAAAATGCTTTGAAATGATAAAAATCATCTTGATCAGCAAACTCACTGTTATTTCTGTATCTAAATACCTGATTCAGACTGTGTTCATAACCTAGCAATTGTTTACAGGTGTGTTTTAAAAAAATTAGAAGGGATTATCAAATTATAAAATTATGTGACAAGTCCAATATACCTATAAAAATATTTCTTAGATATTTAGTACATACATACATATGTGTATGTATATATGTGTATATATATACATATGATCTGTAGATAATTAAATAGATCAATATTAGTTCATAGATTTATAACTGGAAGGAAATTTCCTTTCCACTAACTCTACTTTCCATCTGCAGCTCAGCTTAATTTAAACTCCACAGAACATGATGCCCCTGGGATGGATATCTTCTCTTTCCCCATCCCCACCCCCAATAACCCTGCTGCTTCTAACTTCCTTTTGTGTGTTTCTCCCCCTCTCATGAGACTGTGAACTCCCTGAGTTCAGGGAACATCTTTTTTTTCTTATTTGTATCCCCAGCACTTAGCACTGTGCTGGCACAAAGAAGGCACTTAATATGTATTTATTGAATTGAATTCCACATAGTCCAAACTCTTCATTTTACAGATGAAAATACTGAGACTCAGAGAACTTAAATGGCTTGTCCAAGGTCACAGATGTAGCAAGTGACTAATAAGGATTAGATTAGCACAATGATCCTATATACCTGTGAACCTATTGAATGCTAACAATGCAGACTGAAGTTCATCCATGCCTGCCCAACCTATACAACTCTGATCTTGTCTTTGCATAAATTGGCTTCATGGGGTCTATTCACTGTGCCAAGGGCCCTTTTCATATTATTTTGACATCATGAGAATGGCAATGGAATAAGTAGGCTCTCCATAATTTATTCTTAATTAGCATCCTAATTGACATATTTATTTGTTTAGAAATAGGTAATATATTTGAATATATATACATTATATACATAAATGAATGAATTTTCATACAAGAATTATATTCTTAACCATATTATTTATTACATCTAATAAAAACAACAAAATTAATTATTAAAAATTTCTAAATACCTTAAAGGGGCTGATGCAAATAATATCAAGAATATAGTTAAAACAAAGTTTAATTTCTTTCCTTTTCTTAGAAGAATTAATCTTGAAAATAGCCATCATTATATATGAATACATGCTATATGTTTTAAGGTAAAACGCTAGAAACTCAACTCTTCCTGAGTAAAAATTGGCTGTGATTTCCTTTGTTTTTGTTTCTCTTGCAAAAATCTTTTAAAAATAAAAATGGCAATGATTTGTTAAATTGTACAAAAAATTAAGCCTTGATTTTGTTTTGTTTTTTAATTTATTGAGTTATTTATTTTGTTTTAATACAAACAAATTTCACATTCTGAGAAACTTTAATGAAGAAACATCTTCACTAAATGGATTAAAAATAGGCATGGGCCTGGAAACAATACCACGGCAGAATCCTTTTTTTTCTTCTAATTATTATAGAACAGTAGTTTTTGTTAATGACATTTGACTATAGAGTAATGGAGTATGGAGTAGCATGACTATGAAGTAATGATAGCTTTTAGTCAGTTTCCTGGAGAAATGGATGGATGAATGTTGGTCGGACAAAGAGACAGACATAAAAGGAGAGATAAAAGATAGAGCTTTCTAACTATATATCCTAAATAATAATCAAGGACGAATAATGGAGACCATTTATATAGAATTGTAAAGTTTGTGAAGCCCTTTATATACAATTATCTCATTTTAGTATGTAGGTATTGCCATTTGCATTTTACAAATGGGAGAATTAAGGCATTTCTAATCCCAGAGTTCATTGCTTTACCTCCCAAGTCTCCCTATTAAATTACTTTATATGTACTTGTCTCTGTATGGGTTCTATTCCTCAGAAGACCCCCTAAAGGCAGAATTTTTTTTTTTGTCTTTGTATTTCCAATGTCAAGCCTTCCACATAGTAGATCCTTTAAAAATACTTATTTAAATTTAAATCAAATAACTTCTCACATTTCTCAAAGCACCACAATTTCCCAGCACTGGAAGTTTGAAAACTTCAACCAAGTTTTAAAACTTTATATTCGTTCAACTACATAGTCAAATTTTGGAATTTATTTTTCTTGTCACTTATCTCCTGAATTTCATTCATACTTTTTTTATATTCTTGGTGGCCTGCACCTAGGTAATCATCATTTCCTGCTTATATCTGAGATGATTTTTTTTTAGGTCAGGGGCAACTAAATGGGGTAGTAGATAGAGTACTGGACCTAGAGTTAGGAAGATCTGAATTAAAATCCAAACTCAAACACTTCCTAGCCGAGTACCCTCGGGTAAGTCACTTAACCTCTATCTACCTCTATTTATTCAACTGTAAAATAGGGATAATAATAACAACTAACTCAGGGCAATTGTGATGATAAAATGAGATAGTTGCAAATACAAACTCTATAACCCTCACTTTAAAAAGTCATCACATTGACTCTATGCCGCCTTATTTTTTCCCTCTGATATAACCTATATTCTAGAATTAGAGGTAAAAACAAACAAACAACACCCTCCCCCAAATAAACATGAAACATTGAATTAAAATTCTGAAGACCTGAATTCTTATCCTATCTTGACTTTTATTTATTATATTTCCAGTACTTGGAATGTATTTTTTCATTTAGTTTATTAAACAAATGTCAATTGACCACTTAGCAATATATAAGTAGTAGTCTTGAACAACTAACCATGTGCAAGTAATCCAGTATATCATACTAGACTTGTGCAATCACAACAACCATTTAGTAAGCACTTATTATGTGCCAGGAGTAGTAATAAGTGTTATGGATACAAGAAAAGACAAAATTGAGTTCCTGATATCAAGGAAATTACATTTTGATGGAGAAGATTACTTGCAAATAATTAGGTAAATATATACTATATACAGATTCAATAGAAGGTAACCTGAGAGGGAAAAAATTAGTAGCTGGAGGGTATAAGAAAGGTTACCTTTAAAAGTGGGTTTTGATTTGAGACTTGAATGAAGCCAAAGAAACTAACAGGTGGATGTGAAAGTAGAGCATTCCAGGTATGGGGTATAGTCAGTGCAAAGGGTTAAGAACAGGAGATGGCATGTCATGTTTATTTACATTGCAGATATTTTATATTTATTTATATACATAGACATCATTTCCTCTAAAAGATAACTGCCAACAGGGTCCTTTTGTTTTTGTATCCTGATTAATGTCATAAAGAAATTGGCAGAATCAACAAAGGCTTTGTACCATTTGAATATCTAAATTTTTTTTGTTTCTAACACAGATAGTAAAGAAGACAGATTTATGTTAATTTTTTCTTACCTTGAAGATTCCTATATCAAGGAAGTCCTTGGGTTACCTAAAATACAATCTGAAAAAGACTGTATTTGTTGATGGGAGTGATTAAAGGATTATAGTGGAGAAGAACGAGAGAGTGGTGCTTTAGAAATGTTAATCTGGAAGAGCTGGAAAGAAACTACTAGTCAGGAGGAACTCCTGGTCCTAATGGATTCACAGGAGAATTCTATCAAACTTTTAAATAAAAACAGATAATACCTGTTTTACACAAATTATTCCCCAAAATTGAAAAAACAAGAATCCTACCAGAATTCTTTTTTGAGACAAATGTATTCTTAGTAACTAAAGCAAAAAGAATAAAACATTGAAGGAAAACTATAGACACATAATATTAAAGAATATTGATTCAAAAAATTTTTAATCCTGTCAAACCAACTACAACAATATGTCCAATAAATCATTATGACCAAGTTGGATTTATATCAGGGATGCAAGGATGGTTCAATATTAGAAAAACAGTCAATATAGTTAATCATTAAAAGCAAAACCATCCAAAGTTACATGATTATCTTAACAGGTGTTGAAAAAGCTGATGACAAAGCACAACAGAGATTTGTGCTAAAAACTCTACAACATATAGGCACAGAGGAACCCTTTAAATGTCATAAAAGTACCTATCTAAAAGCAAATGCAAACATATGCAATGGGAATATACAAAAACTTTGCCACAGTAAATACAGAAACAAGGCAAAGATGCGCACTCTCCCTCCTATTGTTTGTTATATTTCTGGAAATGCTATTAATAGCAAAAAGTGGGGCAGCTAGGTGGCACAGTGAGTACAGCCTAGAGGCCCTGGAGTCAGGAGGACCTGAGTTCAAATTTGACCTCAGACACTTGACACTTACTAGCTGTGTGACCTTGGACAAGTCAATTAACCCCAATTGCCTCACCTCCCCCCTCCAAAAAAAAACTGCTTAAAACTTAATAGCAATAAGATGAGAAAGAAGTTAGCATAAAGATGAGTAAAAAGGAGACAAAACTATCTTTATTTGCTGAAGATATGATCATGTTTTTGTTTTTCAATCATTTCAGTTGTGTCTATCTTTGTGATCCCAGTTTGGGTTTTCTTGGCAAAGATACTGGAGTAGTTTACCATCTCCTTCTCCAGCTCATTTTGCAGATAAGGAACTGAGGCAAACTATGTTATGTGACTGGCCCAGGGTCATACAGCTAATGAGTGAATGATTCTGGTTTTGTACTCAGGAGAATGAGTCTTCCTGACTCCAGGCCCAGTGCTCTGTCTACTGTGCCACTTAGCTGCCTTGAAAATATGATAGTATACTTGGAAAATCCTAGGGAATAAACAAAGATTAATTAAGACAATTAATAGCTGCAGTAAAGCTGCAGGCTACAAAATCAACCTTCAAAAATCAATTCTATTTCTATATAACATAGCAAAATCTAAAACAATAATAGAAAGTGAAATTCTCTTCCAAATAATTACAAAATACATAAAGTATCTGGAGATGTAACTACTAAAACACACAGAAGATTAGCATAATTAAATTACAAAATGCTCCTTTAAGAAAAAAAGAACAACTTAAACAACTAGAGGAATGTTCAGTGTTCATGGCTGGGCTATGCCAAAAGTTGTCCTCTATTCTTCAAGAGGACCAAAATGACATTACTATGTTGGGGTTAAGGTATAATGTGTCCTGCTGAGACTGATCAGAACAATAAGAGTTTCAAAGGCTCTGCCAGAGGTCAGGCACAAATAATCCATATGAACATTTGGAGTGGAGATGTCTCTAAATTTACACATCTCACATTTCTTTGGGGCTAGTCTGATTCTGCCTTCCCTTTAAAGTACAGCACCTTCTTTGGTGCAGGCATTCCATGGTAGGTGGTCCTGTGCCCTTCCATGTCTCACAATCTATTTCAAAGTTCATCAGAGAGACCCTGAAAGTATCCTTCTATGGGTTACTCTGACCTCCATGTGAGCATTTAACTTGTGTGAGTTCTCTGTAAAAGTCTTTTAGGCAAACGTACTCTTGGCATTTGAACAACGTGGCCAGCTCATCAGAGTTGTACTTTCTGCAGCTGGAGTAGAGTTTGCATGCTTGTCCGTTCAGTGTGAGAAAGGACCTCAGTGTTAGGTACCTTATATTGCCAGGTGATCTTCAGAATCTTCCTAAGACAATTTAAATGGAAGCGATTCAGTTTCCTGGCCAGATTTCCTAGGCATACAACAATGAGCCCAGCACAAGGACTCTGTACACCTTCAGTCTGGTAGGCAGTAATCCCTCTTCTCTCCCACACTTTCTTTCAGAGCCTCTCAAACACTGAGCTAGCTCTGGCAATGCATGCATCCAGCTCATCATCTATGTGTGGATCTCAGAAAAGTATACTGCCAAGGTGAGTGAACTTATCCACAGCATCCAAAATTTCTCCATTTGCTATAAACAGTGGTTCCATGTATGGATGGTGTGATGCCAGCTGGTGAAGAATCTCTGTTTTCTTGTTAATTGTCAGGCCAAAATTAGCACAAGCAGCAGAGAATCTATCCATACTTTGTTTCGTCTCAGCCTTAGAGGCTGCATTCAGTGCACAGTCATCTGTTAAGCACTAACTCTCCCTCCACTGTAGTCTTGACTTGTAGCTCTTTTAAGTTAAAACATTTACTGTCAGTGAGGTAGCTGACCTTGATGGCATTTTTGTCCTTGTCGAGGGTATCTGACAACATCAATGAAAACATTATGCTAAAAACCATGGAAGCAAACACACAACTCTGCTTCTCTCTGTTGGTGACTGGGAAGGCGTCAGAGCATTACCCATTGTCCAGAACCCAGGCAAGCATGCCATCATGGAACTGCTGTACAGTACTCATGAAGTTCTCTGAGCAACCAAATTTTGCCATAATTTTCTACAAGCCCTCATGACTGACAGTGTCAAAGGCCTTTGTTATAGTGATAAATAAAATAAAAATGGTAGTACTACCAAACTTAATTTACAATTCTGATTCCATACCAATCAAATTACCAAGGAGATACTTCATAGATCTTGATAAAATAATAATGAAATTCAGTTCAGAGACAAAAGATCTGGAATATCAAAGGAAATGAGGGAAAAAAGGTAGTAACAAAGACTAAGAAAATTTCTCTCATAATCACTTAGTGTCTACCAAGGGTGGGGAACCTGTGGTCTCAAGACCACATGTAGCTCTCTAGGTCCTCAAGTGCAGCCCTTTGACTGAATCCAAACTTCACAGAACAAATCCCCCTAATAAAAGGATTTTTTTCTATAAAACTTGGCCTCAATCACAGATGGCCTTGAGGCCAGAGGTTCCCCACCCCTGAAAGCTATATGAATAATTTAACAAAAACATATAACATAGACACACATATCCACATTACTAATAATAAGAGAAATATAAATCAAAGCAATCTAAAGATTTCACTTCACACCTTACAAATTAGCAAATATGCTACAAAGGGGTCATAGTCAATGATAGAGGGGTTTGGGGATGATAGAAACACTGATGTCCATTTTTTTGTTTTTTTAATTTTTTTGTGTGTTTGAATTGTTACAATCATTTCAGAAAGTTATTTGAAATTATACAAAGTAATCAAAATGTCCTTACTCTTTGACCCAAGTAAGCCATTAATAACAAGAAAGTCCCCATATACAGCAAAATATTTATAGCCACCCTTTTTCTGATAGTAAAGAATTGGAAATAAAGTGGCTACCCATCAATCAAGGAATGGTTAAACAAACTGTGATACATGAATGTAATGAATTATTACTGTGTTGTAAGAAACAATGAATGTGATGAATACAGAGTAACATGGAAAGATCTACATCACCTGATGCAGAGTGAAGTAAGCAGATCCAAGAAAACCATATACACGAGTATGGCAATGTAAATAGAAAGAATAAACACACATACACACACAAATCCAAAGTGAACATAGGAAAATTACAAGGAACAAGCATGACTTGAAAGTAGAGATACTAGAAGACACTCCCAAACCTCATCTTCACGTTTGTGGCAAGTCCAAGGTTGTTGCACAATGCACATGTTGTCAGACTTTTTCAATGTATTCATCTGTTGTACTGATTTTTGTCCTTTTTTTTTCTTTTTGTCTCTTATGAATACCTTTTGTTATATGGTATAGCTTTCTGAGAGGGGTATGGGAAAGGATATTGGGGGAAATTATGAGAACGTTGAAAAAGCCATTTATAAATTATAAAGTAGATATTAATGAAGATGAAATATGCCAGGTATGTTAAAATGGGAGGAGACTGGAAATAGGAAGAACAATTCAGAGACTCTAAGTATTGAGGGTAAGAATTATAGGTTTGGCAGTGGGAAAAGAAAGGTGGCATGGTCCTCTTCACTCTCTTTTTTACCCCACTTATTTCAGATTTGACTCTCTTCATGATTGAAGTCTTCTCCCACTTCACCAACCCACCATGATTCCTCTTTTCACTTGCTACTAATTGTCTGCACCACTCATTTAACAATTATCAGATGCTACCCTGTTATTGCTATTTATCATTTGTTATTTATTCTTAGTAACTCACACCAGATAATAAGCATCTTGAATCAGGACAGAGACTGTATCTTGTCCTTCATATTCCCTACTGTCTTACTTATAGTTCAAATGATGCATGACAAATATTTGTTAATGATGTCATGTATTTTAAAATGACTGCCAAAGATCAATAAGAACTTTTCGATTCAATTTAACAAACATCTATTAAACACCTACTATATTCAAGGCACTGGAAACACACACATACAAATTTGCTTCCCTCCAGGAGCCAACAACTACAGGAATCAGGGAAAGCTTCCTGTAGGATCTATACACAACCTGTGCCTTGAAGGATTCTATCAGGTAAAAGTAAACAAAGAACAAATTTCAGACATTGGAGAAAGCAAACTTGTATGCATTGAAGATGGAATGCTTAACTGGAGAAGCAATAAAAAAAGTCACATTATCTGAAAATGAGGTAATGTGAAATAAGTCTAAAAACAGGCTGTAGCCAGATTGTAGAATGCTTTTATTGCTAAGCTTAGGAGTCTATATTTTATTCAATAAAACAGGCAAGACCAAGTACTTAATAAGACACTTGAATATCATAATCATGCTTATGGTTTAGAAAGTAGTGTTTTTTTTATTTGTTTTCTATCTCTATTGCAGACATTGAATTGGAAAGAGAGACTGGAAGAAAGGAGACAAATTATGAGATTATTGTAAGAGGTACCAAGGTCTCAACCATGGTGGTAACTTTGTACATGGAGAGAAGTATCTACTTGGTGAACAAAAAGGGATGGCTTGATATAGCAGAAAAGTCATACTGACTTAGTACTTTTTCTCCAACTTTGAACTGTCTTAGTTCTTTGCAGGCTTACTTTGTTGGGTTTATTCCTGGAAAATATCCAGATTTGGGCAGGTCTACATACTTTTTCACAGTGTTTTAGGAACTGTCTTCTGGACTATATGTCCCATTAAATTAAGTAGTAGAGGCAGGCAGGGACCCACATTGAATCTAGGACTTTACTGTTTTTAAAAATCCTTCCACAGGTGGTGTGTTGGTAAGCAAAATGGCCTTTGTTTTCTTTGAGTAATTCAGTGTATTTCATTGAGCCTTACTAGGTGCTACGCCCCAGGCCCAAACCCCTATTAGGTGTGGAACCTATGTGGGTGTGGATGGGTGACTGGGGTGGGGCCCAAGGTAGGGCTGGCTAAGGGGAGGTGCTAACTCCAGAGCCATGCCCATCTTGGGTCTTACTACTTACTAAGCCCCAGGCTCTAAACCCTATTAGGTGTTAACCTAACCTATGTGGATATGAACCTCCCAGGGTCCTAAGGGGAGGGGCTAACTCAAGAACCAATCACCAGAGCCTAAGTTCTGAGACGCTTGATGATGTCAAAAACTCTATAAGTGAAGAGAACACAGCTTGGAGATTGAGACTTGTTGGAGCCAGAGACAGCTACAGCAGCCAAAGCATAAGATATTTTTAAAATGAGCCAAATTAGAGAGAATATGATTTAGTGCTGGATTTCAGGAATCGAGGTCTGGGTTCAAATCCATATTACTACTTACTACCTGTCTGTCTTTGAACAAACCCTTCTATCTCTCTTCAGATTACCCATTTATAAAATGAAGGGAGTTTGACCAGATGCTAAGATTCCTTCTAGCTAGAGATGCATGATCCTAATTTTCATTTGGATTTGCTAATCTGTAAGTTCAATAAATAACTTCAGTGATTGTAAAGGGCCCCAAATCTTACTTCTGATCAGTCAGTTTGCAGATAATTAAGTAACTAAGTCTATTTCCACAAGTGGGAAATTACATTCATATGCCCACCCACAAAGGAGAAACACTCAACTCTCAATTATCCACATTTGGCAGGAAAAGAGAATTTCTGGATGTGATAGTGTTTTAGAAACTGCTTAAGTTGACATGCTGAATCCTTCCCAATTGCTCCTTCTAGGTTCCATAGAGACCTCTAATCACTTCCCAAGGTTCTGACAACATAAGCAGTGCAATTAACAGTATAAAACATACTTCCTGCTAATTAATAACAATTAATCAAGCCCTAAAATAGATGACTGCCATTTGATAATTGTGGTTATAAAAATCACAGAAAGAAGGAATATTAACAAAAATGATGTTAAAGAGGAATGATTGGCTAATTATTTTTTGCACTAGAGTACTTGACTTTGCCAATAATCTGTGATTAAAAAAAACCTACTAAAATTAGACCTTTTGGACATCTTTAAAATCTTGGTAATTAAAGCATAATGAAGTAAAACTGAGATTAACTGACATGAGTTCATATTCTATGTTGTCTTTCATTGTCAGTCAGCAAGTTAAGATTTATTAAGTACTTGCTATGTGCCAGGTACTGTGCTAAGTGTTGGGCATACAAAAGGAAGCAAAGGATAGCCCCTGCCCTCAAAAGTTCACAATCAAATGGGAGAGACAACAAGCAAACACATATGTTACAAACAAGCTATTTACAGGATAGATAACAGAGGGAAAGCACTAGAATTAAGAGGGTTCAGGAAAGGCTTGCTGTAGAGGATAGGATTTTAGTTGTGGCTTAAAAGAAGCCAGAGAAGTCAGTAGGTAGAGATAAGGAGGGAGAATATTCCAGAGATGGGGCCAGAGACAATACGGGGAGCTGAGAGATAAAGTGTCTTATTGTAGAAGAGTAATGAGGCCATTGTCACTTAACTGAAGAGAATATGGTTGCAAGTGAGGTGTAAGAAGACTGGAGAAATAGGAGGGGATAGGTGATAGACATTTTTAAATACCAAGAAGTGGATTTTTTTACTTGATTCAGGAGGCAACTGGGAGCCACTAGAGTTTATTGAGAAGACCATATACATGGTCAGACCTGTGCTTTAAGAAAATCACTTTGGGAGTAAAGATGGAGGAGTAAAGGTTCTGAGTTCTGAGTTCTCCCCTAAACCTCTCCAAATACCTTTAAAAGTCCTCTTAAATACCTATAAAAATGACTCAAGACAAATTCTAAGCAGCAGAACCCACAAAAATAGTGAAACAAATTTCCAGCCCAAGACAACTTGGAAGGTCAATGGGAAAGGTCTGTTGCACCAGGGTGAGATAGGAGCACAGTCCAGCACTGGCCATGCCAGCACAGACCATCCTCCAGCAAATTTGGAGCAGACCTCATGCTTACTGAATCATTGGCAGCACTGGAAGTTTTCAGACCTCTTCTCCCACAGACACCAAAGACAGCTTAGAAGATCAGTGGGAAAGGTCTGTTGCACCTGGGTCAGAGTGGAGCACAGTCCAGTGCAGGCTGTGCCAGCACAGCCCTGGCCACAGCAAGGAGCAGGCTTTAGGAGTGACTGAATCAGTAGCCACCTCATCAGCTACCTCTGGAGCTTCACAGCACATAGTTGGTAAGGGGGCTGAATAACTGAGATTCAGGAGGAGATTACAGAGGTCTTTTTGGAAGCACTGGGGCAGGACTCTGTTGCTTTGTCCATATTTGGATCTGACTGGCAGTCTCAGGGCATGGAGGAGCACTAACATAGCAGAGGTTGTGGCAGCAATGGAGGAGGCACTTCCTCATAGTGCCAGGGCAGAAAAGAGTGCTTGTGGTCAGTCACAGACAAGATCACAAGCCAGGAGAGTGATAAATATCTCTCTTTAGATCATACCAACTTGGGAGAACTGAAAACTTACAGGTCCCTAGAAGTATCTCTGAAAACAGCTGCACAAAACCTATGAAGCTTGGGACAGTTCACCTTCCACTCTCGAAGCAGAGCCCTACCTTAACAAAGAGTTAAAAAGTCAAGTAATAGGCTAGGAAAATGAAAAAAAAATGATGAAAACAAAACTCTGACTATGGAAAGATACTGTGGTGAAAAGGAAGATCAGAACCCACATTCAGAGGACAACAAAGTCAAAGCTTCTACATCTAAAGCCTCCAAGAAAAATATGAATTGGCCTCAGGCCATGGAGGAGCTCAAAAAGGACTTTGAAAATTGAGTAAGAGGGGTAGAGGAAAAATTGGGAAGAGAAATGAGAGTGATGCAAGAAAATCATGAAAAATGAGTCAACAGCTTGGGAAAGGAGGCAAAAAATACTAAAGAAAATAACACCTTAAAAAATAGACTAGGCCAAAAGGTAAAAGAGCCCAAAAGCCAATGAGAAGAATGCCTTAAAAAGCTAGATTGGCCAAATAGAAAAGGAGGTCCAAAACCTCACTGAAGAAAATGATTCCTTAAAAATTAGAATGGAACGAACCTGCAGGCTCGGAGAGTGCTCGGTGCGGAGCTGCTCCAGACCAAGGCGGAAGCGGCTGGCCGGGAAATCCACGTGGGAGACGGGCTGGGAGAAAGCTGGGCGCCCGAAACCGGCGGAGATCCCCAGGACTCCCAACACAGGACGGCAGTCTGTGGGAGCGACGAGAGGCAGCGCAGCGCCACCGGCCGTGAAAACACCGACTTCTGACGCTTGCAAAACCCAGGAACTCGGCTTCTTGAACTTCCGCAAGACTCAATGGCCAGGTAAACGGCTCTAACCCCTCCCCCCCTCACCCAGAGAATTCCTCGGGAAAAAAAAAAAAAAGAGAACTGAAACAGAGGAGAGAGTAGCAGGGCCTCACTGGACAAATACCAGCAGCTTATTAGTCCCAGAGGGGAAGAGTGAGCAGGGGTCAACGCCAGGAGCCCAGACGTAATCTTGCTCCCCCAGGGGAAGCGCCAGTCATCAGCTCAAACAACAAACAGCTGAGACCATTGCTGAAAAGCAAGTGCTGGAGAGCACCCATAGGGAGTGAGACGCCAGGGAGCCAGACCCCTCCCCCACACCTCAGGAAACTGAAGGTTATAATTCTAGACTCACAACCCCCAGAATAAGAAAGCTGGGACAGAAAGCCCTGAGACTCACAGATAGAAATTCGTTCTAACGCCAGCAAAAGGCAATCCAACATGAAGAAGAACACAAAAAAACCGAGGACAATAGATTCCTTTTATGGAGACAGGCAGGATCAAAATATCGACATAGAAGAAGATAGCAATGACACGGTAGATACATCAGACACCTCAAAAGCTAATATGATCTGGTCTCCAGCCCAAAAAGCACTGCTGGAAGAGCTAAAAGAGGACTTTAAAAACCAAATTAGGGAGCTAAAAGAAAATATGGAAAAAAAATTCACTGATGAAATCAAGTCCCTAAAGAATAAGATTGGTGAAATGGCTACGGAGATTCAGAATCTAGAGAGAGAAAAGGATACCCTGAGAGGTGAAATCAACCAATTGAAAATGGAGGCTCAAAAGCAAAATGTAAACACTAACTCATTTAAAATTAGACTTGAGCAAGTGGAAGCTAATGAATCTATGAGGCATCAAGAAGTAATAAAACAAAACGTAAAGAATGAAAAAATAGAAAAAAATGTGAAATATCTGATTGGCAAAACAACTGACCTGGAAAATAGATCCAGGAGAGACAATTTGAGAGTTATTGGTCTACCGGAAATCCACGATGAAAAAAGGAGCCTTGACAGTATCTTCGAAGAAATTATCAAAGACAACTGCCCAGAGGTCCTAGAACCAGAGGGCAAAATAGTTATTGAAAGAATTCACCGATCACCCCCTGAAAGAGATCCCAAACTGAAAACACCAAGAAATATTATAGCCAAATTTCAGAGCTATAAACTTAAAGAGAAAATACTGCAAGCAGCCAAAAAGAAGCAATTCAAATATCGTGGAACTACAGTCAGGATCACGCAGGATCTCTCAGCTTCCACATTAAGAGACAGGAGAAATTGGAATATGATATTCCGAAGGGCCAAGGAGCTGGGACTACAACCAAGGATCAACTACCCAGCAAAACTAAGCATAATTTTCCAGGCAAGGCGATGGACATTCAACGAAATAAGGGAATTCCAGACCTTCCTGATGAAAAGGCCAGAACTCAATGGAAAATTTGATCTCCAAATACAAAACTCAAGAGAGACATAAAAAGGTAACCAGGGGGAAAAACCCCACAAACCTCATTAACCAATAAGCTTAGGTTGTTTACATCTCTATGTGGGATTATATCATCTTATGTATGTTTTTTATGTCTGTATGTATATATATATATATGTATATATATATATATATATATATATATATATATACACATATACATATATAAGTCATTCTTGGGAATGGTACAACTATTGTGACAAATGAAAGGGATATACATAGGTTGTGAATGCCTGTATAAATTAACTGATGTAAAGATATAAAATATAAATAAGAGATATAAAGGGAGGGCTATGAGGGAAGTGGTAAGGAGGTTGTAGAAAAGGGTAAATTACACCAAAGGAAGTGGCAAAAAAACATATTATAGTAGAGGGAAAGAAGGGAGGGAGAAGAGCAGTATTTGAGCTCTACTGTCATCTGATCTAGTTCAAGAAGGGAATAACATACTCTGATAAGTTTAGAAATCTAACTTGTCCTACGGGAAGTGGGAGGGAAAGGGGGGAAAAAGGGAGGGGGGAGGGCAGAAGGAAGAGGAGAAGTAGCAAGTGGGTAACGGTAAGATAAGGGAGGGGAATAAAGAGGGAGGGTCAACTGAGGAAAGCGACGGTCAAAAGCAAAACTTTGTTGGGGAGGAGAAGGGGAAAGGGAGAAATAAAAGCATAAACAGGGGGAATCAGGATGGAGAAAAAGACACAGATAGAAATCATAACCCTGAACGTGCAGGGGATGAACATTCTCACAAAACAGAAGCAGATAGCAGAATGGATTAAAAACCATAATCCTACAATATGCTGTTTACAAGAAACGCATCTGAAACAGGGGGATACACATAGGGTTAAGGTAAAAGGCTGGAGTAAAATATATTGTGCCTCAGCTAAAGTAAAAAAAGCAGGTGTAGCAATCCTAATCTCAGACAAAGCAAAAGTAAAGATAGATCTAATTAAAAGAGATAAGGAAGGACATTATATCCTGCTAAAAGGCACCATAAACAATGAAGCAATATCATTGCTTAACATATATGCACCAAGTGGTAAGGCATACAAATTCTTAGAGGAGAGGTTAAGGGAGTTACAGGAAGAAATAGACAGCAAAACTATAATATTGGGAGACCTCAACCTCCCCCTTTCTGAACTTGATAAATCTAACCTCAAAATAAATAAGAAAAAAGTTAAGGAGGTAAACAGAATTTTAGAAAAGGCACATATGATAGACCTCTGGAGAAAACTGAACGGGGATAAAAAGGAATATACTTTCTTCTCAAAAGTACATGGCACATACTCAAAAATTGACCATGTACTAGGGCATAAAAACCTCACAATCCAGTGCAGAAAGGCAGAAATAGTCAATGCATCCTTTTCAGATCATGATGCAATAAGAATCATTTTTAATAAAGCACCATGGAAAAATAAGCTAAAAACTAATTGGAAACTAAATAATTTAATTCTAAAGAGTGAGTGGGCCAAAGATCAAATCAGAGAAACAATTAATAATTTCATTCAAGAGAATGACAATAATGAAACAACATACCAAAACTTATGGGATGCAGCAAAAGCAGTTCTTAGGGGAAGTTTTATATCTCTAAATGCCTACATGAATAAAATAGGGAAAGAGGAGATCAATGATCTGGGCAGACAGCTGAAAAAGCTAGAAAAAGAGCAAATTGAAAACCCCCAATTAAATACCAAATTAGAAATACTGAAAATCAAAGGAGAGATTAATAAAATTGAAACCAAGAAAACTATTGAATTAATAAATAAAACAAAGAGCTGGTTTTATGAAAAAACCAATAAAATTGACAAACCTTTGGCCAATTTGATTAAAAAAAAGAAAGAAGAAAATCAAATTACCAGTATAAAAAATGAAAAGGGTGAGGTCACCTCTAATGAAGAGGAAATCAAAACAATAATTAGGAATTATTTTGCCCAACTGTATGCCCATAAATTTGACAACCTTAGAGATATGGATGAATATCTACAAAAACATAAACTGCCCAGACTAACAGAGAAGGAAGTGAAATTTCTTAATGACCCCATATCAGAAAAAGAAATTGAGCAGGCCATCAACGAACTCCCTAGGAAAAAATCTCCAGGGCCAGATGGTTTTACATGTGAATTCTATCAGACATTTAAAGAACAACTAATTCCAATACTTTGTAGACTATTTGGGAAAATAGGTGAAGAAGGAGTCCTACCAAATTCTTTTTATGACACAAATATGGTACTAATACCCAAACCAGGTAGAGTTAAAACAGAGAAAGAAAATTATAGACCAATTTCTCTAATGAATATTGATGCAAAAATTTTAAATAAAATATTAGCAAAAAGATTGCAGCAACTCATTACGAGAATAATACACCATGACCAGGTAGGATTTATTCCAGGAATGCAAGGCTGGTTCAATATTAGGAAAACTATTAGCATAATTGACCATATCAGCAACAAAACTAGCAGAAACCATATGATCATCTCAATAGACGCAGAAAAAGCCTTTGACAAAGTACAACACCCATTCCTATTAAAAACACTAGAAAGCATAGGAATAAGGGGAACCTTCCTCAAAATTTTAAATAGCATCTACCTAAAACCATCAACAAGCATTATTTGTAATGGGGATAAACTAGATGCATTCCCAATAAGATCAGGGGTGAAACAAGGATGTCCATTATCACCCCTATTATTCAATTTGGTTCTAGAAACATTAGCTGTAGCAATAAGAGAAGAAAAAGAAATTGAAGGAATTAGAATAGGAAAAGAAGAAACTAAATTATCACTGTTTGCAGATGATATGATGATTTATCTAGAGAATCCTAGAGAATCAAGTAAAAAACTACTTGAAATAATAAACAACTTTAGCAAAGTTGCAGGATATAAAATAAACCCACATAAATCCTCAGCATTCCTATACATTACTGACAAAGCCCAACAGCAAGAGATAGAAAGAGAAATTCCATTCAAAATTACTGAAGGCACTATAAAATATTTGGGAGTCTATTTGCCAAGGCAAACCCAGGGCCTATATGAACATAACTATGAAACACTTTTCACGCGAATAAAATCAGATCTAAATAAATGGAGAAATATCACTTGCTCATGGTTAGGCCGAGCTAATATAATAAAAATGACAATTCTACCTAAATTAATCTATCTATTCAGTGCCATACCAATCGAACTACCAAAAAATTTTTTTACTGAGATGGACAAAATAATAACAAAATTCATTTGGAAAAACAAGAGGTCTAGAGTATCTAGGATATTAATGAAAAGACATGCTAGAGATGGTGGTTTAGCCACACCAGATATTAAACTGTACTACACAGCAGCAGTCATCAAAACTGCCTGGTACTGGTTAAGAAACAGGGGTGTGGATCAGTGGAATAGGATAGGTACACAAGTAGGTGAAATCAACAAGTTTAGCAATCTACTCTTTGATAAACCCAAAGAAGCCAGTTTCTGGGCTAATAATTCACTATTTCACAAAAACTGTTGGGAAAATTGGAAAATGGTAGGGCAAAAACTGGGCATAGACCAATATCTTACACCATATACCAAAATAAAGTCAAAATGGGTTCATGATTTAGGAGTAAAAGTTGATACTCTAAATAATTTGGGAAAGCAAGGAATAGTTTACTTATCAGATTTGTGGAAAAGTAAAGAATTCATGACCCAACAAGAGATAGAGAGCATTACAAAATGCAAAATGGATAATTTTGATTATGTCAAACTGAAATGTTTTTGTACAAAAAAAGCCAATGCAACAAGAATTAGGAGGGAAGCAGAAAATTGGGAGAAAATCTTTGCAACTAGTATCTCTGATAAAGGCCTCATCTCTAAAATATACAGGGAACTGAGCCAAATATATAGGAATACAAGCCATTCCCCAATTGAGAAATGGTCAAAGGATATGAACAGGCAGTTTTCAGAGGAAGAAATTAAAGCTATCTACAGGCATATGAAAAAATGCTCTGGATCGCTGCTGATTAGAGAAATGCAAATCAAAACAACTCTTAGATACCACATCTCTCCTGTCAGATTGGCTAAAATAACAAATCAGGAGAATGATAAATGCTGGAAAGGATGTGGGGAAATTGGAACATTGTTGCATTGCTGGTGGAGTTGTGAGCTGATCCAGCCGTTTTGGAGGGCGGTGTGGAAGTATGCCCAAAGGGCTATAGAAATGTTCATACCCTTTGACCCAGTAATACCACTTCTAGGGTTGTATCCCAAAGAAATCATGCAAGCGGGAAAAGGACCCATATGTACAAGAATATTTATAGCAGCTCTCTTTGTGGTAGCCAAGAACTGGAAAGCAAAGGGATGCCCATCAATTGGGGAATGGCTGAACAAGCTGTGGTATATGAAGGTGATGGAATACTATTGTGCCATAAGAAATGGGGATGATGCAGACTTCATAACAACCTGGAAAAACCTACACGACATAATGCTGAGTGAGCGGAGCAGAGCCAGGAGAACGTTGTGCACAGCCACAGATATGTGGATTCCGTGAGGACCAACCCTGACATACTGCGCTTCTTTCAGCAACCTAAAGGGGCAAGGACAATTCCAGGGGACTCACGATGGAGAATGCTATCTTCATTCAGAGAAAGAACTGCGAAGTTTGAATACAGACTGAGGCACACTACATGCTCGCCTTTTGTGCTTCTCTTTTTTTTTTTTTTTTGGGTTTTTTTTTTTTCTTTTTTGTTTTGTTTTTTTTTTTTTTTTTGGTTCTGTTTCTTCTTTCTCATGATTCATTCCATTGGTCAAAATTCTTCTCCACGACTTGACTAGAGCATAAATTAATTCAATGCGAAGTTATACATGACAGTTATATGAGACTTCATGCCGTCTTGGGGAGGGAGGGGGGAGGGAGGGGAGAAAAACTGGAACTCAAAACTATGTAGAACCGTGTGTGGTAAACTAAAAATAAATAAAACACCTTTAAAAAAAAAATTAGAATGGAGCAAATGGAACCTAATGACTTTACAAGAAATCAAGAAACAGTAAAACAAAAGAATGAAAAAAAATAGAAGACAATGTGAAATATCTCATTGGAAAAATAACTGATCTGGAAAATAGATTAAGGAGGAAATAATCTAAAAATTTCTGGATTACCTGAAAGCCATGATAAAAAAAGAGCCTCAACATTATCTTTTAAGAAATTATCAAGGAAAACTGCACTGATATTCTAGAAACAGAGGGTAAAATAGAAATTGAAAGAATCCACTGACCACCTCCTGAAACAGATCCCAAATTGAAAACTTCAAGGAATATTGTAGCCAAATTCCAGAAATGTCAGGTCAAGGAGAAAATACTGCAAGCCGCCAGAAAGAAACATTTCAAATATCAAATATCAAGGAACTACAGTCAGGATCACACAGAACCATGCAGCTTCTACATTAAAATATAGGAGGGATTGGAATATGATATTCTGAAAGGCAAAGAAGCTTGGACTACAACCAAGGATCAACTACCCAGCAAAATTGAGCATATGCTTTCAGGCGAGAAGATGGACATTTCATGAAATGAGGGAATTTCAGATCTTCCTGATGAAAAGGCCAGAGCCCAATGGAAAATTTGATTTCCAAATACAAGACTCAAGAAAGGCATAAAAAGATAATAGGGAAAAAAGAAAGAAAAGCCTTTGTTATTCAATAAGGACAAATTGTTTACATCCCTGTATGGGAGGATGATACTTGTTAATCTTGAGAATAGTATATTTATTATGACATTTAAAAGGGGTATACATAGACAGAGGGCGTAGGTATAAATTGACTCATGTGATGACAAAAAAAAAACTAAGAGGTGCAAAGAGATTGTAATGGAGAAGATGTAAGGAGGAGGCAGAAAAGGGTAAATTATATCACATGAAGAGGCACAAAAACATATAGTAGAGGGAAAGAAGGGAGGGAGAAGAGCAGTGTTTAAGCTTTACTGTCATCGGATTTGGTTCAAGGAGGGAATAACATACTCTGTTAAGTATAAAATCAAACTTGCCCTACAGGCAGTAGGAGGAGAAAGGGGAAAGAAAAGGTGGGGGCGGTTAGAAGGGAGGGAAGAAGTAGTAAGGGAAAAGGGTAAGATAAGGGAGGGGGGCTTATAGTAAGGGAATATTGAAGGAAGCTGTGGTCAAAAGCAACACATCTGAGGAGGGGAAGGGAGAAGGGAGAAAAAAAAAAGAATAAATGAGGGGGGAAGTAGGATGGGAAAAAAAGACACAGATAGCAATCACAGCTATGATTGTGAATGGGATGAACTCTCTCATAAATGGGGGCAGATGGCAGAATGGATTAAAAACCATAATCCTAAAATATGCTGTTTACAAGAAACACATTTGAAATGGGGATACACACAGGGTAAAAGTAAAAGGCTGGAATAGAACATATTATGCTTCAGCTAAAGCAAAAAAAAAAAAAAAAGCAGGGGTAGCAATCCTAATCTCAGACAAAGCAAAAGCAAAGATAGATCTAATTAAAATAGATACGGAAGGAAACTATATCCTGCTAAAAGGCACCATAGCCAACGAAGTACCATCATTACTTAACATGTATGCAACAAGTAGTATAGCATCCAGATTCTTAGAGGAGAAGTTAAGGGAGTTACAGGAAGAAATAGACAGCAAAACTATACTGGTGGGGGACCTCAACCTCTCCATCTCTGAACTTGATAAATCTAACCTCAAAATAAACAAGAAAGAAGTTAAGGAGGTAAATAGAATTTTAGAAAAGGCAGACATGATAGACCTCTGGAGAAAACTGAATGGGGATCAAAAGGAATATACTTTTTTTTTCAGTGGTACATGGCACATACTCAGAAATTGACCATGTACTAGGGCATAAAAACCTCACAATCCAGTGCAGAAAGGCAGAAATAGTCAATGCATCCTTTTCAGATCATGATGCAATAAAAATTATTTGTAATGAAGGTCCATGGAAAGATAGACTAAAAAATAATTGGAAACTAAATAATCTAATCCTAAAGAATGAGTATGTCAAACAACAAATCATAGAAACAATCAATAACTTCGCTAAAGAGAATGACTGTAATGAGACAACATACCAAAACTTATGGGATGCAGTGAAAGCAGTTCTTAGGAGAAGTTTTATATCTCTGAATGCTTACGTGATAAATTAGAGAAAAAGGAGATCAATGGATTGGGCATACAGCTGGAAAAGCTAGAAAAAGAACAAATTAAAAACCCCCAATGAAATAACAAATTAAAAATATGGAAAACCAAGGGAGAGATTATCAAAATTTAAATCAAGGAAGCTATTGAACTAATAAATAAAACTAAGAGCAGCTTTTAATAAAAAAAAAACAATAAAATTGATAAACCTTTGGTCAATTTCATTAAAAAAAAGAAAACCAAATTACCAGTATCAAAAATGAAAAAGGTGAATTCACCTTCAATGAAGAGGAAATTGAAACAGTAATTAGGAATTATTTTGCCCAATTGTATCCCCATAAATTTGCTAATCTTAGGGAAATGGATGAATATTTACAAAAATATGAATTTCCCAGGTTATCAGAAGAGGAAGTAAAATACTTAAATAACCCTATCTTAGAAAAAAAAATCGAGTGAATTCATCAGTGAATTCCCTAGGAAAAAAAAAAATCTCTAGGGCCAGATGGATTTACAAGTGAATTCTATCAAACATTTAGAGAACAATTAATTCCCATACTTTATAGACTATTTGGGAAACTAGGTGAAGAAGAAATCCTACCAAATTCTTTTTATGACACAAATATGTTACTAATACCTAAACCAGGAAGAGTCAAAACAGAAAAACAAAATTACAGACCAATTTCCCTAATGAATATAGATGCAAAAATTTTAAATAAAATGTTAGCAAAAAGATTACAGCAGCTTATGTTGAGAATAATACACTATTACCATTTAGGATTTATTCCAGGAATGCAAGGCTGGTTCAATGTTAGGAAAACTATCAGCATAACTGATCATATCAACAACGAAACTAGCAGAAACCATATGATTTTCTCAATAGATGCAGAAAAAGCTTTTGACAAAATACAATACCCATTCCTATTAAAATACTAGAAAGCATAGGAATAAATGGAGTCTTCCTCAAAATGATAAGTAGCATCTACCTAAAACCATCCTAAAGCATTATAAGTAATGGTGAGAAGTTAGATGCATTCCCAATAAGATCGGACTTGAAACAAAGATGTCCATTATCACCCCATTATTCAATTTGGTACTAGAAATGTTAGCTTTGGCAAAAAAGAAAGTGAAGGAATATAGAATAGGCAAAGAAGAAACTAAGTTATTACTCTTTGCAGGTGATAGGATGACTTACAGAATCCTAGAGAATCAAGTAAAAAAACTACTTGAAATGATAAATAACTTTACCAAAGTTGCAGGATATAAAATAAACCCACATAAATCCTCAGCATTTCTATATATTACTAATAAAGTCCAATCGCAAGAGATAGAGAAATTCCATTTAAAGTTACTGTAGACACTATAAAATATTTGGGAATCTCCCTGCCAAAATAAACCCAGTAACTATATGAACACAATTACAAAACACTTTTCACACAAATAAAGTCAGATCTAAATAATTGGAAAAACATCAGTTGCTCATGGTTAGGATGAGCTAATATAATAAAAATCACAATTTAACCTAAAGTAATTTATTTATTTAGTGCCATACCAATCAAACTACCAAAATAACATTTTATAGAGCTAGGTAAAATAATAACAAACTTCATCTAGAAGAGCAAAAGTTCCAGAATATCAAAGGAATTAATGAAAACAATGCTAGGCAGCCTAGCCATACCAGATACTAAATTGTATCATAAAGCAGCAGTCATCAAAACTACTTGGTACTGGCTAGGAAATAGAGTGGTGGATCAGTGGAATAGGTTAGGTACACAAGGTGCAGTAATCAACGACTATAGTAACCTACTCTTTGATAAACCCAAAGACTCCAGCTTCTGGGATAAGAACTCACTATTTCACAAAAACTGCTGGGAAAACTGGAAAACAGTATGGCAGAAACCAGGCATAGACCAATATCTTACACCATATACCAAAATAAAGTCAAAATGGGTTCATGACTTAGATATAAAGGCTGATACTATAAGCAGTTTGGTAGAGCAAGAAGTAGTTTACCTGTGAGATTTATGGAGAAAGGAAGAACTTATGACCAAACAAGAGACAGAGAGCATTACAAAATGCAAAATGGACAATTTTGATTCCAATGAATTGAAAAGTTGTTGTACAAACAAAGCCAATTCAACTAAGATTAGGAGGGAAGCAGAAAATTGGGAAAGAATTTTTGCAACCAGTGTCTCTGATAAAGGCCTCATATCTAAAATATACAGGGAAATGAACCAAATTTAAAAGAATATGAGTCATTCATCAATTGATAAATAGTCAAAGGATATGAACAGGCAGTTTTCAGAGGAAGAAATTAAAAATATCTATAGGCATATGAAAAAATGCTCTAAATTTCTATTGATTAAAGAAATGCAAATCAAAACAACTCTTAGGTACCACATTTCTCCTGTCATATTGGCTAACATGACAAAACAGAAAAATTATAAATTCTGAAGAAGATGTGGGAAAATTGGAACACTAATACATTGTTGTTGGAGTTGTGAACTGATCCAACTATTCTGGAGAACAATATGGAACTATGCCCAAAGGGCTATTAAAATGTGCATACCCTTTGATCCAGCAATACCACTTTTAGGGCTATATCCCAAAGAGATCATATAAGTGGGAAAAGGACCAGTATGTACAAAAATATTTATAGCAGCTCTTTTTGTGGTTGCAAAGAATTGGAAATCAAGGGGATGCCCATCAATTGGGGAATGGCTAAACAAGTTGTAGTATATAAATGTAATGGAATACTATTGTGCTATAAGAAATGAGAAGCAGAATGACTTCATAATAACCTGGAAAGATGTAAATGATCTGATGCTGAGTGAGGGGAGCAGAACCAGGAGAACATTATACATGATTATAGACACATGGTATCTGTGGTGACTAACTTTGACAGACTTGGCTCTTCTCAGCAATGCAAGTTTCTAACACAGCTCCAAAAGACTCATAATGGAAAAAGCTATCCACATCCAGAGAAAGAATTATGAAGTCTGAATGCAGATTGCAGCAAACTATTTGTTCTCTCTCTTTTTTTTTCTTTTTTGGTTGTTTCTTCTTTGTCATGGTTCATTCCATTGGTTATAATTCTTCTTTACAACTTGACTCTTGTGAAAGTAAGTTTAATGTGAAGGTATATGTAAAACCTATATTTGATTACATGTCATCTTGGGCTGGGAGCGGGGAGGAGAGGGAAGGGGAGAAAATTTGGAGCTCAAAAACTTGTGCGACTGTTGTAAACTAAAAATAAAAAAAAATAAAAAGATAAACTGGAGGGATATATCAGTAAGATAAGATTCATTACCTTGAGGGTGACCATGAACATGCCTGAATGGTTTGGAATCACAAAGTATATGAAATTCTCTAGGTAGAAGGCAGAGGAAGTATAACATTTATTTAGACATGAGAGAATCCAATGCCAGGACCAGTAATTCCAATCCCACATAGTAGCAATTATATTCCAAAACCAGTAAGCCCACCTCAATGTAGTAACATGGAAATTATAACACAATATTATAGCAAGGAGCCAAGTCATCCTGTAACCTTTGCCCTGCTAGGGCCTTCCTGTAAACAATCCTCATGAATCGTAACTCTCCACTCAGCACTCTCTTCTGCAGCTCTGTAGACTCTGAGTTCCTTCTTCTCCTTGGGCTGAATTCCAATTCCTGTAGCTCTCCTGTAGCAGAATCAAAGAGATTCTGCTCTTTGATCTCCACAACTCTTTCTTGTTCTACACTCTTTGCTTTTGCAGTCTTTCTTGATGCTGGCTCTCCCTCAGTGTCTTCTGCCTCACCCTCAGGGTCTGCTGCCTCAATGTCTTCTTGATGTCTGCTCCTGAATTCTGCCACTCTCAGTTCTGCTGCTCTGCTGCTTGCAGTTCTGCTCCCTCTTTTTATACAATTCTAGCTGGCATCCGATTAATTAGAGCTCAGTATGTATATCATTTCCTCTGGTTTTAGCAACTCCCCTTAGGGCCCTGAGGGCTTCACACCCACATGGGCTTTACTAGCAAAAGGGGGTGGGCCTGGGGCCTCACATCTAGTTAGTGAAAGGGTATGGGCCTGCCTCTAATCAGACTTCCTTTCCAAGGCCCCAGCAGAGGCTATTCCATGGGTGGGAAAGATCTTTCACTTACTGATTGGCCTTACAAGGGAAAACACCATAGAGGTGGGAATGCCTATTACCATAACTCTACAATAACATAGCTTTATCATAATGAGAACCTGTGTAAGGGTGAGGAACTGGGAATAGAGAGAATGTAGATATGAGGATTGTTGTAGAAGTGAAATCTATAAGAACTGGTAAATGGATAGGCATAAAAGGTGAAAGAGAGGGAAAAGTCACAGGCATCCAACAGTGGACTGTAAGCGAAGAGTTTTGTTTCTAATAAAAATGGCAATGTTGACTTTGAGGCCAGAAACAGGAAAAGGATAAGGTGCCAAAAAAAGAAGGAAAGAAAAGAAAAAAAGAAAAAGTAGGAGCAGTTAGTCAGGCAAGAGAAACAGGGATATATGGTGAATCTAAGGCTAAGGAAGGAGAGAGTACGCCAAAAAGGAAGGTGTTTAACAATATAACATAGTGCAGAGGTATCAAGGAGTAGGAAGACTGAAAAAAGACTATTAAATTTGAAAATTGGGATGCTGTTGAGCTTTGAGAGGTATCATAAAATCATAATTCTAGGGAAAGGAGGGTCCACAGTACTCCATTTCAACTCCTTCATTATACAAATGAGGAAACTGAGGCCCAGACAAGTTAAGTGACTTACCAGCAGTCACAAATAGAGTAATCATCAGAAAGAATATCAGAAACTATGTGCTATGGCTCCAAAGCCAGTAATTTTCCCACTGTGCCTTGTTGAAATTTCAGTAGGGTGGTGAAAGAAGCCACATTATAAGAACTTGAAAGAGAGTGTACAATGAGAAAATAGAACTATTGAGTATAAGCAGCCTTTTCAGATATCTGACAACAAAAGGAAGGAGAGAGATAAAAGGTCAAAAGGAAGAATTTTTAGGTAAGTGAGAAGCAGACAGAAGGGAGATTGAAGATGAATGAGGGAAGAGGGATGATTGGAGGAGAAAGATCTTAGTGGAGGTGTCAGGTAAATGAGATCGAGGGTATAGTCAAACCTTAATAAGGAAAAGAAATAGCTTTTCTGCTAGGAAAAGGATATATGATATAGGTAATTTTTTGAGAAATGGTAAAATGAAGTCTAGGGATCTCTTATAGAACCTTCTTGATGCTTTCAGGGAAATAGAAAGCCAAGCTGTCGACCCTACACATGGAGCTTTGCTTCCAACTGAAGACTTAAGGAGGAAGGGAAAGATTCAAGACAATCAGCTAATAATAAAAAAAATTTATATTCCATGTCAAAATACAAGTAAAATTACAGAACTAATAGTCTCAACCCATTTGTCCTTGAGGCCTTCCCAGCTTCGTAATCCTGGCAAGATTATACTCATAACTGATACCTGTTAGCTATTTGAATGGAGAGAGAGCATCCTCTCCTCCACCTAGGTCTTGCTAGTACATGAATGATTCCCAAAAGAGAGGCAGTATTGATGGGGAGACTTAGTTGTAAATGGGATGGATTTCTCTCAGTTCAAAACTGTGCTCCCCAATGATGCATGTAGACTAGAATTAGAAGTCATCTTTCTTTTTATGAATGAGCTGAAACCCATTTGATTCATAAGTGATTTCTCTGTTGGCAGAGCTTAAAATATATTTGGGATGCTGCCTCACCCTTAGAGGAGGAGCAGACTTGAATCTTGGTAGGAGGGCACATGAGTAGAATTTGACTGAAAGTAATCAGCACGACTTCTGACAGGTCTGCTGGAGTCTCTACTGTTGAATTTGCTCCCTTTGTTTCTCTCCCTTCTGGCCAGCCATGTGGTAGCAACAGTTTGAGCTGGCTCTCTATCTTAGATTCCTCTTCCTAAGGACAGCCTAAGTAATTATCAGTTTCTCTAGTAAGTAAGAGTTGGATATAAAGTTACCCTTAGATTATATATACCTTTATTTATGGCCAATTGAGGGGCAATCAGAAGTAGTTTTCTCTCTCTTCCTCTTCCCTCTTTTCCCCTCGTCCATGTGGCCTCAAGTAAAGTCAGGCCCTTTTGTATCCATGACAAAAATTGTTTTATGGGATTTAAGTTATTGCTAAGAACTGTTTCCATTATTTTGGAGATTATTTTTGGAGAAATTTGTATATTGATTAATCAATTTATATTTCTGGTGGTGCTCACTTAGTAGTTCACATTAAAGCTCCCTTTTTTATAGAGCAAAGTTATATATTAAATTTGTGGGTTTTAAGCATCTCCTCTTTCAACCAAATTCAAAGCAGGCACTATATGTTAAATGCCTTGAAGGTCACTGGAGTAATAATCCATATTTGGGGTACAAGTACACTAGGGAAGAGTGATGGATGGTGCAGGAATTTTCTTGCTTAAAGTCCTCCCAACTCCTTTCAAGGAGGCAAAGTAACATTCAACCTCTTTGGGTCTATTTCCTCAACTTTAAAATGAGGGGGCTTTTCTGCATTATTTTTAACGTCTTTCTTGTTCTAAATTTAGGATCTTAGGAACATATCTGGAGACACGCCTAATATTAGACTACATGCATGCATTCATTTATATAATGCTGTTGTTTCATTGACCTCTGATTCCCCATCCTTTGTGGCTCTTAATCTTCTATGATTTATGTATATTTTTACCATAATGCTTATTGACTTGATTGATTTAGTCAGTATTTGCTGGATTATTGAAATTTCAGAAATATTTCAATTCATGAGGCCAACAGGGATACAATATATAAAACCTAGACTATTCTAGAGAATCCATGATATAGAGTTAGAAGAAAGATTTGTAATTTAGTGATTTCTGGTGTATTTCAGCAGCTGATTGCACTGTTCCCTTGCATTTATTTGGGATGATATTTTCCTTTAAAACAAAAAAAATCTGAGCTTAGTGAAAGTGATTTAAAAATGATTATTTCAAGTCAATCTTATTTTCTGATTTTTCATTCCATTAATACTCCCCTAGACAGATAAACCTCTCCAGGCTTAGAGAAGATTTATAAAATGTGCTCTTTAAAAGTGTTATTAAGTTTCATTTTAAAGTAATCTTTTATTCCATTTTTATCTCTAATCAAGTACATTTTATCCTGCATTACACCATGCCTATTATCCAAAGGAAAGTCACAATCAAGCCTATGAAGTTATTTCCTATTTATTGCTTCTTCCTTTCCCTAAGTGTTCCCCCAGGCATTACTGTCCATTGATCATTTATGCCATCTGTACATTTTAGATAACATAGGGTGATCAAATAACTAATTTAAAAAAACCTGCACTCTAGCTACTAAGCTTGACATTCTGTTATGATAAATTACCTGTCAAATCACCCCCTGAGAGTCTGAGCAGTATTAGAAGTATGCTTAGATCTAGGTGGAATTGTCTTCAGCTGGTTAAGTTAGTATTGTGCCAGATCCTGCTGGATTAATCATTAGTCCTCGAGGTCATACATATAAAATAATAATTTACATTCACATAGAATTTTGTAGTTTGTAAAGCACTTTCTAGTATGCAGTAGGTAGCACAAATTCTATCATCTTCATTTTACATAAAAGGAAATGGAGGATAGGATTAAAGATTAAGATTAAGGCTTAAGATTTAGAAAGAGAAGTGATTGTCCAATGTCACACAGCTAGTAAGAGTTGGAACCAGAAACTGAACTCATGTCATTTCACTCCAAGCACAGGGCTGTTTCCACTATATCACATCATAAATTTACGTCACTAGATATTTTCCAGAGTTTGAGATACATATCAAAAGTGTTTAATTTGCATCTGGAAAAGATATGAATATATAATTGGAAAGGTTTACAAAAGAGTATAATTAGCAAATTCTGTATATGCCCTTAGAATCAGAGAATTTTAGAGCCAAGAAGAGCCTTACAGAAGATTCTAGCCCAACCCCCTCACTAAAACACAAGAAATGAAAGAGCCAAAGAGGTTAATGGTAGAGCTTGGACTACAAATCTGATTCATTGAAATTAGTTATTTAAGATATTCTATTTAGCATTTATTATTTGAGAGACACACAAAAGATGTTGCATAAACTTCATTGTTCTCAAAAATTAGTTTATACAAGGATCTCAAAGCTTAGGATTTCATGAAGTCAACTTCCCCAGTGCCAGAATGGATTAAGTTAATGGTATAGGATTACACCACTGAGAAAGCTTCAAATCAACAATTCTGATGTGGGTATAGTGAAATTGAACTTTATGAATGGAAGCAAACATCTATTAAAAAAAAAAGTGAAACAACTGTACCAACAGATTCTCCCTCTAGATACCTTCAGAAGCTAAAAAATTAAGGAGTAGAAAACCTGATTGAATAACTTAATCTGTTAAAATGTAAAAGTCTGTTACAAGAGTATCCCTTTAAATGACAGCATGTAGAACCCAACAGGAGAAACCAAATGGACTCTGTGGCTTATGTTTGGATGAGCAAAAATGGAACAAATACCTCTTGCCTCATGCTGGGATCAAAGGGAAGAAAACACAGTGTTTGACTTTTTTCTTTCAAACTAGAATACCAATGATTTGATGATACAAGGGCTGAGATGCTGCATTTGCCAGCTGTGAGAAGGAATAGAAAGTTCAGTCCATTATTAGTCCAGGCTTCCAGCAAACAGATTCAGATGCTATCCTAAAGCACTGCATGCTTTGCTTTCAAAACGACCAATTGGAAACATAGCACTGAGATAATTTATGCCTCTGGTTTTTCACCAAATACTAAGTTTTACCTATTTTGAAAAAAAAAAGGGGCAGGGTGAAATTTCCTGAATCCAAAAAATGAACATTTTAAAAGGCAGAATAATGTTTTAAATGAATGTATTATTCTTCAATATAAGCATTTTATAAAAATGTGATTTACAGAATGTTCAGACTGAAAAAAAGGCAAATATTCCATTATTTACTTAGATGACTTTTGTTTTTCTAAAGAATTAAATTTATTTTGTGTAATTATATGTAATTGTGTAATTATATAAAACTAAAATTTAAAGATTAGAAATGAAGAATTCTAAAATTAATATTCATTACACTGTAATAATATTAGTTTTATAATAATATATCTACAAGGCAAAAAAGAAAGAAAAAGAAGGGAATAAGGTTGAGTTACAGGAAAAAAGTAAAGAGACAGGAATGGAGGGAGAGGAAAGAAAGGAAGAAATTTAATAATTTATTGTGTTAGTTATTGTGCAGACCAAAAATGTAACTGGACATGATGGCTGTCACCTATTCTATTATAGTATGAAGAAGACACTTTTGTGGACATTTTGATCATTGATAGATGACTTATAATCAAATCTGTTCCCTTCCCCCACTCCCAAGCTCCAAATATGAAAATACTTCCTAACTCTAAAATCATGTCCTTGTATCAATAATTAAAATGAGACACATACCAATTAATATGTGAGTGTTGGTGATGGGGTACAGGCTCCGGGAACCCTCTTGAAACCCACCCTGAATCTTCCCACTTGATCTGGCTTTTCATGCCCAAATCTGTTATCTGCTACCTCTATTGTCTGGTTACCTCCCAATTGTCTCTGGCCATTTCCCACCCTTGATCCTATCAAAGTATCTGTGCCCAAATCCGTTACCCTTAAACTAGCCTAGACCTCTATTATCTGTCATCTAAGGTAGCCTTTAGCCATTTCTCACCCTTAATCCTATTCCTAGAGTCTGACCTCATCCCAGTCACCCCAGTCCCATCAAGACCCTCCTTAAACCCCTCCTCCCATCACCCCAGACTACTTGGCCAGCCTAGATCCCTCCCACAATCTTTCTGTATATAAGTCTCATCTTGCATCCATGAAGGTGCTCAGATTCAATCTAGCTTAGAGTCTGGACTCAACCTGGCTAAGATTGATTGTTCTGGCCTGCTTGTCAATACAAACATCACAAAATGGTAAGATTTCCTAAGAGTCTGCCCAATATGGTAAATCTTTAATAAACTTTGTTTTTGTTTGGCTGTAAGAAGACATTCATCAATTCATTTGGCAGGACCCAGGGTGTCAGTATTTTGGGATCTTGAGCACCCCTAAACCCCAAAACTTCAACAGTGGGGTAATCTTCAGGGTAGGATTTCCTGATCATCTAAAATTCAGAGAAGTAAGCTTTTTGCTTCCACCAATTTCTAAAATGACTCATAGGAGGGTCATTTCCATTTATTCATATAGGAGACCTTTTGAAAAGTAAATTGTAAAAACTTAGCTATTTTCAATACTCAGAGTTCACTTTTTTTTTGTCCAAAGCTAACTATAAAAATAAATGAGGAAATAATAATTATTAAGGTTAAAATAAATCAACTATTTGATAATGTTTGTTATATTTTGTGTTAAACTCTTTGAATTAAAAAAATCATGAATATGTCTATAAAGAGTCATTCTGTTAGTCATTTGGAACAAAATTCTGTTTGGGGACTTACTTAACTATAATGTACACTCCATGCTTTTTTGTTCATCCTCCATTAGATGCCTTTGATTCTATATTTTCTGCATATCTTCTTTAAAAACTAATCCATTTGATGAATTTTCAGTATATCCACATTAGTCTCCTTAGGCAACTTCCCCTTTTCCTTGTTATTTTAAGTGTTCTTAGTATCTTCACAATTTCATTTATAGGAGGTTCCCACCTTTCCTTGCTTCTCTTCTCCATTAGTATTTGTTTTAAAAGATTTTGTTGGGGGCGGAGCCAAGATGGCCACTTGAAAACAACGTCTTACCGGAGCTCTCTCACAAGCTCTGTCAGATACCAATAAAAAAGTGAATCTGAGCAGATTCGAGAGAGTTAGAACCCGCTAGCAGTCTGAGTCGGTCAAATTTCCAAGCCAGGAGAGTCCAAAAGGTCAACAGGCCCCATATGTAGACTGCGAGAGTGCTTGCCATGTGGAGCTGCAACAGACAGCAACAAAGCAGAAGGAGCTGCGGAAACCAGCCAGTGACGCAGGCTGGGAGAAAGCTGGGCACCCAAAATCAGCGGAGATCCCCAGGCCTCCCAACACAGGACAGGAGTCTATAGAAGCAACAACAGGCAGCAGCACAATGCCACCAGCTGTGAGACATAAACTCCTGAGGCTTGCAGCCCAAAGGTTTCAAACGAGTCTTCTTGAACTTCCAGGAGACATAATGGCCAGGTAAATGACTCTAATCCCTCCCCTCTGACCCAGAGAATTCCTTGGGAAAAAATGCTGGAAAAGAGGAGACAGAAATGGGGCTTCACTGGCTGAACAGTGGGAGTTCCTGAGTCCCAGAGGGGCAGGGCCAGCAGCGGTCAAAACCAGGAGCCCAGACATACCTTTGCACAGCCAGGGGAAGTGGCAGACACCAGCATAGAAAACAAAGAGCTGAGACCATTGCTGAAGAGCAACAGTGCTGGAGAGCAACCCCAGGGGAAGAGGAGACTTCAGACAGCCAAACCCCTCCCCCACACCTCAGGACACTGAAGAGTATAATACACAAAACCAGTAACTAGGCTCACAATCCCCAGAACAAGAAACCTGGGACAGAGAGCCCTGAGCCCCAAAAGTAGAAATTTATTGTAAAGCCAGGAAAAAGCTAACCAACATGAAGAAGAAGACAAAAAAAAATGAGGACCATTGATTCTTTTTATGGAGACAGGCATGATCACAATACCAATTTGGAAGAGCATAGCATTGACACTATATCCACATCTGATACCTCAAAAGGGAATGTGAACTGGTTGCAAGCCAAAAAGCATTACTAGAAGAGTTAAAGGATGATTTTAAAAACCAAATTAGGGAGGTAAAAGAAAATATGGAAAAAAAACACTGACAAAATCAAGTTCTTAAAAAATAATATTGGCAAAATGGCTACAGAAATTCAGAATCTAAATAGAGAAAATTATACCCTGAGAGGTAAAATCAAACAATTGGAAAACGAGACTCAAAAGCAAAATGAAGACAGCAACTCATTAAAAATTAGAATTCAGCAAGTGGAAGCTAATGATGCTATGAGGCATCAGGAAGTAGTAAAACAAAAAGTAAAGAATGAAAAAATAGAAGAAGATGTGAAATATCTGATTGGAAAAACAACTCAACTGGAAAATAGATCCAGGAGAGACAATTTAAGAATTATTGGTCTACCAGAAATCCACGATGAAAAAAAGAGCCTTGACAGTATCTTTGAAGAAATTATCAAAGATAACTGCCCAGAGGGCCTAGAACCAGAGGGTAAAATAGTCATTGAAAGAATCCACCAATTACCCCTTGAAAGAGATCCAAAATTGAAAATATCAAGAAATATTATAGCCAAATTTCAGAATTACAAAGTCAAGGAGAAAATACTGCAAGCAGTCAAAAAGAAACAATTCAAATATCGTGGAACTATACTCAGGATCACGCAGGATCTTTCAGCTTCCACATTAAAAGACAGGAGAAATTGGAATATGATATTCCGAAGGGCAAAGGAGCTGGGACTACAACCAAGGATCAACTACCCAGCAAAATTGAGCATAATTTTTCAGGCAAGGAGATGGATATTCAATGAAATAAGAGAATTCCAGACCTTCCTGATGAAAAGGCCAGAAGTTAGTGGAAAATTTGATCTTCAAATAGAAAACTCAAGAGAGACATAAGAAGGTAAACAGGGGGAAAACCCCACAGACCTTATTAATCAATAAGAGCAAATTATTTACATCTTTATATAGGATTATATCATTTTATGTATGTTACACATATATATATATACACACACACACACACACACACATATGTATGTATGTATATGTCAATCTTGAGAATAGTACAGTTATTATGAAAATAGAAAGGGATACATGTAGACTGCGGATGTCTGTATAAAATAACTGATATAACGATAAAAAAAACATAAGAGATGTAAAGGGAGGGTTCTGGGAGGAGAGGTAAGGAGGTAGTAGAAAAGAGTAAATTGCATCAAATGACAAGGCACAAAAACACAATATAGTAGAGGGAAAGAAGGGAGGGAGAAGAGCAGTGTTTGAGCTTTACTCTCATCAGATATGGTTCAAGAAGGGAATAACATGCCCTGATAAGTGTAGAAATCTAACTTGTCCTATAGGCAGTAGGAGGGGAAAGGGGGAAAAAAGGGAGGGGGGTGGTCAGAAGGGAGGGAAGAAGTAGCAAGTGGGAAATGTTAAGATAAGGGAGGGAAAACAAGATGAAGGGTAAACTAAGGAAGGTGGTGGTCAAAAGCAAATCTTTGTTGAGGAGTGGAAGGGGAAAGGGAGAAATGGAAGCATAATAATGCTTTATAAAGCATAATAAATGGGGGAAATAGGAAGGAGAAAAAGACACAAATAGTAATCATAACTGTGAATGTAAATGGGATGAACTCTCATAAAATGGAAGCAGATAGCAGAATGGATTAAAAACCATAATCCAACAATATGCTGTTTACAAGAAACACATTTGAAACTGGGGGATACACACAGGGTAAAGGTAAAAGGCTGGAGTAAAATATATTGCTCTCCAGCTAAAGTAAAAAAAGCAGGTGTAGCAATCCCAATATCAGACAAAGCAAAAGTAAACATAGATTTAATTGAAAGAGATAAGGAAGGACACTATATCCTGCTAAAAGGAACCATAAACAATGAAGCAGTATCATTGTTTAACATATATGCACCAAGTGATATGGAATGCAGATTCTTAGAGGAGAGGTTAAGGGGGTTACAGGAAGAAACAGACAGCAAAACTATAATAATGGGAGACCTCAACCTTCCCCTCTCTGAACTTGATAAATCTAACCTCAAAATAAATGAGAAAGAAGTTAAGGAGGTAAACAGAATTTTAGAAAAGGCAGATATGATAGACCTCTGGAGAAAACTGAATGGGGATAAAAAGGAATATATGTTCTTCTCAGCGGTACATTGCACATACTCAAAAACTGACCATATACTAGGGCATAAAAACCTCACAATCCAGTGCACAAAGGCAGAAGTATTTGAAACATACTTTTCAGATCACGATGCAATAAAAATTATTTTTAATAAAAAACCATGGAGGGAGCCAAGATGGCAGCTGGAAAGCAGGGACTTGCATGAGCTCCCCCCCAGGTCCCTCCAAACACCCATAAAAATGGCTCTGAACAAATTCTAGAACTGCAGAACCCACAAAATAGCAGAGGGAAGCAGGGCTCCAGCCCAAGACAGCCTGGATGGTCGTGGGTTAAGGTCTATTGTGCAAGGAGCTGTGAGCAGAGTGGAGCAGAGCCCAGCATGGGCTTCGCCTGGACCAACCAGACCGGGAGCCAGGCTGAACAGGCCCTAGCGCCCTGAATCAGTGAGCTGTGACAGTTACCAGACTTCTCAACCCACAAACACCAAAGACAACAGAGACGGTTAGTGGGAAAAACTGCGTGGGATAGAGTGAAGGAGTTCATGGTGCAGGCACTGCCCAGGGGCAGCGAAGGAGGTGCAGCTACAGAACTACAGCTGCAGTTGCTTCTGGCCCCAGGCCCTCCTGGTGGGAGGAATTAAGTGGCAGATCAGAGCAGGAGTGAAGAGCCTGCTGAAGATCTAAGTCCAGTTCGGGTTGGGGGTTCTTGGGGAAAGAGGAGTGCTGGTGTGGCAGAGCTGACGCATCCCCCCAAGCTTGGAACATAGTTCTCTTAACTCTACAAGCAGTCATACCCCGCTGAAAAACTCAAGGGTCAAGTTAGTTGGCTGGGAATATGGCCAGGCAACGAAAACGCACCCTGATTCAGTCTCAGACTTTGGAATCTTTCTTTGGTGACAAAGAAGACCAAAACATACAGCCAGAAGTCAACAAAGTCAAAGAGCCTACAACAAAAGCCTCCAAGAAAAACATGAACTGGTCTCAGACCATGGAAGAGCTCAAAAAGGATTTGGAAAAGCAAGTTAGAGAAGTAGAGGAAAAATTGGGAAGAGAAATGAGAAGCATGCAAGAAAACCATGAAAAACAAGTCAATGACTTGCTAAAGGAGACCCAAAAAATTACCGAAAAATATACTGAAGAAAACAACACCTTAAAAAATAGACCAACTCAAATGGCAAAAGAGCTCCAAAAAGCCAATGAGGAGAAGAATGCTTTGAAAGGCAGAATTAGCCAAATGGAAAAGGAGGTCCAATGGACCACTGAAGAAAACACTACCTTAAAAATTAGATTGGAGCAAGTGGAAGCTAGTGACTTTATGAGGAATCAAGATATTAGAAAACAGAACCAAAGGAATGAAAAAATGGAAGAGAATGTGAAATATCTCATTGCAAAAACCACTGACCTGGAAAATAGATCCAGGAGAGATAATTGCAAAATTATTGGCCTACCTGAAAGCCATGATCAAAAAAAGAACCTAGCTATCATCTTTCAAGAAATTATGAAGGAGTACTGCCCTGCTATTCTAGAGCCCCAGGGCAAAATAGAAATTGAAAGAATCCACCGATCACCTCCTCAAATAGATCCCCAAAAGAAATCTCCTAGGAATATTGTTGCCAAATTCCAGAGCTCCCAGATCAAGGAGAAAATATTGCAAGCATGCAGAAATAAACAATTTGAGTATTGTGGAAACACAATCAGAATAATCCAAGATTTAGCAGCTTCTACATTAAGAGATTGAAGGACTTGGAATACGATGTTCCGGAGGTCATTGGAGCTAGGATTAACACCAAGAATCACCTACCCAGGAAAACTGAGTATCATGCTCCAAGGCAAAATATGGAATTTCAATAAAATAGAGGACTTTCAAGCTTTCTCAGTGAAAAGACCAGGGCTGAATAGAAAATTTGACTTTCAAACACAAGACTCAAGAGAAGCATGAAAAGGTAATCAGAAAAAAAAGAACAAGAAAAAGAAATTGCAAGGGAATTACCAAAGTTGAACTGTTTTGTTTACATTCCTACATGGAAAGATGATGTGTACGATTCATAAGACTTCAGTATTAGGGTAGCTGAAGGGAATATGCATATATATATATATATATATATATATATATATATATATATATACACATACATATATATATACACACACACACACATATATACACACACATATATGTTTATGTATATATATGTATATGTGAGTATGTATGTATGTATATATGTATGTCTGTGTGTATATATATGTGTATGTATATATATATATATATATATATATATAGTGAGAGAGAGAGAGAGAGAGAGAGAGAGAGAAATAGAGAGAGAGAGAGAGAGAAAGAGAGAGAGAGAGAGAGAGAGAGAGAGAGAGAGAGAGAGAGAGAGAGAGAGCAGGTGCAGGGTGAGTTGAAGATGAAGGGAAGATATCTAAAGAAATAAAATCAAATTAAGAGATGAGAAAGGAATATATTGAGAGGGGAGATGGGGAGAGATAGAATGGGGTAAATTGTCTCGCATAAAAGTGGCAAGAAAAAGCAGTTCCATAGGAAGAGAAGAAAAGGCAGGTGAGGGAGAATGAGTGAATCTTGCTGTCATCAGATTTGACCTGAGGAAGGAATACCATACATACTCAATTGGGTATCTTACCCCACAGGAAAAAAGGAGGAAGAAGATAAAAAAAGGAGGGATGATAGAGGGGAGGGCAGATGTGGGTGGAGGTAATAAAAAACAAACACTTTCGTAAAGGGACAGAGTCAAGGGAGAAAATTCAATAAAGGGGGATAGATTAGGAAGGAGCAAAATATAGTGACTCTTTCACAACATGAGTATTGTGGAAGGGTTATACATAATGATACATATGTGGCCTATGTTGAATTGCTTGACTTCTTAGGGAGGGTGGAAGGGAAGGGAAGAGGGTAGAGAATTTGGAATTCAACGTTTTAAAAACAGATGTTCAAAAACAACAAAAAAAAAATTTTGCATGCAACTAGAAAATAAGATACACAGGCAACTGAGCATAGAAATTTATCTTGCCCTAAAAGAAAGGAAGGGAAAAAGGGATGGGAGGGGAGTGGGGAGACAGAAGGGAGGGCTTACTGGGGAACAGGGCAACCAGAATATTCGTCATCTTGCAGTGGGGGGCAGGGTAGAAATGGGGAGAAGATTTGTAATTCAAACTCTTGTGAAAATCAATGCTGAAAACTAAAGATATTAAATTAAAAAAAAAGAATGAGTTGGGCAAATAAATCATAGAAACAATTAGTAACTTCATTCAACAGAATAACAATAATGAGACAAAATACCAAAACTTATGGGATGCAGCAAAAACAGTTGTTAGGGGAAATTTTGTATCTCTAAATGCTTACATGAATAAAATAGAGAAAAAGGAGATCAATGAATTGGGCATGCATCTGAAAAAGCTAGAAAAAGAACAAATTGAAAATTCCCAATTAAATACCAAATTAGAAATACTGATAAAGGAAAGATTAATAAAATTGAAACCAAGAAAACTATTGAATTAATAAATAAAACAAAAAGCTAGTTTTATGAAAAAAAACAATAAAATTGATAAGCCTTTGGTCAATTTGATTAAAAAAAAGAAAGAAGAAAATCAAATTACCAGTATAAAAAATGAAAAGGGTGAGGTCATCTCTAATGAAGAGGAAATCAAAACAGTAATTAGGAATTATTTAGCCCAATTGTATGCCCATACATTTGATAACCTTAGGGTCATGGATGAATATGTATAAAATTATAAATTGCCCAGGGTAACAGAAGAGGAAGTAAAATTTCTAAATAACCCTATCTCAGAAAAAGAAATTGAGCAAGCCATCAATGAACTCCCTAGGAAAAAAATCTCCAGGACCAGATGGTTTTACATGTGAATTTTATCAAACATTTAAAGAACAATTAATTCCTATACTTTATAGACTATTTGGGAAAATAGGTGAAAAAGGAGTCTTACCAAATTCTTTTTATGACAGAAATATGGTAATAATATCCAAACCAGGAAGAGTCAAAACAGAGAAAGTAAATTATAGACCAATTTCTCTAATGAATATAGATGCAAAATTTTTTTAAAAAATTATCAAAAAGATTGCGGCAACTTATCACGATAATAATACACTATGACCATGTAGGATTTATTCCAGGAATGCAAGGCTGGTTCAATGTTAGGAAAACTATCATCATAATTGATCATATCAACAACAAGACTAGCAGAAACCATATGATTATCTCAATAGATGCAGAAAAAGCTTTTGACAAAATACAACATCGATTCCTATTTAAAACACTAGAAAGCATAGGAATAAGTGGAGCCTTCCTTAAAATTATAAATAGCATCTACCTAAAACCATCAAAAGCATTGTTTGTATTGGGGATAAGCTAGATGCATTCCCAATAAGAGCAGGGGTGAAACAAGGATGTCCATTATCACCCCTACTATTCAATTTGTACTAGAAATGTTAGCTGTAGCAATAACAGAAGAAAAAGAAATTGAAGGAATTAGAATAGGTAAAGAAGAAACTAAATTATCACTTCTTGCAGATGATATGATGATTTACTTAGAGAATCCTAGAGAATCAAATAAAAAACTGTTTGAAATAATAAACAACTTTATCAAAGTTGCAGGATATAAAATAAACCTACATAAATCCTCGGCCTTCCTATATGTTACTAACAAAGCCCAACAGCAAGTGATAGAAAGAGAAATTCCATTCAAAGTTACTGTAGACACTATAAAATGTTTGGGAGTCTATCTGCCAAAGCAAACCCAGGGCTTATATGAACATAATTATGAAACACTTTTCACACGAATAAAGTCAGACCTAAATAAATGGAAAAATATCAGTTGCTCATGGTTAGGCCAAGCTCATATAGTAAAAATGACAATTTTACCTAAATTAATCTATCTATTCAGTGCCATACCAAATGAACTACTAAAAAGTTATTTTATAGAGCTGGATAAAATAATAACAAAATTCATCTGGAAGAACAAGAGGTCTAGAATATCTAGGGTATTAATGAAAAGAAAATGCTAGGGAAGGTGGCCTAGCGATACCAGATATTAAACTGTATTATAAAGCAGCAGTCATCAAAACTACCTAGTACTGACCACGAAACAGAGTCGTGGATCAGTGGAATAGGATAGGTACAGAAGATGCAGAAGTCAACGAGTATAGCAGTGCACTCTTTGATCAACCCAAAGAATCCAGCTTCTGGGCTAAGAATTCACTATTTCACAAAAACTGCTGGGACAATTGGAAAATGGTAGGGCAGAAACTGGGCATAGACCAATATCTTACACCGTATACAAAAATAAAGTCAAAATGGGTTCATGATTTAGGAATAAAGGCTGATACTATAAGCAATTTGTGAGAGCAAGGAATAATTTACCTATCAGATTTATGGAAAAGAAAAGAATTCATGATACAACAAGAGATAGAGAGCATTACACAATGCAAAATGGATAATTTTGATTATGTTAAATTGAAATGTTTTTGTATACAAAAAACCAATGCAACAAAGATTAAGCAGAAAGCAGAAAATTGGGAGAAAATCTTTACAACCAGTGTCTCTGATAAAGGTGTCCTATCTAAAATATACAGATTTTATAGGAACCAAATTTATAGGAATACAAGTCATTACCCAATTGAGAAATGGTCAAAGGATATGAACAGGCAGTTTTCAGAGGAAGAAATTAAAGATATCCATAGGTATATGAAAAAATGTTCGAAATCACTACTGATTAGAGAAATGCAAATCAAAACAACTCTTAGGTACCACATCTCTCCTGTCAGGTTGGCTAAAATGACAAAACAGGAAAATGATAAATGCTGGAGAGGTTGTGGAAAATTGGAACATTGTTACATTGCTGGTGGAGTTGTGAACTGATCCAGCCATTCTGGAGAGCAATTTTGTAACTATGCCCAAAGGGCTATAAAAATGTTCATACCCTTTGACCCAGCAATACCACTTCTAGGATTGTATCCCAATGAGATCACACAAGTGGGAAAAGGACCCATCTGTGCAAAAATATTTATAGTGGCTCTTTTTGTAGTAGCAAAAATTGGAAACCAAGGGGATGCCCATCAATTGGGGAATGGCTGAACAAGTTGTGGTGTGTGAAGGCAATGGAATACTATTGTGCTATAAGAAATGGGGATAGTATGGACTTCATAATAACCTGGAAAAACCTACACAATATAATGCTGAGTGAGCGGAGCCGAACCAGGAGAACATTATATACAACCACAGATATATGGATTCTGTGATGACTAACCCTGATAGACTTTGCCCTTCTCAGCAATACAAGGTGCAAAGACAACTCCAAAAGACTCAAGATGGAGATTGTTATCTACATCCAGAGAAAGAACTATGGAATCTGAATGCAGATTGAAGCACGCTTTATGCTTGCCTTTTTTTTTTCTTTTGTTTTGTTTTTCTCTCGTTTTTGTTTTTGGGTTTTTTCTTTGGTTCTGTTTCTTCTTTCTCATGATTCATTCCATTGGTCATAATTCTTCCTTACAACTTGACTATTGTGTAAATAATTTCAATGCGAAGTTATATGTAGAAGTTATATCGGATTCTATTCTGTCTTGGGGAGAGAGGCGGGGGAAGAAAATCTAGAATTCGAAATTATGTAGAACCAAGTATTGTAAACTAAAAATAAAAAATCTCATTATTCAATACAAAACAAAGATTTTGTTGTGACATTCTGTTTTTTGGACTTCTTAATAATTACATTTTAAACTATTAAGTGAATCTAAAGTAATGAAGAGATCCTGGGAGACAGCTTTGAACCCTCTTTTGTCTACAGGTGAGAAAAAGGTCTTTCCACTCCCAAGCTCTTTCCCCAACTTCACCCTGCCTCCATGCATTCAGCTTTGAGTAAGCATTTTCTCTAATAGTACAGAGGGTATTATGCAAATACTCCAGACTAACCTTGGGTTATATTCATATAAAATTTATTTGCTTTAATTTATTTCTTAATGAAGTATTTGCATAATTGTTTGGGGGTTGTTTTTTTTTTTTTACATTTTAATTACATCAAAGAACATCATTCCTTTAGAGGATAGAGATACGAAGATAAAAGAGAGCTATTAAGAGCAATTGTTATTTTGCCATCTAGGGGACAAAATCTGACATTTAGAATCCGGTTGCCTTCTGCAAAGAGCCATGTTTTGTCTAGTCTTTCTTTGCCTTTCATTGATTTCCAGGATTGGAAGATCTTCTTTGTCACCTTCTAGGAAGCTGTCTAGAAGGCTAGAGAATGTACTACCTCATTAAGGAGTAAATCCAATCTGCAGGGAGAACTGTTCCCAACAAGTCAATGCCAGCCTATCCATGCATGTATAACAAGAACCCAAATAAGCTGAACTCTGGAGTTCTCCAAAAAGATTCAGTGTTTATCAAATGTGCATACTTTCAGTATAAGACTTTGTGTCCCATGTTTCGCATGCTATCATATCTTTAGGGCTAATAATTTTTTAAAAACACAGGGTGGCAATTTGCTTGCTTGTTGAAGAATTTTCAATTCTATAAGGTTTGTTGCAGCACTACAGGTGTTGACTTGCGTTAACAGCTCATACCAATTGTTCTTTCTCTTCTATGTGATTCTCAATTCACTTCAACTAAATCTAAGTTATTCTCTGTTGTGTGCATGGCACTGATTTTTGTCATCCTCTCACTCTACCCGCCTTACCCACCTTTCTACAAAAAAAAAATTGAATCTTTTTTATCATCTCTTAGAAATCTGTGTTTTATTTAATAATAATCTTCCACACCCCTAGCCTCTTGCTGTTTCCTTCCAAACTTGGATTTTTCAATCTTGCTTTGTAAAAGGATTTGAGCTTTACAAAGGCAAATGTAAAAGGTTTAAAAGGTAAAATAGCAGAATATTGAATGCTAGTCTGGAAAAAGAGAAGGGATATAGATATAGATATAGAGATAGGGTAACTGACCCTCCTATTTCCTGGAATAGGGAACTTCTGGGGGAGGGAATTCTACTAATGCAGATCAGCCCCTTTCTTTGCAATTTCTATTCTTAGAGGTGCCTACAGCTCTAAGAGTTTGTAGCTTTCCCAGGGTTATTCAGGCAGTATGTGTTAGAGGCAATACTTGAATATAAGTTCAAGAGAAAGGAAAGAGTTGAAATAAGTGAGTCCTGAGATCCCAGCATAAAAGTGTTCATATCTATAGAGGGCCATAAGTATTGTGGAGAGTTGTTGTTGTTCCTTTATTCTTTAAGAGGACCAATGACATCAGGTGGGTAGTGTCTTGACTTGCAGTTGAATTGGATTTAAATGAGGCAGGGCTGTGCAGTCATTACCTTCACTGTCTTCTCCAGAGTCACTGTAGTCCAGTGGCAAGATATAGGTCTGGATGAGTGCCCTGATGCAGTGGGACACACCTTAGCCTTTTTAAGCTAAGGGCTTTCCCAGGTCTCAGTTTGCCTGAGGCAACCCATTCAGTGATTAAAGGCTAGGTAAGAATTGAGGCAAAAGATGGCCTAGAGTTTGATTTCCCAAAAGAAACTATCTGGGAAGGGAAGACCCTCAGAGTTTCTGGCTGAAACAGAAACAATTGCTATTTATACTCACTTTACTAGGGCTGTCCAAAATGGCTGGCCTGCAGTACAATTTATGCAGCCTGCCTACCAGCATAGAAATTTGGATAAATGCTTTAGTAAAGGAAGCCGAGCTATCACTAAAATGGCAAATCGAAATATATTGTCTATTGTTTCAATAAAAACCTAAGGTTGGACAGCCCTGCCTAAGCCATCATAACCCAAACAATGACCAAATGAGGCTTGGGTTGGGACCTGTTATTAGCCAATCAGTGAGAACCAGTGTGATTTGAGCTTAAAGATATATAGTCTGGTAGCTCTATTTGAATCCCAATGGACTTTATCAAAGCCTGGTTTATCAGAGCTGTATTTCAAGAATTCACCAATGAACAAAAACAGGCTGAGACAGTTTCCTCCAGGGCAAGATAATTCATTATCAGTGAAGCATAAACTGTTAGTAAAGTGAGTCATGCTAGACATCTCAGCCAAAAAGCCAGTGACCAGAGCATGATCAATGTATTAGTTATACTAGCAATAACCATTGAATTGGGTTGACAGGGCCTTTTAAACCCAGGTGTGTCTTCCCTCTGGTTGGCCTGACTGTACATTATTTGGATCTCCATTGGTAAAGGTAAGACAATTCTGATTGGTAGGCATTTTAATAAGAAGGTGAGTTAAGACTTACTTCCCTGGGAAGCAGGGGAAATCAGAGTAGTACTCAAATGATATCGTTAGTCTGCAGCTGGGGAAAGTGGATTGATCTTCTGGTGTGGATGATCTTGCCTCACTGGCAATTAAGGAATGTTAATTGCTTTGTGTGACCCAGCTGCCTCTAACAGTCTTAACTAGAAAAACAAAACCATTCCAATCAGGTCCCTACCCCTTCCTGTTTGGCCTCTCACTTAGAGATGAAGTCTCCTTTAATTTGACTAGGATACTGAAGGACTGGAGAGTTTTCCCATGGGGAGGGCCTAGGTCAAGCTGGTTCTCTGTTTATCTTTAAATTAGAGGAAAGGGTCCAACTTAAATTGGTTAGCTAGGGAGTGGCCCAGTGGCTAGGAGTGATCATATTATTTCACCACCTTGTGAACTAGACTGAGAAATGGGTTCTGTCAAAGTGAGGAAATGATGGATCACATAGTAATAAGTATTAAATGATACAGCACAATAGTAATATTCCTCACTATAATCATCTTTTAAGAGATTACAGACTTTAAATTGTCATAATGTTAAAAAAAGGATATAGCTTCCCTTCTCAAAGAGGAAATTTTGATTGTTATAGTAATAATAAATTATCACCATATAATAAGCATTTTGGAAAATGCAGGTAAAGATGTTTAGAACTTGGAGGGAAAAGACTAAAAAATCATAAATAAGAAAAATCTTTAATAGGTCAATTTGTGTTTTGAAACATTTATTCAAACCTTTGGGGAATTCTCCCAGAGTATTTAGAATTGTTTAAGTTGCCTCGAATACTTCCCTCAGTCACAATATCAGTGATCAACCTTTCTGTGTTCAGCATTCTTTTTTACATGGTTACCTGTGTTCTTGACCAACATCAAACTAGTTCTTAAAAGGAACATTGCCTAGAAAAGTTAAGAAATCCATGAGACCTTGTAGCATAATAGAAAGACCCCTGGATTGGAGTACGAACAAAGCCTAGGGACAAATAAATAGCCATTTAACTGTTCCTTGCTTGTGTTTCCTCATATGTAAAAAACAGTCAGGCAGCTAGGTGGCACAGTGGATAGAGTACCAGGCCTGAAGTCAGGAAGACTCATCTTCCTGAGTTCAAATCTGTCCTAAGACACTTAGCTGTGTAACTCTGTGTAAGTCACCTAACCCTATTTGCCTCAGTTCTTTGTCTGTAAAATGATCTGGAGAAGGAAGTAGCAAACCACTCCAAGGACACACTGAACAACAACAACTAAAAAGAACAGGGTAGACTAAATGAGGTTAAAATGTTCTTTTAATTTATTAATATTTCATTTTTTAATGAACAAGAATCTATTTTCTCTTCTTCCTACCTCCCACCCCATAAAAAAGAAAAAAGTCCATTTAAAATATGCATATTCAAGCAAAACAAATTTCCTCCTTGACCATTTTCAAAAAAACATGTCTCCTGCAACACTGAATCTATTTTCTCTCTGTTGGGATATTTAACATACTTCATCATTAGTCCTCTGAAATAATGGATGGCCATTGCATTGATAATAGTTCTTACATTTTTCAAAATTGTTTTCTTTATACTATTATTGTATAAATTATTTTTCTTGATTCTGCTTATTTTATTCTTCATTAGTTTACGTTTTCAAAATTATTTGTACTATAAATTATTCTTCTTATTCTTTACATCAATTTACACAAAACTTTCCATGTCTCTTGGAAATTATCCATTTCATTTTTTCCAGCACAATAGTATCCCATTCCATTTCACAAAGCAAAATTTGGCCATTCTTCAATTAATGGACATCCCCTTAGGTTCCAGGATTTTTTTTTGCTACTATGAAAAAAGCTGATATAAATATTTTTCTGCATATAAAATCTTCCTTCTTCTTGAATTTCTTTTTGGCATAGGCTTAGCACTGGTATAGCTGGGTCAAAGGGCATATATGTTTAAAAATAAAATTAATTCTTTTTAATACAAGACAGAAGCTAAGAAAAATAACTCTTGGGCATCTTCATTGAGCTAATAGTTGAAAATATAGGAGTGAATGCTGTCAACAAAGTAAAGAGTAATGAGATTTTTAAAATTATGAACAATGTAGGCTTGAAAGACCAAAGAAGAAGATGAACCATGTAGTAAGGAGATTCAGAAGGAAAAATATGACAGGTAGCCAGTCCTAGGATGATGACATATGACCTGATAAGATATATAACAATTCCTGTCTTGGGAGAAGCATGACACAATTTAGTTTGGTGTGGTTTTGTTGTATGTGTTTGCTATGTGTGTCTGTGTTTATATTTGCCGGATAGAAAACTAGGGCCCTTTTATCTCTAGAACATATATTGTCATTCATTTCTCAGATTCACAAACTTGGATACTTTGATGGATCTGAAATAATATCAATGTGGATATACTCTGCAGTGATACATATCAAAACCTCACCAAGATTCAATTTCTTCATTCATAAAATGGGAATGAGAATACCTGCACTAGCTACCTTATGGTTTTATTACGAGGATGAACTGAGATGCCTTATGGAAATGCTATAGAAATGTAATCCATCATAGTAACAAAAGGTAACATCTGTCTAGAGTTTCCGTATATATTCTTTGATTCTATACTAAAAACAATTCTATGAACTATCTAACAGAGAAGATATTATTACCCTCATCTTAGAAAAAGTGTATCATGAAAAAGAAAGATTAAGTGACTTATCCATAGTCTCAAAAGTATGCAATAAAAAAAACTGATGTCTTCTACTAACATAAAGCTTAGTGTTTTTCTCAGAAAAAACTAATCAAACTGTTTTGCTTCTAATATGATAGCTAGAAGTTAGATAGATAGTTAGACTAAAAGTGTTAGAAATCCCTGGAGGGGCTATGTATCTTATCCCTCCTGTTCAATTTCCTTCATAGTTAGTATTTTTCTGTAGATGCTAAATATGTCCCTCTAGTTCAGTCATCATTGTCACTTCACCCGTGTTTTCTCTCTCAACGTTTTCTTTATTGTTGATAATATCCATTCTCATGGCTTCAAATAATACCTCTATGAATATGACACCCAAATCTATATATCCACTCTATATCTTTTTTGGGCCTTAATTCTGCATTCCATCGGGCTAAAGATTAATTGAGCTAGAAAGATTTTAGAGATGACTTAGACTAAGCTCCTTTTTTAAAGTAAGATTTAAGATCAAATGATTAAGAAATGGCAGAGTCTAGATTAGAGTCAAACCCTGTCCTTTTGATTCTAAGCCCAGTGTTGTTTCCAGTACATTATGCTACTTTCTCTTTCCAACTTCCTGCTGGATTTGTCTACTTAGAGGTCCTTGTACTTCCACCTTAGCCTGCCCAAAACAGAAATCATTAGATTCTCCATCAAACCTGTCCATTGATCTTATTTTCCTCTTTCAGTCAATGATTATGCTCCTTTGCATGTAATATCAAACGCCAAATTCACATTTGGCTTTTCTTTCTCCTTCATGTGATCTATTCTTAAATTCTGTCAATTCAACTTCATTAGATTAGAATCTCAGAGTTGAAATGAATCTCAAAGACTATCTCATCCACACTTCCTCAGTACAAATCTTTTCCACAATATTAGATTCAACTGACTATCTTGTCTCTACTTGAAAAACTCTAGGGACTGAGAATTTACTACCCCTCTAATAACCTCATTTCACTTTGACACTGCTCTAATTACTTTTTCCCTATGAAGAACAGTCTATTTTCTTCTCCTTCTCACCTCTCCTCACACATTAAAAATAAAAGAAAAAAAATTAAACTCTAGTAACAAATATGCATTATTGAGAAAACCCAACTTTGATAAGGAATTTTCCTGACTTTTTACCCATTACTCCCTATTCTGCCCTCTAGGGCAAACAGAGTAAGTTCAATCCTCTTCCACATGGTTGAAACAAAAATCGAATATTTGAAGACAACTAACTTGTCCTCCCCTAAGCATCCTCTTTAGAAAGCTTAATGTCCTTAATTTCGTCAACCAAATATCATACAGTATGACATCTCATATCCTAGCTTTACTATTTTAGCAACACCCTAGTTCAAAACCACACCAGCATTTACCCAGATTATTGCAATACTCTCCTAACTAGTCCACACTCTTCTAAAATTTCCCTTCTCTAATTCATCCTTAAAGTAGCTACCAAAATAGTCAGTTCAACTCACAGTTCTAACACCTCTCTCTGGTTCAAAAATTTTCATTGAGTGTCTGTTGCCTCTAGGATAAAATAAAAATTGTATTTGCCAGTCATTTAAGCCCTGCACCATCTGTCTGCAACCCACTTTTCCAGCTTATTCCCACTGAAGAACTTGACATAAGTCAAGTTCATCCAGCTATACAAGATCATTAGAGCTTCACACACCTTTATCTATACTTGCTAACTTTTGTTCTATACCATATGCAGGAAATTCCCCATGCTCTGCCTCTTGAAATTCTTTTCCTCCTAGTCAAGTGCCAACCCCTCTATAAAGGCTTCCCTATTCCTTCAGCCGAAAGTGTTTATCTCTTATGCTTCTTTCAGTATTCTCTTTACATACTTTCCTTTGTAGTTACTATATCCTGCCTTCTATAATACTGATTGGTATGTAATATGCATACATGTAATATACCCACTATTAGAAATTAAGTTTCTTGAGATCAATGACCATAGCATTTTGTTTTTCTCTTCTTTAAATCTGTGAAAGGAGAACCAGGATGCCAGTAGAAAAGTGTATAACTGGAAATGACAATGAGCAAGTCACATAGAAAGAGCAAAGGATAATAGATAAGCAGCTTGAATACACCAGTCATTCTTGTGAGAACAGGTGTTGTAGATGAAGACTACATAGCACGTTGGATGGACTTTCCATGGCAAATTTATTGGGAAACATTGAAATGAGTCACAAGAGGTAGACAGCTATAGAGGGTCTAAAATTTGCTTGATTGGAGGCATTAGCCATGTTTATGAGATCTCAGAAATATCAATGTATTTCCAACCCTTAGGATAATGTCTTGCACATAAATGTATTTTATAGGATTAAATTTACTTTATTGAAGTTGGATGCCTGCTAAGTGTTTTAATGAAGAATACCAAACCCAACATTATCATTATGCTTCACTATACTAAACTCAATAAAAATACAACCCCTATCAGTTCTTATAGATACTAGACAATCACACGAGGTCCAAACATGTACATTGGTACTATAAAGGAAGTAATATTGTTTTGTTGTCATTTTCTACTTCTTCTAGGAAAAATAAAGCATATGCAGCAGGCACACATGATTTTAAAGACTTGTTTCACGTACTCGTGGTCTTTTTGATGGAGAGAAAATGAAAATTTCATCTAATTATATGATAAAACCATTCATCATTGGTAGTATAATTATAGGACAGATTGACATTGTTATTTTAAAATAGAATTGGCTCAAAGTAAAAGAAAAAATTTGTGATAAAGCCTTATAAACTACATAAAATGGACCACAGAGTGTCAGCACTTAATAACTTACAATTCTGATACAGGTTGACCTTGAATTGGTCAATATATGCATTTTCCATGGTGAGATAATGGGATACAGTTAGATTAATTTACTGTGGAAAAACATTTAATGACATAGTATAACAACTTGAATTCTTCTTAGTGACTTTAATTAAAACCACTTGTTATCTAAAAAGAGGATGTTAGAAGATAGCCATCTTTGATAAAGAAAGGCAATCAATATAGAGTCTTGAAGAATTTAGAGATGTTAACCAGAGTTCTCTTTATGTTCAATGAATTTATTTTTTGTGTTTGGCAGATTAAATATCTTTCTTTAAAAATATAAAATCCAATACAGCAGTGACGTGTTGATTTTGTTGTTGTTTTTTATCCTGACTCCCAAAGAAACAAATCCAAATGAGGGGAAACATCTCATAAAATTATTTAATTCAATTCAATAAACATTTATTAAGCACCTACTATGTGCGAGGCACTGCACTAAGTGTTGGGGACTCCAAAAGAAGCAAAAGACCATCCATGTCTTCAAGGAGGTTATACTCTAATGGGGGAAATAAATCAATATGTACAAAGCAAGCTATATACAGGATAAATAGGAAATAGTTAAGAGAGGAAAAACACTGAAATTAAGAGGTATTGGGGAATGGAAAGGAAAGGCTTCCTATAGAAGGTAGATTTTTAGTTGATACTTAAAGGATGCCAGAGAGGTCGGTTGTCATAGTAGAGGAGGGAAAGTATTCCATGCATAGAGGACAGAGAAAATGCCCAGAGGAGAGTGATGGAGTGTCTTCTTTGTTAACAGCCTGGAAGTCAGTGTCACTGGATCAAAGAGTACATGTTGGGAAGTAAGGTATAAAAAGACTGGAAAGATAGGAGAGGACTATGAATGTCAAAGGACTTTGAATGTGAAACAGAATTTTGGATTTGATTTTTTTGAGCAATAGGAAGTCACTGGAATTTATTGAGTCAGGGTGAGAGTATTGACATGGTTAGACCTATGTTTTAGGAGAATCACTTCAGGTGCTAAATGGAGAATGGATTAGAGTGGAGAGCAGGCAGACCCATGTGAAGGCTATTACAGTAGTCAAGGCATGAGTTGATAACAACCTGCACTAGAGTGGTAGCAGTGTCAGAGGAGAGATGGTGGAGTTTATTGTCAGCAGATGTTGCAAAGGTAAAATCAATAAACCTTGGCTTGAATATAGAGAGTGAAAAATAATAAGTAATCCAGGATGACTGCTAGGATGTGAGCCTGAAGGACTGGGAATTAATGTGGCCCTCTATAATAATAAGGAAGGTAGGAGCAGGGGAGGATTTAGGAGGAAAGATAATGAGTTCTGTTTTGGACAAAACCGAGCTTCAGATATCTACTGGACCTTCAGTTTGAGATGTCTGAAAGGTAGTTAGAGATGAGAGATCAAGACCAGAGAGAGAATGGGACAAGAAATGTAGAATTGAGAAGTATCAGCATAAAAATGGCAATTAAATACATGGGAGCTTATGAGATCACTAGGTGATCAACAAGTACAAGCAGGCAAATCAGAAAAAGTACAAATTCTTTGGGGCCTGACAGATTTCTTTTTTGTTTTGCTTTGTTTTGTGTTTTTGGTGGAAAATATTATTCAGAGAGTGAGAGTATTCTGGAAATACAGATGTATCCAGTGGTTGTGGGGGACATTGAAACTTTATAATTCTTTGTTATGAGCATTAACTAGTGAGGTCCTCTATGTTGGAAGCATCTCCTCTTGTTATTGTTGTTATTGTTGTTGTTGTTGAGTCATATCTCACTCTTAGTAACCATTAATAAACCAGCCAGGGTCTCTGCAGCACTGGGGTTTTCCTTGCAGATATAGTAGATCAGTTTGTCATTTCCTTCTCCAACTCATTTTATGTATGCAGATACTGAGGCAAACAAGGTTCAAGTGTTAAGACTTGCCCAGGGTCACACAACTAGCAAGTATCTGAGGCTGGACTTGAACTTGGGTCTTTCTGACTCCAGGCCCAGCACTCTATTCACTGTGCTACCTAAGAATGTATAAATAGGAAGTAGTGGGAATTTCTCATCTCCTTCAATCCATTCCTACTATCACTCACTTCATTTTTTTCTTTTTGCTTTATTTTCTTTTTTGTGTTCTCATCATTGTAAAAATATCAAAATTTCAAGCACCATCAGGTATTTCAAACAACAAGAGAAAAACCATTTAAATACTGCCAAAAATGATCAGAGTTTCACAAGCCCTACCAACTTCTAATTAAAAGACCATAGGTCTTGGAACATTATATTTTGAAGAGCAAAGGAGCTGGGGTTGCACCAAAGAATAACTTATCCAGCAAAGTTGAGTAAAATAATATTTTTTTTAAAAAGTTGAGTATAATCCTGGATGGAAACAAAAGGACATTTGATGAACTGAAGGACTTTCAGGTATTTGTAACAAAAAGATCAGAACTCAGTGGAGAATTCAATATAAAAGATCCAGAAGAAATACAAGAAAATCATTAAAGACTAATTATAAGGTACTAATTAAGGTCAAACTATTTACTTATATATGAAAGTGATATTAATATTATTAATTATTAGTTATTAATAATAGTATTCTTAAAATTGTTATCATTACTGTGACAGTTTGAAAGAATTAAGTGTTGGGCTGAGTTGTATATGATGAAGTGATTCTAAAAAGCAAAATTTGGTAGGAAAAGGTTAAAATGAGAAATCATCTCATTAAAACAGGGCATAAAAGGAAGGACTAATACAAAGGAAGCAAATGGGGTGGAAGGCTGGTAATATTGCAACCTTACTCTCATCTGGGTTGAAGAGGAAACGATGTATATATCTGAAGACATTTATAAGTCTTCTGAACTTCTACAAAGGTGAGAAAATAAGGACAGAGTTGGGGAAGAACTTTTAGAAGGGTATGTAAATTAAGATTAGGAGGGTGGGGTGAATATATAAGGGACTTTTAGGGGGGTAAAATAAGGAATAACTGGTTAAGGGGAGAAAATAAGATAAAAGGGATAGAGTGAAGAGAGGCTGAGAAGGCAAATTGTGAGTAAAAATGAAATTGAGAGAAATTCACAAATAGTAATTGTAACTTTGAATGTGAATGGGATGAACTCACCCATAAAAAGAAAATGGATAGCAGAATGGATTAAAATCCCAAATTCAACAATATTTTGTTTACAAGAATCACATTTGAGGATGAGAGATACATACTGAGTTAAAATGGAGAGTTAGAGTAGAATTTATTATGTTTCAGCTAATAAAAAAAAGATAATGGTAGCAATTATGATCTTAGACAAGTTATGGCTAAAATAGATGTAATTAAAAGGGATAAACAGAGTAGCTACATTTTGATAAAAGGTACCATAGATCACATATATATATATATATATATATATATATATATATATAATATGTGTGTGTATACATTGTAATATATGTATATATATATATATAGACAAATTGTATATTATAACAATATATTACAAAAATTATACATTATAATTGTGGGATTTATACCAGGAATGCAGGGATGGTTCAACATAAGAAAAACCATTAGCATAATTGATTACATCAATAACAAAAGTTTAAAAAAGTTTTATGATTATTTCAATGGATGCAGAAAAAGCTTTTGGTAAAGTTCAACACTCATTTCTACTAAAACACTTGAAAGTATAGGTATAAGTGGATTTTTCCTTAAATCAATAAAAGGCATTTATTTAAAACAATCAGCAGCATTATTTGTAATGCGGATAAACTGGAGCCTAGTAAGATCAGGTGTGAAACAAGGATGTCCGTTGTCACCAATATTATTTAATATTGTATTGGGAATCCTAGCAATAGCAATTAGAGAAGAAAAAGAAAGTGAAGGAATCAGGATAGTGAATGAGGTGACAAAATTATCTTATTACAGATGATATGATGGTATTCTTGGAAAATCCCAAAGGCTCAACTAAAAAGTTAGGTGAAACAATAATTTTAGCAAAGTAGCAGGATAAAAGTAAATTCATATAAATCATCAGCATTCCTATATATCACAAACAAAATTCTGCAGGAAGAGATAGTAAGAAATATTCCATTTGAAATAACTCTAGACAGTATAAAACACCTGGGAGTATACTTTCCAAAATGAACCCAGGAACTATATAAACAAAATTATTTAAAGAAAAAAACTTCTTTCGGAAATAAAATCAGATTTAAATAATTGGAGAGATGTTAATTATTCATGAGTAGGCAGGACCAATATAAAAAGGACAATTTTACCCAAACTAATTTATATATTCAACTCCATCCCAATTAAATTACCAAAAAAAAATTCCTGAATTAGAAAAAATAATAAAATTCATTTGGAAAAACAAAAAGTCAATATCGAAGAGAATAATGAAAAAAAAGTATAAAGGAAGGAGGATTAGCAGTACCAGATCTTAAACTGTATTATGACAAGAATTATTAAAACTATGTGGTATTCGCTAAAAAATGGAAAGGTAGATCAATGGAATAGAATAGATGTACAATTTACAGCAGCAAATAAACACAATAGCCTTGTAGTTGACAAGTGTAAAGATTTAAGATTTGGGGATGCGAATTCATTATTTGGTAAAAATTGTTGGGAAAACTGGAAAGCATTACAGCAGGAACTGGGTATGGACCAATATCTCATAGCATTTATCAAGATAATGTCAAAACAGAGATGCGACCTAGATATAAAGAGAGATTTTACAAGAAGATTGGAACATGGAATTTATTACTTATCAGACTTATAGATAGGTGAACAATTTTTAATAAACAAGAGATAGGAAAATTAGGTATAAAATGGAAAATTTCAATTACATTAAATTAAAAAGATTTTGTACAAGTAAAACAAATATAGCCCAGATTAGAAGGAAGACAGAAAATTGGGGGAAAAATTTACAGAGAGTTTACCAGATAAAGGTCTCATATCTAAAATCTATAAAGAATTCTGTCAATTCTATAAGAATACAAATCATTCCCCAACTGATAAATGGTCAAAGGATATGAATAGGCAGTTTTCCAATGAAGAAATCAGAACAATTTATAGTAATTTAAAAATACTCTAAATCGCTATTAAGAGAAATGCAGATTAAAAGAACTTTGAGATATCATTTTCTACCTTCCTGGTTAGCTAAAATGATAGAAGTGAAAAGTGACAAATGTTGGCAAGGATGTGACAAAATTGGGATACTAATTCATTGTTGGAGGAAATGATCCAACCATTTTGAAGAGCAATCTGGAGTTGTGCCAAAGAGTTATTAAACTACCTATACACTTTGACCCTGCAATAACACTATTTGGTTTATTTTCAAAGGTTATTAGGGAAAATGGAAAAGAACCTATATCTTCTAAAATGTTTATAGTAGCTCTTTGTGGTCACAAAAAAACTGGAAATTACAGGGATGTTCATCAATTGAGGAATGGCTGAAAAAGTTGCGGTATATGATTGTGATGGAATACTACTGCGCTATAAGAAATAATGAGCTCAATGATTTAAAAAAATATGGAAAGACTTGAACAAAATAACGAAGAGCAAAATGAGCAAAACCAAGAAAACATTGTATATGGTAGCAACAATATTGTTTTAAAAACAAGTTTGAGCAAATAAGTTATTTTACCTATTATAAATACCCAGATTAATAATAAAGGATATGAAGAAAGACACCATCTGCATCTAGAGAAAGGACTGATAAATAGAAGTATGTATAGAATAGTTTTATATATAAATGCCTATTTATGTCTATTGGTAGCCATCTTGGGGGATGAAGGGAGAGAAGAAAAAAAAAGAAATTTCCATGATAATTTTATTGTATATTTGAAAGGAATAGCCAGTTGTGTGTAGTAGATTTGCAGTTTGATGTACATTTTTTAAAATTTATTGTACTATGTTATGTAAATCCTTGTTTTATTCCATAAATTACAAATAAAATAGTTACCAAAAAATTCTCTTCCTTTTAGAAGATAGTTTTTAGTATAAACTAAAAATGTTAAAGCTATATTATAAATCATAGAATGTTGTAAAAGGTCTTTGCTAAGGGAATAATTGTATATAAAATCTGTAAACAAAATATGAAGCCCCTATAATCTTTTTTAGAAAGTAGAATTTGCTACCTTTTTTTTTGGAGAGGAATTACTCCTTTCTAAATGACAGTCAAACATGGCAGTCAATATTTCACATTGCTGCTATAGATAGAGACCTACATTGCCATGAATTCTGTGTTCTGTCACTTGCAGTGGAGAAAAAACAGAAGAAAGTAGAGGAACAAGAAAGAATGACAAGTTCTTCAATTACCACATTGACCAAGCAAGGGAAATAGGCACTTGTGACATTGTTGGAAAGAAGCTCTTTATAGATGAGTAAAATATTTCTGAAGGTCCATTGGCAGCCAACTTCGACAAAATATTGAAGCAACAGAACTTTTCAAAATACTGTCTTTGACTACATAATCAGCATAGATTTTATGCCAAATTTTTTTTGCAAAAAAGTAGGGTGCAACCATTATGTGAAGCTCTTTTAAAAAAATGTGCCAGTATTGCTTAAAAATCATTTATTACTGAACCATCTTTGGTACAAGATTAGAATGCATGAAATACTTGTGAATATACCTTAAAATTAGGAAGATAGAAGTCTTGCCATATCATGTGACTTACTCATGGCAGCTTTGCCTTGCACCTACAGCTTTTCATTGGGTTGAGTGACAATACCATCAGTACTGCAGCACTCTAAAAAAAGACCATGCAAGTTGGCTTTTGAAAAAATACTGACAATGCTGTGTGCTGAGAATTCTAGGGTCGTGGCTCACAATGCATGAGAGATAAATGTGTATCCATATGCCACTAGTCAATGCATTGCTGCTTTGTTTACCTTTTAAGTGACATAATGAACAGAATTATACCATGCAATGATTATATGATGAAAGGTTATAAACCAAATTTGGGACTGAAAAAACAGGGTGCCACAATTATACTGTGGTGACAATTATGCAGTGAAATACGGTATCCTAAGAATATGCCTTTGTGGGTTGAGATAATAAACAGGTGGTAAAGTGGAGAGAATGCTTGATTTCGTCAGTGGAACTGGGACCAAAGGCTTTCTCACGTACTTCCTGTATATATGGACCTCAACTCAATAAAAGAGTTACTAAGTAACTGCTATGTGCTAGGAATTATGCTAAGTGCTAGAATCTGAGCAAGTTATCGCCTCTCTAGGCATCAGTTTCCTCATCTATAAAATGAGAGGCTTGGCTTGGATGATGCCTAAGATCCATTCCAGTTTCATAGGATCAATGATCCTATGATAAGTAGTGAGCTACAAAAAATATTGTAAGCAATTATTTGTTTAAATTTAAGATAGCTAATAATGGCATTTCCACAACAATACCTCAATGTCAGCATTTCCAAAATTAAATCACCATATTTCCCATACTATTGGTTTCCCATCCCAATTCCCCTATTCCTTTTACATATGTGGTAAATAGAATGGAGAAATTTTCATTAAACAATTTTAATGTCACTAAATTCCAAGTCATCTAGGCAGTAAACAATAGACTGAGTGATCACTGACATTTTTACTTCTCTTATCTATCACATCCAATGAGTTGCCAAGTTCTGCTTATATCCATGATATCTCTTGACCTTCATGTCAGGTCCTCCTAGTATATTGTACTGGTTTCCTAATCTGTTTCTGCCACTATTTTCTGTCCACTCTAAATCATCCCTTGTACAATTGCTAGGTTGCCATTCTTATACAAATTTCCAATCATGTCGTTTCAAAAAAATCAACCAACCAACCAAATGAGAAACAAACAAAAACAACAAACAGTGGTTCTCTTACTACCAGCTAAAGTCAGAATACTTTATAGGTCCCTCTAGACTTTAGGCTCAACTTATACTACCTATCTCTTTTTGTCTGATTCTACTTAAGGTGTACCCTGTGCTTCAGACACCTGGACAAACAAGCTTTCTGTTAGTATTCTCCGATTTTCCTTGGGCAAATAATTTAACTTTTCTAGGTCTCAGGTTCCTCATCTGTAAAGTAGAAAAAGGAGTTGGACTAGATGATCTCTGAATCACCTTTCAGCACTATATCTATGACATTTTCCCCTCACTTTGCTCATACCTGTGCTTGCAGTGCCGTCTCCTGTCATATCTACCAGTTAAATCTACCCATCCAAGGTCATTATACATAAAGGACTTGTGGGTATAAAGCTTTCTGTCTTTGTTCCATTTAGACTGCAACAACTATATGTCTCATCCTCCTTTTCCCCTCCTCCATATTTGTAATCTTTCCCTTACATTCATTATTATAACACTTTTAAAATTAGATTTTATGAAATAAAAGATCACTCAATGCACAGTGCCATCCAAGGTTAAATGTGCATATGTATGTATATATGTATGTATGTGCATATATGTATGTGTACATATATAACCTCAGGAGAGTTGTGCTTTGGATAGAAAGTTATTAAAACTGTTAAGAAAGTTGATCTAGGGAAAAAGATCATAGACTTGGAGTTGGAATGGACTTTAGAGGTTATCAAGTCAAAACTATTTTATAGATGAGGAAACTGAGGCCCAGACGAGTTAAATGACTTGCCTAAGATCATATAGCTTGTAATTATATCAGGCAAGATTTAAATGCAGGTCTTCTTGATTCCAAATCTCCTACTCTATCATTTATACTACACTATTTCAATGGAGTATACTTCCAATACATGCTTATAGGCTCAAAGATTTTGATCTGTGAAATATGACCAAATTTAGTACATTAAGACCTCTAGATTCAGGTCTGTGCATTTCAGCCCATGAATATCAAGTTCTGACTTTTGCTACTTGATGCTATATGTTTATTTTTCAAAGTTTCTGTAATTGGATTTCTAAGTTTTAAAATATTTTTATGTTTTTATTTTATACCACTAGGGGGCACTGCTGACAGGGTTGGGGTTGATCCCACAAACACCCACCCACTGTTAATCAAACAGCAAGTAGTCTTTGCCTTCAAAGTGTCTTCCATTTTACTAGGCAGATATAGCTTGTCCATAAACAAATATAATCAGGATATATGCAAAAATAAATAGACAGTGATAGGGACCTGGGGGTGGAGGTGGTGCAGGAATTAGTAATGACAACTAGAACAGAGTTCTCAACCTTTTCTGTGTGTGTCACTTACTCTTTTGTCTGTCTGTTAAAGTTTTAGACCCCTTCTCAGAATAATGTTTTAAAGTATATAAAATAACACATATAAGATAAGGGAAGTAAACCAATTACATTGAAATCCAGTAATTAAATAGTTATCAAAATATTTTTGTTACCTGATCCCTTTGGAAGGCTTTTGTAATCATGATTAAATTTCCTAAATGGCCAATGTTCAGTTAGGGGACTCAGGAAATGGGACATCCTCCCTCCCTCCCTCCCCCTAACCCCCAACATTATTGTTTCTCCTTATTCAGTATTCTATTTCTGGCAAGGATATCTGATCCTTCACTTTGCATCTGTTGCTCTGCCTAGTTTCAACTCCATGGAATAAGGTACCCTTCACTTCTTTTTTTTAATAATTAAGATTTTTAATTTTTAGTTTACAACACTCAGTTCCACATAATTTTGAGTTCCAGATTTTCTCCCCCCCCTCCCTCTCTCCCTCCTCCTCCCCAAGACGGCATGGAATCCAATATATCTTCTACATATAACTTCGAATTGAACTTATTTACACAATAGTCAAGTTGTAAAGAAGAATTGTGACCAATGGAATGAATCATGAGAAAGAAGAAACAAAACCAAAAAAAAAAACCCAAAAAACAAAAACAAAAGAGAAAAAAAAATAAAGAAAAACCAAGGGGGATGGGAGGGAATGGAGAGCATACAGTGTGCCTCAAGGTAGCGCCAATATGCACAGAGATTCTTCCCTTATTCATCATTTCTATCTTCTGCCTTTCTGTTTTTATTTTTTCTTGTTGAAAAAGTCTCGACTCTGGCTTGGCCCTTCTCTGGCCTTCATAATCTAACCATTTCTGTATCCCTCCCCATATCAGCACCACCTTTGGCTTTTTAAAAAGCCAAAATTTTGTGGGAATGTCTTTACTTTACCCTGACATACAGTTGTTGCATGATGTTTATCTACTTTGATAGTTTTTGAGGGGCATCATGACAAAGCAGACAGAAGTCTGCCCTCTGAGCCAAGACAATCATTGTCAAGGCCTGCCTCTAACACATAATAGATTCAATGTCCCCAACAGCTCTCTAATATTAAACATTTCAAAGGCTTTCCTTAATAGGAATTCTCAAAATCAAAAAAAAAATCCAAGATCTATACCAAATAAATAATTTTAAATTTGTGAGAAAAGAAATAAAAGAAAATGAGTTAAAAAGCATGATGATATTTGCCAGGATCTTCCTTCAACTATTATTCTCTCCATACCCTTTCCAAATAGATATACTCATTTATCTGCTTTTGATAATGGGGGTGAGACAGGATGTTAGGTTTGACTAAGTCCCAGGATTAATTCCTGTTCTTTTATTAGGTAAGTATTAAACCCATTGCTAAGACAGAAATTTGCCTTGATTTCAGCTTCATCTTAAATTTGTATTAATTTTCTTGTCTGGTCCTGGCTGACTAAATTGCTACAACATTTCCATCCTTTGAATTGCTGCTTGACATAATGGATTCATGCTCTCGTGCTTGGTCTTTGCTTTAGTATCTGTGTGCTCCTTAGACCTCATCTTAACTGTCTTAATTCCTGATTTATTGCCTTCTCTAACCTCTAGCAAGGGCATGGCCCATATTACTGCCTTGTTCTCTTCATCTTGATATTTTTGTGTAGAATTCTGTTTTCCCAGGACCTAACATCCCCATATGACTATCTTCCTCTACTAACAACACAGGGAATGTTTGCTTGTTTAGAATCTTGTTTAGGTCATGGTCAAAGTACTAACATCCATCTGTAGGTAGTGAAGCCTAATCAAGTAAAAATCCTATCTTGAATATTGAGTTTGTGCTATTATAAACTGATAGTGACATCACAGAAGGTCATTTAGAATCTCCTCTATCTAATATGGTTTTGGCATAAAACTTGAGAATCTATGATGATTTCATATATTTTATAGCAAATTCTTGTTACTGAGAAGGCTGAGGCTGGTGGATCACTTGAGCTCAAGAGTTCTGACCTACAGTGTGCTGATCTAAGTCCATACTAAGTTTAACACCATTATAGTGAACCCTGAGGAATGGACACTAGACTGTTTAAGGATGGGCAAACTAGTCCATTTTCAGAAACAGAGGAAATCAAACACCCTGTGCCCAGCAGTAGTGGAATTGGGCCTGGCAGTTGTAGCTACACTTCCAGACTGGGGAAGATAGGAAAACTTGGTCTCAACAAACAGAACAAAAGCAGTGGTGGTCCTTATGGACCTCTTACATGTTTATTATGACTTATTTTGTTGTTCTTTGAATTATTATTAAAAATATCCTTTTGTTTAAAATTCTCTCAGTGAATGAGGGGTGTGTGTATGTGTCTTTGTTATGTTTTGTAAAAAGATAGAAGTGAGGCATAAGAATTATCTTTAAAACTAGACTTAATCTATTTGACCCCGATATATTTAGGACTGGAAATCTAGCTACAATGTTCAAATTCTTAAATGTCATTACAGTCCTGTTGCTAAGGAACCTAAGAGAGCTTTGTATACTTCTGGCATTGGGATGGGGGGGAAGAGAGAGAGAGAGAGAGAGAGAGAGAGAGAGAGAGAGAGAGAGAGAGAGAGAAAGAGAGAGAGGGAGAGAGAGAGAGAAGGAAGGAAGAAGGAAAGAAAGAAGGAAAGAAGGAAAAAAAGAAAGAAAGGAGAGAGAAAGAAAGGAAGAGAGAAAGAAAGAAAATGAAAGGAATGAAGGAAGGAAGGAAAGGAGGGAGGAAGGGATAGGAAGGGACAGGAATGAAGGAAGAGGAGAGAGGAAAGAAGAGAGAGAAAGAGGCGGGGGAATGGAGGGAAAGAAAAAAACTTATAAAACTGAAAATATGAACCAAACAAACAAAAAAAAAAATGTTTCCAGAAACGCTTCTAAGTAATTCCTTGATAGCAAGGGGAATAACCTTTAGCCAGAATCATATCATTTTGACCCAAATTCAGAAGAAGCTACTTCAATAATTCTTAACCTTTGCTAGCCAATTTATAGCAGTTAAACTGTATTCTTGACTCCTATGACTATAAGAGGGAGGTACGTTGTGTCCTCATATATACACCATGTGGCAAGCCTGCTACTTGGCTTCCAAAATTGGAATGGCACATAATGTTTTCTTTTAGATTTCCTAGCCCCTGACAAAACACTAGTAATGCCGCATTCTGTCAAGCATCACTTTTCAGTGGAAATGCTGTCAGCAGGACTGATTAGGGAAACTTGGCAGTAGAAAACAGAAAGATACAGAGGAAGGAAAATTATTGAAATCTGACTTCAGGAATATAAATGTATACAAACATCCAAATTTGTATACAGATTTATCATGATTAAATGAATGTAAACTCTTACATTTGGGGACATTTTAAACCCACCAATTATATAGCTGAAGTATGGGGGAAAGTAAGATTGACCACAGTTCTTGTGAAAAAGATCTGGAGATTTGAATTGCCTACAAGTTCAGGATGAACAAACAGATAGATAGATAGATAGATGAATAAACAAACATAAATAAATAAATAATTGAATAAATGAATAGATACACAAATATGTGTGTATAGATATAGATACAGTTAAATGAATTAATAAGTTAACATAACCTTAGGGTACAATAGCAGAAGGATAGTGACTTAAACATAAGAACTAAATATATTAGATGATATTAAGACCGTGTCTGTAGCATGATGTACCTTTGTAGATGCTATATCTAAGTTTATTGTCTTACGTTCATTCAAAAGAGGATGATGGGGGCTAGGGATAGAGAGTGGGGTGTCCAAATATGTCCTATGAGAAGAAATTGAAAGAAGTAATTAATTTGGAAATGGGAGAAGATCTTTCTCCAACACTTACAAGTCCGGCGACCCTTGGTCAATTCATATTTTCCTCATCTGTGAAACAAAATAATAATATAATTTATTATACAGTGTTGTAAAAAAAAGGGTATTAAAATGCGTAAAAAAGTTAATGAGATAATATACATGAAAAGCGCCTTTGCAAATCTCAAAATTATTGTTGTTATTAACATTTTTGTTGTTATATCAGTTCTAATGTGGCATAAATTCAAGGGTCCTTTACCAGTCTGGTTGGCCTACTTTAGATCTTTGTTAGCTTATAAGTGTTCTTCATCAAGTGTTATACCCCAAATTGAACATAGAACTCTTCTATGGGTTGACCAGAAGAAATATCACCAACTTATTGATGAATATTAAGTGCTTTTCAATGCAACCTAAAAGTGCAAGAGTGTTATCGAATCTGCAATATAGAAAACTCCTAGGTCTTTGTTTTTCAGAGGAAATGCTCTAGCTTTCTCTTCTAATCTTGGATTTGTATTGTTGTTGTTTTCAAACTTAGTTCATGACTTTGCACATATCCTTATTACTGGAATGAAATGGAATAAACATTTATATCTCAGTGCTAAAAAACTTTTTAAAAAATTATCTCATTTGAATCTCACAATAACCCTGCAAGATAGATACTATAATTCCATCCATTTTACAGTTGAGGAAATGAAAGAAATCAGAGGTTAAGTACTTGACTACAGTCACATGATTAGTGAGTGTCTGAGGCAGATTTGAGCTCATCTTCCCGATTCTAGGCCCAGCCCTCTATCCACTATACCATCTTCTGCCTCTTAAATTCCATCATGTTTAATTTGACTCAGTGTTGCAGTCTAAGATCTTTAGAAAACTCATTCACTTACCCATTATGATAACTTTGTGCATTGGGAAAATATTTTAACTATGATTCCCGTGCCTTTATTCATGCCAATCTTTTTTTTTTTTTTAATGCTAAATAGCACACAGCATTAATCCTGAGGGCATACCATTTGAAATCTCCTTCCAAATTGACATTGAACATTAATGATAGTCTTTGGGTCTGATCAAACAACTAATCCTAGATGTTCATAATTATACTATTTTCTAACACTTTACCTTTGTTTTTCATCTATAAGATGAAGGACTAGATGATCTGTATGGCCAATAGCTTTCTATGATTTTATAAATGATGATCAAATCAACTGATGTTTAGGACCAGTTTCACCATATCAAGCGGACCTTTAGTACCAAAGTACATTAAGACACAGGGTTCCTTTGGAGAAGTAGCAGAATTTTATTTCACTAGTGAATAGAATATCCTATGGTTTTCTAGTTCAGTTCTTCAAGTAGCTACTTAGTTTTCTTTCTGTTACTTAAGTTAAATTTTTTTCTGTATTGTTTTGCTTAAATTTGTTCAGCATATACTTTGTGTACAGTTATTTGTTTTATCTAAACAAAACTGATCAATTCATATTTTAAAAGAAATAGGGAGAGGAAAGTTTGATTTTTCATATGCACTTAGCCTTCAAGGAAGAGACCTTTCTGTTAATACTATACTTAGCCATTGCTTCCTTGATGCCTCTTGACAGGTCAAATCAATCACACTGTTCTTCCACTATTATTGCTACCCTTTAAGTCATCCTTAGGATAAGCTTTCTCCCCAAGCCACTTGTGAATCCGCAATGCTATTCCTTGGATTACAAAAAATCATTGCTTCCTCAGAGGATTCAGGAGCCCTTCTCTGAAAGTCATCTCATCTATCCAAGTAATTACTACTCTGTCTCCACTTCCCCTGTATCACCTTCTGTCACATTCTAGGTTTTTGACACACACCAGGATTTACTTCTGCGTCTTCTGATCATTTTTCTTCTTTGTTTCTACCTTCAGGTCACTCTTTCATACTTCCCTGGAATGTTTAATTTTCTCTAAGAGTCCCCAAGACAATGCCTAGCTTGTCTAATATAGGAAGAAGGCAAATCTGCAAACGTAAAAGTTGATAATGTGAAGAACCCAAACATGGTACAGCTGTTCTCTCTTTTGGTCACTATGACATTCTTTTGGTACTCCATAAATGTGGGAGGGAGAACTATTCAGTATTTTAGTTCTCTATTGTTAATACTAGTGCATGTGATTGCTCACAATGTGAATATCTGTGGTGACATCTGTCTGCCTTTCTGTTCAATCAGTAATAACCAGGTTTAAGGTTTTGTTTTCTCTGTTAAATATTCCAATAACTTACCTTCTACCTAATGGTCAAGGGCTGTTCTGCTAACCTTTGCTGTGCTGTTTTCCTCTATGGCTTCTATCATCAATCGCCCTCATTCCTTGTTCCTAAATTTTTACCATGTTTTAACATATACTTCATATTATGCTTCTGCTTGGATTAAAAAAAAACCACAGCCAAAAATGTTTTTATACCTCTATCATACCTTACTATGTTTATATAAATTGCTTTTCTTTTATATAAATTTCTTTTCCTTTTATCTATATTAAAATGTAAGTCACTGGAAGGTAGAACCGATGCTACCCTCTCTACCCAAGTTACATTCAGGTACAAGAGAATAGTATTTCTGGATTCTTAGCTTTAATAGTGCCTATATATTTTCTTTGGCTTTTCTGCAGCTACTATAGAACTAGCAACCTCCCTGCCCCACTTTGGGAGTAGATCTGTTGGAAGACCTAGAAAGTGAAGGACATTCTGGACACCACAGGTGTGAAATTACAGAAGATTGAGTCAAGAGGACAACTCTAGGCCTAACCTTGTTTTAAGTTCTAGGAAAATAGGTACTCTGTGGCTCAGTGGTTCTTATGTAGACTTTATAGTCACAAGAACATCATCTAACATAATTTTGGCATATAACAATTATACTCTATGGTCTCGTTTATTTGGGTTTTTTTGTTATTGTTATTTTTAGTTTGCTTAATCCTCCTACCACTGATGCAGATCATTGCCCTTCTGTGTGTTAGGATATAATTGTTATGAATATGTGTTGCTAAAAATTTCCACAAAGATGGGATCAACCTGATGATGAACCTCTCTGAACTTAGTTTGGCTTAACCTCATGTGATAGATGTGTCCTTTTGCTTGAGCAGCACTAAAAGCCTTTCACACTTGATGGAAACTCACAGAGTTTGTGTCCCACTTCTAGAGATTTTGAGAATCAATGTTGCTGTATAGCATTATGTGGAATTGAAGTGAGACCAGGCATATGCTGACAAATGTTTAACAATCAGCTCTCTGGGGTGCTGGACAGGTGGGGGGAGATATATGCTCAACACATTTTTATGATTAATTTGCATCACGAAAATTTTCCTCATCACTTAAGTCTCGACAGTCAACAAAGCTATAAATCAAACTCTAAACTGTAGTTTTATGGATTTCTGAAATGTAAGTCCTTACACTGAAAACTTAATGATCAGTTCTCATGAGCTAGTATGAGCTGGCATGTCCCTACATGAGAAGGCAGTGGAGAAATGAGAAACAAGTAATAATGAAAATTACATTAAACAAGTAGAGAGATACATGGATTAAATAATTGGGACACTGACCAAATGGATTTTATAACCATTTTAAATAGGAAACAGGCTGATAAATAGTTTAGTCAAGTAGGAAGAGAAAGGTAATTTTTACATCTTCAACTAATATATTTTATTGTTCTGATAAAGTACTTATATTTCTCTCTACAATAGAATAGCATTCTTTAAATAAGTAGATGGGGCAAGTAGGTGGCACAGTGGATAGAGCACCAGACCTGGAGTAAGGAACACTCATCTGCCTGAATTCAAATCTGGCCTCAGACACTTACTAGCTATGTGACCCTGGCCAAGTCATTTAATCCTGTTTACCTCAATTTGCTTATCTGTATAATGAGCTGGAGGAGGAAATGGTAAACCTCTCCAGCATCTTTTCATGACCCCATTTGGTGTTTTCTTGGTAGAGTTTCATGACTGAAAAATGACTTAACAACAACAACAAACCCTTGGTAGCTGGATATAAACAACAAACTTCTAAAATATGAGTTATTTTAGGTTTTTTTTCAGGTAAGGTTAGGTAGATAATAAGCTTATTTTAAATTTTGAAAGATTAATTTTGATATTTAATAAAATAGATCTTAAATTCACCATTCATTAAAAGTAATAAAAGATGACTTGACCTCATCTCTTTAAAGCAAAATACGATATCCCCCAAATCAATAAGCCTCTCTTTTTTATGAAGTTCTTAACACTCAAGGGGAAGAGGTATTAAAATGATCTTTAATTTCTAAGTTCAGTATTTAAGCTTCTGACAAAAAATGAGGATTCCACCTTGATTTCACCATCATTTTGTGACAAGTATCATTCAGAAAAGTATGCATGGGGGAAATCAGGCTGAATATATCTCTTCCTACAATCATCCATTTGAAATCATCTTAGCAGTACCTTAGAAATGTCTTGCCTTGCAAACAAAAAGGTAAAGATCTCTTCTATTTCATTCAACTCTTAAAGGACACCCATAATGTGAAATCTGTCTCACACAGGAACAAAGAAAACCTATGGGGGATTGCTAGAGCTTGAAGCCCAGGAACTTGCTGGTTTTGACTTCTAAGTATAGAAACCAAAGCCTGAGGCTAGCAGCATTGTGCTCCAGCTGATATCACACCAGCCATGGCTTCAATTATATTTCAAAATTTAAAACACTCCGAATCATTCAATCTGTTAAAACACTTTCAACCCAAGTGTCATAATCATTTTTAGTCATTTCCAGCAGAAGCAAACCATTGCCAAAAAGAAAACAAAACTTTCTGAATAAGGGAATATGTTTTTGAAATGTGACTTTTTATTGATCTTGCAGATGGGCATTGGAATAGTAAATCGAAAAATATTTTGCCAAAGAACTCTCACACAGTAAAATGTAGATTCATATAATTAGGAGAGGGATATGGGGTATGTATGTGTGCTTGTATTTAGTTTCTTCCCTTACTGAAAGAGGTTATTTCCTTAGTATAAAAATCTGATGCAAAAAAATAAATGCATCACTAGTCACATAGAAATAGAGTAAGATCTTCATCAAGCACCTAATTTAGCCATGGAAAGGTGTATAGTGAAATGCATTTTTTATTATATGAAATAATAATTTCCTTATGTAACAGGGATACTATGAGTAAGGTATTTTTTTAGAGTAAGTATGTTTCTAAATACGTCATAGAAAGCAAATATGACATAAGCTTGAAATAGGCTTTTCTAAATAACATTTAAAAATATATACAAGATACATATGTGTGTGTATTTTGCCCATATAAGCTATGCATGTCTACATGGACACATACGTAATATAAATATTAATCTTACATGTAATATCAAACATTTATATAACAATATATATACACACACACATGTACACACATATATGTAGTACCCCTCTTCTCTTTTTTTTTTTTTAGAGAGACTGATTCTTTCTAGAGAGGAAAGCAGAAGGTTGGGGCCAGAGACTAGTAACTGCTCTCTTTAGAGAGGGGATACAAGGATAGAACTAAATCTTCTCCCCTAAATATTGTTAGTCTAGGAGAAATAAATTTTAGATTCAAGGTGATCTCTGGATCTATATCCTTTAATGGAAAAAGGCTTCAAGCAATATATACAAGGTGTAACTCCCTGGTCATTGCAGGATCTACAATGAATACACATAGCAAATAGCAAAAAACCCATTTATTCAAGTTGATAGCAAAATAGAAACCAGAGCAAGCATATAGGAGAATATATACCAGAAAACACACAGTAAATGAGCTCTCCCATTGAGGTGAGATAACTTAGCTCAACTGAGATAAAAATGGGCAGTTTTAATTTTTACCCAAGGACGAATTTCCTGAAGTCTCTAGTGTACTAAGGTAGGGATCAGGATATGACCAATGTTATTAGTCTCTCTTCATGTCACTTTCCTCCCAGACTCTTCCTCTCCCTTTAGGGACTTGAAGAGAGTCTGGAACCATGTGTCTTCTCTCTTGAAACTGGAAGTCAGGAGAGATGGAGCCTAGAAGGTGGAGTAAAGGCAGGGACTTTCCTGAGCTCTCCCAAATTCCCCTGCAAACAACTTTAAAAGAATGCCTCAAAACAAATTCTAGAGTGGTAGAACCAACCAAAGGTCAGAATGAAATAATTTTCCAGCCCAAAACAACTTAGAAGTTATTATGAAATGTCTGTCTCACTAGAATGAGAGTGGAGCACAATGCAGTACAAGCTGAACCAGGCATGTCAATATCAGGCCTTGAGGGTATGCACAGCAGTAGCTGTGGCTTTCAGAGCTCTCAGCCCACAGATTATAATGGGATCTGACAACTGGTTGGGAGGAGATTACAGGGGACCATTTGCTGACATTGTTACATTGCCAGTACAGGGATCCAGATCACAGTCACAAGGTGACGAGGACCACTAAGACAACAGTGTTTCTAACTGTGGGGAATGGGGACCCTGGCAACAATTTCAGGGCAAAAAAAATAGTGCTTGTGGATCACTCACAGACCAGAGCACAGGCCAGTAGAGCAGTGACCGCACCTCTCCTTAGATCATACCACCTTGAAAGAACTAAAAACTTATAGATCCCCAGAACTAGCTCTGAAAACAAGACCATGAAAAACCTGAAACTTGGCATAGTATTCAAGTCCAAGCAGAGTTCCAGTTTAACACAAAGTTGAAGTAAAGAAATACTCTGGAAAAATGAGCAAACAACAACAAAAAAGAAACTGACCATAGAAAGTTACTATGGTGATAGGGAACAAGCTACAAATCCAGAAGAAAATGGTATAGCAACATGGAAAGTCTCAAAGAAAAATGTTGAATTGCTCATAGGCACAAAAGGGATTTTCATAAAAAAACAAATTAGAATGGTAGAGGAAAAATTAGGAAAATAAATGAGTGATGCAAAGAAATCATAAAAAGAGAGTCACCAGCCTGGTAAAAGAGGCACAAAAATCCACAGAAGAAAAGAACTCCTTAAAAGGTAAAATTGGCCAGATGCAAAACAGAGCACAAAAGCTCACTGAAGAAATAATTTCTTACAAATTAGAACTGGGCAAGTGGAAGTTAATGACTCTGTGAGACATCAATAAACAATAAAACAAAATCAAAAGATGGAAAAATAAAACAGAAGAATATGTGAAATATGTCACTGGAAAAATAGCTGACCCAGAAAGCAGATCAAGGAGAGGTAATTTTAAAATTATTTGACTGCCTGAAAGCCATGAAAAAAAAAAATCTTGACATCATATTTCAAGAAATTATCAAGGAAAAGTGCCCTGATATCCTAGAAACAGAAAGGAAAATAGAAATGAAAAGAATCCATCACCTCCTGAAAGAGACACCAAAATGAAAACTACCAGGAATATTATAGCCAAATTCCAGAACTTCCAGGTCAAGGTGAAACTATGGCAAGCAGCCAGAAAACAACAATTCAGATATCATCGAGCCACAGTCAGGATAACACAAAATTTAGCAGCTTTTACATTAAACGATCAAAGGACTGGAAATATGATGTTCTGGAGGGCAAAGAAGCTAGAACTACAACTGATTATTACTTGCATAGCAAAACTGAGCATGCTCCTTCAAAGGAAAAAAATATGATAATGAAACAAATGACTTTCAGGTTTTTCTGATGAAAAGATCAGAGCTAAATAGAACTTTGACTTTCAAATGCAAAACTCAAGAGAAGCATAAAAAAAAGTAAACGAAAAAAGAAATAATTATTTCAAAAAGGTTAAAATTTGTATATTGCTACACAGGAAGATGATACTTTTAACTGCTAAGAACTTTATCATTATTAGGGCAGTTAGAAGGAGTATATATAGATGTCATGGTGTGACTTGAATATAATGAGATGATATCTAAAAAATTAAAATTAAGGAGTGAGAAAGAAGAAAGCATTGGGAGAAGGGAAAAGGGAGAGACAGAATGGGGTAAATTATCTCACATAAAAGAGGCATGAAAGGAAGAGCTTTATGATATAGGAGAATATTGGTGGGGGGAGGATTTGCAGGCAATGCTTGAAACTTACTCTCATAGAATTGGTTCAAAGGGGGAATAACCCAAACAGTCAGGTGAGTATAGAAGTCTATGTCACCATTCAAGGCAGTAGGAGGAGCAGGGTTGGTATGACAGAAGGGAGAGTGGATTAAGGGATGTGTTAAACAGAAGTAAAAACACTTTTGAGGATGGACAGAGTGAAAGGAGATAGAGAGAAGGATAAATGGGAAAAATAGGATGAATGAGAAGTACACAGTAATTATACTCATGTAGCTTGGTGGCACAATGCATCCATAGTGCCAGGCCTGGAGTCAGGAAGACTCATCTTCATGGGCTCTGATCTGACCTCAGCCACTTACTAGCTGTGTCTGGGCAAGTCACTTAAACCTGGTTGCTTTAGTTTCTTCATCTATAAAATGAGCTGGAGAAGGAAATGGCACACCACTCCAGTGTCTTTATCAAGAAAATACAAATGGGATCATGTGGCAGGAGAAAGATGACATGACTGAGGAATCAAAAGTTTGAGCTCCCAAGAATATCATTTCATTAAGCAATGCATGCCAATTGCCCAATAAATTGGGATCAGTAGTCTTTCTCAGCCTCAGCACTGGTTCCTGAAGGCAGATTCTATATATTAAAAATAATAAATAAGACCAAATAATTAAAAAGAAACCATTAACTAGGATACATTAGGCAATCTGATTTATAATTGGAGGAAATATTAGGGACTTTACAAGTTCCTGAATTACAGTTCCCTGAATAGTAAGTCCCTAAAATGCAATTTCCTGAAATCAGAAAGTGATATTTCACTCCCCCCAAGTGTTTGTAAATGATCAAAGGAACATGAAAACAATGGCTAATTGACCAGTATGGGGCCACTTTTCAGATAAGATCTATGAGTTGCTTGAGATACATAATTATGAGAAAACTCCTTACATCAATCTTTGGATCTCACTGGGTTTCTGGTCAGCATAACTCAGGTCCTTATTTAAAGGACTCTAATCAGCAGGTGGAGGTGAGGCAGCTTCCCAGACATGCTGGGCTAGGTTCAAACAATGTAATAAAGTTTTTTCACAATTTCCATAATTGTATATTTTTTTCACAAGATGGAAATTGTACTAGACCCGTAATTGAATAGAAGGGGAACTGAGCTTGATCCAGAATTTAGTCACAAGATGGAGTCAGTGTGGCTTACTCAATTTCTACAGACACTTTAGTGTTCTAATCCCCTCATTTGCCTAAGTCAAAAAGAGTCTGACAGGACTGAAATGATTGACAAACAACAATCGTCATTGTTAATGTGAATGGGATGAACTCGCCTATAGAACAGAAGCTGATAGCAGACTGGATTAAAAATCAGTATCTCACAATGTTGTTTGCAAGAAACATGCTTGAAGCAGAGAGACACACAGAGAGTTTAAAAAGAAAAAAGAGGCTATATCAGAAATCTATTATTCCCCAGCTGAAGTCAAAAGAAAGCAAAGCAAAGAAACAAACACACAACAACAACAACAAAACCTGGAGTAGCAATAATGATCTCAGATGAAGCAAAAGCAAAAATAAATCTGATTTAAAAAGTTAAGCAGGGAAACTACATTTTGCTAAAAAGTACCATAGATAATGAAGTAATATCAATACTAAACATACATGCACCAAGTGGAATAACATCCAAATTCTTAAAGGAAAAGTTAAATGAGTTCCAAGAGAAAATAGACAGTATAACTATACCCAACTGTCTCCTCTCAGAACTAAAATAATCTAACCAAAAAATAAACAAGAAAGAAGTTAAGGGGATGAATACAATTTTTTAGAAAAGCTAGATATCATAGACCTCTGAAGAAGAATTGAATGGAAATCGAAAGGAAGATACCTTTTTTCTCAGTGGTACATGGTACTTACACAAAAATTGACTATGTATTAGGGCATAAAAACCTCATAGCCAAATGCAGAAGTTTAATGTATCAGTTACCATCATAATGCAGTAAAAATTACATTCAATAGAGAGTCATGGAAACATAGATTGAAAATTAATTAAAAGCTACATAATCTAATCCTAAAGAATGAATGGGTCAAAGAACAAATAAAAGAAACAATCAATGATTTTATTAAAGAAAATGACAACAATGAGACAATATACCAAAATTTATGGGATACAACCAAAGCAGTACTCAGGGGGAAATGTATATCTTTAAATGCTTATATTAACAAAATAAAGAAAGAAAAGACCAACAAATTGGGCATGGAATTAAAAAAAATAGAAAAAGAACAAATTAAAAATCCCCCATTAAACAGCAAATTAGAATTCCTGAAAATCAAAGGAGAGATTAATAAAATTGAAAGTAAGGAAACCATTGCACTACCAAATAAAAGTAAAAGCTGGTATTATGAAAAAAATCTAAAGCTTTGGTTAATTTGATTTTTAAAAAGAAAGAAAAAAAACCAAAGTACCTATCAAAAATGAAGAGGGTGAGTTTATCACCAAAGAAGATGAAATTAAAGCTATTATTAGGAGCTATTTTGCCCAATTTTATGCCAATAAATTTAACAATTTAAGTGAAGTGTATAGATATTTAAAATATATAAATCACCTATATCAACAGAAGAGGAAATAGAATACTTAAGTAATCCCATTTTAGACAAAGAAATTGAAGAAGCTATCAATGAGCTCCCTAAGTAAAAAAATCACCAGGACCAAATGGATTCATAAGTGAATTCTACCAAGCTTTTAAATGACAGTTAATTCCAACACTTTATGAACTATTTGGGGAAAATAGGCAAAGAAGTCCTACCAAATTCTTTTCCTGACACAAATATGGTGCTGATACCTAAACCAGGAAGAACAAAAACAGAGAAAGAAAACTATAGACCAATTTTCCTAATGAATATTGATGCAAAAATTTTAAATGAAATACTGGCAATGAGATTATAGTAGAATATCACAAAAATCATACACGATGACCAGATGGGATTCATTCTAGGTTGGCAGAGCTAGTTCAATATTAGGAAAACTATCAGCACAATTGACCATATCAATAACACAATGTATCAGTAAGGCAAGATTCATGACCTCAGGGATGACCATGAACATGCCTGAATGGGTCAGAATCTTGAAGTATAAAAAATTCTCTAGGTAGAAGGCAAAGGAAGTATAATATTTATTTAAGAATCCAATATATTAAGAATACAATCCCGGGACCAGTAATTCCAATTCCATATAGTAGCAATAACATTCCAAAGCCAGTAAACCCACCTTAATGTAGGAACAAGGAAATTATAACACAATATTATAGCAAGGAGCCAAGTCATCCTATAACCTTCCCCCAGGCCCCACCCCCCCAAGGCCTTCCTGTAAACACTCACCCACAAATCCTAACTCTCTGCTCACCACTCTCTCCTGCAGCTCTGTAGACTCCAAGTTCCTGTTCCTTCTCCTTGGACAGAATTCTGATTCCTATAGCTCTCATTGCCTCAGTGTCCTCTTGATGTCTACTTCTGAATCCTGCCACTCTCAGTTTTGCTGCTCCACTGCTCTCAGTTCTGGGCTCTCTTTTTATAAAGTCCTAGCCAGCATCTGATTGACTAGAACTCAGTGCACATACCATTGGCTCTGGTCTTAGCAACTTCTCTTAGGGCCCTGAGGGCTTCACACCCATATCAGCTTAATTAGCAAAAGGGTGTGGTCCTGGGGCTTCACATCCAGTTAGTGAATGGGAATAGGCCTGTCTTTAATCAAGCCTCTCTTTGTTGGCCCCACCTGAGGCCTATTCAATGGGTGGGAAAGATCTTTTGCTTACTGATTGCCTTATACACAACCTAGAGAAATCATGATTATCTCAATAGATGGAGACAAAGCTTTTGACAAAATGCAACACCCATCCCTATTTAAAAAGGAGAAAACAATAGGAATAAATAGAGCTTTCCTCAAAATGATAAATAGTATCTATCTAAGCAATCAGTGAACATCCTTTCCAATTAGAGTAAAAGAAGGATATCCATTATCACCACTATTATTCAGTATTGTAGGAATTGGAATAGACAGTGAGAAAACAGAACTATCACTCTTTGCAGATAATATGATGGTTGGAGAATACTAAGGAATCAACTTTAAAAAAAACTAGTTAGAATAATTAACTTTAGTGAAGTGGCAGGATATAAAATAAATCTGCATAAATCATCAGCATCTCTCTATATTACCAACAAATCTAGCAGTAAAAGATAGAAAGAGAAATTCCAATTAAAATAACTGTAGACAATTTAAATTATTTGGGAATCTCCCTGCCAAGACAAACTTAGGAACTATATGAACAAAATTACAAAACACTTTTCATACAAATAAAATCAGATCTAAATAATTGAAAAATATTAATTGCTCATGGGTAGGCCAAATCAATGTGATAAAATGACAATTCTACCTAAACTAATTTACTTATTCAGTACCATACCCATCAAACTACCAAACTACCAAAAAGTATTTTAGATTGCTAGAAAAAATTGTAACAAAATTTAAAAAACAGTAAAAAAAGGTCAAGAATAACAAGGGAATCAATGAAAAAAAGAAGTATGAAGGAAGGTGGCCTTGCAGTGCCAGATTTCAAACTATATTACAAAGTGGTAATCATCAGAATAATGTTGTAGGCTAAGAAATACAGTGATGGGTCAGTGGGATAGATTAGGTACACAAAGTAGTAAATGACCATAGCAATCTCATGTTGTATAAATACAAAGATCCAGGCTTTTGAGATAAGCAGTTGATTGATTGAAGAAAATGAGAAAGTTGGGATAATAAAGGGAATGATCTTCTGGAGAAGAAGGTTTGGAATGGAATCATCTGTGTAGGGAGAGGGGTTTGTCTTGGCATGGAGAATGACCACATCTTCAAGTAAGATAGAGGTAATTGAAGAGATAGTGGGAGTTATCTGAACAAGGTGAGATGTTAAAAGCTTAAAGCAATGAAAAGAGTGAAAATACCACAAAAAACAAAATAAAATACTAAATGTGACAGAAAAGTGATGTCAAGAATGGTGAATGAAACTAGCATCTATGCAAAACTGGACCATTTTGGGGCTAGAGAATAGTCAAAATTATTCCTTAAGATGTTTCACAGTGAAGCATGAATTATTATCAAAATCTGATGTAATCACTCCAACCATCATTGCTCTAATCACAAATCTAAAATCAAAGTAATTCCTTAGTAATTCCTTAAAATACAGTTTAGCTATATGTCTATATACTTTATACAAAGTATTCACAGTTTGTATTACCAAAAATATATGCATATTTATTCTACATATTTCTATATATGTAAAATACACACACACATAACTTCCAAGAAAATAGTATATGCCCGTATGCATTGTTGCTCAAGAAAAAAAAAGATTTGCCAATAATTGAAGAGGTTCAGAGAAACTTATTGATTCAGTAATTATAGAAAAAGCTGCCTTAGATGGCCATAAACTTTATACTGCCTTTATTGATTGCTTGGACTGATTCCAGTGTTCATGGCTTTTCTATGTATTGTAAATATATAAAACAGGGCTCAGTATAAGGAGAATGCTGGAGTTCATGACGTCCACATAGTAAATTATTCTCTATTTTAAATATACCACCAACATAATAATCTTAAGAATAACCACTATAAAATGTGGCATTTTTCAGGGACATAGTTGAAAATCCATTATGGTCTATCTAGCTCCAAATCCATCATCATCTTTCCTAAATATAACTAAATATGGCTTCCAAGTTAAAAAAGAGAGTCAGAAACATATTTTTTACTTGGATGTTCATGGAATACATCAGGCTATACGACACTACAATGAACATATTAAGTAGTTCATTCATCTCTTAGAATCCTTATCTAATGATATCAAAAAGTTGTTTGGACTCTATGAGTATAAATTTCTTAATGAAAGTCAAGGCAAGAGAGAGATTGAAGGATATAAGTTTGATTCCAGAGGTCAAATAGAAGCAATGGAGAAAGGAATGCTTAAAAAATATCTTAGTCTTCTCTAGGCAAGACATATTGAGCATAAAACGATCAGTGATAAAGATGTGACTGAGATTTATTGTTAAAAGACTTATTGACATTCTGAAATCAAAACTGAACAGCAAGGATACATTTAAAACAATTAACATCTGTGTAATATTGGTCATAATGTGTACTTTTGGAACTATAAATGAGCCATATCTTTTGGATAGTTTCCTAACAAAAAAAAGTTATAAACCAAATATGGGTCCTATCAACTTTACCCTTTCCTATCAAACTACCACTTCTTCCCCTGAAAGGAGAAAGAAGATTGATAGGTATTCAGATGACAAACAGATTTCAAATATGCAGAAAAACTTTTGGAACAAAACAGTGCACTGAACAATATTAAATGCTGGCAACAGGTATATAACAACGGGATTTAATTTAACCAAAAGTGATTTACCTCTGGATGGAATCTGAGTTCAAGTCCTTCCTTTGACACATTAATTATTTTACCAGATGTAAGTCACTATTTCTTGCCACCCAAGTAACTATCCAAGGCTATAAATTATAACTGAGTTTTTGATTATCAATGGAGAATATTTTCAAATGTGGATTGTCCCAGTCCTTGAAATTATGTCTGGACATCATCATCAATCAATAAGTCATTATCTTTTCCCTCATCCTCATATTAACACTTTAAAAGCCCATTAAGAGCTACAAAAGTTTTTATGTATATTATCTTATTTGAGCCTTATAATATTTGAGTAGGTATAATAGCAATTAGATTTGAAGATCTTTCCCACCCATTAATAGGCCATGTGACCTGCTTATATCACAAGAAGTCTGAGTCACATGTGGTGGGAGGAGCTTCCTGAGAGGAAAAGGAAGTTATATCACAGAAAATGCTGAGAGAGGGAGAGATGTATGGCTGCTAATGGCTGCTATTGGCCAGCTTCAGGATTGTTAGAGCTGAACAGGCTGACTTAGCTGTACTGTGAGTTTGTCTTTGGGGAGACTCCAGCAGGGGGTCAGAGAGGTTTTGGGACAGCAAGGCTCCAAGCTGTGATATGGTGTTTTAAGTTCCTTGCTATTGTGATAAAGTGGGCTGACTGGCTGTGGGAGCTGAACATTTAGTTATGGGATATGGTTCTCTGGTGTCTGAATAAGTGGTTTACTTCTTCTGCCTTCTATGTATACTATGAGATACAGAATTACATAGGCATTTTGATAATTATCATCTATATTGTTATTATTGCCTTTGTGATACAGTAGGTGATATAGGTATAATTCTCTTCATACTCAAATAAGGAGCTGAAGGTCAGAATGGTTAAATCATTTCCTCATAGACAAACAAGTGGTAAGTGCTGAAAGAATGAAAATCCATGTCCCTGATGACAGGAAACTCAATATTCTTATTTACCCAAGCAAAGGTTTTCTATGTTTGGGAAGTTGGAGAGGAGAGGGAAGATAAAAAGTAAAGGGGAAGAAGAGGGTTAACAGAATAGTAGTTAGTAATAATGTGCAAATAGTGATAAAAAGGACCTTTGGCCATTTCCATGTGGTATATAGCCTTAAAAAATCTGCAAACTAGTTCTCTAATTAACTTGGTCATTGTCAGGGCATGCATTATGCAAGTTATGCCAATTAATTGTTCTTTTAGGGGCATGCACTTCCATTAATAAATCTCGGGCATTGGAAAAGGAAACAAGAAATAACTTCCTGAGAAATGTCACTATCTACTTTGATATTAGAGATCTGACAGTGTCAATAATCATCACAGTATCCCCACTGCTAGGCTAAGCAATGTATTAATACTGGAATGACAGCTTTGCAATATACATTCATATACAAAAAATGAGCACATGGTTTATGTGGAGTCTTATAGCCAAATGTCATCATTTTAATAATCTTTGATCCTTTTCAACACTTATTTTATGCTCAAATACCAAGTGTGGCAGTAAAATAGCATCAAAGAGCTGGTAAACAACTCTATAAAGCTTTCAAAAACACTTCCTCTCTGTGTTTGATGTCAGGTTATGACCCATGTGTTACAGGAAAGAAAGACAGCTAAAGGTTACTGAAAGACATTTTCTGGATTCCTACTTAGAAGGATGGTCATTAATTAATGCAATAAAGTACATTTCCGACTGATCTATAATTTCCATTGCAATTACACAGGAAAGGGGTTATGGTTAGAAGCAGAAGAGTATTGATTCATGGACATGAACATATAATAACCAAGTTGTTGAATTAATGCAGACGCATAACATTCCCATGTATGGAGATGAATTGTCTAGAGCTTGTAGTTTCAGATAAAGATGGAAATTCCCCTGAAGATGGGCAAAATTACATTTGAAAAATTTTAGAGGCCAAGTTCTTATTAACTTGTTATAATATTTGTGGCAGTGCCACTTCATAAAGTTAATGTCCTGAAAATAATTTCTCAGCTACAAATATGGGAATACTCCATAAGAAAATCTAAGCACGCCATCTTTGTCTATAGAAAAAAAAATATTAGTCCCTGAGGACAAGATTAAGTGAATAAAGACAGAAATAAGTTGTCCTAGGGATAAGAAGATAAGAATTCTTATATTAGCTGAGGCCCATAGGCTACCTGACTCTTATATAGTGATAGAGAAGAATGTATTGAAGAATTCTGTTTGAACAGCCAATGTCACCTCAGCTGTAGCCCAATCTTAGTCCATGTTTACAAACCAGGTCTATTTCTAACTTTCCTCTGTCCCTTTATAACATTGCTTTTCTCCCAGACACCCAAGTTCAAAGGTCCATAGAGTAATAATGGGGAACTTATTCAGTCCATATGAAAATCCATCTTTGCATATGACTATTTAATGATATGGTTTTGTTCCTTTTCTTCTACTGTAAAGGGTAAAGAACTTGCAATTAAGCCATGCTTGCATGATTGAATTCCATTGAAATGAAGAAAGAAAGAGAGTAGAGTTTGCCAGTGAGTAGGCATTGAATCAGGAACCTGATTGGGTAAATCCACAATAACCTTTTAGACTAAGGAGATAAGTGTTACTACCCAGAAAGGGAGAAAAGCAAGTAGGAAATAGGAGCCATTTATGAAGAACATATTGAGAATATTATCCATGAGTACCTACTTGTGTTAGAGAAAGTGAATAATCATTGAGATGAACCTGAATAATAGTCCTTACACTTTATTAGCAAATATTTGGGGCTTTAGATTAAATGCAAAAAGTCTTTCTAAGAAGTAGAGTGACATTAGCATGAAAAGTGATTGGATTGGCTGAGGAAATTTGGCCATGCCCTGTGGACCATTTCTAAAATATTAAACTGAAGAGATTTCTAGATTAGAACAAGTAGAGGGAAGAGAGATTTCTAGCTCAGCCCCTAGGGAGCAATGAATGAGAGGTGGTGTGAAGAGGGAAAAATCAAAGTTCTGGGTCTCTGTCTCAGTCTTGCTCCTCCCACTTTTATCAGAGGAGGACCTTGTAAGATTTGGAAGTCCAGAGGACTTCCCCTCTTCCCATATTCTCCTAGCATTATGCCCAATTCAGCTGAAGGCAGCATCTACATTTGAAAGCAAAGGCTAGATTGCATACAGGCTCAGCTCTACAAAGAGTCCAGCAAAATAACTAAAGCATACCTTAGGAAAACTCCATAAGGAAGAAAATGTTTCTAGCAATAGTGCTCTCTAAGGTTGAGCTTTTTTTTTCTCTAGACTCTTTATGTACTGGTAGGAGAGTGTGTCACAGAATTTTTGGAGGTGAGGTCAGGGGAGATGTATTTTGTGTCAAATGTTTTTACTGTTTTACCTATTATCATGGTTCTAATATCAATTTTCTTCTATCCTTGTGTAATAATGGTAAATAATCACGATTATATGCTAGTTTTTTCCTTTTGAAATTAACATTCTCTTAAGCGTCTATTGTTCTTTCCCTACTGACTTCCAAACCTGTTTATTTTCCATCACCCACCTTCATTGAGAAAATAAACTGCTGAATTGTTCCCCAACAAATATATCTGTTTTATTTGGTAGATAGAGAATCTCTGATTCTCTGTAATATTTCCTGAAGCAGTTGTCCTGAATTGTACTTTTTAAAGAGTTCAGGAGGCTCCAGTTCAGATGAAAAAGCATAGAAATAACCTGTTTATCTAGGACAAATAATGCTGAACAGGGAAATCCAAAACAAGAGAGCCTGTGACTGTCCTATCTTGTGGACTAAGGTACTTTGGAGAAAGAATTGGTTAGATTTGAAATACGATGAAGCTGTGAGACAAGGAATTGGGTACAGAGACAATCAGTTTGGCACCAGTACTTCTTTTTGTTTTTTTTAATTAATATGCTCCCTTGTGTATATATCCATTCAGTTCCTTAAAGGGCCTTTCTACTCCATATCTATAATCCTAAAATCCTATAATCTCTAGCATCCAACATCAATCTGCCTTTTCAATCTCATTTCCCAGTTTTAGTTTTTCCATGTGTCCCACACTCAAGCTGAACAAGACTAATTGCTATTTCCTTCTCTGAACATATATAAAATTTTGTTCATTTCTTTGTGTGTTTACATTCCATCTGCCATTATAGTTAACTGCATTCATGTCTCATGTCCCCTGGTAAAAAGTAAGCTACTTGAGTGAAGGGACCATTCATATCTTGGCATTCTTTGACTCCTCCATCAGTCCTACATAGCACAGTGTTTTGTATGTCGTAGAAGCTCAATAAATATTGATTGAATTAGTTAAATAAAAACTAAGTGACATTTTTAGTCCTGTGTGTTATGTTAGGCTGCCATTCATTTTTCCTGAATCTTTAAATTAAATTGTTCTAAAGATTTTAAAAAGCCATGGTAGCTATTATTCATTTTTAATGAAAAGATACTGAGGTTAATCACTTATCTTTTTTTGGAACTAGGTTTGGCTCTAAATTATTTTTGTGATTTATAAAATATAAGCCCACCCTCAGTGAATAGAGATTTACCATCAGGGAGGGTATTCAAAGAATGTCTAACAATTACTGAAGGTAATTCCAAAAGAGGATTTCTAAAATAAATGTAAGTACTTTATATTTCTAATATCTTAAGTTTTTTTATGAAGTGTTTTCCTCATAGCAATCCTTTGAGAGAGGTAATTCATATCTCATAATCATTATTAATCTCATAACCTCGTCATATCTCATAATAATTATTTTGCTATGGAAAATATTGACAGATAATTGAGTTACTCCAAGATTTTATTTTTTTCCCCAACATACTTTTACTATCTTTCATAAAACAGAACAACAAAAAAGCATTTAGAAGGATCATAACATTGTTGGAAGAACTGCATAAATTTACAAAATGATTACTTTGAAAGAGGAACTGTTCATTTAGAGCTATGTGTTCCAGGGCATCTATTCACTTTTTAGTCATGCATGATATAAATTTATTACCAAATTTTCAATTTTGTTGTAAGGAAATTATTTTTAAAATGTATCATATTCTTAGGTATGATTTTATGTTTTTCTTTAATTGTAACTTCTCTAGAGGTATGTATCTTCAATGCTATAATGCAAAGCAAGGGGAAAAATCATGTAGCCTTTATAACAGAGATAACTTAGAGTGCATTTATTTAGGAAAATAAGAGACTTAAGAAACTTAAAGCGGGAAATGCAAGACAGAGCTGAGGTTCTATTAGTATATTAATTCATCATTTCGGGAGAGGGGAAGAAATCTTTTATAATCTTATCTGCAATCAGTAAATTAATATACATGGGGAGAATAATTTTAATTTTAGCTAATAAAATGTATTTGTCATAATGAAGGATAGAGAATTGATTTCTACACTTAAGAAAGTTTCAATATCATGAGATAGGGAGAGGAATTTATGGAAGACATGCTTTAAACTTTCAGTAATTGGTAAAGGTTGCTGAAGTGGGGGTGATGGGAGTGGTTATTTTTAATAAGAACATTGAATGGACTGTATCATGTATACCAGGGAAGACAAATATGACTGTAATGGGAAGTATACACTGGGAATGAAAAGAGAGAAATGTTGTACATTACATATGACATGAATCTTTCGGCTAAATTGATCCAACTAAGGGAAGAGATTGGTATAACAAACTGTGATACAAATTTCTAACAGAGACCTAAATTAAGTAATTTCCAAATCACAGGAAATGAGTGACCTCTGGAGTTTCCTTCTACTGCCCATTATATCATTTGCATGAGGTATATGATATTTTCAACTGTTTCTATCCACACAGTGTAATGCATACAGGCAAATGAGCCTTTAAGGGAATTGCAAGGTCAGCAATTCCAAGATCCCTCTTTGTATGTAATTAACGTCAGTAGAGGTTAATTACAGTTACCCATAAAGCTTCATTCCAATCAAGAAGAGAGTAAAACCAATCTGAACAGTTTAATTATTGTATAAAATATAATTATGTAGTCAGTGGGGTTGGAACAGGCTTCTGAAACACTCCTTTGGCATCCATGATCTATTTGATAAACACTGCATTATGATAACCCTATAAAACATAATTTACCAAGTGAGATAAGGAAAAGGCACTCATAATTTCTTTTAAAATTCTAGTCATTACTTTGAAATGCATGGAAAAATTGTCATAGATTTAATTCTGTACCTAAATTTTAGAGGGTTTTTTTTTTTAAAATTAGGAGTTTACTTGATCAGATTCCTACTGTAATGGCTTGTTGTGGCATGAAGGAAGTCCTGGGTCTTCAAAGACTTTGAAAGTGGAGAACAAGATCTTGAAGACTCTGGCAAGCATAATTGCTTTTAAGCATGGACCCAGCAAAAGATAGGCATTTTTGTCATACAATGTCTAGGCTAGCTGTATTCACAGACTCTTGTAGTGGTTAAGTGCTGGACTTGGAGTCAGAAACATCTGAGTTTGAATCCCACCTCAGACACTAACTATGTGACTTTACATGAATCACTTAACCTCTCTCAGTTTCAGTTTACTCAATGTTAAAAATATGAAAAGTAAAAGTACCCACCTCACTGAGTTTTTGGGAGGATCAAATTAAATAATAAATATATACGTAGTGCTTTGTAAACCTCTAAGTGCTATATGAATGCTGATTGTCATTATTATGATGGTGATGATGATAAAATTTGGCTGTGTGTATGTGTTTAGTAATTTTTCAGTTGTGTCCAACTCTTGTGCTTGCCCAAGGTCACACAGGCAGTAAGAATCTAAGGGTAGATTTGAACTCGAGCAAATTAATCTTCCTGACTCCTGGCTAGACACTGTATCCACTGTTCTACCTAGGTGCCCCTAAAATTGGCTATCAGGTGAGTAGTAGTAAAAATAAGTATAGTAGCAGTTGGTGATGCTTTGGGGTAGTGAGCAGTGGGGGGGGTGGTGGTGGTGGTGATGATGATAGTAGTATCAGCCTGGCTTGGTGAATGAAGAGCTGGCCCCAGAGCCTGGAAGATTTTGCCTCAACTCCTATCTCTGACACATACTATATGTATGACCCTAGAAAAGTCACTTCAATTCTCAATGTTCCAGGCAAGTCTCTAAGTCTGTTTGCTGCAGAGAAGTTACTTATCTGTACTGGTAGAGGGAATTTATTAGGGAGTTAGCTCCCTATCCCTGTGAAATCCAATCCTTATCTAATTATTATTAATACTACAATTCTATAGGGCATCTAGGGGGCACAGTGGATAGAGTACCAGACCTAGAGTCAGGAAGATTCATCTTCCTGAATTCAAATCTGGCCTCAGACACTTACTAGCTGTGTGAATCTGAGCAAGTCACTTGACCCTATTTGCTTCAGTTACCTCATCTGTAAAATGAGCTGGAGAAGAAAATGGCAAACCACTCTAGTATCTTTGCCAAGAGACCCAAAATGACATTAAGATGAGTTGTACACAACTGAAACAAGTGAATAACAACAATTTTGTATACCGTAGTAAATTAAGCCCTTACACTCAGACATGGAGAGGTTATTATCTGTATCAGTAAAAGCAATACCCATATTAAAAAAATCATTGACAGTTTGAGATAATAAAAAAGACAGAATCAAAGAAATATTACTACCATTGCTAAGCAATTAACAAGCATCCATTCATGATATTGGGGCAACAACATACATTTTATTTTTCAGATATGAATGAGTAAATGAGTGAACAAATGAATGAAAGAAAAATATAAGTGCTTACTATATGTCAAATGCTGTGCTAATTACTGATGTTTCAAATAGAAAAAAAAACTTTTTGGTGTGAGATATATGACATTTTCAAGTGTTACTATATGCATGCTATCGAATGAATTTTCAAAGAGCTCAAACTCTAATTGGGGCAGACAACCAAAAAACAAAAACAAAACAAATGTTTGGCTGCAGGGGGGTAAAAAATCCCCAGGGGATCCTTAGATTACATCAGTATGTGGTATGATGTCTTCCGGCCACCTAGCTGTCCTGGATGGGTTTTGAGATAGCTTTGAACAAGTAAGGATGAGAAGTGAAGGCTTATGGAGAATTGACAGCAATCAAATGAAACCGAATTTGTATTTCCCTTCATTATTGGTAGTAGTAGCAAGTATCTCCCTCTAGTTTTCCTAAGGTACCTAAGAATAAACTTGTTTGAATGTATTATTTAAGAAGTGTCTTGTGAGGAAAGAGAAGCGTTCTGTAATGAACATAGTCATTACAGGGCCAAGATCCTTCTTTCTAATAGATTCAGCATTGTAAAATAGTTAACTACAGTCTAGTCAAATTTTAATTATCCAAATTAGAGTGGATTAACCAAAAAGGCTGTGATTGTGGCTGGTTCAAGAGTAGCTAGAAGGGAAGAAGGTTTGAAGTCATGGTCTTCTTTCCTATGCTAACAAGAAAAGCCTTTTTAGTAACAATCAATGGCATTTATATATCACTTTAAGGTTTGCAGAGCAATTTGCAGTCATATCATTTGATCCATACAACAACCCTTGCAGTAAGTCCTATTTATAATAAACATAATAGCTATTGTTTATATAGCATTTAAGGCATGGAAAGTTAAATATATAATAGATAAATATAGATATATATTTGTATATATATATATAGTATGCATGTGTATATATCTATATCTAACCTATATATGGACATGTATACATACATACCTACAGGCAATACATTCATGTATGCATACAGGTACATGGCTTCTACATATCTATCTGATGATGTCATTTTAATTCATCTCTCTGAGTCTTAGTTTCCTCATTTGTAAAACAGTGATAATAATAATTGTCACCTCCCACATGGTATGTGTGTATGCACACATAATTATATATGTATAAATATGTATTACACAGATGCATGCACACTTTTACACACATACACACACACATGTATTTATGTATATTTAATACAAATGAGGAAATTGGTTCTCAAAGGGGTGAAGTGACTTGTCTTTCATCAGACAAGATATATTGAAGCTATGAGATTGATACCAGGTCTTTCCTGATTACATATAGCTACTAAATGGAAAAGCCATTCTTTGTACCTGACTTCTGATTCCAGATCTAGGCCCCTTTACATTACCTAATATATGTGCCATACAGAATTGAGCTAGTGATGACTATAGGTAGAACTAAAAGAATATGATCCAAGAATTATAGTTAAGAAGCTCAATTTGCATTTTCCATTTAAGCATTTCACTATGATCCATTTCCATTTTCCATTTAAGAATAGTTATCTCCTCTAAGACTTTAAGACCTTTTATAACGTTATGACTTTTTTCTTTGATTTCTTTTTTCCTCTATTGAATCATAGAATTGGAAAGGAGCTAACAGATTACTTTGAACTAGATTGCACATGAACCATGAGTGACCTCAACAGCATCCTTGACAAGTGGTCAACCAGCTTCCAATAGAGGCTCTTCAGACACAAGGAGCCCTTTACCACCCAAGGCAGCCCATTTCCCTTTTAAACAAATAAATAAATAATATAAATAAATAAAAAAGTGAACAAAATTTAAAAATTAAAATTAAAAATAAAATAAATAAACAGATTTTCTAAATAATCTAAATTGACCTTTCTGTGACTTCTTTTTCTTATAATTCTTCCATGTGGGGCCAAATTAAAGAAATCTAATCCCACTCCTACAGAATAGTCCTGAAAACATTTGAAGACAACTATTCTATCCTCCCAAAATCTTCTTTACCTCAGGAAAAAAATATTCTAGTTTTTTTTGATGAGTCCTCATATTTTAAACCCCTCAAGGGCAGGGTTTAAGCATTTATATAGAATACACTAATTGCTTTATAAATATTAGCTCATTTGATCCTCACAACAACCCTGTGAAGTCGGTGCTGTTCTAATTCTATTTTACAGTTGAGGAAACTGAGGCAAATTAGGCTGACTTGCTTAGGGTCACACAGCTAATACATGTCTAAAAGTGGATTTGAACTCAAGTCTGTCTGACTTCAGATCCAGTACTCTTTCTACTGCACCACCTTGCTGCTAAAAATATTTCTGTTCATGCTAGCAGATAATACCTTTCTGAAAATTTGATAAAGCCATTGGTTTATTCTTGAGATATCAGGGTAGTGGATAAGTGTAACCAGAATGGCCTTTGTTTTCTTTGAATGACTCAGCTTACTTCATTGAGCCTCTGGACACTGTGGCTTGCTCTTCCGGGGCAGGAAGCCCAAAGAGCATTCTAGGAAGCAGACAACTTCCTGTGTGATGAGTCATGGGGCTGGCTGAGGGGAGGTGTTAGCTCCAGAACCTGGTCTATGCTAGGGGGAGGGGCCAAGTCAAGAACCAATTGGCCCTGGTCATTCAGGCGGCGCTTGATGATGTCAAAAACCCTATAAGAGGGGAGAGGACAGCTTGAAGCTCTCTCTTTCCTGTTCCAGTTGGTGTGGGATCAGTGGCAAGCAAGCATGACTCTGGGCTAGCCCTTGCTCTCGGGCTGAGCCCAGATGTTGGTAACTATGAATTGTATTGGGTCTGTCTGTTGATATTTGTAATTTGTTTGTGTTTTGGTTTTGAGGTTCGGGATGCTGGTTTGTTTTTTCCCCCAAACTAAATGAATGTTTTGAACCTCAAGGTGCTGGTTTTTTCCCTGAAGTAAGTCAATGAATCTGTATTTGGTCTGTCTCTTGATGCTTGTCTGTATGCTCCCCTGAACTAAATGAATGCTAACTGAATGCTGGCGTTTTCCCCTGAACTAAATGATTGTTGTCTGTATGCTAACTGAATGCTGGATTAAAGTAAGCTGGTCAACGCCTTCACCGTGCTTTCCTTGTTTAAGCAGATAAAAAGAACCTGTGCTTTCCCGGCAGCCCCCTGGGTCCCAGCAGCCCCCTGGGTGCCGGCTGTGGGGGAGGGATCTTATGCCCCCACCGAAGCTGCTAGCTGGGTTGTTAAAACAATAAGTTGAAAATCTATGTCTTATTTCCACAATGGAGAATAGCGAGAGAACCAAATAGGATAAGGATGAAATTGCAGATATATAGACCAGGATGAGCATTGAGAAATGCCTCTGGGGGTTCAATATTGGGAAGTAATCAGAAACCCTATTTACTTAGTGTCCTGAGGTCATAACCTTGAAGCTAAAACTTAGGAACCTATAATATATGACTAATATTAGCACAATATTAAAGCCAATAGTCATGCAATATTGTGAAAAGTAAAGTCCCATAGTGGCACTGTCAGAACAATATTACTTAAATACTAAAAAATACTGAATTACTCACAAACAAGCTACTCTAGATACCCCAACATCTTTGCAGGAGTCTGTAAAATTAGGTCAAAATAAAACTAAGCTAAGATGTTAAAATTGTATTCCTTATCTTATACATGATAAAATTCTTTCATTTTTCTATGACTAGAACATGTAATCTATGAAAGTCTAATGTGATTTTTGTTTCAGTTCCTGAGTTTGAAAGTTCGGGAAACGTTTGCATAGTTGGTGTGTATTTTATTGTTGTATACTATATCTTTGATGAATTATTCTATTTTAATTCATATTGCCAACCCTTTTTGTAATTTCCAAAACACTTCACTTCCAGGTTGTACTTCGTTTTCCATAATTTTAAGCTAGAAATTGCATGACACTGAAGTTTCCTCGTACCTCTTCACTCTGTACCCAACCAGGTCCCCAGTCGGGGACTATTGGGCAGGAACAGCACCTCATAAGTACAGCTCAGCCAATATCACCTCCCTGAGTGGCATAAATGATTGCTAAATGAATGTGTCTGAAAGTTTCTGAGATTCCTGGAGGAGTTTTGTGAGTTGGAGAAGCTACATTTGGTGCCACTGTCACAAAACATACCTGGGTTTGCAGGTGCATGCCTGCAGGAGATGTCAGTGAAAGTCAGTGCTTATCAGAGCAGTTACTCTGGTGGCAGAAATTAACCTGTAGGGACCTCTCAGGTGCTGAGAAAAGAATATTTTGCTGCTACAGAGTTTTTCTTGGAACAAGTACCTGAGGCACAAACATAAAACCTGGGCTCATGCAAAGATAAAGGGAGTTTAACCCCCAGATTAGAAGCTTTTGAAAGGCCAGGATTATGTATTCTTTAAAATTATTCAAACCACTTAAACCAGCATACCCACAGTGGACTCAAATTTAATTTCAGTATATAAAAAAATATAAAGACAAAATCAAAGCAGTCCGTGACCACTAGGAGCTTATATTTATTCAATTCAATTCAATAAATATTTATTAAGGACCTGCTATGTGAAAAGAGAAATAAAGAAAAAACAGTCAAATGATGTCCTTTATGAATCCTACATTGCAGAGTGAGTAGTGATTCATGACCTTGCTTTGGTGAGTGGAGAAGATTGTTGGTGGGTGTTTACTCCTAACCTGTATCCTTACTTCAGGCTCTTACAACAGGAATGATTTTTACCACTTGGTAGCTCCCAGAAAATTATTTGTAAAGAAATCAAATCTGCCTAAACTTCATGTGCCTCATGAAAAGCTTTTGTGATGTTTCCTACCACTTCATGGCTTAGGTTGTACAGATTCCACTTTCTCAGAAGAAGAAAAAAGTCACGAAAAAGGATCTTAATTTTTGATGAAGGCTCCTTTGACTATTTTCCCTAATCAGAAGTCAGTAACTTTCCACTTTACTCTTATTTTCCCCAGACTTGCTGGTTAAGGGAAAACTTGGCTTATAGATATTGCTTTTTTTTAAAAAAACAAAATTTATAATAGCCTGTTGCTAATAGTGATTTGATACAGTCTTCATGTAGCCAGAAATACTTCCTCTGAGCCTGTGTTCTTGAAGAGCACGAATCATTTCCAGAACAGAACATTTTGAACAGTACTTTAAATAGAGTTTTAAAAAAGGCAAATAGGATTCATTATAAATATAATCAGAATTTAGCTGATTCCATATCCTTCAATTATTCCATTGTCATAATAGGTCATTAACAAGGTGTCCCCACTTATCTAGTAGTCAGATTTCTGATAATTTCTTATGCAGAACACTGGCTATAAACCAAAGGAAGTTATAAAGGCATATTAGTAGTTACTTTAATCCTCTCTGCTGTAATCAGCCTAGGGTCTATTATAGGAAGTACTAACAATTATGATGACATATCTAAGTACAAGTGAGGAGACATTATAGAAATCTTTCCCAAAGATGTATTACATATTTCCCTATTGATAAGGAGGTGACTATGGAATATATCTGATTTTTTATCAGTTTAGGAATCTCCCACCATCAGTGTAGAACATGCATTTTATAATTTGTTAGATAAGACTGATATGATGCCCGAGGATAAATATAGAGGTTAAGTGACTTTCCCAGGTTTACAAAGATAATTTCAAAGGTTTCAGATTTGAATCCAGGTCTTCCTGATGATAAGCCCAACACACTATGCACCGTGATATGTGTTCTCTAAGCAGAGTATGTGGATCATAAATTAAATGTTTCTTGATGAGCCGTCATCACTGCGGAGCACATTCAACTGCTACATAGATTAATGAAGTTGGTAATGTTGTTTTCTAAGTACAAAATGTTCACAGAATGCTCTTTTTTCATAGTTAGGGTTTACTCTATGTCCCATTTTGTTACGAGTTGCTTCTAGAAGCACTTATCCTTGCTTCTAAAGTGGTTTCGGCATACATGAGGGTAGAACTGCAGGTTACCAAAGAAAGTCAAACTGATTTGTAAAATCCATTTCTCTCACTTAAATTAAATGGTCAATGGGCTCTAGTTTTAAGGCTTTAGGGTAGCTTTGTGTATCTACTCTAGGGTAAAAATGCGTTGGCTTTGTTTTGTAGCAGGTATTTTCTTAAATGCTAGGTTGCCATTATGATTTACTTTAGTTTTTGGCTAAATTCTGGATGACAAATGATCAGAAATTAGACAATGAGGTAGATAGGAACATTATTGCATTCTGGACAGTAGCTAATAGCCAAAGATTTATTGAAGGGTACTGTTAGTGGATATAGAGGAAAGAAATTAAGCTCACGAAATTGTGCTAAGAAATTAGGCTAGTTACCTTAACCAGCATTCTATCCTTATTTCACACATCTACACCCACTCTCCCACAAACCCTCCCCACACACACAAGTGCAGGCTTGTGTATGTATACACACACACATATACATGCATATGTACACCTATATACATGCACATATGTATATATATATACACACACAGATAATATGTTTTAAAGAAACTCAGAAGAGATCTATTTTAATCACCTAATTTACTACCAAGTTGGAAACACATCGTTTCCTCAGTGCTATAAATATTGGTGGAGGGAAACAGAAATAGATTGTGCAAATTCCAAATAGCATCATTTCTCCTACCACACAGATGCAACTAATGGTATCTTGGCAGTCTGGAATTTGTTTTTCATAGTACATATAAATGATGACTTTTTGTTTGTTCATTTTGGTGGTGGTTTTCTTTGCAAAGGAGCCATGTTGTCATGAGTTGTTAATATTTAAAAAGACTTCATCTTAAAAATGGAGGATATGTTGATAAAAATAATTGCTGAGGGATATTTCTGTCTCTGTAGAAGTCTCTCTCTCTCCTTGATGTAGGGAGAATCATTTCTACCACCTATACATCTTAATCCCATCATTGGTCCATCTGCAATTTACACTAGTGAGGCAACTTGTTGTCATTAACTGTAGGACTTGTACAGGTCCATTTTTTCTCTTTATTTCTCAATGGCAAAAATTCATTATGAATAGGTGACAATAACATTTTGGGTATGACTTCATATTCTAACCAGTTCTGTGGTTTGAGAAAGACAAACCTCTTTATTTTTTAAAGGAGGTTTGTCACAGACACACACACACACACCACATACATATACATATATTTGTATGCATATGTATGTATATACATATTCATATATACATACACATGTATACAAATATATCATGAATAAATATGAGGTATGTATCTTTTTGAAATTAAATTGTAGAAAAATTTAAGAAGCTAAAATATTCTACTGGTCTCTGTAAAATAATAAAAATACCTAGGGGGATGACCATAACATCTTGAGTAGATTTGTTATATAATATTTTTTGAAGGACATGGACAAAAATTCAGGGCAACAGGCATGAATGAGTTATAATTTGGATCAGACATAACTGAAGTCATATCTACACAAATTTATTCAATTAAATATAACACTTTAAGATGAATGTTAAACTAAAGGTGTTGCTTGTTATCTAAGCTTCAGTTTTGTTTTGATCCATACCTATGATTAAGAAATTCATGATAATCACAATATCAACATTACCAGCTCTTACCAACTTCAGTTACCAAAATTACCAACTGTAATATTTGTTAAAGATCACTGAGAATTTAAATGACTCTTGTCACACTGCCAGAGCAACTTACCACTTTTTGTCAGGTCTTCTTGACTCCATGGGCAAGCTCTCTACCCAGCCAAGACACTGTGCTGCCTCCCTTAAACAATCAAAATAATAAACTGAGCCCTTTTCAATTAGTTCACATTTCTAACCCTCAAGCTTAACATTAGGGTCAGTCCATTCATCCTAGCGTTTGTTGCTCAGTCTCATACTAATTGTTGATAAGTTTATCAAAAGATAATGATTTGAGTATCAAAGAATAAAAAGATGAAGCCCTTTTTGTATCAATGACCTCTTCACGATTGTGATATGAATGGTGAATGTGAAGTGTAAGGCTTATTATCTTGACATACAATTCTTTTGGAAAAATTAATCCCAGACTATTAACACTTGATGTAGTCTATATTAATTTGAAGATAGAGTGCAAATATCATCTAAATAGTCTTAAATACAAAACAAATTTATTTTCATGATTTTTAGTTTCTTTTTTAAGAAAAAATCCTAATCAAATCTTTAGTGTTTGTTTTTTCTTAACTGTTTAGTATGAAATATTTGTCACCATTTCAAGTGGCTTTTTTCCCTTACCAATCATTCTTAGAGAATTAAGATATCTATTGTCAACAAATTCTGTTTTGGAAATTGATATGTATAGAACAAATTTTTAGAGTAAATTTTCTATTTCTTTATTATAATCATAGATTCCATGTTTGATTGAGCTGGAAGAGAAATTTATAGACCATCTACTGCCTCTCTCCTCATTGAAGAGATATTGTACTAAAGCCCAACGACTCAGATCTCTTGGTTCCTAATTCAATTCTGATTTATCTCCACAATTTTCATCTCTTCTAATTCACTCTCAGCATTCTCTTGGAGTTAAATTGCTCTTGAAGCTATTGCTCAGGTTTGATATTTTTGGCCATATTAGTGTCAAATGATCCATCAGGCAAATTTCTTTAGATACCTGTGTAATAGGTACAAGTGGTCGATTCATCTGTTTTGTGCTGTTGTAGCTGATTAAAAGGATGGTCTTTAGTTTGCCTTTTTAGCTTTCTGATCAACTAGAAGGGCCATTACATTTCTTCTTCCCCTTCCTTGACTTCCTGAGTCTTCTATCTCATGCAACCAAAAGAGAAAAAGACAAACAATGGGAAAAGAAGACAATGTCACCCAGAAAGCAACCCTATTATATTTACTTTCTTTAAGCATAATTTTCTCTCCCCATGAGCATAAAAGTTAGACCCTCTCTTATTAGAGAGAAAAAACTCTCACTTACCTTTGTTGAAACTCAATGGTACATTTTAAAGTAATTTGCTTACAGTGTTGAATTAAATGCACTCAGTAAATAATTCCCATGGTAAAGATCTTTGCCTATATCTCTTTTCCAAGGGAATAATTTTTTAGAAAATCTGGACAAGAGTTTTGAACAGAGACTGAAAAAGTAATTTGACTTTCTTAATGAGATAAAAATTTTAGAAAAGCAAATATTTGAGAAAGGACATGTTTGCAAAATGAATGATCGTATGTCAGAAGTATATTCTAATGCTTATTGAAACAATTTAAAAATAGATAAATTAGAAAGCACATAATACTACATACCTACTTGTTGTAGAATAAAAAAGTGAATAGTTCTCTTTTTATCTTTGGAAGGAATATGATCTAATCATACTTGTTTATGGGTAATTATTCATGTATTAATGTATTCACATGCTTGATAGATACTTGGAGTCTCTAAATTCTGCAGACATATAATGCATATCATCACAAACCAAAGGATAGTTTATTATCCTGTTTTCAAATTTGTACTGAACAATCCTTTTAACAATAAATATTTTGATAGATAAAATGTAATCCCTAAAGGGGATTCAGCAATGAAATTAAAATATGAAATTTAAATTATTTTATTCTCGTTACATTTAGCAGGTATATTATAGGAATTCAAAGGTGTAATTTTAACTGAATTGCTCTGTGTTGGGGGTATGAAAGACATTGATTCAGAATGAAACTATCAAAGGAAGATTTGCTATGAAGAGCAATTACAAAGAACTGTTTTATGAAGATTACATAGCAAAATAAAAACTATGCTTATGGTTGGAAGCAAGAGGTTGAATCATTTAGCATTTCCAATCTAGACTACATAAATTTTTAAGATAATTGTTCAAAATTCTTCTTTGTGTTTCCAAACAGATACTTTCCCAGTTAGATTCTGAAATGTTAAGAAATGAGATAAGGAAAAATATCTAATATATCAAAAGATTTTTTAAAAAATGTTCATGCTTCTTCAAACAAAAGTAATGTATATTCTATAATTAATCTCCAAGTTTAAGAATGATCACCTGCATTGATTCATTCATTCATGATCCATTCATTCTTCCATTTACTCGCTCAAAAACACTGAGCCCCTCCTGTTTGTAAAGTGTGCAAAGGCCTGTAAAGACTACAAAGATGCAGAAAAAGTCATTTCTTTTCAATTCAGCAAACCCTTATCAAGTGCCTACTATATACCAGAGACTATGTTAAGCTCTGAGGATACAAAAAGAGGCAAAAGACAATATCTGCCATCAAGGAGCTTACAATCTAATGAGGGAAACGACATGCAAACCAACATATATGAAGCAAACTAATATATATATATGTATGTATGTATGTATGTGTATATATATATATATATATGTATATATATATATATATGAAGACAAGTAGTAATTAAAAGATGGAAAGCCTGGAATTAAGTGGGGCTAGGGAAGGTTTCCTTTAGAAGGTGGCATTTTAGTTGAGACTTAAAGGAAGCCAGGGAGGTCAGGCATTGGAACAGAGGAGGGAAAACGTTCTAGGGATGGGGAACAACCAGAGAAAAAGCCCAGAGCCAAGAGATGGAGTGCCATAGATACATTTTACTGGTCTTTGAGACCTTTACCACATTGTCAGGTAGAGATACAATAAAGGAATAAACTTAGGCCTTTGCCACTCTGTGGAAAGGAATTGATGAAAGAGGAGGCTGAAAAAAAGAAAACAACCCATAGTATTATGTTACATTAGATTAGGATATTTGATCATCCCAAATATGTATAGTAATAATCAACACAGACTAGAGAGATAATGGTAGAAATGTTTAAAAAAAATCCATGTATGAATATCTTTGTTAATTTCACTGTTCATCAATAATCATCAAATTAGTAGATGGTAATAGTGGTTCTATTCTCAAACTAATGCCTAAAGTTTTTTTTTTTCTTTTTAATTCAACAGGTTGCTACTGTCATCGTTATGATGTCTCACCCCATTTTCATGACAAATTGTGCTTCTACTATAGCTCTTAAGACAAAAACTTGGATTTTCAATGATTGGGTTACTAAATGTTCTGATAATCATGATAATAATGTGATAAAAAGATTTTATATTGATGTTTTATTATTAGCTCCAAGAGTGCGCAGTCCTATGCCTTACACATTTGCAATGTTTATGCTATAATAGATCTGAAGTGTGGGTGGTCCCTCCAAAGGTACAGATTGCAACCCATACATGATTTCTCATTATGGGTATTACTTATCCAAGCCCTTAGGGGAATCTTTCATTGAGGTCATGCACTGAAAGGTTTCCTCTAGATCTTTCAATATTGCATGGACAAAAATTTGCAAACAGGAGCTCTATGTGGATGATCCACCACCTTTAGCAGTCATATATCTCTTTGCTTTTTCTCCTGTTATAGTCATTATCTCTGATATGTTGTAACATACATATACCTACCCTCTCCATTGCATAACATTTACCCTGATAACCGCGTGCTGTGTTAACAATTGAGGTCTTAGCAAATATAATCATTTATATTAAGTCTGTGTGTTTCAATACAGTATATTCTCAATGGTCATAGCTACTTTAGAACTCATCTAGTTCAACTTTCTCAGTTAAAAAATAAGAAAACAGGACCAGAGATATACTATCTACCTCAAAGGTAGAAAAAATACTCTGGGCAATGCAGAAAAAAAAAAAACAAACTAGGTTCACTCTACTCTGTTTACTGCTACAAATTAATGTTGTCCTTTCTGATTTTTTTGAGCTGAAATTTATGCTGTTTTCAATAATGATATTCTTGAGTAGAGCAGTATAAAATGGATACAGACTTGAAAGGGCATAGATTTATTTTCTGGTGCTTATTTTCAGGCCTATGTACATTAAATATACAGGGATACCTGATAGATATTGTGGGTTCAGTTCCAGATCATTGCAATAAAGCAAATAGCCCAATAAAACTAGTCACACCAATTTTTGGTTTCTCAGTTGTAATGGTAAGAAGGGTAGGACTTCTTTTCTTTTTTTACTATTTTCTCTTTTGAAATGCTAAGGCAGTCAAGTACCTTTGATGAGTCTTGCCTTACAAATGTAAAGGCAAGCAAAGTGGACTTTTTGTTGTCTTTTGTTCTGCAGTGCTTCTCCGCACTAAGGTAATCAAGTGCCTTTGATGACTCTTGCCTTTCAAACGTAATGACAAGTAAAGTAGGATCATTTGTTGTCTTTTGTTTTGGAGTATTTCTCAGCACTGAGGCAATGGGTGGCTTAGAGTCTTGCCTTTGTTAGAATCAAGAGTCATTGATTGAAAACAACATGTATGATGTGGTGCTAGTGATTGTGATTAAAAATCTTTCCCACACCCTTTAGCTAAGTAGGTGCTGAACCCTTAGGGCCCTGAACAGGGTATATGTGCTCTGAGGTTGGCATTTTGCTTTTGGGGATACACTCATTGGAAGAGTGTTGGTGATGAGAGTCTGGGTAGCCATTGAAGTCCCCCTGGCTTCGAAAGCCCAGATGTTGGTGCTTTTCTCTCTGATAACTATGTATGTGATGTCTTAATCAAACAAAAGCCTGTCTGTTGATCTGTTTATATTTTCTCTGTTTGGTTCAGGGCACTGGATTTTTCCCCTGAACTAAGTGAATGATATATGTGTGTTTAATTAAAGTAAGATTGTTAACCCCTTAAATTTGCTTTTCTTAGAAAAGTAGATCAAAGAACCTGTGCTAGCACTCCTCCTGTGTGTTGGTGTTGTTGTCCTTACACAGCCATAGTAGCTGCAAGTAGCATTGTTGTTACACCAAAAAATTAAATATCTGGTCTAGAGCTTTTATGTGATGTGCATTCAGAAGAATTTTTTTTGAAACTTAATCACTAGCACCACATCATATACATTGTTTTCAATCAATGACTCATATCTGTTATGTCACTGGTGATAAGATAGCTATAACAGATTTAATAATAATGAAAAAAATGCAATATTGTGAGAAATATCAAAGTGGGAATACATGCTGTTGGAAAAATGGTACTGATAGACTTGTTGGACTGAGGGTTGCCACAAACCTTCAATTCAAAAAAAGAACACAGTAACTATGAAGTACAATAAAATGAGGTATGCCTGTAGGTTGTATTTGTTAAATGTACATTTTATATGCCCTTCTTTTAATCATTCTCTTTATGAAACAGTTTTAAAATTGATTGGACTACTACATGTTTCTTAGGATTTGGCACTACAAAAAAATCTATGCTATTTTATGCAAATTTCTCATAATTATTTTATTTCAAAAATTACATATCTGGTCTAGAACTTTTATGTGATGTGTATTCAGAAGAATTTTTTTGAAACTTAGACATTATTTTACATGTCCCATATGGTAAATCTATTACTTTATTGTATGAAATTTATTGAAGTGGTGGATTAGAAGATGGAAAATATCCCATCTGTTAAAATAAGTTAAAATGGAAATATTTAATCATTTAATTTTTATTTTTTAAAAGATTAATTCCACTTAAAAGTAGTAAACTTTACTATCCCTCAAACACTTCATATTTTACAAAGACTGTTAGTTTTATTGTTCTTAAACATGGAATTCAACCTCCCATCTCTGTGCCTTTGTAAAAGTTGTTCTCCATGTTTGAAATGCTTGTCCATCTTCCATGCCATCTTTGAGAATCAGGTCAGATTCCTTTATTCCACATTTCCTGATCCTTTCCATTGTTAGTGTTCTTCAACCATTAAAAAAATTACGTACATATTTTGTATTTAATTATCTAAGTATATTTTGTATCTCCACCTTGTAATTCTGCATATATCCCTCTCCCACCTCCATAAGTCAAGTCTTTGACACCAGGGATCATTTCTCTGTTTCTCTGTCTCTGCCTCTGTGTCTCTGTGTCTGTCTTTGTGTCTCTGTATGTTTCTGTCTGTCTATCTCTGTATCTGTGTCTGTCTCTGTGTCTGTCTCTGTCTCTCTGTCTCTGTCTTTCTGTCTCTGTCTTTCTGTCTCTGTCATTGTCTCTCTCTGTCTCTCTGTCTCTCTATCTCTCTCTCCCTCTTTGGCTCACTCTCTGTCTGTCTGTCACTGTCTCTCTTTCTCTTTCCTTTGCTACCCCTCACTTCCCTTCTACTCCCCTCTTTAGTAATTTTACTGTAATGCCTTCTTGCCTTCTACTAGTCTCTCCTGCTCCATTTGGGGCCTTATTGGGATTCCTAAGAGGTCTCAATAACTAGCCAAATGCTTCTCTCTTGACATCTTTATTCCATGTCACTTCTCATGTACCTTTCTTTACTCATTTCCAACCTCCACATCTAGCTCTATGGATGGAAATTAAGTCAATGTCACTTTTTTTTCTTTCCTGGAATAGACATTCCAGTTTTAGCCTTATACCTTGACTTATGATTCCTATGACTTAACAATTGAAAATACCCCCTCTTTGGACAATACTCCCTTATATGTATTGTTTTCCAAGGCAAAGATTACCTCTTATATATTGTCTTCCATTATTAGAATGTAAGCCTCTTGAGGGCAGAGCCTTTCTTTTTTGTTTGTTTACCCATCACTTAGTATTTGGTCCATTCTAAATGCTTAAAAAATTACTTTTTCATTCATTTTCTTTGAATTCCCCAAATGTAGGTCAGTGTCTTTTATACAGTAAGTCTTTAATGAATTACTTGCTTAATTATATTGAAATGACTTCTTTTCTTTAAAATAAAGTTTAGGAAATTATTCCTAAGGCTTTAAAAATATTCTTCCTAACTATAGTTCTCAGATGTACCAGATAACTTGTATAAGTGAAGAAAGCTTCAGTGTTAGATAAACGATATGGTGCAACATATTCAGGCAGAATGATTTAAAAGGCAGTCATTATCATCTGTCACATCTTGCCTACAGCTAACATGGCATAACCTATTAATGGAATGGCTATTATGTTTGCCAGATCCCATTCACATGATAAAATATAGGAATTACAATTCTTCATGTTTGGTCCAGGCAAATTCCTTTTTGTTTCCCCCTCCAAAAAAAAAGAACACTACTTAGTATTCTTTTTTTAAAAGCTCCACTCACTGCTTTTACTGAATTTGCTCACATTTGTTTGACTTAAAGCCCTCAAGTCTGAGAACATTGTTTCTGGGGAATACCCTTTGGGGTTTCAACAATATTAACGGAAACAAAATCAATCTGATGACAAAAAATTTCAAAGCAACAAGGTTATGTTGCTCTTTTTATATGTCTTTTAACAGCCTTATGGGAGGTCATTTAGATTACACCCTACAGCTTAAGAATCATCTGCCTTCATTTACATTTTATCTAATTTTCTTCCATTCTGTCTTGGTGCTTATCACCATAATTGCCTTGTAATGAGTTTTGACAACTACTGGGAAGGAGGGGAGGGAAGGGTGATGGGGAGGCTGGTATAGACATAAATTTTTTTCAAGCTGCCACTTTAAGATAGCATAAGAATGACAATTTGGAGTCAGGCATACCAACTATTTTTTGTTGGAAAGTGATTAAGGGCAAATATAGATGGGTAATTAAGGCAGTACACACACACATATACACACACTTTACTTCCTTCTTAATTATCACACTCAGATTGTGTGTGTGTGTGTGTGTGTGTGTGTGTGTGTGTGTGTGTGTGTAAGCTGAATGAAGCACTTTGCCCATTTAGATTTCACAAATTCATATGAAAGTTGTTCATATTATTTGTTAAAGGACCATGTAGACCCAGACTAAGATAGAAATATGAACTTCAAAATAATTTGTGTAAATAAATTCAGATTAAAGTTTTGCAAATTTTAAAGAAAATATTCAAATGCCAGTTATTATTGTCATCATCATCATCATCATAAATATGAGAAAGTTTTATATTTTTGATGATTTTCCAGTTAGAAAGAGTCCAGAGACAAGTCATTATTCTATTACTTTTTTATATTCAGTGTTTCATGGATTATTACATGGGGAGATTTGCTTATTCTTGATGACTGAGTGCCTAAAATTCCTGATATACTTTTGTTTCCCAGATTCTATCATATGTTTCTTTACTTTCTTTTTTCTTTTTCTTTTCTTGCCTTTAATTGAATGATATGACTTTGAGGTTTTCTACTTCATCTTCCTGGTAGATAGTTGTGTAATCTTTCCTTGTCTCTCAATAGATCTCTCAAGACACTTCTGGCATGGTGGTAGTCGATAGCTGTACATACGAGTATTCCTGAATAGCTCCACATTTCCTCCTATGGTCCTTGCTGTGGCAACAACTACCATATAAAAACTATTATATTCAGATTCTGAAAATTCTAATAATTTGTATCAATTATTGTGAGAAAATATGTTTGTTTATAATAGCCATAAAATTCTAGCTTTTTAAAAAATTAGTCTGTTATTTGGAATCATGTCTTCAGACTCAAAAAGGGAGTGTCAAAATCCCAGTCTACATATATTCATCTTTTCAAAATCCTTTCAGGTGTGGTCATTCTTTGGCATCCATTATTTATTAGGTATAATTCCTAAAATTTGTACTCAATGAAGATTTTCAGTGACCTTAAGTTCTTCATCTTTTCCATCTTATATTAGCAATAACATGATTGCATCTTTTACCTTGCCAAATGTAGGATTAGGAATGCAATTACTTCTTCTGTTTGCCTTGCATGGCATAACAATATATTGCTTATGACTTTGTAACTAAGGGTACCATTGACAAGTAGCATAAAGTTCTTGCCTTGTGATATTACGACAATGATGCATAGTAAAAGTATTCATATTATTAGTTTTTTCATATGCATTTGTAGTTTGTATATTTTAGTGGTGGGAACCATCTGCACTGAAGCATTTCTGTTAGGTGGGGCATCATTAATTTCCTATGTTCTTGTGTAACTTGCCTTTTCATCATATCTGAACAAGAAGGAATTCCACTCATAGTGTTTTCCTCCATTTCAGTTTGATCATCATGACAGTTTGGAATAGGGAGGGACAACCTACAATCCTATTCCTCCATACAGTTTGCTAAATTCTTAAGGCTATTTTGGGTGAGGATATGTTGCTTGTTATTTTATAAAAGAAAGTAAGATGCTGTGTATAATTCTAGCCATGATTGTATCTTTTAGGTATTGAATAGATGCTAAATTTTTACAGTTTGCCGTAATGTGTTGCACAACTTCTACCATTTCATTGTACAGCCTGCATGTCTGGGCTACTTAAGGATAAAATTTCTCTGTCTCCAGTATTATTATTATTATTACTGATATTGTTATTTCATTCTTATATTTTCCAATGGGATTCAGACAGAAAAAATCCTATGGCTAGTAGACCTATCCCCTGCCCCCACTTCACCAACACCATTGACCCTGCTTTCAATGCAACCCCTTCATGCATCACATGGGGAAATAACCCCTGTGGATAATAATCCAGTCATCTCCAAAGCTAATTGGACCAGCTATAGAGCACGGACTTGTAGTTAGGCAAACTTTAATTTAAATTTAGACATTAGCTGGGTGATCCTAGGCAAGTCACTTAACCTTGCTCAATGTCCTCAGCTGCAAGATGAAGATAATAAAGATAACAGCACCAACTTCATAGTTCATTTCCTGTACACTTGTGGTTTGTACCCTTTAGTGGTCAGAGCCATCTGCACTGAAGCATTTCTATTAATTTCATATGTTCTGGTCTAACTGGTTTTCTCATTCTATCAGAACAAGGAGGAACTCCACTCATTCTGCTATCCTCTATTTCAATTTGATCACCGTGACAGTTATGTAGAATTGTGAAGATCAAATGAGATAATATTTGTAAAGCACTTAGCACAATTCCTGGCACATAGTAGACATTTATAAATGTTTATTCACTTCCCCCTTCTCTCCCCTGTACCAACCCCAAATAACTCCCATTTATGAGGCAGGCAAACCTGCCTAGCCAAAGTAGCAAGATACCCTAAGGGAGACAGAAGAGGTAGTAGCATCTATCAAGATGGTAAATAACCTCTACCTCTTCAGCAGCACAGCAGCCTAAGACTCAGAAAAGAAAGTTGTTGCCACCAAAGTCCTTGACACATAAAGTAATTAAACAGTAGAAATAGATATGACTTTAGCTACATTATAATTTGTTTTTCCATCATACTCTAGGAACTGCTGGGCCTCCCTGTCTGACTTGCATCTGAAAACTCCTTTATACGTTGTTTCTCCCACTAAAATGTGAGCTCCTTGAAATCAGGGAATTTTTCCATTTATGTCTTTAGAGCTTAGCACAGTATTTTTAACACATAGTAAAAACTAAATTCTTTTTTCTTTCATTAATGTATTCACATATATACACACATATATGAATATCTGTATATATATATATATATATATATATATATATATATATATATATTATGTAACTTTTTGTCATACTTTGTCTTTTACTTATTATAGCCTAAACTCCACTCATTCGGCCTCAATTTCACTCTTTTTTTCCTTCTGGTGTGATAGTTAACATGATTATCCCACAGGAGAACCCTTAAAAGCCTGGGACTTCTTTTTGGTATTAAAGATTCCATCACATTGGGAATTTTACAGGACTAGTCCTTTTGGGACATTTCTGCTGCCTGCATGTAACTCTGACAACTGTACAAAAGAGAAATAGAGAAGATTCCTGACTACAGATGACAAGTAATGAAACCATCATGACATGAAATAACTGTAACTGGATGAATTGGTGTTTCTCTGTCAGCAAATATATGGAATGGACAGATGACAAGAAAAGACTAAGTAAAATTATCAGGAAGAAATCTGATTTTCTTTAGTATTTACATTATTTTTCACAGTTGTGCAGAGTTACTCTCTATAAATTCTCTGAATTGACATGGGTCTGTCTATTTGTATATCTATGTGAAAATACAATTAAAACAATACATCATACTGTGCTTGTAGTTTTAATTAAATCAACTTTTACCCCATGGAATGACAAACCATGGTATCATGGAAAGATTTAGAATTAAGACTTGGGTTTGAATTTTAGCTATTCTATTTAATAGTTACTTGGGCAAGTCACTTCTATATTGTGTGCCTTAGCTTTCCTGTCTGTAAAATGAGGGTACTAATATTTGCAAGTCCTACACTTACAGGGTTGTTGAGAATAAACTACTTTGGAAGGCACAATGCACTAAGTAAAAGTGAAGTATTTGTTATTTACATTGAATAACATGCCCTCTGCTAAAAGTTTGAGGAATGAAAAGCCCTAGAACCTTTCTTTATAATCAGAGTCTAGGGGACATCACTAATCTCCTTTTAAATTTGATATTCTGGAGTTTCCCCTCTTTAAACTCTATCAAGTAACCTTTTTGCCTTGGCAGAACTGCACGTCAAAGACCTAATGTAACCTCCTCCTATTTTTATCAAGTTTCTTATTTTGAGGCAGTCCTTTTTAGAACTATTTCCTCAGTTGAAATTCCCTGTTGCAACTAGCTCTGCAGTGAGATCTAGGATGTGGCTTGCTAAAGAAAAGAATAATTTGGCATATTTCCCACTGATGAGGTATTATGTGCAACTTTGCCCTACTTGTATCTTGAAGGCAAATTCCTTTAAATATACTTCTTTAAACCAACCATCCCATATGCAATTTAAAATTAAAATAATTCCTTTCCAAATAACTCAAACCTCTTATTTTTATTTTCTGAAACCTGTAGGTACAGAGAAAGAGACATGAAATCTGTAATTAGTGACTAATTTCCCTGAAATTCAGTTCATGATTTTCATTATCAGTAGAGATCTTTAGGGTTTTTCTTTTTTGTTTGTTTACAGGTAGGCTTTTACACTAAGCTGTTTTGTAGCAAAGAATACAGATATGAAAGTCAAATAAATACTTATTATTTTTTAAAAGTTGGAAAAGAAAGGAAAAAAGAATTAGTTCTATCAGTCTGGCAAGGAAGTTAGTACAACTAAACTGTTGAAGTGAGAAAACAGCAGCTACTGTCACTCACCCCACCTCCCCACCCCCAGAGTACACCAGCCTCTCTGCCACATGGGGCCTGCCTAGACGCAGGAACAAATAGGCAAGAAACCCTGAGAGTTATACTGCTGATGATTTTTAACTATCTCCTGTAAGACTGCTTTCTCAGAGCCACCAAATTTTGACAGCCATGAAAGGAATTGGAGAGGGCCTTGTTTAAGCTGAATGCCATGGATTCATGGTTCTAGTGTTTCCTTCTTTTGTGTCTACTTTTTTAGTTCCTTTTTCCATTGGGTGAAGCCCTGGAGAACCTCTGGTCATGCTGTTGAGCTGTCTAAGGGTCTGAGCATACGATTTACTACTGGGAGTAATCTATGAGTCCATGCCATATGATCAGCAAAAGGGATATCACTGACTTCTGTCTTCTGAGATCACTCCCCTTTCCTCAAATCCCCATCAGGGCACACTTAAGAAATCTTTTGAACTAGATAGTCAGGCAATATAGGTTAAAGGACCTTGGCAGGTGGCAGAGATTTCAAGGAAGATTGCAAGTCATAGAATCATGGAACATTAGAAGTGAAAAGTACTTTAGACATTATCTGATCCAGCCTCTTCATTTTACAGATAAAGTCACTAAGGCTCAGAAGGGTTAATTGACTCATTTATAGTCGTAGAGTGTGTGCCAGAGCTAGTGCTCAAACCCAAGTGTCCTGATCTCCCTTCATTTCTGCATTCTAATAGCACGGGCTAAAGATTGATGAACCATTATTTCCAGAGGAAATAGATTCATAAATATTCCTTGATATAAATACTGAAGAGGAGAAAGGGCTAGACCTATCTAGAAAATGACAAGCCTCATGAGGAAAGTTCAGGAATATAAAATCCCAGAGAAGGGGTCAGAGTTCAGAAATATGGCCAGAGGAAAAGCAAAGAGTTGAAAAGAAAGGGACATATGTAAGGATACCCAAGTGTGTATTTGCGCACCTATACACATATACACACACATGTATATATATACACATATATATTATTACAATATTATATATACACGTGTTTATATATGCATATATATGTATATAATATTTTGAAATAGAGGCCAAGGGAACAGAGCCTGTTACTTTTAAACAAAAGGTATGAAAGCCATGGGAAAAGAAGAAAATATCTAGGTCTATAGATCAAAAATCTTCTTTGCCTTGGCTTCCAGATGCTTGTAAATAAACTGACTGGCTCTAGTTTTAGTGTTAGCCTTCCTTCTTGAAACTAGAGAAGTGCTTTATATATAAAATTAGAAGACTTTTAGATGTAAACTGATAAACCCATCCTGTTGTTTCAATTGCTGAAAGACTTTGTAAAGGGTCAGCTTCTTTCCTGCTTAGTTACTTTACCTGCATGAAACTGCCATGAAATAGAAAGCCTGGAAGATTGATAGCAAGTGGAAGAAATTTTTCATTTCTAATTCAGTGAAAGGAAATTCTCTGTATTAAACCTAAGGTTTGGACACAATGCTTTAGTAGAAGACCTTAACTTGGAGTTCACTATACCAATGAGACCACTGGTTCAATCCTCATACCTATAGAGATAGGAAAGATGGGCATAGTCCCATAATGTCAGGATATTAGAATAAATTTGCAAGGATCAGGGATTGCTGTGATATATCCACACCTTTGCATCATCCCATTCCCCACACATTATAAGCATACTCAGGTCACATGTTATCACCCAAGAGGTTGGAAAAATACCCAAATGACTTGCAAAACAGTAGGATACTTTCTTGAACTGTCAGTTCCACCACTGGGCTCATATTTTAGAGCCACAGTGATGATTTTTAATTTTTATTCTCTGGGGAAATGAAGAACAAAATCCTATATGTAATTGGTTTTCAGGACGTGATATGAGAGATTAAAAAAAAATAAACAAGCCTCAATTCAACTCAGTTCAAGTCAAAAGACAATTTCATTAATTTATTTTTAACACAAGATGCAGTACTAAGCATTTAGGAGAATACCAAGATAAACAACAATAATTGCTTACATTTCTAGTCAATATTTTAAAAATATTTTATTTGTTTTAATCACCTAAAATCTACCTCCTCACCCTCCTACTCCAACCACCCCCCCACCCCCAACAAGAATAGGAGAAAAACAAAACCCATTACAAAATGAAGAGTGAATCAAAACAAATTCCAGCATTGGCCATGACTAAAAAAAAATCTCAAAAAAGTGAGTCCTACGCCTCTTTATCAAGAGGTGGGAAACCTTTTATTGCGGGCCTTCTGGAGTTCAGATTGGTCATTACACTGATAATAGCTCAGCACAATAGTATTGCATAACATTTATATACCATAACTTATTCGTCCATTCCTTTATTTTGGATCCCTTCCTAAATTCTCATTATTTGTCACTTCAAAAGAGAGTTACAAAATTTTTTGTATGTTTTTAAAGTTTGTTTTGCTTAGTACTAATCCCTTGCTAGGAGTCACCCTCTAATTCTGACTCCTTCTTCCTCTGCTTTCCCTTTTGTTTTCCTATGGAGTGAAAAAGAATTTTTGTACCCAACTCTCTCTCTCTCTCTCTGTCTTTCTCTCTGTGTGTGTGTATTCTTCATTTTTTTGACCAGTTTCAATGAGAGTAATGTTCAAGTGTAAGCTGTTCCCCCACCACATGAGCACACACACACACACACACACACACACACACACACACACCATCCTCCTTCTTTGTATAGATTTCTACTTGTACAACCTGATTATATGAGATAATTTTCCTAACCTTTCTTTTCCTTCTCTACCATATGTCCCCTCAGTGTATTTCTCTTCTCCTTACTTTCCATTCTTTTCTTAAGATCATCAAGACATAACAGAATCACTCATAGGACTTGTCATATTTTTTTCTCTTTGATCTGTTTTCCAGGTCGTTTGTTTTTCTATGAGATACTTCAATTTTCTTCCATTTTTTTCATCTCTTTTACTTTGTTTTTTATATTTCTTGTTGCCTCATGAAGTCATTGGCTTCTGTTTGGTCCATTTGAATTTTCAGGGATTTTTTTGCTTGGACATAGTTTTAAAACTCATGCCAAGCTGTTAATTTTCTTCTCAATTCTTTCTTTCATAGCTCTCATTTTGTTCCAATTTTCTTCTCCCAAAGTTCTCATTCGATTTATATATTTTTCTAACTCATTTTAACTCTTGTTTCTACTCTTCCGGGAATTTCAGCTGAGTTTGTGTCCAAACCATGGTTGGTTGGTTTGTTTGTTTTTTTCCAAGTCATTGCTTGTAGATGTTTTGGAGTGATTCTCTTCTTCTGCAATTTTATTTTGAGTTTCCCTGCCACCATAAAGCTCATCATATAGCTCTTTTTTGTTTTTTTGTTTGTCCATTCTTCCAGCCTTCTTTCCGACTTCAGACTTCATATTAGGGCTAGGCTCTGTGACACTTCTGGAGGGAATGTCTGGGCTGCTCTTGTTGCAGTTTTGGGTACATTTGAGGTATTATGTGTTGTGTTATCCTGGGATATCAAGAACAGGATGGGGATATGCAAGCTTTCAGTGCCCCCAAAGGTGTTTTATCTAGGGAAAAGTCTGATCTTTGATTTCCAGATCTAAGCTCTGCAAGTTCTTGATCTGTTAGGTTTCTGCAAGGGTAGACTGCTTTGTTGTTTCAAAGTGGTAAAATCCAGGGTTGTCTTTGATCTATGTTTCCACCTTGATTATTCCTTTCCAAGGTGGGCTTGATGCTGGAAGTAAGATCCTGCTTTGAGACAAAGATCTGAGCCACACCGTTGCTGGTGCTGCTGGCTTTTGAGCTTCCTCTTTTCTCTGTACATTTACTCCCAAGGGCATCCCTACACTGTGCGTAGGTCCCCTTCTTATTGTACCCTGGAATTACAACCAGAGTCTGGGTAGTGGGCAACAAAGTGGTCAGCTGACCCTGTTTCTAGGATAGTACCCAGTGTGGGGCTGATTGTGTTCCAATATAGGTTTGGGACTTCCTTTCATGCTGGTATAAGGCCTCTCCCTGGGTTCCAGAGTGCCAAGCCCCACATTTTCCTGTCCTGACCCTGTCCTCAGTGTCTGCAGACCACTCCTGTCTCTCCCTAAGCTAACCTGGGTTAAATGACTTACTGTCATGTTTTCCGGATTTTTCTACCAGGATGCAGTCAGTTATATTTTATAGTTCACTTTGGAGGAGTTGTGGGCTCTAGTTTAGCTATATCGCAAGTATGTCAGAATCACAGGAACATAGAATTTAAGGTTTGGATGACACATCCATCTAGTCCAAACCATATATAAAAGGAATTCCCACTATACCCCACCAAACAAGTACTTCTTTTATCTTTAATTTCTATAATGCTCTTGTGAGTTTGATAATCAAAGTATTATTATCCCTATATTAGAGGTAGGAAAATGGAATCTCACAGGTTAGGGAGTAGAAAAGCTAGAGCTTGAACAGCTTCTTTGGCTGACCATGAAGTCCATATCCTCAAGGAACCTGCAATTCTCTTAGAGTGATAAAACACATTCAATAAAATAATGATGATGATGGTGGTGGTGGTGATGATGATGATATTGACTCTATTCAGCCACATTGGATTACTTTTTCTTGACTTTGATATTCAATTTCCTGCCTCATGGTATTCGTATAGGCCAGGCTCTTCCATGTAACTGAAATGAATGCCTTACTCATCTCTACAGTCAAGAATTTTTTTTCCATCCTTTAGTGCTAAACTGTAGTGCCACTTTCTTATTTATTGAAGCCTTCTCTTACCTCTTCAGCTAAAAATGTTTTCTCTCTCTTCAAGGGAGCATGGTATCCAGACCTCTGCTCTGTTACCTTCTCTCCATACCTTGTGGGTGAATATGTCTATTGCCACCAAGTGGCACATCCTTGAAGATAACCTTTATCCTCTGGAGCTTTGGTTCCCCTGTATCTCCCATGATGCCTTGTATGCAGAGGTGTGCTGTAACTAACTTGTATAGGCTTGAGAGAAATTAACATTGGAAATTATCAAATGCCACAAATCATGGCTTGATATATTTTTTTTTATTATTTGCCAAGATTTAAGAAAGTGATGGAGAAAATGTTACTAATGCAAATTAAACTTAAAAGTAGATTGTGAGTTTCAGAGAGCTGGTTATTAAACATTTACCAGCATGCCTCTGCTTGTATGTAGTGAATGCTTAATACATATTTATTAAATTGTATTGAAGTGCTTTAGGAAAGCACAAAAAATTGATTTGAAGAGGTAGGAAAGGGTGACATTTTGAGCAGAATATGATCAGGTAAATGAACATATTAGCTTGGAATGATGATCTCTAAGGCTCCTGTCAGCTCTAAAGCTCTATGCCTTGGAGCCTATTAATCTAATGTGTTTCCACACTAGGGGATATATGAACACATAATTAGATCACATTACATTTTTGAATATTCCCTTGTACTCTTGAAGAGGAGGAAAAAGCATATAATCATTTAGCTTCTAAAATGAATATGTCTATGTTTAGCAAAGTCTTTGAAGCTAGTCTATTAAGTAATTAAGGACATTCTAAAATCTCAGTTGTTGTCATTTCTACACCCGGTAGAATATAAATATCTTCATTTGAACAGGCAGTAAACTGATACAGCAATCACATAACCATTCTTATTTCTTCTTAAATCAAACTAAAATTAGTTCCTACCAATTTCAGTTGGTATTATATGTCCCTCAACTGGTGATTGTCCATCAAGCATCAGCAAATTAGTGTTCCTTGAGATTTCTATTCTTACATTTCTGTGTTATCTATTCAAATAAAAACAGAAGCACCATGGCATAGTAGAAAGAGTACTTGGACTCAGGAGATGTGCATTTGAATCCCTTCTTTCACACTTACTAGCTGAGTGGACCGAAAGAAATAATTTAATATTTCTAAGCCTCAATTTGTTCTTCTGTAAAAAGGAGATAATACATATACTGCATTCTTCTTATAATACTTATGTGGAAAACACTTTGTAAACTTAAAGTATTATGGAAGTATTATAGAAATGTGAGTTGCTAGATGATGATGATAATGATGATAGTGATGATGATGATGATGATGACGATGATGACAATGACGGTAACTGGTGGTGGTGGTGGTAGTGGTGGTGGCGATGGCTCCTATCTTCTTTGGCAGATGCTAGAACATGGTGTCCAGCAAATAAATTGTACTACCTGATATATCTCCAAGTCTGGTGAATCTCCTACCTCCTTCTTAGAAGAAGGTAAGTGGCATGATAGATAGAAAGTCAGGCCCAGTGTCAGGAAGAAGGGAATTCAAATATAGCTCCACTTACTAGCTGTGTGTTCCTGGGCAAGTCACTTAACTGCTGCCTGTCCGAATTTATTCATCTGTAAACTGGGGACCATAACAGTACCTACCTCACAGGTAAGGATCAAATGAGATATTTGTAAAGCACTTATTACAGTGCCTGGAACATTGCAAGGGCTTAATAAATGCTCATTCCTTCCTCTTCTCCTCCTTGATGCCATCTCCCCCCTCTTTCCCATTTGCCAGGATTTTAAAGTGGAAAATGGAATGTTGGTGATAGTTGACAGTGTCCATACCAATAATTTTGTCATCTCTTACTGCTTGATGTTTTTTGCCACGTGACTTTTTTTTGCCAACTCACACTTCTCCTCCCTACTACTAACCTCTAAGGATATCAAGCTTTAAAGAATTTGAAAATATATATTTCTTTCAAAATCATTTGGACTCCCTTGGGCCAGGACATAAAGCTTATTTCTATTGACTCTAAAAGATTTATATAAGTTGCTTTTGTTCATGCTTTTCAATCTAATTCAACAAACACTTAAGTGCCTACTATGTGGGAGAGCTGGTATGATGTGCTAGCAATACAAAGACAAAAATCAAACAGTCCTTGCCATATAGACCATGCACACAAATAAATATACTTAGCTTGTTAGTTTCCACCTGCCAGTTCAAGGGGGACCCAGGTTTCAGTTGGGAGGACTTTTAATGCCATTTTACTTATCTTTTTTGCTCCCATGTTTTCAGAGTCCCATGGAGAAAATCTGGAATATCCTAAGTTAATTCAGGCCCAACTATTAAGTGCTCAGACATGATATTGAAACAGTAAACATTTAATCAGGACAGACATTAAAATTAAAGTAATAAAAATCACATGAAATACATTTAAAACAAGTATAGTGCCCTTTCACTTCTCTTCTTCCCCTTCCTCCCCTACTATCAGACTCAAGATATTTTAAACTTATGACTGTGAAGTAAAGGCATGGAATCAATCTTTTTTTTTCTACAGCCCCTGATTAATAGGCCCAGAGTTGAATACTTGTGTAAAGATCCAAGTCCAGGTTACAGTCAAGTTCACCTACTATCATGCCACATCTGCAACCCATCTTTATCCACTTGGCTTCCAGTTATGCTGCCTCTGAAGAGGTCTCTAGCTTGATTCTTTATTCCAGGTTGGTATCGACTGTGAGAGAAATCTCCATTTTTCATGCATCTTCTTAGTGGAAAAAATTTCTTGCCTTATGTGGTTCCCTAAGAGGGGGAATAAGAGAACTACTCTCCTCAGCCATTAACAGGAATCTTCACCACCTCTCCACACAGGCAGCAAGTCTCCCTCCTTCCAAGACCAAAAAGGTAAAACTATGTCATATGAGATTTACTTGAAGGAACTAGGGATATTTAGATTGGAGGTAAGCAGGCAACAAGCATTTAGTAAGTGCTTATTATTTGCCAGGGAAGTACTTGCTATTTACCAAGCACATTGCTAAGCTCTGGGTAATAAATCAAGCAAAGAGTCCCTTCCCTCAAGGAGCTTATATTTTAATGAGGGAAAACACTGATTTTTTTTTAAAAACGTTAGAAAGGGAGTATGCATGGGAATAAGGGGTACCTGCAGAGGAGATGGTCGAAAAGTTCTTATAATTATAAGGGGAAAGAAGCATGCCTCTCTCCCTCGGCTCCATGCCTCAAATGGAGACCCAGTAAAGAGACCACCAATGAGAGATTAAAGGGGACATAATGGAGGGATACTACAAGGTGAGAAGGTCTCATGTAATGATGGAATTTCTAGGGTATAAGTGCAGCTGCATCATGATAGCAAAGTCTTTAAAATCAAAAGCGCAGAAGAGAAGAGAATTGGTAAAGACAAGACTTATGGGATTGTAAGGTGCCTTCAAGTATTTGGAAGAATATTATTGGAAGTTTGTCATATAGAATTTTCCAGAACTTGGGGCTGATGGAGATGCTTTTCTCTGCATCTCTGCAGAGGTTATCTCTGCACTATGATGAGTCATAGGAGTGAGACTTCAATAGAGGACATTGAAAGTAACGTTTAATAAATTATCACTGGGTTTTATAGGCATGACTCCAACACATATAAGATTATTAGTTACAAATGAATGATTCTACTAAGTTCAGATTATTCACTAAAACTAGACAATAGAGGCACAAGAAATATTTACAGGGAGGAGAAATGAAACAACCTAATTATGTTACCTTAAATTCCTTGCCTCATGAACATTCTAGCAATTTAATGTTTCCTTCTTTTTCTGTATGTAGGAGAAATGGAAAAATAGTTGGTAACAATATGCTGCCTATAGAGGTGAAAGGCACATCTCACAACTGTTTCATATGATTTCTTCCTTTTGGCTGCTGATACCTGAGAACTGGCATTAGTTTGACAGAATTTTGTCTATCTGGTTTCAGGCTACTATTCCCGTTATTCTCTCTATGTGGCCCCTTCACAACTGAGTAATCTATCTCCCAATAACCCCTTGCAAATAACATTCCAACTCTACATCTTTGCTCAACATTACTTCAACCTAAAATATACCTCTTCCCTTATTCCCTTATCTAATCCTAACTGGCCTTCAGAACCACATCAAATCACACTTCTTCTGTAAAGGCTTCTCTGTAATTGAGAATTCTTGAATTTTCTCAATTCAAATTGTTTTCATTTAATTCAGTTCAATAAACATTAGTGCCTAAAATTTGCAATGCTCTGTGCTAGGTGCTGAGGATAGAAGAGAAAATTAGGTAGTCATTGGCATCAAGAAACTTAAAATATATTTATGGGTATGTTATATACACAGAGGAATGAAGATGAATTTTATGAAGGACAAAAGGTAGCATTGAGAAATTTATGTGGAAGCATGGACTAATCTAAATCATTTTTTTGTTATTGCCATTTTTTCATTCATTTCCTTGTTTCTGATGGGTTTTAGAGAGAAATAGTCCTAAATAGTGGGAATGAGATAGAAATGTCACATCGCTACTCTACTATTTCCTTTATATTTAGTATTCTACAGACTATTGCTCAGATGAGACAAAATAAATGCTTTTTGTAGTTGAAAAAATTATTAGGATGTATGCTTACCCTATGACAGCTTACTGATTTTCTTTGGTTTAAAAAAATCCAACAGCAAATAGGACAGCAGGATGATAGGTACCTCGTCCTCAGCCAATGAATGAACACTTTTCATTCCACATATTTGGGATTATTACAAGTATATGGGATGGTGACATCTATTGCAAATATTATTAAGTTTTCATGAATCGGTTTTATATGTGGATGATTCCATGTGTTATCAGTGTCTGGTTGCAGTGCCTTACATTGGTTGAATTCTCTACAATATTTTAAGATCTGTATTTGTAGTATGGGGATTTCATCTGTCAGTCCATGAATTCTCTTGGCCTTCTGATTCAGAATTCTAGCCACCAAAGAACTTCTTATTAAGTATTCACTAAATACTAAAGTTTTACAGCTTACAATGATGTGTTGCATAGTCTCCACTGTTTTTTTAAACCTGTAGAAGTAAATTTTTAATAGCTGTTAATTATATCACTACATTTTTATCATGATATAGTACTCATTTAAGCACTTAAAATGGAAGGTGTACATAGATTAAATTAAGACATTGTAAATTGACTATTTTTTATATAGATAAAGGTTCATAACCACACTGTTGACATGTAATACTGTTATAATACAACAGTTAAACTTTTGAGTCTACAACAGAAGTTGTCTGCAGTTAAACAGGAAACAAAATAGAAAAAGACAGTGTTAAAACAAAACTGGTGGGAATAATAGGTTGGGATTCTAAGTGGCAATAAACTTATTCACTCAGCTCCTGAGTATTTCAAGTTTTACAGTACACATTAAAAATTATTTCTTCCATCAACACTATTAATCCAAACTGTCAGGTGTTTATGTGCTTTGCAAATTACACTGATAGACAGCTAATAATTGGAGTGGGGGATGGGGAAGGGGAGGTGGTTGGAAAATCTCCTAATTTGAAGTTTACATCACCCACATACTAACACAAATACAATTTGTTCTCCAGTTCCTTCCTCCGCCTCTACCTCCCCAACCTAAACAAGCAGGATCTGGGGTTTGTTTGTTTTTAGATAATTATTATCTGAAGTTCAGCAATATTTTAACGCTTAGACAACTAAGAAGTTAAGATGGAAAATAATTTCTCCTAAGTTAGAAAATCATTTGCATCATGCTATAAAGTAGGAAGCAATGCAAAGTGACAAAGATCTGTCCCCACTACATAATTTTAAGAAAATCTAAATTTCAAATTGGCAGAGCTGGTCTGCTTCCATGTTGACTCTATGCCACAATATAAGTCTGAGCTCTTAAATGCATAGCTAATGAAGATAGTCTCCCACTGTGGCAAATGCACAGGGTCTGATTCCTGATTGGGCCATCAATCCTAGATATTGTGTGGCTTGTCCTATTGCTAGGGTAGGTGGAGGTGGCTTTGGCAGATTGTGAGTCTCTAATATTGCACTGTTCAGAGCTGAGCACACAGGTTCTCTTTGTATTGGGTCAAGTTGGTTTCCAATGGACTGCACCAGGAATCTGAATAGGCAAGCAAATGGAAAACATCTTTTAACATTTTTTTTTATTTGCAATGCTAACCACATTTTTTTCCATAGTTGTTCACTCATAGCCTGCAGTTCTCTTCCAAAGTGGATTATTCTTTCAATGACTGCTTGCCTTCTTGCACAAAGCTGTCACCTCAGGTGACCTGAATCAATCTCCATTTCAGTTGTATTCTTCCATTTCATGGTCATGCTTAGAGCTACTATTTAAGAAACCACTGGATGAAGTCTCTCCAACTCCTTTGGAATAGTGATCAGTTTCCATGTTTACATCATTGCTGGTGAGGCTATTAATTTGTTGTGATCTTGACACATTTATACTATTCAATTCTAGGACATTTAAACTGGTTAACTAGCAATTATTATGGCAATAAGATTGATGTGCTTTATTTGATATTACTCCATTACTACAACTTTCAAAACCAGAAAAATGTGTGGTTTCCTTTGCCTGATTCCATGGCTGGGGCTCATGTTTGGACCACTACATGGTAGAGAATTAACAGGTTAACTGTCTTGAGACTTGGGACTCCAACCTCCTAAACACTTTATTTCACTATTAGTACCACTCACCATTTCTATAAACTGCCCAACCTTTAATGTGAATAGGAAATTAGCATTTCTTGCAAGTAAACTTGGTTATAACTGTTGTGTTATTCCAGTGGCTTCTCCCATTCTTCCTGCTTATACCAATTTCTGAATTCTTTGTTCTTAATTGAAGCAAATTCTTCTAGTACAGTCTGGTCTGTAGATATGGCAAATGCTTCTGCTGTCCCACGGTTGGCATGATGTACTAAGTCATTGTCAAGTCAAGTACTAAGTTTCATCAGACCTCTTTTTCTATCAGGCTCTGCCATTCTCCTCTATCTCCAACAGGAAACTAGTCTATTTGTATCTGTATTTTGGTTCTCCATTCCCACATATAGTCTTCTATAGCCAACACAATGGATGTTGACCAAAATTGGCATCTACTGCTTCTCCTAGTGTCTGTAGCCCCACAGTAGGACACAAATTTGGCGATAGGTGAAGGCTATACCCATCTCTTCCCTTACAGTTTTTACTTCAAAATAATAAATCCCACAAACTGCTGGCACGAACTGTGGCTGCATCTTTTGGATTTTTACCATGACCTTTGTGGCGGACCCGCAGGCTGTTCTGCGAGAGGCCAACGTAGCTGAACTTATCCTTCGGCCTCCACGCCCGAGACAGCGGCGTCTCCTGCTTTTCCACGGTCGGGTGGAGGCGCTTGAGCTGAAGCTGAAGCTGAAGCTCCTGCTTGTTCAGGGGCGGGTCCCGGTGGGGAAAGGAGGCGGGGGAGCTGCTCTCCTCGGCTATGGGCGGGGCCCCTCAAGCCAGGCTGGCAGCCGCCAAGATCCCGGGGTGGGGTGGGCGCAGCCCAGCCGAGATGGCGGTAGTGGGTGGGGTAGCAGGGAGGCCACGCCCGTCTCCCCTGTTTTCTTGCATAATCTTCATTAGTCTTAATTTCCCTGATGCCAATGAACTGGTCCGAAACCAGTTCTTTACAACTGGGTACCACAGAAACTCTGTTTGCACAAATAGATCTGCTAGACACGTGTTTATTTTGATGCTTCTTACTTACATAACGGACTAAGGTCGTACTGATGCGACTCACAGAGGTCCTCTGGAATCTATCCTTGAACCTTAACAATTTCATAGACTCTTTATGGAACCAAACTATTTTCAGTTACATTCTAGGAATTCCACAATAGGTATCTGTTATCAGCTTTCTATATCATTTAGAAGAGCGACATTTGCTTATGATGGTTTTATCATATTACCCAAATTCAGTTGAAAAAGCATTGATTCTGGATAAGGAGGAATAGGCTTCAATTTGTACTTCTGACACTTAATACTTGTATGAACTAGGGCAAGGCAATTTACATTCTTTGGACCCCAGTTTCCTCATTAGTGAAATAAATGAAGTTGAACTGTATGACCTCTGAGTCCCCTTTCTGAAACTAGATCTATGATCCATTTTGGCCTGAAATTTACTCTTGTAGGGTTCAGTTAAGTTCTTCTATTTTGTTAATATTGAACATGTTTTTGTAAGAGTACTTTCTGAAATAATTGAGGTTTACTCTACAATTGAAGAGATATATATTACCAATGATATTTTGCAGGCTATTTTAGATATATTCTTTCCATTAAAGTTTGATTTCAGCATTCCTGTATATGTTAGAATAGATAGCCATAGTTTTCTCTTTTATATATCAATGCTCAGTGTTTCTTTCCCATAAACAACCAAGGTGTTTGTAAATATCACTCTAATTGTTGGTTGGCCTCCACATAGAAGCTCAAAATTTTCAATAGACAAATATTCCAATATAATGAAGGAGCCGTTTAATTTGTTTCTTTTCTCTGGAGTCACATAGCTTGATGTCATCTACATACATCTTTAGTTAAACTATCTTTAATCTGGAAACCATATTTGGTTCTGTTTAGATTAGGTGATAATTTATGTCAAGGCAGAACCATTATGGTTAGTTTCAGTGAAAATGTCACATAGGAATTTTTCTTGTCATTAGGTTGGAATTTATTGGAAAACTGTTTCCCATGTGAACAGCAAACCCTCTGGTGTCTTGTTATAATTGAGTCTTTTATATATTGCCAGTACTCAAAAAATACAGGAGTGCAGAACTGAGTCAAAGACTTTGTGATAATCAATAAAGCCAGCCAGTTCAACAGTTATTGAATTGATAGTAAGCTGCTCTTTACATAATTGAGATTTTAAGTACATTTTTCCTCCTCTGCCAATATATTTTTCCTAAAATTGTTTATTATTTTTCATGATACAAGCTTTGAATGCTATGTAGAAAGTCTATAAATACATAATTCACCTATTTGCGTGGGTCATTGGTAAGACGTGTGTGGTGTGTTCTGTTAAGAAGGTAGGATAGCTTATGGGAAACTGATATCTTGTAGGAAGCTAATAAAATACCTTTCTACTGATTCATGTTACATGCTGAAGCACTTGTAACAAAAAAATGGATCTTACCTAACCTTGATGCTTTCTGTCTTCTTAGAGGCTGTTTCCCATAATGTGAATGATCTCTTCTTTGTTTTCATGGAAACAAGCTTTCTGTTTCTTGTTTGATTCAACTAAATTTTTCTTTGTGTTGCATTTTTTGTGATGATATTGATGACCAGAAATTTTCTACATCCTCTTTTTTCCCCACAAGAATCCTGTCTTGTGTGTTTATTTCTTCCTTTTTAAAGGTTTTACAGTAAAGTTTTTGGATGATGTGGGATTATTTTTCTCTATGCACTGCTTTGAATAATTATTATCATTGGCAGTAGCACCATCACTATCATCTCTTTCTTCTTGTCTTTTTGAAGGGGTTCAGGTAGAAATGATCTGATAACAGATAATTATTCTACAACTATTTTTCTCCAAACTTCTGTGGACTTTTGTGCAAGTAGTAAAATGACTGAGTTTTTAAACTAATCTTAATCAATAACACCACCTATCATCAGTAGTAGTAATAGTAGTAGTAGTTGTAGTAATTTTAGTTTTAGTAAAATTTTACATTTGTTCATTTTTTTCCTAGATTCTTATCTTCTTTCCGAGTCCTTAAATAGGATATCTCGAGAGATTCTGGTCCCGTTCTCTCACTCTTCTTTTCTTTTTTCTTATTCTAAAATTAACAGACACCTCCCAAAAGAGATTTCAATATAAAAAGTTGAATAGAAAAGAGAATCATATGGGAAATCACAAACTTCTATTCAGTGCAGTGTCATTGGTGTCATTCTTGTTTTGCATAAAATAAATTAAAAATATTACTTTAAAACCTGTTCTTCTTTTCTGTGCTTCTTCTTGAACATTTTAAAAAAATGAAAGTTCTGATTTTTTTTCCCTTTCTTTTGGATATGTTGGTTATATTTCCAAGGAAATGACAAAACTTTTTGGAGAACTATACCAGCAACTTCATAAAACCCATATTCAAATCGAGAAAGCTACTATCTTGATTTTCATGAGGACTACTTGCCTTGAATAGTTTCCAAGGTTAATATCAAGCTCTGTGTAAAGATGATTAAACAGTCTGTTGGCTTTATTTTGCTGTATTTGATTAGGTACATCAGATAGAGTACTATTACATTTAAAACAACTGCTGGATAGTTTTGTAGAAAGGTGTAAAGGCAATCAGTGAAAGAGAAGATTTTCCCAGGCCACTTGGGTGGGCTTCAGGGGCAGGGCTCTCAGCGTCCTGGGGGGAGTGGCTAGGACTGGAGCCAATGGTAGGCACCTGAATGTGATGAAATGAAGCCTGTGGCGGGAGAAGCTTGCTGAACAGTTGGAGCAGAGCTAAGAGGCAGTTGGTGAAGTAATTGGTGAGAGCAGTTAAGAGCTGAAGGAGAGAGGAAGCAGTCAGCTAGCTGGAACACAGCTTGCAGATTGCGGCGGAAGTGGTGGCGACGGGGGCAGCTGCTACAAAAAGGCAGGACTGACCCTCTTGGAGTCTGGAGAGTGCTGATCAGGGGCTTTAGGCTAGTAGGTGGTCTTCTTGCTGGAGGGGCCCTGGCATTGGGGGGGGAAGAACCAGTATGGCTTGGCTTACTGCCATAATGTTTTTCTGTGGCCTCCTAGTCTCTATTGTGAGATGGGCATACTGGTTTTGGAAGGTTCTTGCCAGGATGTCTAATTGGGGACATTGTTCTGTGGGTCTGCTACTTTTGAGTTTCAATAAATGCTTTAACTCCTCCACCTTCTACTTAGAGAATTCCTTATATCCTGCAATTCTGGACCATTCAGGCATATTCATGGTTATCTTTGAAGTCATGAATTCTGCCTTAATGATATAAAAAGCAAATGCAAAGAGGATGTAACCCCCACAGATGGTACGCTTAGTCACTTAAAAGCAAAAGAAAAAATCAGAACTAAGTTTCTGGGTTTCCCTTCACCCCAGCACTTACAATCTAAAATAACCTGAAAACTTCATAGTTAAATTTCAGAATTCTGTTTTCTTAGGAAGAGGAAATGGGGAAAGGTGACTTAAGGAAGCTCTGAGATATTGATAACATATAGATGGTCATCACCTAAAGTCAATTTTCAGGCAAAGTCCCACATATAATTAATTGAATCCCCTAAGGGGGAAAAGTCTATGGAAAGTCATATTAAGTGAGATGCCAACTTTCACTCTGCATCAGGAATGGAAGTACTGAATAAGTTAGTAGCACAAATTCTCAGCACAGCAACAAGTTTCTTTGAAAAACATATTAGTATAAAAAGAAGAAAGAAGAAAACAAAGCATAAGTATATTTTTGCATTGTAATGTGGAAAGGACCTTCCTCCATCACCACAGGCTACACCAAAAGAAAACACTACAAACTATATCCCTGAAAAAAGATAGTATAAGTTGCAGGTTTCAGGCAGATGATTATTCACACCACAGAAATTGATTATCTAAAATGAAGGAGTAAAAAAGTATATGTTTTAAATAAATAATAGTTCAAGTATTATTTTGGATTGAATTTTAATCATAATGCAGGAGAATATATCAGGGCAATTAGGAAGCAAAGGCTGCTCCAAAATTGACAACTACCAGTACTAGTGAAGATAAAAATTGATCCCCTAACACATATATAGGATATATTGGATTTCCAAATGTGAATAAAAATATTTGAGGAACTGTAGAAGACTAAGATTTAGACTAGTTTGCTTAGGATTGTGCTTTGTAGTCAGTGATTAACATGTAATAAAAGAATGTTCATCTCAAGATGCTTTAGAGTTGTCAAATTATAGTAGGATAGATAGAATTTGAACCATTTCAACTCTCTTCTCCAAAATCTGGTGATGGTAAATCTCTGTATACCTTTTTGCTAAGTATCACTTTGGCTAAAGCCATTAAATTTAATTAATTAAGATGACGGGAATTACAGAGGTGACATGATTTGGTCCTGGAATCAGGAAGACTCATCTTCCTGGGTTCAAATGAGGCCTCAGACACTTAATAACTGTGACCCTGGGCCAGTCCCTGTTTGCCTCAGTTTTCCCATCTCTAAAATAAGCTGGAAAAGGAAATGGCAAATCACTCTAGCATCTTTGCCAAGAATATTCCAAATAGGGTCACAAAAAGTCATACATGACTAAAACAACTGAACAACAACAACAACATAGTTTGGTTGAGTTCCTAAACATCACAAGAAGATTTAAATTCACTAATATGGAGCCTGATGTTGGAACTCTGATTGTTCAATGGAAAGTGAATATTTCTAATAATAACGGAATTCTTGTTTGGGGATGTCAAACCCCTCTCTGCTTTTTGTTTGTTCTTTAATGACCCACTTTTATTTCTTTGGAACCACTATTGCTAGCTCCACACAAAGCTTCCCAAATAAAAAGGGAAAAAAATCCTTACAATAAGTAAGTATTCAAGGAAAATAAATCCACAGATTTGCTGTGACCAAAAAATGTATATATAATTCTGTACCTTGAGACCATTACCCCCCTCTGTCAGCAACTTGCCTTTATTATGAGACCTCAGGAGTTGTGGTTAGTCATTGAACTGGTTAGAAGTTCTTTCATCTTTCTAATTTTTTTAAAAAAAATTCTTTAAAATGGTGCCGTTACTGTACAAATTTTTCCTTTGGTTTGGCTTACATGCCATCTCTGTGTACAATTATTCCTAGGTTTCCATTAAACCAACTTTTTCACCATTTCTCCTAGCATGATAATATTTTATTACATTTATATACTACCATTTATTCAGATATTACTCAGCTTATGGCCATCCCTTTTGTTTCCAGTCCTTCGTTAAAACAAAAAGAGTACACACACACACACACACACACACACACACGTTTATATACGTGTACATATATATATGTGTGTGTGTATATATAGATAGATAGATATAATATATTAGTTTACGCTTCTTTTCCCTTTTTCTTTTATCTTGTTGGAGTTTGATTTATTAGTTCTACCCTTTTATTTCCCTTAGACTTTTAAGTTTTGCTTATATGATCAATTCTATGTGAAAGACTCCTCAGTCTCTAAATCTACCCCTGATATTTCTGCTGAGCTGCATAGTCACATCTCCAACTATCTCCTAAAGACCCACCCCCAACTGTATATAACAGCATCACTTCAAGATCCAAATGTCCTTTTCTCTCTTGATCTTCACATAGGGAGAACAACTTTGTTCCATATTTTTGTAATATACTTATATCCACTCTACTAGACTATATGTTCTATGAAGGAAAGGATCATAGCTTGTAAAAACTTCGACTCCTCCTTCCATAAATACGGTTCTTTACACCATAGTTCCTTACATAGGGCAAGTACATTGGAATGAATTTAGTTAGTCCTTCACCATGAGTTCTTCAAAGTTTCTAGGCTATGATGCGACCTTTGGGGAGAAATCAAAATAAAGATTTTTTAAAAAAAATATAATTATATTCCTCATACATATTCTTACTCATCAGTGATTGTGATTCAGATTGCAGTATCTATGTAGTTTGTTAGTACAACTTCCAACAAAAAGGGAAGGTGAGCATTTTCCATACATGAAATATCTTCCAATCTGTTTTTTTAGCGTTAGCTCTGCATCTAAATGATCTTTGAAAAGAGGTAATCAAATGTAATCAGAACACATTTGGCTATAGATAATAAAGACACTCCAATTCTCTTGCTAAAATGAATAATTGGACACTGAATTAAGTAGAGACATTATATTGAACATATATTTTGAATTACATATAGTATTCTAATTATTTTCCAGGAAGTTAAAGCTAGAATTCAATAGGCTACATTGACTTACTAACAATGTATTTTCTTGCTTATGAAACACATTTTTAATATGTGGGTGAAATAGGCATTTTGTTTCCTATACAAAGAAAAACAAAAATGTCCTTCTCAGAGCTGTAGTAAGTCACAAAATACTGTTAAGTGATTATATGACTTCATTTCTTCATATAAAGTTAAACTACTTGCTAAATGGCCTAGAAAAAAAAGGAGATGAGATGGCTGATTACACAATATAGAATATTTGTTTGTAGGCATGAACAACCACTTTGTTTATGCTAATTTAATTAATATTCTGCTAAAATATACACAGCACTCTAGTGCTTAATGTAGTGGAAAAAATATACATGGCATTCTGACACTTCACATTCTATAGAGAAGGAGCATTGCACTTTGACCTTGAATTAACGTGTCACTAAGGCAGTTTCCAACTGTGAAACAATATCATGCTTTCGAGCACTCTTTCAAGACTGAGGATTAATTCCTAGATTACCTACCTGGAAACGGATAGAATTGTTCTTTTTGATTTAAACTCTCTATTGCCCTTTCTCCTTTGGTTGTGTAACATACAGCTCACAGGTGACAACAAGTGAGATAAAAAGCCAGTATGATATCAAGAGTAATGGGGAATAAATAGCTGAAACAAAATATCCAATTTGCTGGTCTTTTTTGAATTTCTATCAATTTTGCTTTTGGAAAGCAATTACCTAATTTCTTCAGCTATATTTCCTTATAAACTTGATGGAATTCCAATAACCCCCCTTAGCTAAGGAGGCAGAAGAACTAATTGCTTTTTGTTCGCTATCTTGGCTGATGGGTGAGAAGCTAAAACCCAATTTATCCAGTAATTGGTACATTCGTGAAAAACAGCATCAAAGCCTTGATGCGTTTTACTGTTGTCTCTTGGGAAGGCTCATGTCTAATTCTTATGCTGATATGGCTCATAATATAGTCCTCTGACTCTTCTATTTGCTCTTGCAATTACAAGGTTCCTTATTCCATTGTGCATATTCCTCTGAACTAAGATTAGCTTAACTGAGCTTCCTTTGAAAACTTGCCTACCCATCAAACGCGTCAGGCCTAATGCATTCAGTAGCCACACAAAATCAATGAGCAGCACAATTTTTGGCTTCCTGCAATGATCAATAGGATTCACATAATGGGTGGAAAATTTTTAATCATGACAACCCTGAATCTTCTGGGCATAAATCTTCCCTGCATTATAACCTTTCCATTTCCCACTAGTGTGAATTTGCAGGTATTGACTAATATTTATATGTAGCAGATATATTATGAAAAGTAATACAATTAGAACTTCACACTTCACTGATGAAAGGTTTAGATCCCAGAGGCCTGTTTTCCAGAAAAGCCAAAATCTTCCATATTGTGCACTTGAAATTGACACTGTTTATTCTGGTTGAAATTTAGGATTGATCTCAATTTTACTTTACATGAGCTCTGGGATGGAAGGGAGACTTTGAAATCTTTTGTTTTTCAACTTTAAATTTCCAAATTCATAAATGAATGTTTCTGCAACATTACTCTTTTCATTCCATGTAAATATGCATCAAGAATTTCTTAATTCTTCTTCTAGAAGAAAATAACTTTAGAAGAAACTAAATTATCACTTTTTGCAGATTATATGATGATTTATTTAGAAAATCCTAGAGAATCAAGTAAAAAACTACTTGAAATAATAAACAACTTTAGCAAAGTTGCAGGATATAAAATAAACCCACATAAATCCTCAGCATTCCTATACATTACTGACAAAGCCCAATGGCAAGAGATAGAAAGAGAGATTCCATTCAAAGTTACTGTAGACACTATAAAATATTTGGGAGTCTATTTGCCAAGACAAACCCAGGGCCTATATGAACATAACTACGACACACTTTTCACACGAATAAAATCAGATCTAAATAAATGGAAGAATATCAGTTGCTCATGGTTAGGCCTAGCTAATATAATAAAAATGACAATTTTACCTAAATTAATCTATCTATTCAGTGCCATACCAATCGAACTACCAAAAAATTATTTTACTGAGCTGGACAAAATAATAACAAAATTCATCTGGAAAAACAAGAGGTCTAGAATATCTAGAGTATTAATGAAAAGAAATGCTAGAGAAGGTGGCCTAGCGATACCAGATATTGAACTGTACTACAGAGCAGCAGTCATCAAAACTGCCTGGTACTGGTTAAGAAACAGGGGTGTGGATCAGTGGAATAGGATAGGTACACAAGTAGGAGAAATCAACAAATTTAGCAATCTACTCTTTGATAAACCCAAAGAGGCCTGCTTCTGGGCTAATAATTCATTATTTCACAAAAACTGTTGGGAAAATTGGAAAATGGTAGGGCAGAAACTGGGCATAGACCAATATCTTATACCATATACCAAAATAAAGTCAAAATGGGTTCATGATTTAGGAGTAAAGGCCAATACTATAAGTAATTTGGGAGAGCAAGGAATAGTCTATTTATCAGATTTATGGAAAAGAAAAGAATTCATGACCCAACAAGAGATAGAGAGCATTACAAAATGCAAAATGGATAATTTTGATTATGTCAAATTGAAATGTTTTTGTACAAAAAAAGCCAATGCAACAAAAATTAGGAGGGAAGCAGAAAATTGGGAGAAAATCTTTGCAACTAGTATCTCTGATAAAGGCCTCATTTCTAAAATATACAGGGAACTGAGCCAAACATATAGGAACACAAGCCATTCCCCAATTGAGAAATGGTCAAAGGATATGAACAGGCAGTTTTCAGAGGAAGAAATTAAAGCTATCTATAGGCATATGAAAAAATGCTCTGGATCACTACTGATTAGAGAAATGCAAATCAAAACAACTCTTAGATACCACATCTCTCCTGTCAGATTGGCTAAAATAACAAAACAGGAAAATGATAAATCCTGGGAAGGATGTGGGGAGATTGGAACATTGTTACATTGCTGGTGGAGTTGTGAGCTGATCCAGCCATTTTGGAGAGCAATTTGGAACTATGCCCAAAGGGCTATAAAAATGTTCATACCCTTTGACCCAGCATTACCAATTCTAGGGTTGTATCCCAAAGAAATCACACAAGCGGGAAAAGGACCCATATGTACAAGGATATTTATAGCGGCTCTTTTTGTGGTAGCCAAGAATTGGAAATCAAAGGGATGCCCATCAATTGGGGAATGGCTGAACAAGCTGTGGTATATGAAAGTAATGGATTACTATTGTACCATAAGAAATGGGGATGATATGGACTTCGTAACAACCTGGAAAAACCTACACGGCATAATGCTGAGTGAGCGGAGCAGAGCCAGGAGAACATCGTACACAACCACAGATATATGGATTATGTGAGGACCAACCCTGACATACTTCACTCTTCTCAGCAATGTAAGGTGCAAGGACAACTCCAGGGGACTCATGATGGAGAATGCTATCTTCATCCAGAGAAAGAACTGTGAAGTTTGAATACAGATTAAGGCGCACTACATGCTTGCCTTTTTTGCTTCTCTTTTGTTTCTGTTTTTTTTTTTTTTGTTTGTTTGGTTTTTTTGGTTATGTCTCTTCTTTCTCATGATTCATTCCATTGGTCATAAGTCTTCTCCACAACCTGACTATTGTATAAATTAATTCAATGCGAAGTTACACATGGTAGTTATATGAGATTCCAGGCCGTCTTGGGGTGGGAGGGGGGAGGGAGGGGAGAAAATCTGGAATTCAAAATTATGTAGAACCGTGTGTGGTAAACTAAAAATAAATAAATAAATTTGAAAAAAAAAGAATTTCTTAATTCTGTAGTAACATGAGATGGTGGTTACACTAATACTTTTCTGCTGGTGGGAATATCAGAAGAGAGCTCCATTATTTCACTTGTAATAAATTTCTGCAGAGGATAGGAGGAGGTAACAAGTGGATGAAAATTGAAAATGAACCCTGTGAGATGCTGAGTACAATGGAAGAATTTAAGTGGAGGCTAGGTAGCCATTTAAGAAGGATTTTCAAGACCCATTGCTCCATTAGGTGGGATGCTTAACTAAATGACCTCTGAAGTCTCTTTCAAGCTCAACATTCATAATTCTATATGCTATACCATTTTTTCCCCACCTCACTTAAAGAGATGAAGTAGCCAGAGACTGATATAGAAAGTAGAAACCAGGGGGAATTATTCAAGGCCTCCAAACTAAAATCAATAGGAACAGCAACATCCACAACAATAATAATTTTCTGGATAAAACAATATTATCCATAAAAATTTAAGTGCAATGTTTTTAATAGATGTTTCCAGAAAAAAAATTATACAAAAATGTCCATCCTATGTAGTATAAAAGTATTTCAAAACACAGAGGCCTGGTAAAAGACAACACAAGGACAAAATTGGTTTTGTGTTATCCCTGTAGAACTATCTGAGACTGAAGCTCTTCTGAAGATGATTTCACATCACATCCCAATATTCAATTATGAAAGGAAGCAATTTTATCTACTTGCAAAATAGAACACTGAGTATGAAATATAAATGAATACTTGCAGGATAACGACTTGTACCAAAACCCTTTCTGGAAGAACTCGATGAAACAAGGTAAGAATGAAATTCCAAACAGAAAACAGCAATGATTCCCTCAAAGTCCAAGCCTTTAACCATGCTGTAAAAAGGGTGGAGCAACTTCAAAGGAAGAGAACTGAGGCCCAGATAGATTCTTGGCCTGGAGGCTGTTGTGACAGCTGTCAAGACTGGGAAGGAATCCTCAATGTGAGCCTTTGGGACCGCTGAAGGTCACTAATTGTGTTAGGACTCCGTCCAGTCTGATATAACTATTTCTATGAATTGAAGTAGAAAAAATGGCACAGGTTGTAGGCTAGACCTACTCAGATAATCAAGATGATCAGCTTGAGAACAGGATAGTAGAATGCCACTCATGTTACCCTTAGAACAAGAAGGCAAGGTACAACATCCCCGTTGTGGACCCACATCTGGGGCAATGGTTATGATGTGCAATTTCTTTAGTAATAATCTTTTTCAGAGTATATATATACATGTATATATATACGTATATATACATGTATATATTTACACACACACATATATATACACATATATAACTTTTTATTTTAAAGTTATTTATTTTTAACATTTTTTCTTTTTAAATTTTGAGTTCCAAATTCTCTCCCTCCAACTTCCTCCTCCACCCACTGAGAAGGCAAGCAATATGATATCAATTATATGTGAAATTATGCAAAACATATTTCCATATTGGCCATATTTCAAAAAAAAGGAAAAAAAACTAAAGTGAGAAAATTATACATCAGTTTTTACTCAAGGCTCATCAGTTCTTTCTCTGAATGTGAATAATGTTTTTTTCATCATGAATCCTTTGGAATTGTCTTGATCATTGTATTGATCAGAATAGCCAAGTCTTTCTCAGTTTGTCTCAGTTTGCTGTTATTGTGCATAACGACTTTCTGGTTCTTCTCACTTTACTTTGCATCAGTTCCTTGTCATATTTTTCCTGAAAGCACCCCCTTCATCATTTCTTATAGTAAAATAGTACTCTATCATAATCGTATGCTATAGGTGGTTCAGGCCAGTTGGTAGACATCCCCTCAATTTCTAATTCTTTGCCACCACAAGAAGAGCAGCTATAAATATCGTTGTACACATATGTCCTTTTCCTTTTTCTTTAATCTCTGTAGGATACAGACCTAGTAGTGGTATGCTGGATCAAAAGTTATGAACAGTTTTAAAGCCTTTTGGGCCTAGCTCCAAATTGTTCCCTAGAATGTTTGGACCGGTTCACTACTCAACCAACAAACAGTTCATTAGTGAACCTTTTTGTTTTTTCTCATCCCCTCTAGCCTTTGTCATTTCTAATAGGTGTGAGGTAGTATATCCAAGTTGTCTCAATTTACCTTTCCATAATCAAGAGTAATTTAGATCTTTTAAAAAAATATGATTATAGATTTGATTTCTTCTTCTGATAACAGCTTGTTTATATGCTTTGAATATTTATCAATTGGGAAATGGCTCTTATTTTTATAACTTTGACTCGGTTCTATACTCAATATATATTTGAGAAATGAGACCTTTATCAGAAAAAATAAAAAAAAAAGTAATTTATGGTACTTCATTGTCTATGGTACCTTTTAGCAAAATGCAGTTTCTCTGAATATCCCTTTTAGTTTGGTCCATTTTTGTTCTTGCTCTGATACCATGACCTGCCTTTCTTTTAGTTCAGCTGAAGCATATTAGATTCTGCTCCAGCCCTTTATTTTAACTCTCTGTGTCTCATTCTGTTTAAAGTGTGTCTTTTGTAAACAACATAATGTTGGATTCTGGTTTCTAATCCATTCTGCTATCATCTTCTTTTTTATGGGAAAGTTCATCTCATTCACATTCAAATTACTAACTGGGAATTTACTTCCACCCCTTTTTCTTCTATTTCTTCCTCTTTCTCTTTTTATCCTGCCTCTCCTTAAAAGTCCACTTTGCTTCTAATCAATGCCTCCCTTCATCTATCCTCCCTTCTATCCTTTGACTCTCTTTCTAATCCCTTTCTCTTTCTATTTCCCTTTTTGGTAAGTTATATTTCTATATACAACCAACTGTGTGTGTGTGTGCGTGCGTGCGTGCGTGTGTGTGTGTGTGTGTATTTATGGATGTATACACGCACATACATACATATATACATACACATATTCATTGATTTATTCATTTATATATTATTCCCTCTGAACCAATTCCAATGAGAGTGAAGTTCAAGCATTACCTGCCACCCTTCCATGTTCCCCTCCACTGAAAAAGCTCTTCTTTGTGTGCCTCTTTTAGGTGAGAAAAATCTCCTTATTCTACCTCTCCCTTCCCCCTTCTCACAGTGCATCCATTTTCTCAGTCTTTTATTTTCTTTGGAGATGACACAGTGTAGTTGACTCAGACCCATACTCTCTACCTGTAACTCCTTTTAACTGCCCTAATAATTATAAAGTTTTTAGGAGTTACATGTATATAATTCCCATATGGGAATATAAACAGTTTGACTTTTATTGAGATTCTTATGATTATTCTTTCATGTTTAGTTTTTGATGCTTCTCTTGATTCTTATGTTTGAATGTCAAATTCTCCTTTCTACTCTGGCCTTTCCATCAGATATGCTTGAAAGTCCTCTATTTCATTGAATATTCATTTTTCCCCCTTGAAAGATTATATTCAGTTTTTCTAGGTGGGTTATTCTTGGTTGTAATACCAGTGCTTTTGCCTTCCAGAATATCATATTCCAAGCCCTCCAGTCTTTAATGTTTGTAGCCGATAAATCTTGTGTTATCTTGACTCTGGTTCCATAGTATTTGAATGGTTTCTTTCTGGCTGCTTGAAGTATTTTCTGTTTGAACTGGGAATTCTGAAATTTGGCTATAATATTCCTGGGAGTTTTCATTTCGGGAGTGATCAGTGGATTCTTTCAATTTCTCTTTTACCCTCTGGATCTAAGATATAGTGTCAGTTTTCTGTGATTTTTTTTTTTTTTTTGAAATATGACACCTAGGCTCCTTGTTTGATTTTGGCTTTCAGGTAGCCGAATAATTTTAAAATTATCTCTCTTTGATCTATTTTCCAGGAGAGTTATTTTTCTAATAAAATATTTCACATTTTCTTCTATTTTTTCATTTTTTGACTTTGCTTTATTATTTCTTGATGTCTCATGGAGTTATTAGCTTTCACTTGCTGAATTCTAATTTTTACAGTAGTTTTTTTTCAGTGAAATTTTATATCTCTTTTCCATTTGACCAATTCTGGTTTTGTTTTGTTTTTTTTTAATGAATTTTTGTACCTTCTTTTCCATTTGGCCTATTGTACTTTTTAAGGAATTTGCTTCTTTAGTGATTTTTTTATGCCTATTCAATTATTAGGCCAATTCTTTTTGTTTTTGAAAAAATGTTTTATTTTCTCCAGTAAATTTTAACAAATTTTCTTGCATCACTCTCATTTCTTTCCCCAATTTTCCCTCTACTACTCATCTCTTTCTTTACTCTTTTAGGAATTCTTATTGGGTTTGGGTCCAATTATCATTTTTCTTTGAGAGGGCTTTGCTTATAGAGGTTTTCATATCATTATCTTCTGCTGAGTTTATGTATTGGTCTTCCTGGCCATCCTAGTAAGTTTTTATGGTCAAGTTCTTCTTTTTGTTGTTTGCTCATTTTCATAGCCTATTTTTTGACTTCAAACTTTATGTTAAAGTTGTGATAAGGTTTAAAAAAAATGATGATGGTAGGGAACCATAGGTTTCTAGGGGTGCTCGAGACCCCAAAATACTGACACGCTGGGTCCTGCCAAAAGAATTCGACTCAAGCCTTCTCAGCCAAGGAAAAAGACAAAGTTTAGTAAGGATTCTCCATATTGGGTTGTCTTAAGAAATCCCACCCTTTGTGATGCTTGTTTTCACAATCTACTGAACTAGATTGAATCTGAGCACCTTTATGGAGGCGAGATGAAACTTATATACAGAAAGATTGTGGGAGGAATCTAGAGGTGGTCAAGTATTCTTGGGTAATTAAAGGAGGGGTTTAGGGAGGGTCTTGAGGAGGAGTCTAAGGAAGATCTTTATGGGACTGGAGTGACTAGAGGCCAAGACTCCAGGAAACAAGAGAATGGGATTTTGATAGGATTAAGGGTGGGAAGCAACTGGACTATAGAGGACTAGGCTAGGTAGAGATTTGGGCCTAGAAAATGAAAGGCTTATGGACTCAGGCAAAGATCAGATCAAGTGTGAACATTCAAGGAGAGTTCAAGGGCATTCCCAGGGACTGTACCTTCATCAGTAGGACTCTGCTTACCTGCAGGTAGGGAGGCACTGTACCAAGTTTCAGGCTTTTTCATGCTGCTGTTTTCAGAGCTAGTTTTGATGGTCTGCAAGTTTTTGGTGCTTTCAAGATGATGTGGTCCTGAGAAAGATATTGTTAGTGCTCTCCTAATCTGCACTCTGGTTTTTACCAGGAAGGGCCCCTGTCTCCTGAAGTCATAAGCACTAGTACTCATTTCTTTGGAAACTGGTAGCAGAGCCCCTACTTCCTTATAACCAACACCCCAGAACTCCTCCCCACCCTGGAGCTATGACCCAGAACTGCATGTGAGTAATAGAGATGCCAATCAATGCCAGCTGTATCCAGGGCCAGCAAAGGGTCCCCTGTAATCTCATTAATTGTCCAACTGCCTTACCATCCCTGGTCTGAGAGTTCCCAAAGCTGCTACTACTGCTGCTGTAGCCACTCTTGCTGCTGCAGCATTTATGGGCTCCAGGTGTGCTTCCACCCTGCTGACACCAACTTTAGCTGACCTCTGAAGATCTTGTAGGCCAGAAACATCCCTCACCCTGACCTTTTTTGGCTCTGCTGGTCCAAATTTTGGTTGAAGCATTATTTTAAAGTTGTTTAGAGGGGAATATTGAGAAAGTTCAGCTTTGTTGTTTGTTAATTTACTCAGTTAGTCTGATGCTCCATGACCCCATGTAACATTGTACTCCAGGCCCCTCTATTCTCAACTATCTCCTGAAGTCTGCATAAGCTCATGATCAATGTTTCCATGAAAACATTATCAATCCGTTTCATTTTCCCTTTTGCCTTCCATTTTCCCTTTTGCTTTCACTCTTTTCTACCATTAGGGTCTTTTCCAATAAGTCCTGTCTTCTCTTTATGTGGCCAAAGTATTTAAACTTCATCTTCAGTATTTGTTTCTCTGATTTGTTCTTTGGCCCACTCATTCTTTAGAATTAAATTATTTAGTTTCCAATTAGTTTTTAGCTTATTATTCCATGGTTCTTTATTAAAAATGATTCTTATTGCATCATGATCTGAAAAGGATGCTTTGACTACTTATGCTTTTCTGCCCTGGATTGTGAGGTTTTTATGCCCTAGTACATGGTCAATTTTTGAGTATGTGCCATGTACTTTTGAGAAGAAAGTATATTCCTTTTTATCCCCATTCAGTTTTCTCCAGAAGTCTATCATATGGGCCTTTTCTAAAATTCTGTTTACCTCCTTAACTTTTTTCTTATTTATTTTGAGGTTAGATTTATCAAGTTCAGACAGGGGGAGGTTGAAGTCTCCCAATATTATAGTTTTGCTGTCTATTTCTTCCTGTAACTCCCTTAACCTCTCCTCTAAGAATTTGTATGCCTTACCACTTGGTGCATATATGTTAAGCAATGATATTGCTTCATTGTTTGTGGTGCCTTTTAGCAGGATATAATGTCCTTCCTTATCTCTTTTAATTAAATCTATCTTTACTTTTCCTTTGTCTGAGATTAGGATTGCTACACCAGCTTTTTTTACTTTAGCTGAGGCACAATATATTTTACTCCAGCCTTTTACCTTTACCCTATGTGTATCCCCCTGCTTCAAATGCATTTCTTGTAAACAGCATATTGTAGGATTATGGTTTTTAATCCATTCTGCTATCTGCTTCTGTTCAGGGTTATGATTGCTATCTGTGTCTTTTTCTCCATCCTAATTTCCCCTGTTTATGCTTTTATTTCTCCCTTTCCCCTTCTCCTCCTCAACAAAGTTTTGCTTTCGACTGCCGCCTTCCTCAGTTAACCCTCCCTCTTTATTCCCCTCCCTTATCTTACTGTTTCCCACTTGCTACTTCTCCTCTCCCTTCTGACCACCCCTCTCCCTTTTTTCCCCCCTTCCCCTCCTACTTCCCATAGGACAAGTTAGATTTCTAAACTTATCAGGGTATGTTATTCCCTTCTTGAACTAGATCAGATGACAGTAAAGCTCAAATACTGCTCTTCTCCCTCCCTTCTTTCCCTCTACTATAATATGTTTTTGTACCACTTCGTTTGGTGTAATTTTTCCTTTTCTACTACCTCCTTACTGCTTCTCTCATAGCCCTCCCTTTATATCTCTTACTTATATTTTATATCTTTACATCAGTTAATTTATACAGGCATTCACAACCTATGTATATCCCTTTCAATTGTCATAATAGCTGTACCATTCTCAAGACTGACTTATATATGTATATATATAAGACATACATAAGATAATATAATCCCACATAAAGATGTAAACAACCTGCCCTTATTGGTTAAGAAGGTTTGTGGGGTTTTTCCCCCTGGTTACCTTTTAATGTCTCTCTTGAGTTTTGTATTTGGAGATCATATTTTCCATTGAGTTCTGGCCTTTTCATCAGGAAGGTCTGGAATTCCTTTATTTCATTGAATGTCCATCGCCTTGCCTGGAAAATTATGCTTAGTTTTGCTGGGTAGTTGATCCTTGGTTGTAGTCCCAGCTCCTTGGCCCTTCAGAATATCATATTCCAATTTCTCCTGTCTTTTAATGTAGAAGCTGAGAGATCCTGCGTGATCCTGACTGTAGTTCCACGATATTTGAATTGCTTCTTTTTTGCTGCTTGCAGTATTTTCTCCCTGAGTTTATAGCTCTGAAATTTGGCTATAATATTTCTTGGTGTTTTCAGTTTGGGATCTCTTTCAGGGGGTGATCGGTGAATTCTTTCAATGACTATTTTGCCCTCTGGTTCTAGGACCTCTGGGCAGTTGTCTTTGATAATTTCTTCGAAGATACTGTCAAGGCTCTTTTTTTCATCGTGGATTTCCGGTAGACCAATAACTCTTAAATTGTTTCTCCTGGATCTATTTTCCAGGTCAGTTGTTTTGCCAATCAGATATTTCACATTTTTTTCTATTTTTTCATTCTTTATGTTTTGTTTTACTACTTCTTGGTGCCTCATAGATTCATTAGCTTCCACTTGCTCAAGTCTAATTTTTAATGAGTTAGTGTTTTCATTTTGCTTTTGAGTCTCCTTTTCCAATTGGTTGATTTTACCTCTCAGGGTGTCCTTTTGTCTCTCTAGATTCTGAATCTCCGTAGCCATTTTGCCAATCTTTTTTTCCATATTTTCTTTTAGCTCCCTAATTTGGTTTCTAAAATCCTCCTTTAGCTCTTCCAGCAGTGCTTTTTGGGCTGGAGACCAGTTCATATTAGCTTTTGAGGTATCTGATGTATCTACAATGTCATTGCTATCCTCTTCTATGTTGATATTTTGATCCTGCCTGTCTCCATAAAAAGAATCTATTGTCCTTGGTTTTTTTGTGTTCTTCTTCATGTTGGTTTGCCTTTTGCTGGCGAATTTCTACCTTTGGGCCTCAGGGCTTTCTGTCCCAGCTTTCTTATTCTTATTCTGGGGGTCGTGAGTCTAGAATTATAGCCTTCAATTTCCTGAGGTGTGGGGGAGGGATGTGAGTGACCAGATGACAAGACTCCGAGCAAGCCGTTGAACTCCTCCTGCCACCTTCCCTGCCTGCCCCCCCCCCCCCGCCCTGCCCCCTTCCCAGCTTTGTAACCCAGAAAGATAGATGTTGGTGCTTCTCTGGTAGGTATAAATTGTGATTTCAATCAGACAAGGTCTGTCTTTTGATGTTTGTAATTTCTGTTTGTATTTGCCCTGAAGTTCAGGGGGCTGATCTTTTCCCCCTGAACTAAGTGAATGATATATGTATGTCTGATTAAACTGAGATTGTTAACCCATTAAACTTGCTTTCCTTAGAAAAGCAGATCAAAGAATCTATGCTAGCAGCTATTGTTGCTGGTCTTGTGTTGGTCTTTCAACCCCACAACAGCTTCTAGCCACATTATCGCTACAGTATCCATAACCTCTATGTTGATCTTCAGTCATACATCTCCAACTGCCTATGGGACAGCTAGAACTAGTTGTTACACAGGCATCTTAAACTCAACATTTCCAAAATTGAACTCGTTATCTTTTCCCCCAAATTCTCATTTTTTTCCTGTTGAGGATTCCAGTAAACCACCTTGCAACCTAAGTGTCATCCTCAAAAACTCAATCTCTCCCATTGATGCTCCTCTCCCCCATATCTAGTCAGTTGTTAAATCTTTGTGTTTTTACTTTCGTAATATCCTTCATATACATCTTTCTCTTTCTTCTGATACTGTTACCACCCTGGTTGAGGCCCTCATTACCTCACATTTGGAGTATACTAAATGGGCATTGCCTCACTCAAAGTGAGGACCTGGAAAAACCTTAGCTTAAAAGAGCCAGCATCTCCCACCGCATCCTGGGCTGTCTCCTGTTCTCCTGATCAGTATCTGGCCACTGGACCCAGATGGCTCTGGAGGGGAAAGTGAGGCTGGTGACTTTGCACAGCCCTCCCTCACTCAAATCATGGTGAATTGCAAATCATATCATCATCTCCCTGATGTCATGGTCCTCTTTGAGAATGAAGGATAAACCACACAATCTGGAGTGTTACAGTAGTCTTTTGGTTGGTTTGCCTGCCAAAAGTTCCTTATCACTCTAGTCTGTCTTTTGTACAACTTCAGACTGATCTTCCTAAAGGGCTGGTCTGACCATGGCACATTCCTACTCAATAAATTCCAGCGACTCCTATTACCTCCAGTATCAAATGTAAAATTCTGTTTTGGGGTTTGGCCCTTTCCTACCTTTTCTGTCTTATTATACCTTATTCACCTCCATATACTCTGCAGTCCAGTGACTCTGGTCTCCCTTCTGCTCCTCCCACATGATACTCTATCTTCTCACTCTGTGAATTTTCAGTCACAGGGGATCACTGTCCCTATGCCTAGAATCCCCTCCTTTCTCATGCCCCCCTTTAGGCTTCTCTGGATTGCTTCACTCTCAACCAATACCTGACCTTCTTGCAAGAAACCATTTCCAGGCCTCCTTAATCCTAATGTCTTCCCTCTGAGACTCTCCCCAATTCATCCAGTATATAACTTATTTGTCAATATTTATTTGAATCTTATCTCCCAAATTAGACTATGAACTCCTTTCTTGAAAGAATGCACATTTTTTTGCTTTTCTTTTTATCCCCAGGGCTTAGCACAGTATCTGGTATGTCATGTAGATTTGGTATCTGCTTAATAAATGTTCATTGACTCACTAACATTGTAAGAACTAACACTTTTTAAAGACTTAAGAACGCTGATCAGAGCAGTGGTCTTTCTTACACGATTTTTCTTTTTCTTTTTCTTTTTCAGGGTCTGAGTAGGTGGGCAGTAGAAAGGAGAGAGAGTAAAAGAGAGAGAGAGAGAGAGAGAGAGAGAGAGAGAGAGAGAATAGATTTATGTTCATTGAAAAAATATTTTTAAAATCGAAACTCCTCCATCAGAAATGCTTTATTCCTTGTAATATGTATAGGACTAGCCATAGGCTGGTAAACTTTGGTTTACCTGATGATGGATCTTATGAAATGGCTACGTTCAAAAAAGAATACTCATATGGATAACATTTGCATGAACTCAGACAAAAATATGTTTACAAAGACCCATCAATCAAATGGCTGAGTCAACATATTTGTTTATAAAAATGAAGGAGGTTTATGAGGGCAAATGAGGACCAGGTTATTGCTACTGGAAACAAGTGAAAGATTATCCTTAAGGATCCTGGATTTAGTGATTAATGAAGACTATGGGAAGAAACTCTAAAGGCTATGCATATTGCTTCAGGTCATAAAAATTTAGCACCAGATAAATTCTGGCTAGAATAATACATAAGAAACTTACTATCTTTCATGGACTGATAGATAAAAAAAATTTCCATACCATAAATACAGACCTCATTCTATCCTGGGGAACTCAACCAATAAACTGTTCCAGAAGAAAACTGTTATCACAGATCAGACTTTTTTCCCCAATGATGACATTGATCTATAAAAACTTGAGAACATTTGAATAGAGATTGTCATGCCAAATACTCATAATCTCCAAGTTACAAAGAATAAAAAGTTTTCAAAAATAGATTTAGCAGAGGACATCAAAATGATTTGAGAATAAGGTAAGGTTCATGCTATCCCTGTTTTCCATTCTGTTACTAGAGTTTTCCTGAAGAGGCTTCTGAAGAGTCAAGGGAAAATGATTACATTTAATACTTTTATTCGACTGCAAAAAAGCACGTATTGGGTCCGACTATTTCATAGTAAATGAAGCACTAAAAGTAAAGAATGAATAATAGGTGAGTGGTTTGCCACAGGATGGTTTCTGTCTGAATCTCATAAAAAGATAAGAAATATGAAACAGTAATAAAAATAGGTAGAATAATGCCTCACATTTACATTGCACCTTAAAACTTGCAAAGTTCCTTACATATATCAGCTAAACCTTATAATAGCCTTGTTATATTGGTACTATTATTATCCCCATTTTACAGATGAAAATACTAATCCTCAGAGAGGTTGTTACCTCCCCATTAGTCACACAGACAGCAAGTTATCAGAGGTAGTATTTGAATCTAGCTTAGCTCCAAGACAGCTACTATATCCATTATCACATATTAGGCCAAGATGTGACCTTTGGTATAATTCTTGAAGAATTTTTTTTAAATGTAACATTATCTGTGTTGTATTGTATCTTTATTTTTTTTTAATTGAAATTTATTTATTTAACATATTTAGTTTTCAGCATTGATTTTCAGAAGAGTTTGAATTACAAATTTTCTCCCCATTTCTACCCTCCCCCCCACTCCAAGATGGCATATATTCTGGTTGTCCTGTTCCCCAGTCAGCCCTCCCCTCTATCACCCACTATCCTCCAATCCCCTTTTCCCTTCCTTTCTTGTAGGGCAAGATAAATTTCTATGCCCCATTGCCTGTATATCTTATTTTCTAGTTGCATGCACAAACTTTCGTTTTTTGTTTTTGAACATCTGTTTTTCAAACTTTGAGTTCCAAATTATCTCCCCTCTTCCCTTCTCACCCACCCTCCCTAAGAAGTCAAGCAATTCAACATAGGCCGCATGTGGATCATTATGTATAACCCTTCCACAATACTCATGTTGTGAAAGACTAACTATATTTTGCTCCTTCCCAACCCATCCCGCTTTATTGAATTTTCTCCCTTGACCCTGTCCCCTTTCTAAAGTGTTTGTTTTTGATTACCTCCACCTCCATCTGTCCTCCCCTCCATCATCCCCCCCCCTTTTTTTTATCTTCCTCCCTCTTCTTTCCTGTGGGGTAAGATACCCAATTGGGTATGTATGGTATTCACTCCTCAGGCCAAATCTGATGAGAGCAAGGTTCACTCATTCCCCCCTCACATGCCCTCTCCCCACCTCCCACAGAACTGCTTCCTCTTGCCACATTTATGCGAGATAATCCACCCCATTCTATCTCTCCCTATCTTCCTCTCTCAGTATGTTCCTCTCTCATCCCTTAATTTGATTTTATTTCTTTTAGATATCTTCCCTTCATCTTCAACTCACCCTGTGTCTGCTCTCTCTCTCTCTCTTATATGTATACATATATATGTGTATATATATATATACACATAGATATATACATACATACACATTCACTTACATATATACATAAACATATATATATGTGTGTGTGTATATATATATATATATATATATATATATATATATATATATATATATATATATATATATATATATATACGCATGCATATTCCCTTCAGCTACCCTAATACTGAGGTCTCGTGAATCATACATGTCATCTTTCCGTGTAGGAATGTAAACAAAACAGTTCAACTTTAGTAAGCCCCTTGCAATTTCTGTTTCTTGATTACCTTTTCATGCTTCTCTTGATTCTTGTGTTTGAAAGTCAAATTTTCTATTCAGTTCTGGTCTTTTCACTGAGAAAGCTTGAAAGTCCTCTATTTTATTGAAAATCCATATTTTGCCTTGGAGCATGATACTCAGTTTTGCTGGGTAGCTGATTCTAGGTTTTAATCCTAGCTCTATTGACTTCCGGAATATCGTATTCCAAGCCCTTCGGTCTCTTAATATAGAAGTTGCCAGATCTTGGCTTATTCTGATTGGGTTTCCACAATACTCAAATTGTTTCTTTCTGGCTGCTTGTAGTATTTTCTCCTTGATCTGGGAGCTCTGGAATTTGGCGACAATATTCCTAGGAGATTTCTTTTTTCGAATCTATTTGAGGAGGCAATCGATGGATTCTTTCAATTTCTATTTTGCCCTGTGGCTCTAGAATATCAGGGCAGTTCTCCTTGATAATTTCTTGAAAGATGATATGTAGGTTCTTTTTTTGATCATGGTTTTCAGGTAGTCCAATAATTTTTAAATTATCTCTCCTGGATCTATTTTCCAGGTCAGTGGTTTTTACAAGGAGATATTTCATGTTGTCTTCCATTTTTTCATTCCTTTGGTTCTGTTTTATAATATCTTGATTTCTCATAAAGTCACTAGCTTCCACTTGCTCCAATCTAATTTTTAAAGTAGTATTTTCTTCAGTGGTCTTTTGGACCTCCTTTTCCATTTGGCTAATTCTGCCTTTGAAGGCATTCTTCTCCTCATTGGCTTTTTGGAGCTCTTTTGTCATTTGAGTTAGTCTATTTTTTAAGGTGTTGTTTTCTTCAGTGTATTTTTCCGTATTTTTTTGGGTCTCCTTTAGCAAGTCATTGACTTGTTTTTCATGGTTTTCTTGCATCCTTCTCATTTCTCTTCCCAATTTTTCCTCTACTTCTCTAACTTGCTTTTCCAAATCCTTTTTGAGCTCTTCCATGGCCTGGGGCCAGTTCATGTTTTTCTTGGAGGTTTCTGTTGTAGGCTCTTTGACTTTGTTAACTTCTTCCATCTGTATGTTTTGGTCTTCTTTGTCACCAAAGAAAGAATGCAAAGTCGAGACTGAATCAGGGTGCGTTTTCACTGCCTGGCCATATTCCCAACCAACTAACTTGACCCTTGAGTTTTTCAGAGGGCTATGACTGCGTGTAGACTAAAGAGTTCTATATTCCACGTTTCGGGGGGAGGTGCCAGCTCTGTCACACCAGCACTACTCCTTCCCCAAGAACCCCCAACCCAGACTGGGCTTAGATCTTCAGCAGGCTGTGCACTCCTGCTCTGATCTGCCACTTAATTCCTCCCACCAGGTGGGCCTGGGGCCAGAAGCTACAACAGCTGTAGCTGCCCCACCTCTGCTGCCCCCAGTGCTGGTAGCCGAACTGCGAACTCCTTCCACTCCCGCAGCTTTTTCCACTAACCTTCTCCACTGTCTTTGGTGTTTGTGGGTTGAGAAGTCTGGTAACTGCCGCATCTCACTGATTCAGGGTGCTAGGGCCCACTCCCCCCAGCTCCTGGTCTGGTTGGTCCGCAATGCTCACACTGGGCTCTGCTGTGCTCCCAGCTCCCAGCTCCGTGTGGGATAGACCTCACCCAGAGACCATCCAGGCTGTCCTGGGCTGGAGCCCTGCTTCCTTCTGCTGTTTTGTGGGTTCTGCCGTTCTAGAATTGGTTCAGAGCCATTTTTTATAGGTCTTTGGAGGGACTCGGCAGGGAGGTCACGCTAGTCCCTGCTTTCCAGCCGCCAACTTCTGAAGAATTTTTAAGGATAATAGTAGTAGTAGTAGTAGTAGTAGTAGTAGTGGTAGTAGTAGTAACAATACAAAAATGCTAAAAGCAGCAAACCATAGTAGCTAATATTTATATAGTCCTTCAAGATTTGTAAAATAATTTACATATATTATCTCATTTCCCTTCCTAAAACTCCATGAGGGAGCTGTTAGTATTATCCCTATTTTGCATATGAGGAAACTGAGGCAGCCAGAGGTTAAGTGACTTGCCCAGGGTCTCACATCCAGTATCTGAGAATAGATGTGAACTTAAGTTTTCTCAACTATAGGTCTAAGAAGAAGAGGAAGCGGAAGAAGAGGAGTAGGAGAATGAAGAAGAGGAAGAAGAAGAAGAAGAAGGAAAAGGAGGAGGAGGAGGAGGAATAAGAGGAGAAGGAGAAGGAGGAGAAGGAGGAGGAGGAGGAAAAGGAGGAGGAGGAGAAGGAGGAGGAGGAATGAAAAGAACAAGAACAAGAAGAACAAGAGCAAGAAGAGGAGGAGGGGGAAGAAGAAGAACAAGAACAATAAGAAAAACAAGAAGAAGAAAGAAGAAAAGTGTAGACCTATCTTGTAAGCAGGTCTTTTAGGAACCCAAGGCATCATTCTGCACAGATGAAGAAAGAGCCAGAATGTCTTCCTGCAGTTCATTTTCCTGTCATACCAAAGAAAAAAAGAATTCACAAAAATTTCTTATTTTTAGTTATGACCCAAAAGTTTTCAATTCTGTATAAAAGGGACAATGTAATGTCCTTCTAAAACCACTATTCTTCTTTACCTCCTTTTGTACTAGACCTTTCTAGAGACTTTGATAAATTAACCTTAAGAGAACCTCCCTATAGTACTGTGCTTCCCAGATCTCACTCCTCAAGTCTGGGAGACAAGGCGAGAAGGAGAGAACAGCAACCACGTTCAAAGCCAAGGTCATATTATCTGAGCCTTCCAGTGTAAAGATTAGGTGAGATCAGCAAGCATCTTCACTTGTCTTTGGATGGAAAACTATCTTCATGAATATCAAATACACATCATGGAAATGATTCCTTTTATCTTTTTTTTACTCAGGCAAGTGCATATGTACAAGTCACCTAAAATGCAAACAGTTGTGCTTTGATCATTATGGAACTGACATGGTAAATATATTTGGAAACAGGCTTCCAACAGACCCTACTATGCCCAAGATAAAGTTGATACCTGTGATTTGGTAATCAAATTCACCTCAATAGAAAGAATATTCTTTCAGATTTAAATTGGTTATGGAAAATGCAATGGGTATACACATCTCCTGCATATAAAAGTCAATAAGGTAGGAAAATTTGGAAAATACTTTTAGTAAATAGTATTTCAAGTCTAAAGAAAAGGCAGGAGCAAACAAGAAAAATAAATGCAAGAGAGTCTAAGAAACGAACAAAGGGAAATCAATTGCATATATGGTGAATTAATACAGGAGGGTTGGATATTCTTTAAGGAAAAATATCAAAAGCATTGAGAATGACTAAATTTTCCTTCTCCCATTTAAATTCCCATACTGAATAACTTAACTTTACCAAAGTATAGGAAATTAAAGAACTGAAAACATATAGAAATAAAGTCAAGTTGGCAAATAGAAGAACCCAGAAACTGCAGACTTATACTATCATAAGATTCAAAGTAAAAGAAAAATTAAATGTAATTTGCAAAAAAAGATAAAAAGAATGTTATAAGCATATTTTGATTGGCTTTGATTAAATTATATACAATTGGAAATGTTGCTGCTTATTAGACACAAACTATCACCCAAGGTGGGAAAAAATGAGGAAAAAATGCAGAAGAAATATAAACCTTGTTTTGTATCTAGTCATTATCATCCTCATTCTCAACATCATTATCATAATCAGTAACAATGATGGTAATTAACAACAACAACAATAATAATTTGATCTAGAAATAACTAGGTTCTTCCTTCAACCTGCACTTTAACCTTGAAATGAATTTGATGACCTCCAGTACTCAGATTGTAAACGGAGGCTTATTTCACTGTGACTGTTTCCTCTTTGCATAATGTGTTTATGAACCTATTAAGGAGATCTTTTTTTTATCCTAGTCTGTATCTTATCCTGCCAGTTTTCTTTCTCTATCCTTGAATCTTCTTTCATGTGGCTGAAGTATTCTGTCTCTAGCCTAACACTTAAATTCTTCCATAATTCCCTACTGTGTCTGCCTACAATTGTAAGAAATGCCTCCAAATAACTATAACTATATACAATAGTTTTCATAATTATAGTTCTCTCATAACCATGGGCTATACTTACAAGCATAATCAATGTAATTATAATCATAGTGACTGTAATGACCACTATATATGTGCCAATCAATCAAAAAATATCTATTAAGTTCCAAGTATGTGCCAGCAACTCTGCTAAATTACTGAGGGTAATAAATGCAAGATGAAACATCCCTGTCCTTAAGGGGCTTATTTTCAATCAGAGGAGATTAAATGTATATTTGTAAATATAATTAAAACAAAAACAAAATAAATACAAAATAATATTGGGAGTGAAGGAGGCAATAGGAATTGAAAAGATTAAGAAAGTCATCTTGTAGGAGGTGGAGTTTGATCTGAGTTTTGAAGTAAACAAGGTAAACAAATAAATAAGAGGAGTAAATATCTTGTACTAAAGGTCACAGATTATAAATTCCTGAATATGAGGTGGTCATAATAAAAATTAAGGAAAGTATCTGCTACAATCATGTGTTTACTAGTTCTTAATAAATAGCACATATAACCCAATAATCAGTAAAATATAAGCTCAATATTTAATCTAATGTTTATGTGAGAGCACAAGTCAACATGTTTTGCAAGTTTTTTATATGTTGGGGTTCTTTTTAATATATAAATGTACTATATATATGAAGACTTAAAAATATGGTGATGCAATATACTTAAATGACATAATAGTCTATTCAGTGTTAGAATGTGGTCCTTTAATTCAATATGCGTTTTAACATTCTCTACCCACATACAGGTTTAATGGCAAAAATCAAAAAGGGGGAGAGAAAGTTAGGATCTTTCCTACTTCTGATCAGCTACTATCTGAAGATAGCCAAGAGCACAATTCCAGATGAGAGAGAGAGGTCTAAAAATTATATCAGATCTGAAATCCTGACCAACTCATTATTTGAAAATAATTTTATTGTAAATTTAAAACTTAACTTGCCTTGAATATCCTTTTACCTAGCTGTAACATCTCTCTTTCTCTGCCCTGCCATTTATCCTACTTCTTTCATAATTCCCTCTTCTGCTTCTACAAAAAATTGAAGAACAAAGCCCCAAAATAAGAAAATACATTTTGATAGCTTTTCCCCAAATGAAACTTTAGGTAAACAACCTATTATGTTTTGATGTGCTGGGAATAAAAACTTCCCTTTCATCAGTCTTAGTAAAATACTGTTTCTTAGATGTCAAGCTCCTGTGGTTCATTTGATGTTATATATGAATGAATCACGTGATTTTGACAAATCCTTTAAAGAAGCAAAATTCTACAAGATATTTCAGTTTTATTTCAAGCAAGGACATAGAAAAACTATATGTGAGGTTATTAGGCCATTGTGTGGCAGATTTTTGAGTTATCATTATGTGCTGAGAAGATAATACTCCTGTGTTGTACAAGTCAGGACATGCTGTTCCCACTGTGTTGTGGGCCATTTGATTCACTCTTCATTGTGTGTGTGTGTGTGTGTGTGTGTGTGTGTGTGTGTGTGTTGGCATTTGCAAACAGGACCTGAATGCGCAAACTCTGAGAATATCTAAGAAGTGTTAGTTACTTAGAAAGAAATTAGACAAAAATTTTTAAAAATCTAAATACATGCAGTAGTTTTTAAGCATAGCTTTTTGCCGTGCTACCATAGAATCTGGTAAAGTTTTTCTAACATAAGGCAATAACTGTGAATAATAAAGAAAAAAATGAACTAGGCTCCAGTTTTTTCTACCACAAAATGAGAAATTTATTTTCCTAACATCCATTCCAGCTCTACAAATCTAGGGGTTTTATTCTTTTTCACTTTAAAACAAATCAGGAGAACAAGTACTAAAAGGGAGAAAGGCTAAAAATACACTCCATTGTGGCTAAATGAGAGGCAACATGACATAATGGATAGAGGACCACATGCTATAAACCACAGAATAATAGAATTTGGAAGATGAAAGGAAAGTCCACTGGTATTAAGTTCAATTCAGGTAACATGTCACTCTCACAATACCCCAATGAAACTTGTTAAGACAATAAGGTATAATGAATAAAATAGATACTTATGGATATAGATAAAATAGTGGTAGAGATAGATATATAAAAAGAAATTGATATAGATTGATATAGATGTAGAAGGATTTTGCATATCATTAATTACACACTCTGATGAAATTACACCCCTAGACTATACCACAAAACACCTTCCAAAAAGTATTCATGACAGCAATGATGATATTCATCATGACAATGTTTATGATAAAAGCAAACATTTGTATCTAAGTGCTTAAAGTTTAACAAAGTATTTCATCTCTTTGTAATCCCTTCCTTCCTGCTTTAAAAAAGACTCAAATTATTTACTGCCCTTGATCTCTACTTTTTAGTAAGTGGAGTATCATAAATATTGCCTATTTGATGTAACAAGTGGATGGTTTGGGTATGAATAAATATGAGCATCAACCAGAAATACTGAAGAATAATTTTCATGTCACATCACATATTGTCTCTAGATCATTAGGATTAATGACAAGGTTTATTGATGTTTTCTATGTTTTGTTTACCATAGCTATTGCTACCAAAGGAGTTTGGGTATATTTCTCTTTCATACCTCCATGGCACTTCCTGTCATCCAAGCAATTTGAAAGACTCATAGAGTCTATGAATTATGGAAGCATATCATTACACTTTGACCTTTCTACATACTTCCTCTAATTAGAAGTGTGTTTGATTTGTTTCACTGCTCAAGAACTCTGTAACATGTGAGAGAATGAGGAAAGGAAGAAATTATCGACAATCTAAACATGAAATACTAAAAGAAAAACAAAACAAAAAATAAAACATTCTACTTAATTTTATGGAATCTCTTAGGCACTAAATGATCCCACCATCTACATGAAGCCCTTACCAATTCTTCTTAATGCTAGTACTTTCCCTCTTTTAATTACTTCACTTTTACTCTGTATATAGATTTTTGGTAAGTATTTGTTTGTTATCTCTCTCATTAACTTGTGAACTCCTTGAGGGCAACGACTGTATTTTGCCTTTCTTTGAATATGCTTAATAAATATTTATTGACTGACTGTAGTCACCATGTTGTCATAATAAAAATGATAAACTAGAAGGTAATTCAAATGAGAAGATATGACAAATACTCCAGTCTTTATTAAGAAAAAAAATTTAGCAAATTTGAATGTAAAAATACCAGCTTTTCTCACCTTCTTGCAAGTTCTTCAAATATAGGCAGTTGGTTAAGTGAGGAAACCAAGTTTTTCTTTAATGAATTTCTTTCATTAAAATAAATTATATCTAAAATAAGAGAAAAGGGAGTAAATGACCTTGGTTTAAAAATAAAGCATCAAATTTATAATTTTGTGTGAGGAGGTAGAAACAATTTGGCTTCAAGAATCAGGAGGCTCAATTTAACTAAAGAAGCTTTTGTTAAGTGCTAACTCTGTGCCAACCACAATATTAGGCACTGGAGATACAAAGACAAAACAGAAGCAGTACCTGCCCTCAAGAAACTTATATTCTAAAGGAAGGGAAAACAAAACAAAATATGTACATAAATAAATACAAAGCAAAGACAGGATAAATAAAAATAATTTTGAGAGTATATCAGAACACTAACCACTGTGTTATCAAGAAAAAGACTCATAGTAGGATAATTAAACTAATCTCTAGAGTGAACTAGGATTTGCAAAATATGATGGAAGGCAAGGAGAGCACTCTAAATAGAGGAAATAATGTATATGAAGTCACAGAGGCATGAGATGGAAGGTTCTGTCCAAGATAGATGTGATTCTTTATTACGTGTGTGTGTGTGTGTGTGTGTGTGTGTGGTAGTAGAAATAGAAAGGAGGCTATGGAGTATAGTATGTATAGGGAGAATGATGTGAAATAAATCTTGAAAGGTATGCAAGAGCCATATTGCAGAATAGGAGTCTACTCCCATATATACCTCTACTTGGCTACATGGATTTGTACAAGTATATCACTTCTCTGGGCTTAATTTTCCACCTTTATAAAAAAGACTGGGTTGGACTTGCAAATCTCAGATTTAACTCAGGTCAAAAAGTGTTCTTGTTGAAACATGGATTGAATAATGGATAATGATAAAAGTGTTAGACTTGGTTTCAGGAAAACCTAATAGACACTTACTAACATGGTGACCCTGGACAAGTACCTTAAGCTGTTGGGGTCTCATTTTCCCATTCTGTAAAATGAGGAGGTTGGATTCAATGACTTTGAACATTGTTTCCAGCTCTAAGTCTTTGAACCTATAAATTATACATTAAGGATAGTTCTTCTGACATTTTTCCCATTACATACCTTTCTTATCTCTTTTACGATGTGCTTCCTTCCCCATTTCATTTAGCATTATGTTTTCCAAGAACAAGTTTGGTGATTTTATTTTTTTAAACATATATCCACATTAGTCATGTTGTGAAAGAAGACCAGAACAAAAAGGAAAACCATGGAAAAGAAAAAAAGAGAAAATGGTATGCTTCAGTCTGTATTCAGACTCCATAGTTCTTTCTCAGGATGTGGATAGCATTTTCCATCATGAGTCTTTTGGAATTGACTTAGATCCTTGCATTGCTGAGGAGAGCAATCAATGTTGGTCATTGCACAATGTTGATCTTGCTGTGTACAATGTTCTCCTGGTTCTGCTCATTTCACTCAGCATCAGTTCATGGAAGGCTTTCAAGGTTTTTCTGAAATCTGCCTGCTTATCATTTCTTATGGAATAATAATATTCCATTATATTCATATACCACCACTTTTTCAGCCATTCCCCAATTGATGGACATCCCCTCAATTTCCAGTTCTTGGCCATCATAGAAAGAGCTGCTATAAATATTTTTTTATATGTGGGTCCTTTTCACATTTTGATGATCTCTTTGGGATATAGATCTAGTAGTGGTATTGCTAGATCAAAGAGTACGCACAGTTTAATAGCCTTTTGGGCATAGTTCAAAATTGCTCCCCAGAATGGTTGGATCAGTTCACAACTCTGATTGCGTGATTTTAGACATCCCTTAAGCTCTCTAGGCTTTACTTTGCTCATTATTAAAGGAAAAGCTTTGAAGTAGAGAATTCTCAAATATAGCCAAACTATTTTGTGTTTCTATTAAATTGATCTATTACTCTGTCTAAAAAGCAACATGGAATTATAGATGAAGAGCCAACATTGGGTTCATAAAGATCTGGATTTCACTCCTGCCTTTGATACATACTGTCTGTGGTAATCTACACAACTTGCTTATCCTCTATGCACCCCCACTAACAGGAAAAATGGATGTTTAACAATATTAGTAGAGGAAGTTAATAAAGTTAAATTACATTGCATAAATCAGAAGTCTAGATTGAGACCTCCCTAAAAACAAATGAGAAAACTAGAAAAGGTCTTAATAGGTTTTGTGTGTGCATTTGTATATATGTATGCGTTTGAGGGGGTTAGAGAGAATCACTTAGTTCTCTTAGGAGAACTCTAATGTTCCTGCCTCATTATTCTTTATGTATTTTTACAGTGCCATGAGTCTCAACATGTTACAAACCTTTCAACACACTTTTTAGTAAGGTCAACAGCATCTTAGATCAACTCTGTCTTCAAAATTGTCACTTTGTTGATTCGATCCAATTTTTTGTGGATAAGTAAGATTTCTTTCCTTTCAAAGTTTCTTCCAGTTGTATACATAAGTCATTTCAAAACTAATTGGCTGAAAAATGAAAGATTTACCAGCAGACAGTAATGAAAGTTAGCTTCAGTATTCAGACTCAAAGTTACCATAATATCTCTAAATCTCATTGTTTATTGAATTCTGTTTTTCCCCTTCAAAAAAAGAGTCTACTTTACCAAACATATGCAACGTTTTTTTTTAAAGTATGTGTAATTATACCATAAGAGCCTGGCTTCTCAAGGAAGGTGTCAGTTAAAGATGAGTTAGCCTGGAGGGATACAGGAAGCAAAAATCAGGAAACTACTGTTTACAAGCAGTTCCAAATGCGCTGCATTTTTTAAATGTGAATAACTTCTGAACAAACTAGAGCAACTGAAGTGAGAAACTAAAATGAAAATGGTCTAAATTGTAAGATCTGTCTTTATAAATGTGCTAAATTTCATTTTCAGTTTAGAACTGAAATGTGTTTGAAAGAACTCCAGAATATAATCTTTGTGAAAATATGGCTATTCTGTAAGCATTTGCAGAAATGCAGATACAAATGCTCTAAATGGTAGATATTATGGAAAGAATTTATTATTAGGAATTAGAAGATCTAGATTCAATCAATCAACAAGACTTTATTAATCACTTGCTTTGGCTAAGTCACTGTGCTATGTGCTGATGAGGCAAAGATAAATATTAAGCAGTAGCTACTTCTGGGGCATTATATTCTATAGGGCAAGACAGTACAAATGTAAGTAGATATAAAATATGTAGAAAGTAAAAAATAAGTCAGTTTTGGGGGAGATGCACTAGGAGTTGGGGGAGATGAAGAAAGGCCTTATGTGGGAGGTGGCATATGAGCTAAGCTCTGATGAAAACTATGGATTCTAAGAGGCAGAAGTGAGAGGGGTATTCCAGGTATGAGACAAACATCAAAAGATGGAGAAAGGGACTCAACATGTTGTAGGTAAGGAAAACTAGGCATGCCAGCACAGTGAGTTCAAAAATTAAATGAAGAGAAATAGTGTGGTAAGGCTGAAAGAGTAGGTTGGTACCAGGCTATGAAGGACTTTAAATGTCAAAGAGTAGTTTGGATTTTATCCTGCATTTACTATGGAGGCACTGCATTTTAGTAATTAGCATTGTAAGACCTATGCATTAGAAATACTACTTTGCCAGCTCAACGTAAGACACTGAAGAGGAGAACTTGAAACAACACAATTCAGAAACTCTTGTGATTCTATGTCAGGTAAGAGGTGATGAGGGCCTGAGTGGTGGCCATGTTTGTAGAAAGTAAGGGATAGATATGAGGGCTATCATGGAGGTAGAATTGACAAGACTTGACAAATGATTAGATGTGTAAGGTGTGGGAGGATTAAGAGGAAAGGATTTAGCTAAAGTCACAGCCAATTTAAGATTGTCCAGACCAGTCATGTTGAATCCTTCATTCTTCCATATGTTCCATCCTTATGCCTCTGGATATTTTTCCCCACCACTCTTCTTACTCTCTGGAATATCTTTTCATCTCCCAACTTCCAGCTATTTTAGCTTTATTTTTTATATATATATATATATATATGTATATATATGTATATGTATATATGTATATGTATATATATGTGTATATATGTGTATATACATGTGTGTGTGTATATGTATATATATATATATGTATACATGTATATGTATATATCCTTTTCCTCCATTAGAAGGTAGGCACCTTAAAGGCAGGGAAAGTCTTTCTTTTTCCTTGCATTTATATTCTAAGTACTTGGCATAGTACCTGGCATTTAGTAAGTACTTAATAAATGCTTCTTCTTGTTGTTATTAATGACTATGATTGAATACAGCCTTATTAGGAGAGTACTACTCTTGATAGAAATAGAAAATTTGTTTTAAAAAAGGTAACTTTGTTTAGAAAGATATTGAGTTCTGCCTTGAACATGTTGAATTTGACATGCCATCAAGAAACCCCATTAGAAATGTCCAGTAGACAATTGTTAAGTAGAATTGGAATTCGAAAGTTAGACTATGGATAGATAGATAATAGATAGATAGATAGATAGATAGATAGATAGATAGATAGATAGATATGAGATATATTTGCATTGAGGAGATACACTAATATACAAATAATATCAAAAGGCCCATGTCAAAGCCTTCATTATACAAAAAATTAGACATAGAAAATGATCTAATAAGGAACCTTAACAGTAATTTGACAGGCAGGAAAGCCAAAAATGAAAACTCAGAAAAAAGAATGTATCCTGGGTGAGAAGCAGGTCATCAGTGTTTAGTGCTGCAGACAGGTATAAAAGTAGGACGACTGAGAAACAGCCAGCCACCAGATTTGGCAATTAAGAGATCGTTGGTAACTTAGAAAGAGAAGTTTCAGTTGAGTGATGAGTCATAAACCAGTTTGAAAATAACTGAGAAGTGAGGGCAGGAGTTAGAGACCAGGAGGACAGAGAACTTTTTTTAAACAAGTTTCATTGTAAAAGGGAGGAGAGATACAGAACAATAGCTTGATTGGGTAGTAGAAGCACAAGCTTTTTGTTGGTTTGTTAATTTTTTATTCACTGTTTTATCTTACTTTTTTTCAGAATAAATAAAAATAAGTGTTTGGAGACAATAGAGGAGCCAGTATAAAAAAAGGGTCTGAAATGAGAGGAAGGGAGCATTTAGAAGGGGATAAGATCAAGAATACAAATAAGGGGATTGGCTTTGGTGAGTAAACACTTACTAACTATAATCTTAGGCAAATAATTTCATTTCTCAGAGTACTGTCAATGTCATCATCATTAAAATGAAAATAATAAGAACTGTTCCACTTCCCAGGATGGGGGAACATTATAAAACTTAAAGTACTGTATAAAAATGAATAGTTATCATCACCAATATCACCCTCATCTCTGTCATGGTCATCTGGTCTTTTTGATATTCCCTATGTTCACAACTCATGGAGAAAGAAAGCATTTTAGAGAACTAAGGGAAAACTAGACAAATAATATTGATTATATAAGCAAGCAAAGGAAAAAAAAAACACTTCAGTAATTCAATGGATTCATGATCTAATTAGTGTGTTCCCTGGGCATATGCAGATCACATGCCTTCTTATCCTATATGTTGTCTATGACTTCATAATATTAAAACACTATCATTTCTACCCCACCACCTTTTCTGCTTATAAATATTCTTCTTCTTTTTGCGATATATTTTTTTCCCCTATTCAACCTTTGCTGATTATTTAACTTGCTATTACACCTCTACTTTCTTGGTTTTTCAATATTCAATAATGAACAAAAGCTTCCAGGAATATTATAATTAGAATCAAGAACTTCTTGATGAAAGAAAAAAAAAGAATTCAAGCAGTCCTAGAAAATATTCTAAGTACTGAGGAGGTCCAGGATAACAGGAAATTTATCAATACAGTAAAGGAGAAGAGAGCATGTAATATGGTATTAACAAGTATAATGGCATCCTTATAGCCATACAATCAAGAATAACTCACCTAAAGAAACTGAAAGTAATCATAAGGAGGGGGGGAAAAGGTGTGTGTGTGTGGAGATTTAATGAGAGAGAAGATTTCAAAGCATTCCTGATGAAAAAAAAAGATCTTAGTAGATATTTTGAATTAAAAACATGGGTTTCAAGAAAAACATAAAAAAGGTAAATTTAATAACTAGGGGGCAAAGCCAAGATGGCAGAGTAAAAGCAGGGACTTACTTGATCTTTCCCCCAAATGCCTCCAGATACCTGTAAAAAAAGATTCTAAACAAATTCCAGAGCAGCAGAACCCACAAAATGAAAAAGTGAAACAAATTTCCAGCCCAAGACAACCTGAAAGATGGACAGGAAAGGTCTTTTGAGAAAGGTTTGAAAGAAGAGCACACTCTAGCATAGGCCACACCAGCAAAGATGGGGCCAGAGCAGGCTGCAGGGGATTCAATCTGGCAGCTGTGGCACTTTCCAGACTTCTCAATGTACAAATGCCAAAGACCACTTAGAAGGTCTGTAGGAAAGATCTGTCAGACCTGGGTGAGAGAGGAGCAAGTCTAGCCCAGCCCAAGCCCCAGGGTGGTGGCAGTGGTGGCAACAGCAGTGGCTGCTTGTGGAGCGCTTGGCCCACAGACAGTAGGGGAATCCAGTAGGGAATACAGGTATCTCTTTGGTGGGACTGAGACAAGATTCTCTTGCTTTACCCATGCTTGGATCTGGGTTCAGGCCTGGGGTGAGGAGGAGCACTGGCATTGAAGGGCTTGTGGTGAGGGTGGAGAGTGAATCCTCAAAGTTCCAAGGCAGAAAAGAGTGCTTGTGGTCACTCATAGACCAGAGCACAGACCAAGAGAGGAGTAAACACCTCTCCTTTCATCGTGCAACCTTGGAAGAATTGAAAATTTACAGCTGCATAGAAATATCTCTGAAAACAGCTGCACTAAACCCCTGAAGCTTTGAACAGTGTACCCTTCACACTGGAAGCAAAGACCTACTTTAACAAAGAGCACAAAAGTCAAAAAATTGGCTGGGAAAATGAGCAAACAGCAGAAAAAAGCTCATACTATAGAATCTTACTTTGGTGACAAGGAAGATCAAAACATACAACTAGAAAATGACAACAAAGTCAAAGCTCTTACATCCAAAGACTCCAAGAAAAATATGAATTGGTCTCAGGCTATGGAAGAGCTCAAAAAGGATTTTATAAATCAGGTAAGAGAAGTAAAGGAAAAATTGGGAAGAAAAATGAGAGTGATGCAAGAAAATCATGAAAAAAATGAGTCAACAACTTGCTAAAGGAGAAACAAAAAAATGCTGAAGAAAATAACACCTTAAAAAATAGTAGTCTATTGGCAAAAGAGGTCCAAAATGCCAGTGAGGAGAAGAATACCTTAAAAAGCAGAATTGGCCAAATAGAAAAAGGAGGTCCAAAAGCTCACAAAAGAATATAATTCCATAAAAGTTAGAATGGAGCAAATGGAATCTGAAGACCTTATGAGAAATTAAGAAGCAATAAAACAAAACCAAAAGAATGAAAAAATAGAAGACAATGTGAAATATACCATTGGAAAAAAAACAGCTGACCTGGAAAACAGATCCAAGAGATATAACTTAAAAATTATTGTACCAACCTGAAAGTTGTGGTAAAAAAAAGAGCCTAGACATCATCTTTCAAGAAATTATCAAGGAAAACTGCCCTGACTTTATAGAAACAGAGGGGAAAATAGATATTGAAAGAGTCCACCAATCACCTCCTGAAAGATTTCCCAAAAGGAAAACTCTTAGGAATATTGTAGCCAAATTCCAAAGTTCCCAGGTCAAGGAGAAAATATTGCAAGCAATCAGAAAGAAACAATTTGAGTACTGTGGAAACACAATCAGGATAGCACAAGATCTAACAGCTTCTACATTAAGGGATCAAAGTGCTTGGCATATGATATTCTGGAGGTCAAAGGAGCTAGAATTTAAACCTAGTAAATACCCAGCAAAACTGAATATAATATTTCAGGGGAAACATGGAAATTCAGTGAAATAGAGGACTTTCAAGCATTCTTGATGAAAAGGCCAGAGCTGAATAAAAAAATTTGATGTACACATATGTATATATACATATACATACATACATACACACATACACACATATGCATATATATATATGTATATATATATATATGTATATATATACATGTATATAGACAGAGGGCACAGAGTGAGTTGAATATGAAGGGATAATATTTAAAAAATAAAATTAATGTAGAAAGGAGATGTATTGAGAGAAGGAGAAAGAGAAAGGTAGAATGGGATAAATTATCTCACATAAAAGAGGCAAGAAAAAGCTTTTACAATGGAAGGGAAGAGAGAGGAGGTGAGAGAGAATGAGTGACCCTTACTCCCATTGGATTTGGCTTAAGGAGAGAATAACATACACACTCAATTGGGTATAGAAATCTATCTTACCCTACAGGAGAGGAGGGAGGAAGGGAATAAGGGGAGGATGATAGAAAGGAGGACAAATGTGAGGAGGGGGTAATCAGAAGCAAACACTTTTGAGGAGGGACAGGGTCAAATGCGAGAATAGAATAAATGGGGAGTGGGATAGCATTGAGGGAAATATAGTTAGCCCTTCACAACATGACTGTTATGGAAGTGTTTTGCATGACTACATATGTATAATCTATATTAAATTGCTTGCCTTCTCAATGAGGATGGGTGGGGATGGAGGAAGGAAGAGAATGCGAAAGTCAAAGTTTTAAAAATGAATGTTGAAAATTTTTTTACATTCACCTGGGAAATAAGATATACAGGCAGAGGTGTATAGAAATCTATCTTGCTCTATGGGAAAATAGAAGGGAAGGGGATAAGACAAAGCAGGGATGGGAGGTAATAGAAAGGAGGGCAGATTGGGAGAAGGGGTAATCATAATGCCTGCCATATTGGGGTGGGTGGAGGGGAGAGATGGGGATAAAATTTGGAACTGAAAATCTTGTGGAAGTAAATGTTGTAAACTAAAAATAAGTTAATTACTAAAAAAGGTAAACTCACATGAACAATTGGAAAGGAGTCTATAAGAAAGTAGTTACTTTCTAATGAGAAGAGATGTTAGTCAATAAACAATTATTGAGTACCAATGGGGAGTGAGTTAACCTTACTCTCATTAGAATTGGCTCAAAGAAGGAATAACATAGCACACAGTTGGGTATAGAAATCTGTCTTACCCTACAGGAAAGTAGGAGGGGAAGGGGATAAAAGAAGAGAGGAGAGGGTGTGTGATAGAAGGGAGGGCAACTTGGGGAAGGTAGTAGTCAGAAGCAAAACACTTTTGAGGAGGGTCATGTTGAGAGGAGAGAAGTAATAGAATAAATGGGGGTGGGGTGGGGAAATAGGATGGAGGGAGAGTTAGAAATAGTAACTGTGAGAAAAAAAATCTGAAGCAAGTTTCTCTAATAAAGTACTCATATCTCAAGCATACAGCAAACTGGGTCAAATTTATAAAAATAAAAGCCATTCCCCAATTGATAAATGATCAAAAGATATGAACTATTTCAGATAAAGTAATCAAAGCTATCTATAGCCATATGAAAACAATTCTCTAACTCACTATTGATTGGAGAAATGCAAATTAAAACAGTTCTGAGGTACTAGCTGATACCTATTACATTGGCTAATAGGACAGAAAAGGAAATGACAAATGATGGAGGAGATATGGGAAAAAAATAATACATTAATGCACTATTGGTAGGGTTGTGAACTGATCCAACCATTCTATAAAGTAATTTGGTACTCTGCCCAAAGGACTATAAAACCATGTACACTCTTTGACCTAGCAATACCAAGACTAGGTCTGTATCCCAAAAAGAAATTTAAAAAAAAATGACTTAATATGTACAAAAATATCTATAGCAGATTTTTTGTGGTGGCAAAGAATTGGAAATTGAGGGGATAGCCATCAATTGGGGAATGGCTGAACAAGTTCTGGTATGTAATTATGACAGCATACTATTGTGCTATAAGAAATGATGAGCAGGATGCTCTCAGAAAGACCTGGAAAGACTTAGATGAACTGATGCAAAGTGAAATTTACTATGTACAAAGTAACAGCAATATCATAAGATGATCTGCTGTGAATGATTTAGCTATTCTCAGTGATATAATGATCCAAGACAAATCTGAAGGACTTATGATGAAAAATGCTTTCCATCTTCAGAGAAAGAACTGATGGTTTCTGAATACAGATTGAAGAATCCTTTTTTTTTACTTTATTTTTCTTTAGGTTATTTTTTTCTGGTCTATGTTTTATTTCACAAAATGACTATTATGGAAATGTTTTGTGTGACTACACATGTATCATATTATTTGCCTTTTCAATATGAGGTGGGGAGGAAGGAATGGAGAGAATTTGAAATTCAAAGTTTTAAAAGCAAATGCTAAAAATTCTTTTCCCATATGACTGGGGAAAATAAAATACTAACTAAAAAATAAATAAAAAATTTAAAAAGAACCTTAATAATTTTGACATTTCAGCATCAAACAACACCAAGCTCTGGGAAGGGATTTGGTTAGATTTTTAGTGATCTTAAAAGAGGAAAAGAAAGAGAGGGTCAAAAAATGTACTAGGGAAAGAAAAGGAAAAAAATGGGAGTGGGATTTATTATTTAATTTAATCCTGGGGGTGAAAACAGCAAATCACTCTACTGTCTTTGTCAAGAAACCCCATATAGGGTCATGAAGAGTCAAACATGCCTGAAAGGACTGAACAACAACAACAAATCCTGGGATCCAAGTAAAAGATTAAATAAACAAGGAATGAGTAAGGGTGGGACTAAGCCAGCATCATTTAAACCACACTTTAATTTGAATTGTTCAAAGGTGGCTAAAAATACATATGCATATAAACACACAAAGAATTTAATGTAGAAATACTTTCAACCCAACAGAGTAATAGCAAAGTAAAAAAAAAAAACTAATAGAGTAAAAAAGGAGGTAACAAGGAGAGGAGAAAGTTGAGAATAAGAGGGAGAGTAAATGTAGAGAAGAATTTTTCACAAACAAAGTAATCTCTCAGCTTGGAAGCTGGGTTGTAAAGTAGGGTTTAAAATCAAAGAAAGAAAAGGTAAAAACTGTGTGAGTGGAGTCTGCATGAAGGGAAGAAAACAGAGGCTGAGGAATAGAAGATTACATTGAGCATAGCTCGTAGACCATCTTCCTGTCTCATGTCCTTATTGTTCTTTGTAAAAGGGGGCAGGAAACAGAGAGTAAAAAGTACCACTGAATAGGATAGAGGGAAATACACAATTAGTAATCATAACTGGGAATAGAAATGAGAAAGGGATAAGCTTGATCATAAAAATGAAAGAGGAAAACAGATTGATTAGAGATCAGAATATCAAAATTTGCTCTTTCAAAGAACATTTGATATAAAAACTCATGGAGTTTAAATAAAGACTGGATCAAAATTTTTTATGCTTTGGTTGAACTCAAAAAAGCAAGGATAGAAGTCAAACTCAAAAAAGCAGGTATTAGTCAATAAGCAATCATAATGTTAGCAGCAAATATTATTATTTGATTAAAAATAAATGAGGAACTTAGATTAGACTGAAAGATATAATAGATAATGAATTAATATCAATTCCTAACGTCTGCACTAGATGTACCACTAAAAATTTAAAGTGCAGGTATTAACTCATGATCTGTGGGATACTTACAACCTACAACGATCCCAACTGTAGCCCAAATCTAATTAAAATATAACCGGGAATGTTTATCAAAAGAAATAAAAATAAGTATCTCATAGAGAATGTTAATTTGTGGTTTTCTAAGAGCCCCACAGGTGTCTATTTCTAATTGAGTTTAATGCCATTGACTTAAAAGCTAAATGACTAACAGGGAGAAGTAGTAAAAATCATAATAGTGGTAGCAGTTCAATGTACTATTTTCAGATCTAGAGCTATCAGAAATAAATAAGCAAAAAGTTAGGGACCTGAATTGAATTTTAAAAAAGTTAGATATAGTAGGTCTTTGAATGGGAATAGAAGGAAGTATACATATTTCTCAACTATATATAGTACCTATTAAAAAGTTCAACATACATTAGGACAAAACCAGAACAGCAGAAATGCCAATCACATGCAATAAAATTTTATTCAAGAAAGTACCATTAAAGAGAAGATTAGAACTAATTGGAGTTGAAATAGCTTTATCCTAAAGAATTGATGGGTCGAGGATTAATAAAAAAGATAGATAATTTCACTAAAGATAACAGCAACAATGAGACAACATAACAAAATTTTGAAATGCAGCCAAAGCAGTCCTTAAGGGGAATGTTTATCTCTAAATTATTTCATCAACAAGAGTGAACAGATTAATATATCAGGCTTGTAACTTTAAAACATATAAATTAAAAAAAAATAAAGACCTTGAAAATCAAAGAAGAGATTAACAAAGTTCAAAGTAAAGATTAATTAACTTAGAAACTAGGATCTATTTTTAAATCAAATATCAAATTTATTTTTTGAAGGGAAATTATTTTGCCAGTATCAAAAATGAGCAAGGTGAACTACAAAATGAAAAGGAAATAAATCATGATATTTAAATATATTTTGTCCAACTAAATGCCAATGAGATCAACAACATAAATCAAATGTAGGGATATTTTTTTAAAAAGTACCCAGATTAACATTATAAGAAATGGAGAATTTGGACAATACAATCCCAGAAATATAATATGAGCAAGCTATAAATGAAATTTTGAAGAAACAAATAAATAATGTGTACGGATGGAATTGTGAGTAAATTTTCTTAAATTTTAAAAGAATGGCTAATTCCAATATCACAGAAATTGCTTGGGGAAAAAAGTAAAATAAAGGAACCTAACAAATTATTTTTTTGATTCAATTTTTTTGTGATAATCAAGCTGAGAAGAATCAAAATAGAGAAAGAAATTTGAAGAGCAATATCTATAATGGTCATTGCTGCAAAAATTTAAATAAAATAATAAATTTGAAATAAAATAGAAACAAAGGGGATATAGTAACATCACATAGATGATAGATTATGGCCACACTGGGTTTACTTGGTCCAGTTTTAGGAAAATTATCACCATAATTTACTATATTAATAGTATGAATGACAAAAATAAAATGATTATATAAACTAACATAGGAGGGGGGAGAAAGCTTTTCATAAGATACAATACTGATTCCTGTCAAAAATACTAGATTATTTGTTGCTGTTTTTTAATCATTTGAGTCACATCTGACACTTTGTGACCATATTTGGGTTTTTTGGGGCAAAGATGCTAGAGTTGTTTGCCATTTCCTTCTCCAGCTTATTTTACAGATGAGGAAACTAAGGCAAACAGGTTTAAGTGACTTGCCTGGTGTCACTCAGCTAGTAGGTATGAAGCTTGATTTGAACTCAGATCTTCCTGACTCTAGGACCCTAGGAATAAATGGAGCTTTCCTTAATAAGATAAATAGTATTTATCTAAACCCCAGAGCCACCATGAGTTTTAATTAAGATAAACCAGAGATCTTTTTAACAAGATGAAGAGTAAAACAAAGATATCCATTATCACTATTGCTATTCAATATAGTGCTAGAAATGTTAGCTAGAGCAATAAGAAAAGAAAAAGAAATTAATGGAGTAATCATATGAAAAAAAGGAAACAAAATTGTAGAAGATATGATAATTTACTTAGAGAATCCTTAAGAGTTAACTGGGGAAAGGTTCAATATTTCACAGGAATCGTTGGAAAAACTTGAAAGCAATCTGGCAGAAACTAGGTTTAGACAACTAACAATGTATATAAACATAGCTCCAAATAAAACATAGCTTAGACATAAAGGGTAACATCCTAAAACAATCAATCAATAAACATTTATTAAGCACCTACTATGTGCCCGGCAAGGGAGTCAAGGAAAAATAACTTTTAGATCTATGGAGAAGAGTTCATGTACAAAGGATAGAGAGGGCCACAGGAGATAAAATGAACAATTTTGTTTAACCAAAATTAAGAATATTTTCAGACAAAAAAGCTGCTAAATTAGAATAGAGCATATCAATTTTGTTCATTGAAAATAATGAAATATGTATGCATATATGTATGTATGTATGTACGTATGTATGTGTGAAGAACCCTGTCTGCCCCTAGCAGTTAGTCATTCTTGCAAATAAAATAAATATGAATAAATTTGCACACATCTATACTTCATACAAACCCTACAAAATGATGCCCCAGGAAATTAATTTTGGAAACAAAACAAGTCCTTTAAATTGCCAGTTTTGACATGTGATTGTGTATAATCCTGTTAACCTTGCTAGGAGATCCAAATGTGATATTCAATTGTATCTCAATAATGTTTGCTGGTTTTTTACCACTGTTTGCATATCTAGTATAGACTACAGTTTTTGTAAAATTTTCTTCATTGTAATATTTCGTATCTATTAAGCAAATTTTAAGATGACCATAATAAGGAGTAAAAAGTGTGAAGAACATTGGAAATAGTTTAAGAAGGATAAAGGAGATCAACCAATTCTTTGCCACATATAATTTAAATCATTGTCAGAGTATATTGATTCTTACTAATGATGAAACATGCAGTTATAATCATTTTTGGAAAATGTCTATACGTTTTAATGTAGTGTTAACACAGAAAAAAATATTGACTGTTTCTTATTGTGGTCACTGATTATTATTTAAAAACATAAATATTATGAATAATTCAGAATAATATTATTTCGGAAATTCCTGAGACCCCTGATTTCTTGTTACTGAATCCCAAAGATTAAAATCTGTTAGGAATTTGGAAACACTTGATAAGACAATGTTGCAAGGCATAGTTAATTCCAAAGGAAAAACAGTTAAAATAGGGAATCAACCAAATGAAATCACAGTGGGGTATCACGAAGTCGCTGTGGCATAGTTACAATGTACTTGTGAATCAGCATTGGCTGCATTAAACATTTTCAGGATAAGCCTAGACCTTTAGGGAACCTCAGAATTGTTTTTTCTAGGCCTGATTTTAGGAAAGTTATAAAGTAAGTAGTTATCTTTTAGACAGTAATGGCTAGACCCAGAAGTATCATAATAACTAAAATATTTCATATTCTTTCCTTTATAAGATAATAAAATGTCTCAGTTTGTCCATGAGGGCCCTGGAGACATTGCCACGTGCAGTATATTTCATTAAATATATTTCGCATTTCCTAGGTGCACATTTTCCTAACTATAATTCATATTTCCTAAGTGTGCACTTAGGAAAATTTAACTTAAAAATTAATTTAACTTTAATAATTAAGGTAAAATATTTTATTTTACACACAGACACTGTGTCGCACACATATATGTATTTATACTTACAATATATGTGACGTTGGGCAATTTACTCACCTTCTTTAGCCTCAGTTAATTCATCTATAAAAAGGAATAGCATTTATCTCAGAATAACATGAGATTATAGGCATGTATACATACACATATATGTGCTTAATTGTTTACAAAGTGACCTATGTATACACACATATATGCATATACATAGGGCTGTATGTAAAATATACATGCATATATACACACATATATCAGAAGCCAGAAACCATTTAAGCGTAATATTATTGTTGTTCATCCTTTTTCAAAGAGGATCAGTGACATCATGGGGTGATGTCTCGACTTCACTGTATTTGAGTGAGGCAGAGTTGCAAAATGATCAGGTTCATTCTCTTCCAGAGTTGTCGAAGTCTAATGGCAAGACAAAAATTAAGACAACTGGTGATGGCACAGGATACAGTGGATGACCTTGGAGTCTTCAACGTTTGAACAACCTCTAAGCACTCCACAAAGCCTACTGAAGCTGCCTTTATTGCTCTTGGAACAAATTGTCCTCATGTGCCCACTCTACCAGGAGAAATCTTCATATGCTTGGGATAGCTATCTCTTTAACTCAATGAGGTTTTTTGAGGCCTGTAGGTTACCCTCAACTTGGTTTAGCCTATCTGCTGAGATGATTTACTGGAGTGTGTCTACTGCCCATGCTATAGCTTCTTGGAACCACAGGTGAGAGCTGTGTGACAGGCAGACACCAAAGGTAAATAAACAGCTCACCAGAGGTGCTAGTCTTCCCTGAAAACCTCAAAGCATAATAGCTGCTAGCCTTGTTAATAGGAAAGAAAGTCAATTTAACTACATTGTTTTTCTCTTCCTGTTTTCCTCTTCTGTAAGTCTGCATCACCAAGTCAAAAAATATTTAAAGTAGTGTAGAAGGTAGACAGAGTAATAATATGCATGTAGTAATTTGAAAACTTGTTTTAAAGAGAATTCTTTGATTTATCCTTAGGTTGTCGGTTTCACAAGATAAGACTGATATATGAAATGTTTCTTTTGGAAAGACAAGAGACTGAAGCTCAAAGGAGAATTCGGTTGAACTCCCCAAAGTATTCTTTGACTTATCACGGGCCCTATCAAAAGAACAGGATTGTTTTAGAACCCAAATGATAATTTATACAATATTTTATGGTTTGCATTTTACCTGTGTTTCATTTAGACTTCCCAACAACTTTGTGGGGATGTTGCAGTAAGGATTGTTTTCCTCATTTCACAGATGATGAAACAAGCTCAGAGGAGGTAAATGATTCGCCCAGAGTCACACACCTTTTGAGTTTCAAGGGCAAAATTTGAACTCATGTCTTCTAACTATGAGTCCAGTGCTCACTATGTTATACCATGATAGTCCTTTTTGGTTTTGTTTGTTTTTTTTAAGTTAAACTAGGTGTGTAGAAGACAAAAGATGTATTTTCAAAAGTGAGTGGGTCATTTTGACAAAAGGAGTTTTACATATATAAATTATAACTACTGCTTCTATCATTGCCATTTTCTACATAAGATCCTATTCAAGTAGATTGGGGCAAGCAAAACCATGGGTTTTTATGCGCAATCATTTATATTACTGAAAAATTATTTTAGCAAAGCAAAGGTGAATTTCAATTTTAGTTCTGAACACCTATATTCTAAACAATGTAGTTTTTCTTGTGAATGTCTGTGACTTAACAAATATTCTGAGAATCTGGACATTCATTCCTAATGTTGTAATTTCAAAACTCTAAAGTAATAGTTTGTGTCTCTCGTTAGTGGTGCTATACTTAATCATTAAAGCCTGGCTTTAAAAAGAAATGGTTGTTAGGAAAAAAAAATCATCTTTTCTGAAGAAGAGCATCATCACCTCAATGTTCTGTAAATATATTTCAAGTCATAATTATACTACTCGGTAAAAATCAGGTATAGAATGATATAGTCATTAAATACTAATCAAGATTTCCCAAAAAGATTATAAATAGCAATGGGAAATAACTCTCCAAAAGCATTTAGGAGGCTTTTAGTTTGTATTTAAAGGGATAATGCTGAGGCAACGTTCCAATTTTCATTAAAAATATGGTAGAATTGATGCTTTTTACGATAGTCAAGGGAAGTATGAAACTGAAATGTCACCTTTGAAAAGATTTCTAAGCTCACTGCATACATGTGAATGGGTTTGCACTGGTATCTCCCATTAGTTACCAGATAATTATTCAGGCATGCCGGATAGCTAGCACTGATTTCTGGAGCAAGCCTCCGAAACAGTTGTTTTGAAATGATCATATGAGTTTACTAGAAAATATAATTAATCAGTGTTAAAGCTGGGGAGGGGTTGTCTTCCAATCCAATAGTACCTTTTACATTCCTTTCATATTTTACTAAAGGCAAAAATTTTGTTTTTTTTTTATGGTCCACAATAATCCCTAAGGCACTCTGCCTCAGTTGTTGCTGTTGTTGTTTTTCCCTTCTTCATCACTTAAATCTCTTCTCTATAGCAGACCCATTGGATTTAGGTTTTGGATCCATTTCCAGATCTACCATTTATTGCACCAACACATTCAAATGGCAATACAATTCAAAATATCTGTAATTGGTCCACCTTTTCTCCTCTATAGGAAATGTAAAGGACTGAATCTGGGACCCATTTTTCAGGATGGCATTATTCTGGAAGAACTGGATGAATAATTTTGTAGAAATTCTATTTTATGCAATTTGCACATATGTGGAAGCACTATGAATGCATGCCATTTAAAATTTCACAAATTATGGTTTTGAAGCTAAAGCACATTTTAGAAATGGGAGTGGATTATAGGAATGGCAACTTTAAAAATCATCTTCTTTTGATCGTTTGAAAAGGACTTTTATAAAACCTTCCTCTCAATCTTGTTTTGGTAAAAATCTATTTGTTTTAGAATATAATTTGATGTATTTTCTTTCTTTCTTTAGATTGCTCTGTCTTGACCTATGAAAATGTACACAATAAGTTTTGGCCATGAAATTTGTTCTTATATTAATTGCACTGAGATACTATAATATTTTTCTCATGTCAAAAGTGTTTGAGGAACATAAGAGTTAAATAAATATTCAAAGTGTACTTCCTAGAATTGATCGCCCTATTCACTGCACAACCTTCCTGGATACCTGGTCTTTCTCTATCATGTTCCAGAAACCTCTTTATCCTGGAACGTGATTCCACCCCTAGAATTCACACATTCAAAAAACCCTTTACCCAAGGGGAGATTGGTGACTTATGACAACTGTATCTCTGAAAAAAAAGTGTACACAAGACTTTTAAGTTTAATATGCATCATTAAATTTTTTCCATCTATCACTTTCTTAAATCTAGACATTTAACAAAACAATAAATCAAGTCCTGATCTGTAGGATTTGCTGACTCCTGAGTTACAAATATTAACACTAAAATTTTAATAATAGGCTTACAGGACCTGGTAGGAGATGTCATCAGCTTATCCTTGCCTTAGCCCCTGATGCTTCTCCCTCTGATTGACTGGTTGCTCCTACAACCTCCATTTTAGGGAGGAGGCCCAGGCCAGCAATATCTTTATTCCTCTCCAGGTTATATTCCTGACTCTGCAGGTCTTTCTTCTTAATGCCCTCCATGGGAACTTTCATTTTTTCCTTCCTCTCTTTAGCTGTATTTTTCATGTGTTATTTTCTCCCATTAGATTATAAACTCCTTGAGAACAGAGACTGTCTTTCTACTTGCATGTATATTCCCAAAGTCTAGCATAGTGTCTGGCACATAGTAGGCCCTTAATAAATGCTTGTTGATCCTAAAGGTGTTATAGTATTGATATATTTTAAGATTGTAAACTAATAATAAGAATACTATTCATAGATATATCAATCAGATTTCTATAAATTTCAGAAAATTTCTATATTACCTCCAGAAAATATTCATTCTTTGTTCATGATCAGATTACAGAAAGAATCAGAGATTATATTCTCAACAGGAGAGACAAGATATTGTTTAACTTTTGCCTGCTTGAAGACCTACAATAAAGGGAGCCTGCTACATCCCTAGACAGCCCATGCTATTTAGGTATAGTTCTAATTGTGTAAATGTTTTCCCTTGACCAAACCTCAATACAGTAATACCAATCAAGTGATTTCCACCAACATCACCACCCCAATCTCCCAACAAAAATGGTTACATCTAACAGCTAACCATAACAACAATATATCTAGACTTTGATTTCTGTCCCATAGTGATAGTATTGTGTCAATTGTTACAGAAGACTCTTCTACAATAAAAAAAATTCAGCACAAGAAATCTAATTTTCTTGTATTGGCCATATAAAAGTTATTTACTGTAATGAAAAAAGCTCAGATATCATGCTTGTATCTTGTAGCATATGTACAAAAAGTGACCTAGGACAACTAGTCGTTCTAGAACCTTCATCCAGAATTCTTGGCCAGCAAGGGAATGAAGAAACCTAGGCTATTTTCTTCCTTTTATTTCTTTTTTTAATACAATAGTGGGAAAGTGTTGATTCTTATAGGTGGGAGAAGATGGGGACAAAGATTTGTCAAAGAATTGGTCTTCCTATCAGTAGCAATGTTGTTGAACATAAGTAATTATGAAAGTTATATCTTTAGAAAAATAAACCGCACTAGTTTTGGATTTAAAACCAGGCTCTGCCCTTCTACTAGCCTTGTGTCCTTGGGTGAATCATATAATCACTCTGGATATCAGTTTTCTTGTCTTTATAAATAGAGGTTCCCTACATTTAAGCAGTGCTTGCACAGGAGAGGTGGGATAGTTTGAGGAAATAGTTATGATTGATTTTTAGACGAATGCCCAGTGTCCCCTCTCCCAAGCCTGGTGTTGGTCACTTTGAACAATTATAACCTACCTATAGTCATACCCATGGCATCTGCTTCTCAGATATCAATAAGAAAATCCTCATTCAGTGTTTCCTATTTCACATCTAGAATTCAAAAGGTTCCCCTTGGAAGGTGGGCTTTGAGCCCCACAGATTGAGAGATGAGTAATACTCCTCCCCACCTCCAAAAGCCAATGCTATTTTTCATGAGGCAGACACGATGGAATGGGATATCAGTTAGCTTGATCCATTATCTTTGCCACCTACTTTCTCTTTCAATTCATTTTTCTATTTGTGTTGAGGGCACCACCATCCCTCTAGTCATACCAGTTAACCACCTATTAGTATGTGTGAAAATTATATTTCTATCTTCATGAAATGTTGCTTTTTAGAAGAGTTGATTACTTTTAATTAAAAATATTGTGATGTTGTTTCCTTTGTACAAATTAGAATAAAATATCCCTTTTAGTATTTCATTAAAGGCCCTAGTTGGAGATTTGTTTCCTTTGTGATTCACTCCTACTTGCTCTACTGTTGCAGTGAAAATAAGAAAATAAATATATTGTAAAGTACATTTTCTTCTAGTTTTGCATTTAAAGTAACAATGAAATTGTGATTATCATATCATTAGCTAAACCTCAAAGTTATGTTCTTAGACCAGTGTTGACTCAGGGTGATAATTTTCTATTATGGAAAGAGTACTTTATTTTGAGAGCAGAGTTATTTTTCTTTGACCATTTCTACTTCTTTCAGCTACTGTCCAGGAAGTCATTCCTTTTATTCTTTTATCTTTGGAGTTAAGAGCAGTCTTGGACCTAGCAGGAGAGCTGACAGCAGAGTGAGATGACAAATAGTAAGGTCAGCCATAGGCATTCTACGATGACAGGTCACATTGAAGTTATGTGATTGACTATAGGTGGCTCTCTCATAATACGTTGTTGTTCAGAATCCTCTGACTAAAAGTAGGATACTCCAAAAAACAAATAACTTACAGTACAAATTATTTGGTTCTTTCTTGATCAGAAGAGCTTTTATTGATATATGACTCTATGATTTAGAGAACACTGTTCTTAAACTACAGTCAACTCAACAAGCATTTATTAAGTTCCTCAGGGTGTAGAGGCTGCTCAACCACCTTTGGTGTCAACCTGTCACCCAACTCTCACCTGTGGCTCCAAGAAGCTGTAGCATGGGCAGCAGACAAAATCTAGTAAACCATCTCAGCAGACAGGCCAAACCAAGTTGAGGGTAATCTACAGGCCCCACCCCAAACCTCATTGAGTTAAAGAGCTATTTACCCCAAGCATGTAAAGCTTTCCCCTGGTGGAATGGGTGAATAAGAACAATTTGTTCCAAGGGCCATGAAGGTGGCTGAAGCAGGCTCTGTGAAGCACTTAGAGATTGTTCAGACATTGAAAACACCATGGTCATCTACTGCATCCAATGCCATCACCAGTTGTCTTGATTTTTGTCTTGACACTGGACTTTGATGACTCTGGAAGAGAATGAAGCTGACAACCTTGCAATTCTGCCTCATTTAAATCCAATTCATGTGCAAGTCAAGACATCACTCTCATGATGTCATTTGTCCACTTTGAAAGAGAAAGATAAACAACATTAAGTTTCTAATTATGTTCAAGGCACTGTACTAGGAGTTAGATATAAGGGCAAAAAATAAATCAATCCCTCCCTGCCTCTTTCTTCAAGATGCTTATATTTTACTATGAGGATAAAACATGTACAAAGAGGAATGTATACCTCCCTCCCTCCCTCCCTCTCTCTCTCTCTTTTCTCTCTCCATATGCAAAGATATATACTTATACACATATGAGCATGTGTATATATCCATATCTCATGTATGTATACATGCAAATATAGTATATTTTTCCACATATTATAGGTAATATGTGTGTATTACACACACACACACACACACACACTGAGTAATATTTGTGAGGGAAACATTAAAAGTTGAGATGTATAGCAATGTGATATATAAAAATCAATGTATCAGTGAATAAAAAGATATTGTGATAATTCCTGACCTATAATCTACAAATAAGAGAATAGATTTTTAAAATACTAAATTTAATTCCATTTAGCATCTATTTATTGTCTGGTATGTACAGTACACTATGCCAGATGCTTGGCATAAAAAGTTGAAAAGTGACAAGTACTTGGACCCTTAATGAACTTATGCTCTATTAATAGACAGGTTATAAACACAGATATTAATAATGCAAGCAATATGGCAAATACATGGGAAAAGGTAAACAGAGAGTTAGGAGGAAATGAAAGTAGGAAAGCAATTCTATATGTATATATGTATGTATTATGTATGCATACACACATATTTCAAGGTTTATAATATAGCTAAATTAGAGAATAGTGGGACTGTAGCTAATATAGAGGAAATATATAAGAGGAATAGATATTCTAGGATGTGTGGAATGTGCTAGATGTCTCAATTTTAATGTTCTAGGTGAAAATATATAGCAGGCAGGAGGTGGAGATGAAGCCTAGAGCAAGAGAGATAGAGTACATAAGTCGTAAAAATAAATTTGGGAGTCATATCCACAAAGATAGCAACTGAATCCATGGGAATGGATGGAATGAAGTGTCTTTTCTAATTCTACTTTTTTCACTTTAAGCAGGCATCATTGCTGGGTATATAGAATAGAAACTTGAAACAATTCAATTATCTAAATAATTTAGTAAAATAAGGCAAAATTTTGTCTTGAATGAATTCATTTTTCAGAAAAGTTCAATTTAAACAATAATTACCTCCATAATTCTCTCATGTCCACTTCTCAATTTCAAATGTAGTTTATATAATGAAGTGAAAGTTTCTTCCCATGCTTCCTCCTCTTCTCTTTGTGTGCCCAGCCCTCATATACTGTATTATCCAAAGCTATCAGTCAACTATGTTTATACATTTAGTTTGTTTAGGTGAACCCAGGATATACCTTATTCTTAAAAAATTCAAATCTTAAAATATTGAGTTCATACTACATGCAAAGCACTGTGTTATCCACCTCTCTAAACTAGTTTCTCAATTATACTATATTTTGAGCTAATAAAAGTATCAATGAACTATGCCCAAAGGACACTCAAACTGTGCATACTCTTTGATCCAGCAATACCACTATCAGGTCTGCTTCCCAAAGAGATCATAAAAAGAGTAAAAGGACCTACATGTACAAAAATATTTATATCAGCTCTTTTTTTGTGGTGGCAAAGAATTAGAAATTGAGGGGTTTCCTTTTAAATGGGGAAATGGTTGAACAAGTTGTGGTATATGAATATTATGGAACACTATCATACAATAAGAACTGATGAGCAGTAAATTTCAGAAAAAAAAGTTGAAAAGGCTTATATGAACTGATCCTGAATGAAGTGAGCAGAACCGGGAGAACAATGTACACAGTATCTGCAACATTGTGCGATGATCAACTCTGAATGATTTGGCTCTTTTCAGCAATACAATGATCCAAGACAATTCCAAAGACTCCTGATAGAAAATGTTATCCACATCCAAAGAAAGAACTGGAGCCTCAATGCAAATTGAAGCATACTATTTTAACTTCCCTTTTTTTTTGGTTCTTTTCTTTTGGCCTGTTTCTTCTTTCACAACATGACTAATATGGAAATACATTTCACTGATTGTACATGCATAACCTATATCAAATTGCTTACTGCCTTAGGGAGGGTATGGTGAGGAAGGGAAGGAGATAATTTGGAACTCATATTTTTTTTAAAAAGAATGTTAAAGATTGTCTTTATATGTAATTGGAAAAAAATAAAATACTATTAACAAAAACATCCAGAGGTACATTTTGAGTGAAAACTACATTAGGATAATGGGATTCATCTCTGACATAAAGGAATGCTCTTCTTTCCCATGGGAACTCAATTAAAATATCATGAAGAGAAGGCAGGGGCCTGGGGGTTGGGGACAGACTTCATTTTAGGAAGTTACCATATTGTGTGGAATCTTTAAACATGCTCCAAAAGATTGGCAGTAAATAGTCCCTCATAAACAAGCTATGAAAGCAGAAAATGTGGCTTCTTTTTATTATAACATATGGAGATAATGTAACAAAATATGGGTAGTTAAACAGCTACATTTTTGAAGCTTAAAGGAAATGATAATTTATGAAATAGACCAAAATTACCTTTCCTTGAAGAATAAGTCCAGGTAAGCAAGTAAGCTATCTATCATCTCAAGTATTCTAGATTTCTAGGATTGTAAGGTTAGTTTGTATTTTTTATTACTTTATTACATCATAATATGAAAAGGCTAGCTTTTGGTAAGACAACATTTCTTCTATAGATCAATATGCTAAATATTTTTAGCCAGATTTCCTGTATTGTGAAACAATCTCCCTCTCTCTCTGTCTCTCTCTCACTCTCTCTCTCTCTCTCTCTCTCTCTCTCTCTCTCTCTCTCTTTCTCTCTCTTTCTCCATTAAACACTATCAAAAATGATGTAGATATTAAAAAAGTCTTCGCATAAGTATTAATTGTTCGGGCATTCTTTCTTAGTTAAAAAGTGGGAGACAACGACAGAAAAAGAAAAGAAAAGACAAAAGGAGCAGATAGCTAAAATCAGTGGTATCCACTGCCAAAAAGAAGTATACAGTTGATGTGTGGCAGAGACAGACAGTCTTCTGAAAATGATCAGTGGCTGCAGAAGGCTGGCTCTAACGCATTCAATTGCACATTGCACTTTCATTAAGTCTCCAAAAGGGCAACATCTTAAACTATACTATTATGGAGGCATTTTTATCTTTGTTTTATTTTATACAAGGATTATCTAAATTTTTTCCTTTGAAAATGCCCTTTAAAATGGCTGTTACAATACAGGCCCACTTTTAACCTGTGACAGAGGGAGATATAAACAACAAAATTAGGAAATGACTTCAGACAGATGCATATCCCCTGAAAAGTTTTATGATGCACTAAAAGAGAACTTTCAGTCACTGTGTAGGATTTTCTGGATGATCAGAAAACAGTGCTGCAAGAAGCTAGAACCTTAGAAGAAGAAAAGGGAATAGATGAGATTCAGGTTTGAGAACTTTTGTGTCCCAAAGTAACTTCTTATATGCATTAAAATTCTGTGTGACGGGGTGGCTAAGTGATGCAGTGAGTAGAACACTGGACCTGGAGTCAGGAGGACCTGAGTTCAAATCCAGCCTCAGACACTTGACACACTTACTAGCTGTGTGACCTTGGATAAGTCACTTAACCCCAATTATCCTGCCTTCCTCCCTGCAAAAAGAAAAAAAATTAAAAAAAATAAAATTCTGTGTGAGTCAATAATGAAGACATACTTTGATCATTCCCTAAAAAATGGTGTCTATTGTCAATGTTATGACAATCTCCTACAGTACACCTTCCCATGTAATAGATGCTCAGTATACTTTGGTGGCCTGCTTGAATCTCCTTTTCATTCCCAGACTTCTCTTTTCTCACTCGTTTATATGTTTATGTCACAAGTTATGTCACCAGAGTGTTGACAACAAGCCTGTCAAATGTTTAGATGACATGGGATTCAGGAAGGATGCTAAGGAAATCATGCCAATTATTCTGAGGAAATGAAGGCTCAGATAGGGCTGGGTAATACATTTTAGGAAGGAAGACATTGGCATACTGGAAAGAATGTACAAGAGAACAAGCAAGATACTGATGGGTTTTGTGATATTAGAGGTCATAGAAGAATTTATCAAATCGGGTGAAGTGAGTAGAGCACAGGCCCTGGAATCAGGAGGACCTGAATTCAAATCCGGCTTCAGACCCTTGACATACTTACTAGCTGTGTGACCTTGAGCAAGTCACTTAACCCCAGTTGCCCTGCTTTCCTCCCTCAAATTTTTTTTTTAAAACTAAAAAAAAATCCAACAAATTGATATTAGCCAGGAGAATAAGAGATTGAGGGAAGACTAAATAGCAGATTTGAAGTGTTGTAGTGTAGAAGAGGCAACCAACAAGCTCTGATTATTTCTAAAGAGGAACAATGTATTGGAAGCTATAGAGAGGAAGAATTCATTTGAATAAGAAAACTTCTTAACAATTCAAACACTGCTAAAGTACAAATAGCTGCCTCAGGAAGTAGTGGGTTTCCCCTGTTTCAGAAGTTTGTCCAAAAGCTGGACATCCCACTTTTGGAGATATTGTAGAGGGAATTATTATATAGTTGTGGGTTAGACTAGATGATTCCTGATCTTCCTTCCAAATATGAAATTTTGTACTTATATAAAGACAAAGATATTTAGACCCAATGCTAAGAGAAGGTTTAGGTGGTAGGGAAGTTGAGAAGGGCTTGATTGTGTCATTTGACATAATTGTTGACTCATGTGAGAAGGGGAAATTGCCCATTGCATAGATTGTGACTGACTTTTTGAAGAGGAACCTGGGGCATGCTAAAATAAGAAGAGGTGGATGTGTGTGATAATATGATGGGAGAAGAAAGAAGCAAGAAAAGGACTTTGAGGGCAGTTGAGTGACATACATAATTTGTGCCAATGGTTCCCTATTCAGGGGCCTGTAGAAAGAAAAATTAGGCCTAGGTTACATGGCCAATGATAGAAGAACAGATGTTTTCTCCCATTGTTACAGCTTTTCAAACCATGCCAAAATAGGAAGGATACAAAGAGATAAAGGAATTTCAAATCTCTCCATAGTTTAGGACACCAAGAACATAAAGTAAAAATTCAATGAACAACGGGGAAGGCTAATCCCTGACTCTTAAAATGATGATTCAATGCCCTCTGTCCTGCTGCCCTGCATGCTGCATCAGAAGGCTGCCCACAGGCTTGAAACAGAAGGGAAAATAAAGAGATTTCTTTGGAAATGTACACAAAAAGACAAGTGTGAAAACAGAAGTCAAACAGAAGTGATGGTGGACAAACAGGCTTGACACATCATAGATTAGTGCTTGCAACAAATTATACTCAGATGAATAAATGTTTTGTGGAACAAACTATCAGAAAAAAGAGACCGCATGAAAAAAAAGAAAGGAGAGGAAGAATATAGAAAAGGATATATGATGAACTCTAATCACGTCAAGGTTAATAATGAAAGGAAAATAACTTATAATTCTGTCAGGAAAAAGAGAACCTACAGGGGAACATGGGTGCAGTGGCAAAAAGGACAGAATGAAACATGAGGAAAGTAAGAGGGAAATCTTGTTTCAGTGGTAGGAGAGGATAATGCTGATGAATGCTTTTACCAGGGAAAAGAATATTCTGTAAAGGGAAATGGGGCCCTTAAAATAGCCATAATACAAAAACTATTAAGACTAGGCATAGCAAATAAATCTTTTAAAATGTAAATTCCATGAGGAATACAGCCTTTAAAAGGACCAATTAGATGTAAGGACCATCATTCAAAGAATAAAAGTTGAGAACAGGAAAAATAGGAAGACAAATAATGAAGAGAATAAGGGAAAGAAATCTTTTTTTTGAAAGTTCAGAAAACAAAATAAGTGCTAATGAACAAAAGAAGCTGGAGGTGAAGAGGATATTTTACTTGATTACTTAACTGAGAGGAAAAACAAAGAGGGGGAAAATTAAATAACTAGATAACAGGAAGAGAGAAAAAGAAACTAATAAGTTAAGCAAAACTCCAAAACCAGATTAAAGGGTAACAAACAGAAGGGAGTTGAAGGTGAAGGGAAGAGAGCTGTGGGAATAGGGCCACCTTGAACTAGATTTAGGTAAAGTAACTAAAGAAGTATAATGCCGTGTTGCAGAAGAAGAGGGGAAAAAATTCTAATTTGGAAAAAAAATCATTACAGACAAATGGAGGAAGATATAAACCTAACACATAACTTCAAATGAGAATGGATTAAATGACCGAATAATAAAGAAAATAGGAACAGATTGGATAAGAAAACAAAACTCACAACAAGAAATATATTCTAAAAGTATACAGAATAAAAATGAATGGCCAGACAAACATACTATGAATCCAATGAATCAAAAAAAAAAAGCTGCAATCTTCCTATCAGAGTAAAAATATTAACAACAGAAATAAGAATAAAGAAGGAAATAGCATTATATAAAAACTAATATGAATATTAAACTTAGGCACTCTAAATATCTTAGCATTTAGATTTATAGACTAAACATTAACTATAAGAAGATTAATTAATAATATGATATTAGTGGGAAATTCAATGTTCCTCTCAGTTTAAAAAAAATTAACAGAGAGATAAATGAAAGAGAAAATATAGAATTGAACAAACTTTTGAGGAATATAGAACTAAAAGACTTCTGACATCTAAATGATACTGCTAAATATATATATGCATATATAATATGTACATAAATATGTAAATGTGTGTACATGTATGTATTTTAGCAACATATGGAAATTTTCTAAAATTGTACTGTGTTAGGGCACAAAAAATGCAAACAAAAATAAATAGCTAAAATAGCAAGCAAATTCTTTTACAATCCATAATAAAATATAATCAATTCAAGAACACAAACAAAAGACACAAACCCAAATGGAGACTCAACAATGAAAAACTGACTAAGGGGTTGGTCAAAGACGAAAATACAGAAACAATATACACTCAATTGGGTATGGAAATCTATCTTACCCTACAGGAAAGTAGGGGGAAAGGGAATAAGGTGGAGATGATAGAAGGGAGGACTGATTGGGGGAGAGGGTAATCAGAAGCAAACACTTTTGAGTAGGGACAGGGACAAAGGAGAGAATAGAATAAATGGAGGGTAGGATAGGATGAAGGGAAATATAGTTAGCCCTTCATAACATGACTGTTATAGAAGTGTTTTGCTTGACTACACATATATAACCTATATCAAATTGCTTGCCTTCTCAATGAGGGTTGGTGGGGAAGGAGGAAGGGACAGAATGTGGAACTCAAAATTTTGAAAATGAATGTTAAAAATTGTTTTTACATGCAACTGGGAAATAAGATATACAAGCAATGGGGCATAAAAATCTATCTTGACCTGAAGGAAAATAGAAGGGAAAGGGAAAAGAGAAGAGAGGGGGTGATAGAACAGAGGGCAAATTGGAGGAAGGAGTAATCAGAATGCATGCGTTCTTGGGGTGGGGAGAGAAGAGAGATGGGAAGAAAATTTGGAACTCAAAATCATGTGGAAGTGGATGTTGAAAACTAAAAATAAATCAATTAATAAACACAAATTCATTAAAAATTATGGAAACAATTTATAATTACAAAAAATAAAATAATAATGATGAAATGATACACCAATATTTCTGAGGAGCAGCTAAAATAGTATTTCAAGGGAAATCACAACCATATAAACTTTAACAAAATAGAAAAAAAGACAATTAATGAACTAAATATTCATTTAAAAAATAGAAAGCCAACAAATAAGGAAACCTAAAATAATCCCCAAAAGATATTAAAAATGTGAAGAGAACAAATAAATAGGAAGCTCAGAACCTTATAAAAATGATAAAAAAGCTGATTCTTTGAAAAGACTAATACAACTAACAAACTTCTTGTCAATCTTACTAAAAAGAAGGGAACAGATTATCAAATCAAGAAAATAGCAAGTAAGGTGGAATCATGACAAAACTATAAGTAACAACAAAGATGAGAAACTTCTATACATTACTATATACTAACAAAACTGAGAACACAAAATAAATATGGGACATTTTCAAAAATATATAACATCCCAAACTGAGAAAAGATCTGATCCAATCTCAGAAAAAGAAATAGAACTAATTGGAAAGGAGCTACAAAAAAGAAAAAAAAAAACAATTCCCAGGTTTCAAGCACCAACAAAACATTTAAAGAAAAATTATTACAAATACTATGCATATTACTCTACTAGATTCTTTTTCTATTAGATCCCTAATACCTAAATCAAAAGGGATAAAACTCAGGATAACTATAGACCAATATTATTACTGAATTCAAAAATTTTTAATAAAGTCTTCTCAGACTAAACTAATTCATCCAAGGTAATATTCATCATTGGTAAGTTTGATTTATACCAGGGATACAAAGATTATTCAACTTTAGAAAAATAATCAACATAACATCATATTAAAAATGAATACATCCAAAACCACATGTTAATCTAAATACACACAGAAATAGCCTTTGGTAAAGTCTAAAATTCATTTATGGCAACATTTTTACAAAGTTTCAACATTCTAACTTTTGATTTTAAGATGAATATAACCAAAAGGATTTATGATTGCCTGGGAATTGGGGAATCCCTCTATCATCTAGTTAGAGAAAGCTACTATTTAGAAGACAAGCCTTTGAACTTTGCTTGAAGTGGAAACTCTGCATATCCAATTAGTTGTTGTTTTGCCATCATTATTTTCAGTCTTTCCTATGTCTGTCTCTTTTTCTACTTTCTCAGCCACCACTCTGGTGTAAGCCCTCATCACCTCATGCTTGAATGTTACAAAAAAAAATTATGATAGATGTCTCTGTCTCAATTCTCCACTCCAATTTGCCAAAATGATTTTCCTAAAGCAATTTTGACTGTGTCACCTACATTCAATACACTCCAGTAGTTTTCTAATCTCTCCATAATCAAATATAAAATACTCGTTGGCATTTAGAGCACTTCACTACTTGACCTGGCCTACCTGTATAGTCTTCTTACATTTTACTTACTTCTCCAGATGTTCCTAAATTCTAGTTCAATCTTCTATCCACCACTCAATGTTATGTCTTTAGTATCAGTAAAATTTTTTAATTAAAAAATTAATACTGGATTGCCTAGGGGGTGGAGCCAAGATGGCGGCTGGTAAGCAGGGACTAGAGTGAGCTCCGTTACCGAGTCCCTCCAAAAACCTATAAAAAATGGCTCTGAACCAATTCTAGAATGACAGAACCCACAGAACAGCAGAGGGAAGCAGGGCTCCAGCCCAAGACAGCCTGGACAGTCTCTGGGTGAGGTCTATTTCACACGGAGCTGGAAGCTGGGATCTGGGAATGGAGTGGAGCAGAGCCCAGCCTGAGTGGCGTGGACCATCCAGACCAGAATCTGGGCGGAGGGGGCCCTAGCGCCCTGAATATGTGAGCTGTGGCAGTTACCAGACCCCCTCAACCCACAAACACCAAAGACTGCAGAGAAGGTTAGTGGGAAAAGCTGCGGGAGTGGAAGGAGTTCAAGGTTCAGCTTCCAGCCCCGGGGGCAGCGGAGGTGGGGCAGCTACAGCTGTTGTTACTTCTGGCTCCAGGCACACCTGGTGGGAGGAATTAAGTGGTGGATCAGAGCAGGGGTGCACAGCCTGCCGAAGATCTAAGCCCAGTTCGGGTTGGGGGTTCTTGGGGAAGGAGCAGTGCGGGTCTGACAGAGCTGGCACCTCCCCCCCAAACGTGGAACATAGAACTCATTAGTCTACAAGCAGTCATACCCCACTGAAAAACTCAACGGTCAAGTTAGTTGGTTGGGAATATGGCCAGGCAGCGAAAATGTGCCCAGATTCAGTCTCAGACTTTGGATTGTTTCTTTGGTGACAAAGAAGACCAAAACATACAGCCTAAAGAAGACAACAAAGTCATAGAGCCTACAACAAAAGCCTCCAAGAAAAACATGAACTGGTCCCAGGCCATAGAAGAACTCAAAAAGGATTTGGAAAAGCAAGTTAGAGAAGTAGAGGAAAAATTGGGAAGAGAAATGAGAAGGATGTGAGAAAACCATGAAAAACAAGTCAATGACTTGCTAAAGGAGACCCAAAAAATACTGAAAAATACACTGAAGAAAACAACACCTTAAAAAACAGACTAACTCAAATGGCAAAAGAGCTCCAAAAAGCCAATGAGGAGAAGAATGCCTTCAAAGGCAGAATTAGCCAAATGGAAAAGGAGGTCCAAAAGACCACTGAAGAAAATAATACTTTAAAAATTAGATTGGAGCAAGTGGAAGCTAGTGACTTTATGAGAAATCAGGATATTATAAAACAGAACCAAAGGAATGAAAAAATGGAAGACAATGTGAAATATCTCCTTGGAAAAACCACTGACCTGGAAAATAGATCCAGGAGAGATAATTTAAAAATTGTTGGACTACCTGAAAGCCATGATCAAAAAAAGAGCCTAGATACCATCTTTCAAGAAATTATCAAGGAGAACTGCCCTGATATTCTAGAGCCACAGGCCAAAATAGAAATTGAAAGAATCCATCGATTGCCTCCTCAAATAGATCCAAAAAAGAAATCTCCTAGGAATATTGTTGCCAAATTCCAGAGCTCCCAGATCAAGGAGAAAATACTGCAAGCAGCCAGAAAGAAACAATATGAGTATTGTGGAAACCCAATCAGAATAACCCAAGATCTGGCAGCTTCTACCTTAAGAGATCGAAGGGCTTGGAATGCGATATTCCGGAGGTCAATGGAGCTAGGATTAAAACCTAGAATCACCTACCCAGCAAAACTGAGTATCATGTTCCAAGGCAAAATATGGATTTTCAATAAAATAGAGGACTTTCAAGCTTTCTCAGTGAAAAGACCAGAACTGAATAGAAAATTTGACTTTCAAACATAAGAATCAAGAGAAGCATGGAAAGGTAATCAAGAAACGGAAATTGCAAGGGACTTACTAAAGTTGAACTGTATTGTTTACATTCATACATGGAAAGATGATGTGTATGATTCATGAGACCTCAGTATTAGGATAGCTGAAGGGAATATGCATATATATATATATATATATATATGTATATGTTTATGTATATATATATAAGTGAATGTGTATGTATGTATATATGTATGTATGTGTATGTATGTGTATATATATATGTGTGTGTGTTTATATATGTATGTGTATATATATATATGTAAAAGAGAGAGCAGACACAGGGTGAGTTGAAGATGAAGGGAAGATATCTAAAAGAAATAAAATGAAATTAAGGGATGAGAGAGTAACATACTGAGAGAGGGAGATAGGGAGAGATAGAATGGGGTGGATTATCTCACATAAAGGAGGCAAGAGGAAGCACTTCTGTGGGAGGAGGGGAGAGGGAAGGTGAGGGGGGAATGAGTGAACCTTGCTCTCATCAGATTTCGTCTGAGGGGGAATACCATACATACTCAGTTGGGTATCTTACCCCACAGGAAAGAAGAGGGAGGAAAATAAAAAAAAATAAAAGGGGGGGGATGATGGAGGGGAGGGCAGATGGGGGTGGAGGTAATCAAAACAAACACTTTGGAAAGGGGACAGGGTCAAGGGAGAAAATTCAATAAAGCGGGATGGGTTGGGAAGGAGCAAAATGTAGTTAGCCTTTCACAACATGAGTATTGTGGAAGGGTTATACATAATAATACATGTGTGGCCTAGGTTGAATTGCTCGACTTCTTAGGGAGGGTGGGTGGGAAGGGAAGAGGGGAGAGAATTTGGAACTCAAAGTTTTAAAATCAGATGTTCAAAAAAAAAAGTTATTGCATGCAACTAAAAAATAAGATACACAGGTAATGGGGCATAGAAATTTATCTTGCCCTACAAGAAAGGAAGGGGAAAGGGGATGAGAGGGGAGGGGAGTGATAGAGGGGAGGGCTGACTGGGGAACAGGGCAACCAGAATATAAGCCATCTTGGAGTGTGGGGGAGGGTAGAGATGGGGAGAAAATTTGTAATTGAAACTGTTGTTAAAATCAATGCTGAAAACCAAATATGTTAAATAAATAAATTTAAATTTAAAATATATATATATATATATATATATATATATATATATATATATATATATATATATATATATATATATATATATATATGATACTGGACATAAGGACAAAATCTGATTGTTTTCCTCCCTTATCTCAGATTTATGTCATAATGTTTTCTGGGACATCATTTTTATACATATTAAATTCTAAACATGTTCTACAAACTGTATGTTCTAATCTGTAACATGTTGGGAAAAAAATGGAGTATTTTTTATCAGAGTAGATAAATTTTAACTTTTTCTCCTACCTCTAAAGGAAAAAAAATATTAGAGGAGACATACTTAAAATGGTTTATTGGGAATATTGTTATTAAAACGCCACCCTGAATAAAACATTTTCCCCTTTTCCTCTTCCTATTTCACTTAAAATTTGAGTAAAGGAAATACTTAACTTTCCAAGTCTTATAAATTTATAGTTTTTAGAAATTAGGGGACCTACATATTTGTGCTTTTTTTTGCAGTTCACAAAATGTGGATTAAACAAAATTCTGTTTACTCTTCCAATAGTAATGTCTTCCACACACAATTCTACCTCCTCACTGAACTTGAATTCTGTACTTTTTTTAGGAATTTTAATTTATTCCTGAGTATATATATATATATGTATATATATGTATATATATATATATATATACATATATATATATGAAATTAATCCCCTAAAATGTACCAGATGTCAATAAGCTAACAGAATGCCCACAAGATCAGCCAATATGTGTATTCATTCATCCTCTGAAACAGCAGTGAATCTTTAACTACAGTAATAAGATGTGTCCCTGTAAATGAATGAGACCAGGATGGGATATGCTTTAATGATGACATACAAACAGTATTATGAAATAACATTTAAAATTTTTTCATAATTATCTCGGATTTTTGTTGTAATTCATTCAGGGAATAATTCAAATATGTGTCTCCCAGGGCTCTGACAATAGGGTTGTAAAGAGCAGGGCTAATTGTGTGACATTGGGCATGTGTCTGAGGCTGAGATACCTCATTGGTTAAATCAGGCTTGGACTAATTGAGGTCTATGGTCTTTTCTATATCTTTGAAGTATATGGTACATTTCTGTGCTCAAAACCCAAAATGAATCGTTTTAATAATTATTACCTTAATATATATACTGTCAAGTAATATCCAGTATTACTTAGGCATGACCTGAGAATTTTGATATGAAATACCCAATTGATATAAAAATGCCATATGAATATTAAAATATTTATTTAATGCAGTCATTCTTAATCTGGGGTCCATAGGTCCATGAATAGATTTGGGGGATCCATGAACTTGAATGGGGAAAAATGTATCTTTATTTGAATATAATTGGTTTTCTTTGTAGTCATATTTTAGTATTTTAGTTTTTGCATTTGAAAGGGTCCATAAGCTTTGCCAGATGACAAGTAGAGTATATGACGTAAAAAGGTTAAGAAACCTTAATTTAATGCTTTTAGAGTCAACGCTTTTTTGTTGTTATCCTTTGCCTGCATATTACTTTACACATAATCAAAGGTCAATATTTTAAAAAAATAGAAAGTTATGTCCATGTTTTCATCTTAGACTTCAAAATTCTAGATATTACTATTTGATGGTTCTAATAAGGCATACAAATTGTCTGTATACATATATACACATACATAAAAGCATGTGTATATGTATATATACATATGCATTTTTACTACAACATGTATATGTTTGTGTACATATACAGATATATGTATGCATATATGTGAGTTTTTAACATAATATACGTGAGTGTTACAGTGAAGCTGAAATCTTTTTTGTTTCCTAGAAGCTTTTCTAATATAATGGACTTCCATCATTTCATCATCTGTCACCATGTTGTACTGGGGCCCTGTTACATGTCATTTCATAATATCTGTTCAGCAGTATCGAGGACAATTCTAAAGAACATATGAAGGCATTAGTTAGATAATACTTAAATGCAAAGCTTTTATCTTACATCTTGGGTGAAGTGTACAGCTTTGAACCACAATGAAATATTTTCTTATAAAAAGTATATCTGCAGAGTATGTAACAAAAGTGAAGAAAAAAAGATAGATAATCCTGGTGTTTCACTGATCTTCGCAGTGTATAAAGATAACTAAAACAGAGGGCTCCAGGGGAACAGAAAGATACTCTTTGGGTGATTTATGGATGGATACTGGCAAGAATTGCACATGAAAAGCTATGGATGAAATCTAATCTATATTATGGAGGAATTCCCATCTATGAAATCACAATTCCATTGAAGCATCATGGCATTGTGATTCAAAATTTCTAGACAGGAAAATATTTACTTTATATGAAATTGTTTCCTTTGAAGACATAAAGTATTTAAATAAAATGGTATAATCTATCCTTTTCTTTCATGTTACTTCGTAAGATCAAAAGAACTTATGTTTAAATCAGGAAGGGACCTTTGTGGGGTTATCTAGCCCAGCTCCCTCTTTTTGCAGATGGAGGGACTAAGGCCCAGAGATATTGAGTCACATAAAGTCACACAAGTATTAAGTGGAAGTCTTGGGATTTGAGTCCAAATCTTGTACTTCTTGTTTTTTCACTCTACCATGTGCCTCCCTCATAACTTTAGTTGTCTCCTCCTTTCTTGTAAATTTAATTCATCTAAGATAATGATGCTGCATGATTTTCCGTCCAGTGGCAACACTAGCAGATACTGCTAAATCACGTTCTCTCTGTGAACTCAATAAAACTTATTTTATTTGTTTATTAACCAGAGAAAAGCTTAGAATCAGCTGTTTTTCATTTAACTCTTTCAGACTAATAGTATAATTTCTTGTAATCGTCCTTAAAATAAAATTTCATTAAAATAAATAAATGAGATCTTATATCATTTGACTTACACAAATAATCATTTTTGTCATTAGAGCAAAAGCTATATTTTAGTTGTTTTCCCAGTTATTAATTGGATACTTTTCTTGACTACTTCATTTATTCTAAATTGCTCGATAGGTGTGCCTGAGTTGCTATAACTCTGTCAGAGACAGAGGAGGGATTGAATGTTTTATACAAACTCTGTAAGAGAATAGCATCCACTTTCTCGAAGTTTACAGGAGTATTAATTCAAGTTCTGGTAACTACAGTATTTTTTCTCCAAATGTTTGGATTGGGTTTTCTGACAATCAGTATCACATTGTTTCTCTCTATTGTGAAGAATATAGAAAGGTGAAAAGTATGGATCATAACATTACATATATAGCCTGAGGGGGAAAAGACCTCTTTCCTGAAATATATATATTTTTCAGAGTTTTCATTAATAGGTGAAATGATTGTGATAGATCTATATATAGGTTCTCAACACACATATGTATAGATAATAGATCTATCTAATATATCTTTTTGAATGGTACAGTAACAGGAAATAGATGGATAGATAGATGGATAGATACACACATATGTATACATGTGTGTACATATACACATATATGTATGCGTGTATACTTGGATATTGATTTACATATAGATATACCCTATAGCCATACTATTCAATATAATACTATTCAACAAGATATACTTTGACAGTGCCATGAAGTATGGATTGGAGTAGGGAAAGTCTGGAAGCCAATTGCTGTTGCAATGCTTTCTCAGGTGTGATGGAGGTCTAAACTAGGGTAAAAGAATATAAAAGTTAACTAAGCAATGTGATAAAACAATAGTGCCCTGGCCTTTGGATGAAGGAAAGTGATTGAACACAAGGAATTTCAGTGCTGTTTGGATCTATGAAAAACAAACTGGCTCCAATCTGAAGTTACTAAGCTTAAAGTCAGTTCTGGAAGAAGGAAGGACTGAGGTTTTGAGGAAACTCTGAGCCCTTGATGAGTCATATTCACTCCTTTATAAGTATAAGAAATGCTGGAGGGAATTTCTCATCTCTGCTTCCCTGACAATGGTGTTTTCTTGCAAAAGTATATGACTATAAAAGACATATACTTGTATTCAGCCTTAGATTTTCAAGAATGCTACTTCCTGAACTCTGACATTCACCGTAGAGGAAAGGGGATTCTGAATTCACTGTATAACATGATCTCAGAATCTAATTTTCTAGTGGAGAAAGGAAATTTTTGAAGCCCTACCAAATTTAAGAGCTGCCATTTAAAATTTCCTGTGTTAAAGAGTTCCAGGCACTGGATATTCTGAAGAAAAAAAAGGCTCCTCATGTATCATATTCCTTAGAGAAAGAAGACAGTCCACAAGTCTCCTTTACTTTCCTGATTCCTCCTCCTTCTACTTGGAGAATTCCAGCTAGGCCAGAAGTTTGAGTTGGTGAAAACTACAAGCAAACACTGTTGATCAGTAACCCAATGAAGTATATCTGGTAGAGACTGAGAAACCAAGTTCAGAAGGAGCTATATGAAGACATTAATGACATTGAATCTCTATAGTTGAGGCTTGTTACCAATCCTTGTACATATCTTGCTCACAGGTATTCCCTACACATATGCCTATTTTCCTCAGACCTCTAAATATATCCAGTCCTTACTAATGTTGGGTACATTTTCCAGAGAGTGCATATCAGGTTAACTGAGAGATAATTTTTTTTTCACTTTAGGACATTTCAGACAATGCCTTTTCTATGAGTTAATTTTGTCCTCCAACTGATGACTAAAGGGTAGGTTGTTTTCTGTCTCCAATATTCAGTACAATGGCTGCCACATTACATGAACTTAATAAATATTTGTTAATTGATCGACTGCATGGATTGTGTACAAGAAATGGTATGCAGCATCATTCAAAATACATGCTAATGAAAGGAAATAGTTTGATACATCATGAAAGCTAGAACTGACAGATTGATAGTCTGAGGGCTGTAACAATGAAAGGGCTTGAGATCATGAGACAGATTCTTTATGGAGAATGTATGGGAAGATGCACGTAAGGGCTGACCACAATGAGGAAATGTAATTGACTGACTGATTATGATCTGCATCATTATTAGGACTAGCCATATAGAGGAGAGATAAGATCCACTGAAATTCAGGTATCTAGACATTGAATACTACTAAAATAAACTAAAACAAAATGTTTAGATTACTTTTAACTGGCTTCTGTGAGATGTGATGAAATACTTGGTTTTAATGATATCTGCATAACAATGTAATTTAAGTTTTTTAAAATATTTATGTTAAATCAAATTGGATACGCAGGTGTTGCATTTTCTCCTCATAAAAATTCTCCTATGACAAGCAGAACTATGCTTTTCAATGGAAGTGGAAACAGCAATCAAGGCAGTGCTGGGATTCAAATAAATTAACAACTGGTTCTCTACCCTATTGACCATTTTTTGTTTTGTTTTGTTTTGTTTGGAATCAGTCATTTAGTAAGCATTTATTAAGTGCCAGACAACCTCAGACCAAATCATGCATAAATCATTAACCATGTGAGTAGGGAGCAGATCTCAAGTTTTTATTTTCGCTCATCCTATATTTGACATCATCTGGGCTGACACTTACTTCACAGAATTTCAGAATTAGTAGGTACCTCAGTGGCTAGCTAATCTGGATGCCTTCAGAACATAACAAAAAACATAGAAGGCCCACCGGAAACAGATGCTTGAGCCATTCTCCATCACAAATAGAGTAAAGCTCTCTCCTCACTAGTCTCCCAGATCAGTTTTTTCTCCCACCTCTTTCCCTCCAATTCATCCTGCAAACTACCCAATGAGCCAACCTTCCTAAACTGTCATTATCATCATGGGGTCAGAGATTTAGAGCTGGAAGGAACCTCTTAGATCATCAGCTCCAACTCCCATATTACTCAGATTAGAAACTGAAGTCTGGATAAGTTAAATGACTCATTCAAAGTTATGCCCTACTGGCTTTCTAAAAAGAATTGACACCTGTACCACCCACCTGCACTCCCCTTGTCTCCTGACTCCAGAGACTATTCTCAAGTTGTGCCAAGTGAAGAGCAGCAGGTATCATGTGCCAAAGGACCTCAAGAGTGAAAAAGCTGAAAATAAACACAGGCTGTGAAGGAGAAATAAGAAAGTTTTGGGGTTGATTCATTTCATTCATTTATATACTCATTCATTCATTCATTTATTCATATACTCATTCATTCATGGAGTGTCAAAGAGGATATATATAAATCTGACTGGAGTCTATGAGCAAATGAGGTTTATTAAGAGTTGTCATGGTCTCTTCATTAGCCCATCTTCTCATTACCAGGGCCCACTGAGAAGGGAACCTGAACTTTCTAGCTTGCTGGTGGGGGCTGTCTTACTCCACAGGTGCCAAGCACTTCCGTTTAGTCTTTTCAATGTTATCGTGGTGTGCAGCTATGCTTGAGGGGAAGAGATAGGAGGGCTGCTGATTACAAGTGCCATTTTAACAACCAGTTTGCTGAACTCAACATAAAATTAGGTATTGGTCCTGAACCGGTGTGAACTAGCTGAATTCCACCACTGAATCAAGGTATGAGTAATCATGAAGTGCTTGAAACATGCTTCATACTCACATTAGTATGCCATTAATGTGTACAACAACATTCAGCTAAGTGGAAATGTGATGGAGTCAGGTAGGAAACATCTGCATCTTGTAGGAACAAGTGGTGAAAATACAGATTAATTGAAATGAATAATAAATGTGTTTGTAGTTACAAAAATGCTGATACTTTAGATTGAGAAACCATTTTGATATATGTTGTCTCAAAATTTTCAGATAGTTAAGATAGGTGGAGAACTCAAGAATAATTGCCACCTCATTGTCTTTAAATATCATCTTTTATGAATGTTTTAGGAACATATTTGCCTCAGGCCCACACCAGAAAATGGGTGAGCCACAGGTTTTCAAATTTCCTCCCTTTTCTATCAAACCCTAAATACAAAGCTAGGCAGCTTTGTTAGACATTCAACACTGCTAATTTTATTGAGATTTTTTTTTAATGGAAAAAAATGGATTTGACGGGCAACGACTGGTTCCACAAGCAGCCTAAAGTCAATTTTCAAAGACGACATTGGGTGGAATAGCCAGAATTTTCAGCTTGAAAATTGAAAAAGCCATGTGGCTTTTCTCCAGTGTGGCTATATATTTCATGGTAGGTCTATGTATGTTATTGTGGCTTTGGAATGAATCTGTCTGATGTATCTACTTTAATTACAAGAATCATTTTCTACTTTGAATGATCATTTAAAAAAATAGATGAGATCGTGGTGTGTTACGAGGTGACTAAGATGGCAGCATAAGCTCAATTAGGCATTCTTAGTAGAGAACATCCAGAGTTGACTCTACAAGTAAATAAAGTAGGCAATAACCATATCCTAAGTTGTCATTTTTGGAATGCCCCAAAGACTCCATGATTAAAACACAGATTCTCATGGAGACAAGAAGGTAAAATGGAAAGGACAAAAGGCTATACATTAATAGACACAATTTCAGCTACTGATTTTGCTTGTGTAACCTTAAGCAAGTCCTTTACTTCTCTTGCTCTTGTTTGTCTCATCCATTAGATGAGGCACTTATACTCTAATATTTGGGCCTCCCTGCAAACTCTAGAATTATAATAGTCAGAGGACTTGTTCTCACATGTAGCTCATACCTCTTTTCTTTTAGGAGAATCAAGATATCATGTTACATCCAAAAAGCTTGTAGTGGATTTCACATTTATTCACTTGGGGTTGCTGGTCGTTATTTGAATACCCTTTCTCCTTAGCCTGTATTAGTTTAACAGATGCACTTCAGAAGGAATAAAATGGAAAATTAAAAAAGGAATCTTAAAATTCAAGTATGAAGCTAGAATAATAGATTTAAAGTTAGATGGAACTTTATAGGACTTTGAGTCCTTACCATCTATTTGCTTCAAATTGCCCCCTGCTCAGAAAGCTCCAATGACTCCCTATTACCTTTGGATGAGACACTAACTCTTTAGTTTGACTTTAAAACTGGCTTTACTCTCCCTTTTCAAGTTCATCATATATTTCTTTACCTCACAAACTCTACATTCCGGTCAAACTGAGGTATTTGCCATTCTCTCTGTATGGCACCCATTCCCATTCCCATTGCTCAGGATATCCCTCTGCCTAGAATGTCCTCTCTTCTCACTTTCTCTTTTTTTTTTCTTCTTCAAGGATCAGCTCAAGTACCAAATCCTACTTGAAGGCTGGTCATATTCCCACAGTTGCTACTGACTTCCCTAAGAAATTACTTTGTAGTTACTTCATGAATATTTTGTAACATGCTTCTGGGTCAGTCTGCCCTGCCCTCTTTAGCCAACGAAGGTAAGCATCTCCTTAGCTAAGCTCTGGAATATTTGGAGGGGAGTTTTGCTGAACTTTCTAGCCAAGGTGATGAGACTAGAAATGTTACTCAAGCCAGTAGCAGGCAGAAGAGAGTCAGAAATGGAAGGAATAAGGAGGAAATGGAGCAGGGGTCTGAGGTGGTGCCCAAAAGCTGAAAGAATGGTGACTTGTGGGATTGTAAACTATGATAGATGATCCTCTACCAGTCTCAGGTTCCCACTGTATGACAAAGGAATACAAAGAAACAAAATGTTCTCTGAAAACCTGAAGAACCAACCCAGGTTATATGTTCAACTCCCCTTACCTTTGTGCCTACCTGTTTGCTTTGTCGAGAAAACCTTTAAAATATGGTCCTTAGATATATTTTATCCATTTTATGCTGATTTTCTCTTCATATAAATATATGTAGTTGATCAGAACAAATGGATTTTGTTGTGTCTAATTTAAAATTCATGCAGAGTATACTAAGATATAACATTGAAACATCTCATGGAGCAAATGTTCCACGGTGCTGTCATGTTACAAAAATCACCTGGGGACAATATCAAGCCAACCTTGATTTCATTTTATTTTTACAAAGAATCTGGTAGACTTTATTTTTAAAAAGGGCAGATAATCTTAATAAGGAATCTGGGACTGCCTTTTCTTTCTAGATAGAGCATGATTATAATGTCTAGCATGGCAGGAACCTAAGGCTAAAAATTTTTTCTCCCTACTACCTCCAGAGCAGGGGTTAGGGGGCAAGAGAGAGACAGAGACAGAAACACAGAGACAGAGAGAGAGGAAAGAGGGAGATGCTTAAGGAGAATATATTGCCCAGTATGCAGAGATACAAAGGAGAAGTCTGTGAGGTTTTCAGCTACATCTCTTTTTAGTTGGGAGTGGTGGGTGTGAGGTTCCAAATAGGTGGGCACTAGTGACATCTAGGAGTACCACTTACAAGTGTACATGTTTCCCCCAAAAGAGTGTCTTCGAGGACATGAGCTTCTTTACTTTTCTCTCAGCATCCCCAGTGGCAGCAGGCTATGATTGATAGTAGTCAGTATTGGAGTCAGGAAAACTTGGTTTCAAGTCCTAGTCTGACAGATGTTGACTATGTGAACCTAGACAAATTGCTTAACCTTTCAGTGCCCCCCAGACAATGCTATAAGACTATAAGTAACAGAACGGTTGCCAGTCTGAGTTGACAAGCGAATTGTCTCCCTAAAGTTTCCTCTGTAAATGAGATCAAATTTCTTCTGAACAACAATAACAAAAAATACCAAGTGTCTAGTTAGCATAGCACTGGGTTATAATGATAATGATAATCTTGCATTTATATAGTGCTTACTATGTGCCAGGTACTGTGGCAAACACTTTACATATTATCTCATTTGATCCTAACAACAACTCTGAGGGGTAGGTCATATTATTATACTTATGTTGTATTTCAGAAAACAGGGATTAATTGATTTGCCCAATGTCAGCCTAACATCAATACAGCTGATGTGTATCTGTTTCCAGATTTCAACTCAGGTCTTTCTGACTCTAGGAGAAGTGTTCTATGAACTGTAGCTGGCATTTATATTACTTATTTGTTGAATAGATCTTGAATAGAAAAGATGAGGAAGTTCCCTTGTCATGGAGGGAAAATTTAGGTATTAGGCTGGAACAGAGTTCAGGTAGCCTGAAGGGAGGATAGTATGAAGTCTTTTTCTTGGAAAGATAAGCTAGGTGGAATTGAATTAAATTATTAATAATTTAGGGCCTTTATTCCTAAAGAATCTGGAAAAATACATTTTTTCTTGTTATATACAAACAAGACTATCAAACTCTTAATGTCTCTGGAATATTCAGAGAACTTTCATACTGGAAAGAATCTATCAGTTCTAAAAGGAGAGAACTCCTTCCTACTATGCTGGTTGCAAAGGCCATCAAGGGGCCCAAGTTTGCATGTGCATGAAATCTCTGAGAAGAAGATCTCTTGGAGAAGAGCAGCCCAAAAGGTAATACAGGTTTTTCAGTTTCGAAGACCATATGGTAGAGAAGGAAGGGTAATGAATTGCCAGTGTCATAAGTACTGGTAAACTGCTATTCATCAAATACAGGGAATTCCCAAAGCTAAGCTGGTAGCTCACAGTCTACAAAGACAGTAAAATAATGGGCTGAGGTTTCAAGAACTGTGAGGATGTCCTGAAATAATTGAGAGACTGATGCAGGAGTGGGACTATGCTAGGCTTAAAGGTATTTATTCTTAACTCTCTCTCTCTCTCTCTCTCTCTGTATGTGATGGACCCCTCTAGTAATTTTGATGATCTGTAATCATACATCATATCATGCGTATATTGGTATTTAAAAGGTGGATTTTGGTTTTCAAGTTCACCTTGTACTCATTATGATCTTATGCAACCTCCTAAGTGCAATACATATAAAAACCTTTTAGAAACACATATATTGTAAAGTGTAATATTCCTGAACAGCAATAGCTTTTATGGATAGGGAACCTTCAATTTTAAAAACATTTATCACTGTAAATTCATAATGGAAATTATAATTAGTTCTGAAGCATCAACTCAAAAGGAATTATGATGTGAACCCATGTGGTTCAAAGTTCAGTAGGTGTTCAATGCAGTGCTTTATGCCAACAGGTGAACATGTTTCACCTACTCTAAAGTAATCTCTTTGTCACATAAAATGAGAATCCACATTGAACATGGTAATTAGTGACATAGTCACCTTTATATGTGCGAAGTGTTGGGAGAATGGCAGTAACAGCATTCATAGAATTTAATAGTAGCTTTTTCAGGCATTTGCAATTTCAGAGATTTCTGGCAGATCCATTGGTTCATTAAGTTTCAATGAGATGTTTAGTAGGCAAATGAAAGTAACTCAATTTAAAAGCTGCTGAGCAAAATATGGCTCTTTAGCTCAGTTCACTAATTATCTGCATGCATGTGGAGATTGGTACATCCTTCCCCCAAAAATCAATTTTAAATCACTTCAACTTAAGATCTCTAAGTGGTCCAACATAAGTATTGAGTGTTTGTGAATCCATTGTCACTAACTTCAGGCACATTCATTTACAAAGAAATCTATTATTTTTATGTTGTTGTAAGAATATGCCCTGAAAATTTGCACAGTCCTATTGAAATGAGTTTTACAATAATCTGCTTTAGAAAATAAGAACTATTAGGGGCAGCTAGGTGGCACAGTGAGTAGAACACCAGCCCTAAAGTCAGGAGGACCTGAATTCAAATCTGGCCTCAGGCTCTTACTAGCTGTGTGACCTTAGGCAAGTCACTTGACCCCAATTGCCTTCCCCCTTCCAAAAAAAAAAGAAAATAAGCACTACTAATCTCAGAAAATAGGGCTAGGGGAGTATGCTATATTCAAGTAAAAAAAGATAGATTCTTTCAAGTAAGAGACAGATATCGTCAGCACATCCCAGTATGATTTCTCTCTTCAGTTTGACACTTTTGGACATTAAATTGTTCTATACATGAGTGGACCTATAATTTCATCAACATGGTTTCCCACTGGGATAAATCCAAATCCATCCATGTCACCTTATCTTTTGTATTTTGTATCCATGTCCTTTCTGTAAATTTACAACTAAGTATTGAACCAGTCTGTTAAGCAGTGCAGTGGATAGAGCACTAGGCTTGAAGTCAGGAAGACTCATCTTCCTAGGTTCAAATGTGGTTTCAGACATTTACTAGCTTTGTGACCCTGGGCTAGTCACTTAACCCTGTTTGACTCAGTTTCTTCATCTGTAAAATGAGTTAGATAAGGAAATGGCCAACTACTCTAGTATCTTGGCCAAGAATACACCAAATGCAGTCACAAAGAGTTGAACACAATTGAAATGACTAAATAACAAGAACAATTTAACAATTAGAATGGAAGTTTTCTACTAGGTTTCTTAATATTTAATGGATACCAGTAGTACCCTCCAGCTGTCCAGCATGTTAACACTTTTTTTTTTATTTCAAGGCTGGTGCAGATCATTTTTCAAAGTTAAGTAGTCAACATCATTTACAAGAATTAGACAGGAAGATAGGATAATTTAATCCTTTAATGATTAGTTAATTTGACTTTACATATGTTTAAATTAAAAAAAATATTTATAAATCACCAAATCTTGATATGTCTTAAAGAAAAATTTAAACAAGTAAACAAATTTGTTATTGAGCATTTTTTTCTTTAGGGCTTAAAGTTTTCTCTTTCTTTAAATTTCACTGCTTTGGATAACCAAAAACTAAGAATTGTATTTTTATCTTTCAATTCAGTAAACTATGATTTTTCCATTTGGAATAATTGGTAAATAAACCTTTATATTGATTTTGGGGGAAAGTGTCTCCTAAAGAACAAGACTGGGCTGTTTGTTCCTTTTCCTTTCTCATTCTTTATCTAGTTTTATGTCTGAGGCCAGACAATGTTTGATATAAATGGGATAGTCAGATGTGTAAGTGGAATTACCTATTCCACTAAAGTTTCGTCTTGTTATTCTTTTGAAAGTTATTCTTGATTCTCCTAATTGATCCCAGAAAGTATATTTTCCAAAGCAGGGACAAGCTGGAATCCATGGTAGCTTTGTTTAATGGCTCTTTACAGCACTTACTGAGATTAGAAGGTTGTCAAAAAAGATAACAGTAAAAGTTTATGGACCATTTTTTGATCTGTACTGTACTATGATGGAACACTGATTCTGAATATATGATGAAAGGGAGAATTTCACTACAAAGCATGAAATGAAAAAATCAAGGAACTTTTCTGCTTTGACATATTATTTAATAGTTCTACTTGATCTGTATTTGAATTATACACATGCACTTAGTATCGAACTGGTCCAACAATCTTTTTTTTTAAGTACTGAATAATTGCAGATGAAAAACATGAAACTTGGTTTGTTGATAGACATTCATTTACTCAAGAGTTGATTAGGTATCACGTATGTGCTATGCACTGTTCTAGACACAGAAGATAAATAACTGACTCCAACATACTATTTTGCCAATTTTCCTTTCAGTGGTGTCCAGTAGTCACCCATCATGGCTTGACACAGTCTAGCCCTAGTTGAGGCTCTCATCCACTTTCATCCACTTCCTATGAATCACTGTGGGAAAGAATCATTCTTTAATGTAACACTGATCTTGTACAAGGAAGTCAAGCTGGATTGTAGTCAACCCTTTAATCTAGAGGAAATGATGAACAAAGCTGTGAATTAGTCCATTTAAGGGCTGTGGTTCTGAAGACACCCATGATTTGTAATAAATTTTTAACAAAGATTCAGTCACTTGATGACAATCCAAATTCAGGAAAGTATGGCATAGAGCTTATTTATTTATTTTCTGTTCTTAGTGAAATGAGAGTTCCTGTGTATTTTATCCTTGAAAACGTGTAAGTGAACAGGGTCAGGAAGAAATAAAATAGTAGAAACCTCAAAGGAAGAAACCTACTTTCCAAAACACACTTATCTTTTCAAAATAAACCTAAGCCCAGAGGATTATTATCCACATCTGCTTCCAAATGCTATAGGAAATGACACCATTTCAGAATATATATGACAGGAATAAATGTAGAAAAAATGAACAATTCATTGAAACTCCCATGGGCTTTGTCTAATTTTCAAACTGATAATTTCTAGGCCAAACCAAGAAACTTTAGCTTTGAAGAAAAGTAAATGAGTTGATTTGAATTCCCAACCAGAATAAAGTATAAGACAATATTCTGAACACTCATAGGATCAGGTATGTTATTTTCAATAATTTCTCTGTTTATAATGTTATGTCACTTCAATACATCTTTAAAAAGTATATTTTCAGGTATATATTAATGGAAAATTTATAATTAAAGTGAAGTTTTTATTACCCAAACTTATTGCTGAATTGAATATGTGCAAGGAAACAATAATCAATTAAATGTTATGAGGTATAAAATTAACAGGGTTTTATAAAATATATATGTATACGTATATATTCAAAAGGTAGAATGTATTTTCAAAAACAGAGATGCATCCCTTTAATAATTGAACTCCTACAAAATGGAAGATTAAGGTCAATGAACACAATTCTACCAGTTGTATCCAGAAGTTAAACATATTATTGATTATAACTGTCATGTTTTTTCCTCCCACTTATAAATGGAAAATCTCAATGCTTCCAAGTCATTCTGGCTGCTACTAACATTCTTTTAGGCATTTGATTACTACTTTCTCCACAGGAATCCATCATCATCATCAACACACACACACACACACACACACACACACACACACACAAACACACATACATACAGGCACAAAACCATTTAAGGATTACTGCATGAAATTCTAGTCCCCTTCTTTCCAACTGAAGCATGAGGACATTACTTTTGCAACGGGAAGGAAAGAAAGACAGGTTAACTATATTTATTAATATGATGAATGTTAAAGTCTTAAAACACACACTCTAGGGAAGATTCTAGGTTTTTAGAGATAGTACCTGAATACTTGAACCCAATAATATTGGAGAAAAAGCTATAAAATCATTTTAATTAGAAGTGTATTGCATGTTATTGTTGTTGCTGCTGCTGTTCATTCTTCGTACTGGAAGAGGACTGATGACATCATGATATTAGAGTGAAGGTACAGTGTGTTCGGCTATGGCTGATCAGTTCAACATGAGCTCTCAAGACTCTACCACAGGTTGGGCACAAACTGTCCATTTGAACATTTGGGTTGGAGATGGCTCTACATTTGTATATCTCATATCTCATTTTTCCTTTGTGCTACTGAGATTTTGCTTTGCTTATAGAGCCTTCTTTGATGCAGGCATGCCATGATGGGCAGTCCTGTGGCAGAGTCTCCCATATCTCACAAAAAATAATAAAGTTTTTCTTTTTTTTTCTTTTCTTTCTTTTTTTTTGCTTCTTGGCAGGGGAATGGGGGTTAAGTGACTTGCCCAAGGTCACACAGCTAGTACATGTGTCAAGTATCTGAGACCCGATTTGAACTCTGGTCCTCCTGACTCCAGGGCAGGTGCTCTACTCACTGCACCACCTAGCTGCCCAGATAAAGTTTTTCAAAGAGACCTTGAGAGTGTCCTTATACAATTTCTGACCACTGTGTGAATTCTCCATAAATAATCTTTTAGGTAAATGTGCACTTGGCACTCTGGCTATGTGGTCAATCTTTTGGAGTTGTGCTCTCTGATGTGGATTTTGAACACTGGATAGTTCAGCTAGAGAGAAGACCTTGGTATCTGGTCCCTTATCTTGCCAGGTAATCTTGCATGGCATCGTAAATGCAGATCAAGTGACTGGTAAGATATTTTTGTTTGACTCTAATTCAGAAGCCATATTCACTTCTATTTAAGAGAGACAATAATGGACTTAAGACTAGAAAGGAATGTAATAGACTAAAGCCATCTTACTGAAAAAAATTCATATTTTATCTCAATTGTTCTTGACATCATTGTGCTGGTGTCATTTTTAAACATAGAACTGATTTTCTACGTGGACAGCAAATACTTTGCAACTCTATCCCTATTGGATTTCGCCTTAGATTCAGCCAAATGTTATAGCCAGTCAAGATCATTTTAATCCTGAGTCTGTCATTTAATTTATTAGTTATCCCCCATCCCTAATAAAGATAACCTCCTAAATTGCAAATATAATAGGGGCATCACCTATCCCTTTATCTAAGTAATTAAAAACAGTGCAAACTGCAAACATCTGTGTTACTGTACTGAGGGCTTACATTCAAACATATATTGGATCTGGCCATTTAATCAGTGATAAATCCATATTAATATTTTAGATCATGTCTTATTTATCTTTCCCCCAAGATCACCATTATACTTCATCAAATATTTTGTTACAATTAAGATAATAAATGTATATAATTCTCTACCTTCATTCTTGTCATAAAATAAAATAAGATTTGCAAATTAAATAGGCTATGTGAAAATACAAAGATGAGAGATGGATTATAGCATGCAAGGAATTGCAAGGGGTAAAGTTTGGATGGATCCTGGAGTGTGCAAAGAGAAACAATTTATGAGAAACTTTGAAAGATGAAATGGATCCAGGTTATACATGATTTAAAATGATGAACTGAGGAATGAACATTTCTTCCCCTTAGAAGAAACAATTAAAAAAAAGTGTTGCCATTCATGTTTTGGTGTATAAGAGGCCCCTCCCCCCGTATTTGATAGAAAGTGTTTATGCATAGTTGTAGGATCAGCGAGTCACTACTGGATTTATTGACCAGTAAATGAATTGTCAGATCTATGCTTAGGAAAATCATTGTGGCAGCTTGTTGGAGAAGAAAGAGTAGAGGCAAGAAACCCAATTTGTAGGCTAACGCAATAGACAAGGCAAGAGTTGAAGAGCGCATGAACTACAGGAGTATCTCTGTGAGCAGAAAGGTAACAAATGTTGCAGAGGTGGAAGCTATAAAACTTGGTATCTAATTTTTTATGTATGGTGAAGATGTTAAGGAATCAAGGATGACTTTGAATTTGAATACCTGGGGACTAAAACCCTGTGTTGGTAAACAAAATGGCCTCTTAGCGCTTAGTTCAACAAGTGCTCTTGAAAAGTTTGGTTTGTTTCCTTTGAGTAATTCAGTGTATTTCATTGAGCCTTCCTAGGTGCTAAGCCCCAGGCCCAAACCCATATTAGGTGTGGAACCTATGTGGGTGTGAATTGGTGACTGCGATGGGGCTGGCTAAGGGGAGGTGCTAAGTCCAGAGCCATGCTCATCTTGAGTCTTCCTAAGTGCTAAGCCCCAGGTTCTAACCCCTATTAGGTGTTAACCTAACTTATGTGGATGTGAACCTCCCAGAGTCCTAAGGGGAGGGGCTAACTCAAGAACCAATCACAGCAGCCTAAGTTCTGGTCATTCAGATGATGTTCTGATGATGTCTGAAGCCCTATAAGAAGAGAGGACAGAGCCATTTGCACGAGGGCTCTCACTCGTGATGGTGCTGATGCAGAGACTCCGGGCAGCTGTAGCTAAGGAGCCCTCCAGCTCATAAACCTGGATGCTGAGACTTTGTTGAACTCTGGTAATTATGTATTGGGATTTGAATCAGACAAGGTCTATCTGTCGATGTTTGTAATTTTTTTGTATTTTTTTCTGAAGTTCAGGGTGCTGCCTTTTTCCCCTGAACTAAGTGAATGATATTTGTATGCTAAATTAAAGTAACCTTGTCAAACCCCTTAACGTAGCTTTCCTTAGTTAAGCAGATCAAAAGAGCCTGTGCTTTTGCAGCATGCTGGTAGTGTTCTTGTTGTTGGGCTTTCACCCCCACAACAGCTGCTAGCTGGATTGTTGAAACAAACCCTCAACATAGATAAGGGAATTCAGATACTGTTGTTGTTTTTTGTTTGTTTTATAGAGAAGGGAAGAGGAAGCTAATGAGTGGGATTCTTTTTCCCTTTTTTTTATTTTGGAAATATTGAGTTTGGGATGCCTACAGGATATCTAGTTAAAAATGTACATAGACCCATAGCCCATTCCTCAATGATAAGGGTTTAACTGAAATTACCAAATGGTTCTTATAAGAAGAAATACTATGGTATCTTGTTTTGCTTCCACAGAAGTTGTTGGGAGATAATCAATAGCTGTGGGGAGGCTTGCTTACTAAGACAAAGTCCATCCTGGAGTCAAGGGGACTAGAAAGGCTAGTCTGGGATAAACTGGTTTGACTGGAAAGGCTAAGCTAGGACAACCAGTTTAAGCCTGTGGGGTCATGCCCAGGTCAAGTATCCTCTCTCCTAGGCCTATGTAATCTGCATAATATGCATAGATTAGAAGGAAATATAGAAAATAAACTAACCCTAACTCAGACAAGAAGGGTAGAACTGGTTAACCTCATTCCTGCTTCTGTATCAATGTGGGTATTCCTAGTGAGCACTGCATCAGCTTTCCCACCAGAAGGGTTATAAATGCCTTCCTCTGCCCACTCTGTTTCTAGTTCTTTGGGTGAAAGTGAGCTATCACATGGATCTTTCTAAGGTTATGCAACCAGGAAACCAATGAGCTGTGGAAGTATATCTTGTGCTTACTTCCTGTCCCTGCCTATGGAATCCTGTGATCTCCAAAGCCATGTTTCTCCCAATTCTCAAAAGAAATTCTATAGCTATTAGTAACCACGTGAAACAATTCTCCAGATCACTAATAATAAAAGAAATTCAAATAAGAAAACTGTGATATTTCATCTCATGTACAGAAAATTGATAGATGATGAAACATAGGAATAATAAATGTCAGAGGCCACTATAGAGAGGCATACTACTTGGGTTTTGGAATTATGAATTGGTTCAACCATTCTAGATAATGATTTGGAATTGTGCTAAGAAAGTGTGTAAAATGCCCATACCTTCTGATCCAATGAGTCTACTGGTAGGCACGAACACTAAAGAAATCAAAGATAGGAAGAAAATCCCCTTATACACCAACATGGCAAGATGTGTGTGTGTGTGTGTGTGTGTGTGTGTGTGTGTGTGAGATCATAAAGAATTAGAAACTAACCAAATGCCTGTCAATCGGCAAATGGCAAATGACATTGTGACATAATAAATTTAATGTAATATTACTCCACCATAGGATATGATTACTATAAAAATAGAAGAAGCATTGAGAAACAAGTAGACACTAAAAAGGAGGTAAGCAGAACCAGGAAAATAATATATACAATGCCTATAATAATGTACATGGAAAGAGTAAATGCAGACTCAATGACTGAACACTATATAAATATAATGACAAAGCTTGATCTCAAAAGGAGATAAGGAAATGCATCTCCACCCCTCCACACACACACACACACACACACACACACACACACACACATACCACACATACACACACACATCTAGGGGACTATGGGAAAGGAAAATTTCATACAGTTGTATTGACTAATTTTTCCAAACTTTTTCTCCATCATCCCAATTAATTTATATTTATTTTTTTAAGAGTTAGGATTGGGGTGTCAGGAGGGATACATTTGGATATGAAAGTAACAAAATAAAAAGAGAATAATAATGTAAAACAAACAAAACATCAAATAGATGATTGGTGATATAAGATTGGAGTTTAGGAAATAGGGCAGGGCTAGATAGATGTATTTGGGAATCATCTTTTTGGAGGTAGTAATTGAATTAATGGGCCCTGATGAGGTCATCATTGATGAGGTAAGATGATGTAGAGAAAGAAAAGGAACATACCCATAGTTGGGGTGAGATGTGAATGACAATCCAATTTGGAGACTGTGAGCAGTCAGACGGGTCTGAGAAACAAGAGAGGAGAGTCACAAAAATACGGGGAAAAGAAAATATAGACTGTTCTTGCTTTCTATAAATTTGCATTAGGCAAATTTGATTTTATGTAAGGAATTCTGAAAGAAATCTGTACTCCAAAAAAAGAACACCTATTGATAACTTCATAGTATTGTGCTCTCTCTCACTCTCTCTCTGCTACTGCTTCTCCTGTTGGAGCGCCATGACCTCATCACCACCATCACCAAAGAACAAAAACAAAAACCTAAAAAAACAGTAACAACAAAATACCTCCAAGTAAAAGCAGAAGAATTGATCACTTCCACTGAAGGATGGGGGCTTGGCTTCAGAACTCCAGCACCTGGAAGGCCCCTTTGCCCCACTCTGCCCTGCTGCTTGAGTGTCTGCCCCTGTGTGTCTGTTTTCCTCCTTCAGCACTCCATATTGTGGCTGTCTGTCCCAGGCTTCAAGGTGTTGCCAATACATTTTTGTCTGTGTCCACGTGCAGCCCCATGTGTCTGCTCCCTCCAATCCTTCCTCCTGTTCTTCCTGTTGGTTCAGGCCAGCTCTCCTATACCCACTCCGTGGCTATCCCCAGCCCTTTTCCCACTCCCTCCTCCTGCTCTAGCTTTTCTATATCTGGCTCCAACATTTCCTTGACCCCTGTTCTTGTCTTCTTTCTCCATGGACTAACAGTCCCTTTCTTCTCTCCCACCCCCACATCCTTGGGAAAAATCTCATTATGTAAAGAAGTCTGTAGAACTGTACAATTTCCTAAAGGGGGAACTCTATTCTACAATACATGATAATGCAATACAGCATAAAACAAGTATTTATTAAACATCTACTGTGTACAAAACACTATGATAGATGTAAGAGATATACAAAAGTTAGATAAGACACTTTCTGTATTCTCAGGGAGCCATTAATATAATAGCCTCTCTTGGTTACTTAGTTACTCATCTTTTTCTTTTTTCTTTTTCCCAAGGTGAATTTAGAATTAATTTGTCCTTTATCGCAATGCAGATCAGGGCAATTGGGTCTTATTTTGAGACTTTGTTTTTTCAGATAAGTTGAAGATAGAAGCTATGAGTGTTATTTCTGTCATAGTAAGAGTTCCAAATGCTCTGTGTGGGAATATAGTATTTTGAAATACTGAAAGTCCTCTCTGTTATTCTATTTCCTCTTGCTTCCTTAGAAACTTTCCAAACTTTGAACATTTTGGTAATTAGCAAATCTTTTAGAAGGATAAATCTGAGCCCCAAGCCACAAACCACTTATCTATTGATTATTTTTCTATTTTAATTAGGCTATGTTCTAGATATGCCCTGTTCTTTAACACCAGATATAGAAAAATGTCACAGAGAAATGAAGATGAAATATGCCTTGGGAAAATATGGATAATTTGCTATATTTTCAAATGAGTGACTTTTATATGAGTTTTTCGATTACATTAAATAGGACTGCTTTTAGGGTTACCTATTTTCTCAATTGTAACTGCTTTTCATAATTCTCTGGAAGAATTAATATAATAAACTCAGCAACTTTTAACTTTGATAATATGCACATACTAGTCCCTTGATAAATTTAAACTAATCTCTCTCTCTCTCTCTCTCTCTCACACACACACACACACACACACACACACACACACACCCTCACTGACACTATCTTTTTTTTTCTAAAAACAGGATGCACATATTTTTAATGCTCTTATTTATTTTATCTTCACATATGTTTGGAGCACCTAGGTGGCAAAGGAGCAAGTATGCTGGGCCTGGATCAGGAAGAGTTTAAATCTGGCCTCAGACACTTACTAGATGTGTGACACTGGGCAAGTCACTTAACCCTATTTGCCTTAGTTTTCTCATCTGTAAAATGAACTGGAGAAGGGAATGGCAAACCACTCCAATATCTCTGCCAAGGAAATTCCAATGTAGGGTCACAAAGAGTTGAACTTGACTGAAAATAACTGAACAACAACTCTTATGTTCCTTTCTCTCCACTCATATGACAACTACAACATAATTCAAGATCTCATTACCTCTTCCTTGGGCTTTTTCTATCACTTATTAATTGGTTTCCCTGTTTTTTGCCTCTCCTAACTCTGGTCCATTCTCATTGTCTCTGAAGTCAAAAGATTTATTTTCAAATCTCAACCCTAACAATTATTGTATATGATTTTGGACAACTCACAATCTCCATGGACCTCAGTATCTTAACCTGTTCAAGAGATTAAACTAGCTGGCCTCTGATATCCTTTCCAGCTCTATGTCTATGATCTATATTATTCTTAATGCCCTGGTTTTTAAAAGCAGCAGCAGCAACAGCAACAGCATATCATTCATGTCGCTCCACTGCTCACAAAGATTCAATGGATGTCTAATGCTTCTGAAGTAAAATGGAAACTAATATGTCGTTTAAAGCCATTTGGCCTTATATCTAGCTTAGATGATTTCTAGTCATTTCTGATTTTATATTACCTCTTTCACATGCTTTACAGTTTGGCCAAGCTGGACTGCTTAATGCCACTTGGACTGGGTGTTCCACCTTTCACCTCTGGACCAATACATAAGCTTTCCTGCATGCTTGTTATATATTCTCCCCTCACTTCAGCTTTTTTTGGAATCACTAGCTCCCTTCAAAGCTCAAATGATGACTTTTATGATATTCCTTTCCAGATTCATTCACTTGTCAGTGACTTTCCCCCTGCTTCCAATGGCCTTGTATTTATTTATAAGTGTTTTGTATTAACTTATCCATATATTTGCCTCCTTTGGGGCAGTGGTTTTCCTTCACTGTTGTTCCAGTGTCTAGTACAATTCATGACATTCTCTGAGGTTTTGTAATTTCTTACTGAATGAATATTAAGCATAAAGGAAGAAAAGTGCATTGGTTACTTGGACAAAACTCTAATGCAAAAACAACTTGCTGAACTAGAAAGTTCAATTCTTTTTTCCATGATCAATCATATCTTTAATAAAAGAACCCTAACCAGCACCCATACATAATGAAGTGAACATACAAAAAGGGGATGGAAAGAGATTGTACTTTTCTATCTGATCCTATATTGGAGTTTTAGATCTACAGATCTATAGAAAGCCTCATATTATCACAAAGCTGAAAGGAGTGTAGGGAAAAAGTTAGAGTACAGGCTTCCTGGGGGTTTGAAATAACCCACTTGCTGGAAGAGCTAGACCAATAATGAAGGAATGTTTTCATTTTATATTCACTTCATTCATTCTCATGGGTACCAAAAGTCAAAAGTTAAAGGTCACATTTCCTTCTACTATATTTTGATAGCATTGTGGTAGAAGAGTAACAAAAGAGCAGCAGATAGAAGGCAAAATGTTCTTATCCTTTCCTTGACCCTAGGTGAAAGGAAGATTTTTTAAAATTAATTTCTTTTAAGTATTTAAATGCTCTTCATCCCATATTTTCCTTTTTGATAGAAAACTGTTTCTTGAAACAAAGAGAGTAAATCTTACTTACAAAATCTCTAATATATTTCATAATCCCTTCAGTTAAAGGTGATATGTTCAACAAACATTTATTTTGATTTATCTTCCTTTTGGAGGGGTGGAGTTTAGGGGCAAAGGTTATTGTCCTTCTGTAATTAGGAAGTTGATGGAGGCCAGGGCCAGAGAGCTGCATATGTATGGTAGTTATACTCCCAGATATTCCTTGCTTATGTTGACTTTTATTTCGGCTCACATGAATACTCTTCTGAGCTATTGGAATGCCTGTTATAAAGTAATCTGTACAATTCACTAGAAATCTAATATACTTCTAGCCAGGACAGGGCTGTTTTCTGTAAAATTTGACCCACAGGACTTCGAAAAAGGAGACTTATTCTCTTCAAGCAAAGTTGAGTTTGTTTTTCTTTATTGTAGATGTATTTCTATCAAATTTATTGTGTACAAAGGTAAGCTTACCTTTAAGACCCTGCTTGTTAAAAAGAAAAGAGTAGTATTCCTGTGTTAAGTAGCAGGATGAATCAGCAGCCACAGCAAAAGGAAATATATTCTAGTAACAAGAAATATCTGGTCAAGTAGAATTTGAAGTGTTTTAGCTTGCAAGAAAGAAATAGTACATGGAAGATGGATTTGAGAGTTACTTCAGGCATATTAACTGCTTAAAATTTTCAGTGCCGTTTATTGGTAAGCACATAAAACTGTTTTGAACTATTTTGGATTTTCATTTGATAAAAAAAAAGAAAAAAGAAAAGAAAAGCTATATTCCAGTAAGTGTTTAAGTGCTATGCTAAGATCTGTTTCTAGGTTTCATTTTGTTTCTTTTGACAGCATACACAATGTTAAAAGATATTTATTTTGCTTTTACTTTGATAGAAGAACGATAATTCTTTCCTTGGAGCCAAGATTAATTACAAACAAACAAGAACCAAGCAGTATGTTGTTCAAAGTTATCTTTACATAAAAATACCTTAATATAACCATTTTCAGTTGCTGTAGAATTTTTAAATTTTGCAGATATAACTATTTAAAGATAAATATTTTTACTTAAAATCACCATGGAAAATGTTGCTACCTCAATCTATTTTCTAGTATTATAGTCCTTGGAAGGATTCATGGGAACTGTTCATCTGCTTTGTTACATGTTTTTCTTTCTCAGGTGTCAGGAGGTGGAAGCTTACAGGAAACAAAAATCTAGTATTCCTTGGAGGCAGCTGTGTTTGTCGGGCTTTGATTGTATCTGTGTTCTTACTTACATAACTTGAGGAGAGATTTCTCTAATATTATCCCAGTCCCACAGGTTAAATAATATAATACAAGCTGATATCTGTCAATGGGTATTTTGAATAGGATGAATTAATTTTGATATTCTTATACCAATTTATTTGTTTGCTTGCTCAGTTCACGCTAAGATGTTCAATAATGAGCAACATGTCACTTTACTCTTTGGAGTACCAGAGAGAGTTTTAATAAATATCAATTAATTACTCTATGTTCCTGCTATATAAAAAAGGAAATGAAATCACATAATAAAGACAAATGCTTCCACATTTTATTTAATAAAAAAGAAAATAAAAGCCTCTTTGGTTCAAAGGGCTTGTATAGTTCTATTGTAATCATGTATGCACTTCATATTTTCAAATATATTCTTTTATAAACACTTCAATATGCTTTACAGGAAATGCAGAGCCAAGAATAAGGAAAATTCAACTTTTCAATGTGCTTTCTGGAACAACCAGCCTTTAGTTTATCTACTTTTTGTGCTTTGTTAAGCCTACAGAGAAAGCTAGCTAGCTGTTGTATTCTCCTGGCAGATGCCAGGTACCACCTGTCATCCTTTCAGGGTCAGTACTTCCTTAACCTTGAGGGAGATTGGGAAAAGAAAAACAAATACTGTCAAGGAAGTCTCAATTCTGGAAGGGTCAGTTTATTTATTAATCCAGCTGAGGACTTTGGTGGGGCATGTAGTTTCCTCAGGGTCATAGCCCTTACAGACAGGACCCTGACCATGCCATTCCTTCAGGGGGGAGTAAATTATATAGCACCTGCCCTTTAGACAAGTCCTAGCCTCAGTCTCCAAGTTGTCCCATGGGACCCCTTGCCATCTCAGAGAAACACAAGAGTCCATCCTGGCCTTGCTATTTAAGTCATCCTTCAACCTAAGTTTATGTGAGTATACCCTTACAATAAGTGCCAAAGATGGAAAAGAAACTATGTTGGCACATATTCCATTATCAAGGTAAAACATGAAAGGCAGCGTGGCCAAGTGGATAAAGATTTTGCTTTTGATTTTCTTCTCACCTCTGGCTATATTATTTTGAGTAAGTGCCCAGATAGTTCTTTAAGCCCTTATATTGCAGAAAAAATTTCCAATCCATGGGGAAGAGTAAGTTCCTCACCAGAAGCTCCCTATACCAGTAAAATCACCACTTCTGATCATTTTTTGTTTTTAGCTAAACACATTGGACCTGATGAACTATATACTGAATGTATATGTACTGAATGTAGCTCCATGGGCTCCAGGCAAGGGACTGCTCAAGCAGGCTCTAACCAGACTGGGAGAGCCAATTGGTCTATCTTCACTGTGACAGTTTTTACCTCAGAAATTAGCAATTGTTACAAATCAGTGTTTCCATTTAAGGAGAGAGCTCTACTCAGTCGTCTATGTTCTCATTTCTCACCTGGCTGACTACTTTGGGACTTATCTGACTGACTTCTCCAGCAGGCTCCAGGAAGCTTATTATTGGGAAAACTTTATCATCCTCCAAGATTCCATCAGCTGTGATACTCCATATCATCACCACCTTCCATCCCTCTGATTGGAGGGTATAAGCATAAACTCCAAAACCTCCATTTAAGGAAGGAACTCAGTTCAGAACACCTTATTTCTCACCTGCATGTCATACTTTGGGATTTCTATGACTTCTTCACCATGCCTCTCTCCCCTTTTCAGCTTCTTTTTGTGTATTGTCTTTCCTCATTAGATTATAAGCTCCATTAGAGCAGGGATTTTTCCTTAGCACAGTGGTTTGCCCAAAGTATGTGCTTATTAAATGTTTATTAACATTTTTGATAGTGTAAGTATTAATAATGTAGGTTGAAATTAAAAGTGTGTAAAAATTTTTTTTAGATCCCAGTTGTTAAACATCTACTAGCACACGCTTCTATTGTAAATAGCCAATTGTCAACAATCAATGAACACTTATTAGGCATCTCCTATGTTCCAGGCACTGTGTGCTAAGTTCTGGAGAAACAAATACAAAAAAGACAATCCTTGTACTAAAGGGGCTTACAACCTGTTTGGGGAAGACAAAACACAGACACAGACACAGACGCACACACACACACGCAAATGCAAAGCTGAAAAGGGTCAGGGAGGGGGAGGAGAAGATATCCAATGGGCATGTTAGAGACATCAGTTAGAGAAGTCCCAAAGTAGTGTAGCTAGGTAAGAAATAAGGAGATGTTTGAATTGACTTCTCTCCTTAAATGGAGGTTTGGAGTTCATGACTCCACCATGCAATCAAAAAGATAGAGTAGGGTATTGCTCTATAAACATTGCTTGCAGGGGCAGCTAGGTGGCTCAGTGAGTAGATCACCAGCCCTGGAGTCAGGAGGACCCGAGTTCAAGTCCGGCCTCAGACACTTGACATGTATACTAGCTGTGTGACCTTGGGCAAGTCACTTAACCCCAGTTGCCCTGCCCAAAACAAAACAAAACAAACATTGCTTGAGTTCAGCAGGAGTACAATAGAAGCCTCAGGGAACAAAGTCATCATCTGGAGGCCTAGTGAGTATAGAATGATGATGATGATGATAGGCATTTATAATTTGTTTGCTATCTCTCTGAGCCTCATAATACCCCTGGTTATGGGTAATACAAAGAGGATTACCTGTCAAATCTAGGAGAAAGCAAGATGACTATGGACATGTAGAGCTCTGGAAGTTCCATTCTTCAGTGAGTCCTCAAGCATCTTTAAGTAGATAATTCTTCTTCATCTATCTGTTACCTAAATTCCTATACATTCCTCAGAGAAAAGGGTTTTGCTTATCTACTTTCTCAAAGAGAGGAATTGGAGATTTACTTGAGATCACCCATGGCTATTTAATTTCCTATAATTATCTGTAGCTGTTCAGGGAATCATGTTGCTATTGCTTAAAAAACAAAACCAAAAAAATCTCTTGTAAGCCTCTTAGATGCTGGTTACTTGAGGCCTCCAAAGCCTTCAGGGTCTGTTTCTCCATGGTTTCCGTTTCTCCTTTTGAACAAAATGCCCTATTTTAGTTTGTCCCCTTTCTCCAGAAAAGTTTAGTAGGAATAGAATCTTACAATCATAGGTTTAGAACTGGAAAGGACCTTAAAAACTAAAGTCCAGAGAGTTAAAGGAATTCCCCAGAGTCCCAGATATAACAAACAGTAGAAGTACAATATAAACTTGTATGTTCTTTTTCTTTTTTATTTTTAGTGTTAATTTTATTTATTTAATATATTTAGTTTTCAGCATTGATTTTCACAAGTGTTTGAATTACATATTTTCTCCCCATTTCTACCCTCCCCCCCACTCCAAGATGGCGTATATTCTGGTTACCTGTTCCCCAGTCAGCCCTCCCTTCTGTCACTCCACTCCCCTCCCATCCCCTTTTCCCTTCCTTTCTTGTAGGGCAAGATAAATTTCTATGCCCCATTGCCTGTGTATCTTATTTTCTAGTGGCATGCAAAAATATTTTCTTTTGTTTTTAAACATCTGTTTTTAAAACTTTGAGTTCCAAATTCTCTCCCCTCTTCCCTTCCCACCCACCCTCCCTAAGAAGTCAAGCAATTCAACATAGGACACATGTGTATCATTATGTATAACCCTTCCACAATACTCATGTTATGAAAGACTAACTATGTTTTGCTCCTTCCTAACCTATCCCCCTTTATTGAATTTTCTCCCTTGACTCTGTCCCCTTTCGAAAGTGTTTGCTTTTGATTACCTCCACCCCCATCTGCCCTCTCTTCTATCATCCCCCCCCTTTTATTTTATCTTCTTCCTTCTTCTTTCCTGTGCGGTAAGATACCCAGTTGAGTATGTATGGAATTCCCTCCTCAGGTCCAGTCTGATGAGAGCAAGATTCACTCATTCCCCCCTCACCTGCCTTCTCTTCTCTTCCTACAGAGCTGCTTTTTCTTGCCTCTTTTATGTGAGATGATTTACCCCATTCTATCTCTCCCTATCTCCCTCTCTCAATATATTCCTCTCTCATCATTTAATTTAATTTTATTTCTTTTAGATATCTTCCCTTCATCTTCAACTCACCCTGCACCTGCTCTTTCTCTCTCTCTCTCTCTCTTTCTCTCTCTCTCTCTCTCTCTCTCTCTCTCTCTCTCTCTCTCTCTCTATATATATATATATATATATATATATATATATTTATAGATATATATATGTACATATTTCCTTCAGCTACCCTAATACTGAGGTCTCATGAATCATACACATCATCTTTCCATATAGGAATGTAAACAAAGCAGTTAAACTTTAGTAAGTACCTTGTAATTTCTTTTTCTTGTTTTTTTTTCTTGATTACATTTTCATGCTTCTCTTCATTCTTGTGTTGGAAAGTCAAATTTTCTATTCAGCTCTGGTCTTTTCACTGAGAAAGCTTGAAAGTTCTCTATTTTATTGAAAATCCATATTTTGCCTTGGAACATGATACTCAGTTTTGCTGGGTAGGTGATTCTTGGTTTTAATCCTAGTTCCATTGACATCCGGAATATTGTATTCCAAGCCCTTCGATCTCTTAATGTAGAAGCTGCCAGATCTTGGGTTATTCTGATTGTATTTCCACAATACTCAAATTGTTTCTTTCTGGCTGCTTGCAGTACTTTCTTCTTGATCTGGGAGCTCTGGAATTTGGCGACAATGTTCCTAGGCGATTTCTTTTTGGGATCTATTTGAGGAGGCGATCAATGGATTCTTTCAATTTCTATTTTGCCCTGTGGCTCTAGAATATCAGGGCAGTTCTCCTTGATAATTTCTTGAAAGATGATATCTAGGCTCTTTTTTTGATCATGGCTTTCAGGTAGTCCAATAGTTTTTCTCTCTCCTGGATCTATTTTCCAGGTCAGTGGTTTTTCCAATGAGATATTTCACATTGTCTTCCATTTTTTCATTCCTTTGGTTCTGTTTTATAATATCCTGATTTCTCATAAAGTCACTAGCTTCCACTTGCTCCAATCTAATTGTTAAGGTAGTATTTTCTTCAGTGGTCTTTTGGACCTCCTTTTCCATTTGGGTAATTCTGCCTTTCAAGGCATTCTTCTCCTCATTGGCTTTTTGGAGCTCTTTTGCCATTTGAGTTAGTCTATTTTTTAAGGTGTTGTTTTCTTCAGTATATTTTTCAGTATTTTTTTGGGTCTCCTTTAGCAAGTCATTGACTTGTTTTTCATGGTTTTCTCGCATCCTTCTCATTTCTCTTCCCAATTTTTCCTCTACTTCTCTAACTTGCTTTTCCAAATCTTTTTTGAGCTCTTCCATGGCCTGGGACCAGTTTTGTTGTAGGCTCTTTGACTTTGTTAAGTTCTTCTGTCTGTATGTTTTGGTCTTCTTTGTCACCAAAGAAAGAATCCAAAGTCTGAGACTGAATCTGGTTGCATTTTTGCTGCCTGGCCATGTTCCCAGCCAACAAACTTGACCCTTGAGTTTTTCAGTGGGGTATGACTGCTTTTAGAGTTTAGAGAAATATGTTCCAAGCTTGGGTGGATATGCACCAGCACTCCTCCTTGCCCAAGAACCCCCAACCCGGACTGGACTTAGATCTTCAGCAGGCTGTGCACTCCTGATCTGATCTGCCACTTAATTCCTCCCACCAGGTGGGCCTGGGGCTGGAAGCAACTGCAGCTGTACTTCTGTAGCTGCCCCACCTCTGCTGCCCCCGGGGTGGTAGCCGAACCGGGAACTCCTTCTACTCCTGCAACTTTCCCCACTAACCTTCTCTGTTTTCTTTGGTGTTTGTGGGTTGAGAAATCTGGGAACTGCTGCAGCTCACTGATTCAGGGCATTAGGGCATGCTCCGCCCAGCTCCTGGTCTGGTTGGTCTGCGCCACCCATGCTGGGCTCTGCTCTGCTCTCAGCTCTGTGCGGGATAGACCTCACCCAAAAACCATCCAGGCTGTCCTGGGCTGGAGCCCTGCTTCACTCTGCTATTTTGTGGGTTCTGCAGTTCTAGAATTGGTTCAGAGCCATTTTTTATAGGTTTTTGGAGGGACTCAGCAGGGAGCTCACGCTAGTCCCCTGCTTTCCAGCTGCCATCTTGGCTCCGTCCCCCATAAACTTGTGTGTTCTTCATCCAAATCTATTGTTCTTTCTGCTTTCTTGCCCATGACCAGGTCACAGTCTCAGCCTCCTCTCTGGGAGATGGATTATCCCTGCTTCCTGTGCACGTCTTTTATGAATAATGCTATATTTTATTTTAGTCTTCCAGGTATTTGGGGAAAATATGTTTATTCAGTTTTATAATAATTTGTATATTTGAAGAGATTGATGTGTTAGAAAAATAATCAGCTACAGTTTGAAATTAATAGCGTTGGACAGCTGTATACTAATATGACCATTAGAGACAAAAACAGAATTAGTGTCACTTCTGTCCAGTTCACCAAAGATTGGGAAACTTCATAGCAATAAAAATTAAGGTTCATCAAAAGTAAGTAGTAATTCTCTATTGTTTAAGGAGAACTATGCAGTCTGTGAACATTGCTTGTCCTTGTCTACAGCAGTTAAGAATCCTGATTGCACTTTAAGTTTAAGATTTAAGAATCTGCTCATCATAGATCCTACCTATCATATACTGAGTAGAACAATTGATGTGTGCTGGTGGTTTAGCATCAGGTCTGGGGAGGGTAATTAAAGTGGGGACCAAATCAAGATCCCAGTCAATGTGAATTGAAAGACTGGGTGAGGTCTATAAGAGGGTTTCTTGAGAGTGCCAAAATCTTAGAGGAGGAGACAGAAGAATAAAATTATTTCTGGGAGCAAAGGTTTAAGCCATTGAAGTCAGACAAGACAGGGCAGTTTTGAAGCTACTTGTCTGATTTAACCTATGTGATCCCCACCCTTTGCTTGTGCTATCTTGTCAGTGTGGTCCTCATTCTGCCATACTACAATGACAATGGAAACATAAACTCTTCTTCCCTTCAGAATTTATCTTTAAATATTAAATAAGTGGTTTGAGAGTATGGCATTACTGAAAGGCTTTTAACCAACTCTCACAATCTCAGGGCACTCACCTAGTGTCCTAGCTCCCATTTCCCATCCTCAAATCCATAGTACTATCAGCCCACATGTGGCTATTCAACTGACTCTGGGATTTGTGGATACCCTGAACAATGTATATTCTGTGCCCATAAAGTATTAGTCACAATGGACAAGAAATTAGAGGGCATAGTTCTGTGTCTAAGTGAGCTTGTTTCAACAGAGATATGTGCATGGATCATAGGATAGAAATGGAATGAAGAGGGTACTTTAGGCTGGCAAGCCCTTTCTGCTAGGTTTTCAGAAAACCTACTGGCTTGTAGGCTATGATCAAGGACTTTCAGGAGATTTCTTTGGCAGCTGTCCTATTCTTTATACATAACTTTGGATGTATTTGGGCTTCATAACACTTCAGCCTCCAATTCCCAGGAAGTAGTTTTCTAAAGGAACTATGGGGTGTAGAACAAACCAAAGGGCAGAAAATGTTGATCTTATAAAAGAGCATGTTCTAGGTAAATTAGTATACTAAATTACTATAAAAGAATTTCTTGTTGGAAGGGTAGGGAAAGGAAATCCATTATTCTGATCTGCAAGTATAGGATTATAGATATTGTAGGGCACAGATTATTTTCTCTGCCCATTGCATTGAGCAGGGGTGTGGTAGATAGGTAGTAGAGGTTATATAATGAGTAGGTCTTTTGGAAGACATCATGCCAGAGCCAAGGCTACTAGAAATCTTAAATAACTATTCATAAAGTTTTAAATAGGCTTGCACGGCCTACCATCAAGTTCTCATGGGGAAAACAGAATGTTCTTCCTCAACTTTTCATAGAGGATGTATAAACATGAGCAGAGGACTATGAGCTCAATAGAAAAGAATCTTCATAAAGGTTTAGTTATCGTGATTATTTGGAATAAAGAGAGTTTGCTCTATGTTTAAGTAATCCTCACTGGTTGAAGTTCAATGACTACAAAATCACTGTAAAAAGAAAAGTCTACTTGAAGGTCTATTGGAATGATCTTTTATCTGTTGAGTAGCCAGATATAGGTTTTTTTTTATTTTTAGTTTACAACACACATAATTTTGAGTTCCAGATTTTCTTCCCTTCCTCCCTCCTCCCTCCCCAAGACAGCATGGAATCCCATATAACTTCCACATATAACTTCGCATTGAATTAATTTACACACTAGTCAAGTTGTGGAGAAGAATTATGACCAATGGAATGAATTATGAGAAAGAAGAAACAGAACCAAAAAAAAAACCACAACCCAAAAAAAAAAAAACCAAAAGACAGAAAAAAAAGGTGGGGGAGAAAAAGGTAAGCATGAAGTATGCCTCAATCTGCATTCATACTTCACAGTTCTTTCTCTGGATGTAGATAGCATTCTTCATTGTGAGTCCTTTGGAGTTGTCTTTGTACCTTGTGTTGCTGAGATGAGCAAAGTTTGTCAGGGTTAGTCCTCACAGAATCCATATATCTGTGGTTGTGTATAATGTTCTCCTGGCTCTGCTCTGCTCACTCAGCATTATGCCATGTAGGTTTTTCTAGGTTGTTATGAAGTCCGTATCATCCCCATTTTTATAGCACAATAGTATTCCATTACTTTCATATACCACAGCTTGTTCAGCCATTCCCCAATTAATGGGCATCCCTTTGATTTCCAATTCCACAAAAAGAGCTGCTATAAATATTTTTGTACATATGGGTCCTTTTCCCACTTGTGTGATCTCTTTGGGATACAGCCCTAGAAGTGGTATTGCTGGGTCAAAGGGTATGAACATTTTTATAGCCCTTTGGGCATAGTTCCAAATTGCTCTCCAAAATGGCTGGATCAGTTTGCAACTCCACCAGCAATGTAACAATGTTCCAATTTTCCCACATCCTCTCCAGCATTTATCATTTTCTTGTTTTGTTATTTTAGCCAATCTGACAGGAGAGATGTGGTATCTAAGAGTTGTTTTGATTTGCATTTCTCTAATCAATAGTGATTTAGAGCATTTTTCCATATGCCTGTAGATAGCTTTAATTTCTTCCTCTGAAAACACCCTGTTCATATCCTTTGACCATTTCTCAATTAGGGAATGACTTGTATGCCTATATATTTGGTTCAGTTCCTTGTATATTTTGGAAATGAGGCCTTTATCAGTGACACTAGTTGTAAAGATTTTCTCCCAATTTTCTGCTTCCCTCCTAATCTTTGATGCATTGGCATTTTTTTGTACAAAGACATTTCAATTCAACATAATCAAAATTATCCATTCTGAATTTTGTAATGCTCTCTATCTCTTGTTGGGTCATGAATTCTTTTCTTTTCCATAAATCTGATAGGTAAACTATTCCTTCCTCTCCCAAATTGCTTATAGTTTCAGCCTTTATTCCTAAATCATGAACCCATTTTGACTTTATTCTGGTATATGGTGCAAGATATTGATCTATGTCCAGTTTCTGCCCTATCATTTTCCAATTTTCCCAGCAGTTTTTGTGAAATAGTGAATTCTTAGCCCAGAGGCTGGCCTCTTTGTGTTTATCAGAGTAGATTGCTATAGTGGTTGACTTCTCCATCTTGTGTACCTATCCTATTCCACTGATCCACAACTCTGTTTCTTAGCTAGTACCAGGTAGTTTTGATGACTGCTGCTCTCTAATACAGTTTAATTTCTGATATGGCTAGGCCACCTTCTCTAGCATTTCTTTTCATTAATACCCTAGATATTCTAGACCTCTTGTTCTTCCAGATGAATTTTGTTATTATCTTATCCAGCTTTGTAAAATAATTTTTTGGTAGATCAATTGGTATGACACAGAATAGATAGATTAATTTAGGTAAAATTGTCATTTTTATTATATTAGCTCAGCCTAACCATGAGCAACTGATATTTTTCCATTTATTTAGATCTGACTTTATTCGTGTGGAAAGTGTTTCATAGCTATGTTCATATAGGCCCTGGGTTTGTCTTGGCAGATAAACTCCCAAATATTTTGTAGTGTCTACAGTAACTTTGAATGGAATTTCTCTATCTCTTGCTGTTGGGCTTTGTTAATAATGTATAGGAATGCTGAGGATTTATGTGGGTTTATTTTATATCCTGCAACTTTGTTAAAGTTGCTTATTATTTCAAGTAGTTTTTTACTTGATTCTCTAAGATTCTCTAAGTAAATCATCATATCATCTGCAAAAAGTGATAATTTAGTTTCTTCTTTGCCTATTCTAATTCCTTCAATTTTTTTTCTTCTCTTATGGCTACAGCTAACATTTCTAGTACCAAATTGAATAGTAGGGGTGATAATGGACATCCTTTTTTTCCACCCCTGATCTTATTGGGAATGCATCTAGCTTATCCCCATTACAAATAATGCTGGTTGATGGTTTTAGGTAGATGCTATTTATAATTTTAAGGAAGGCTTCATTTATTCCTGTGCTTTCTAGTGTTTTTACTAGGAATGGGTGTTGTATTTTCTCAAAGGCTTTTTCTGCATTTATTGAGATGATCATATGGTTTCTGCTAGTTTTGTTGTTGATGTGATCAATTATGCTAATTGTTTTCCAAATATTGAACCAGCCTTGCATTCCTGGAATAAATCCTACCTGGTCATAGTGTATTATTCTGGTGATAAGTTGCTGCAATCTTTTTGCTAAAATTTTACTTAAAATTTTTGTATCAATATTCATTAAGCAAATTGGTCTATAATTTTCTTTCTCTGCTTTGACTCTACCTGGTTTGGGTATTAGTTCCATATTTGTGTTATAAAACGAATTTGGTAGGACTCCTTCTTGACCTATTTTCCCAAATAGTCTACAAAGTATAGGAATTAATTATTCTTTAAATGTTTGATAGAATTCACATGTAACACCATCTGGCCCTGGAGATTTTTTCCTAGGGAGTTCATTGATGGCATGCTCAATTTCTTTTTTTGAGATGGAGTTATTTATAAATTTTACTTCTATTTCTGTTAACCTGGGCAATTTATGTTTTTGTAGGTATTCATCCATATCTCTAAGGTTGTCAAATTTATGGGCATACAATTAGGCAAAATAATTCTTAATTATTGTTTTGATTTCCTCTTCATTAGAGGTGAACTCACCCTTTTTATTTTTGATACAGGTAATTTTATTTTCTTCTTTCTTTTCTTTTAATTAAATTGACCAAAGGTTTATCAATTTTATTGGTTTTTTCATAAAACCAGCTCTTTGTTTTATTTATTAATTCAATAGTTTTCTTGGTTTCAATTTTATTAATCTCTCCTTTGATTTTCAGTATTTCTAATTTTGTGTTTAATTGGGGATTTTCAATTTGTTCTTTTTCTAGCTTTTTCAGTTTCATGCCCAAATCATTGATCTCCTTTTTCCGTATTTTATTCACGTAAGCATTTAGAGATATAAAACTTCCCCTAAGAACTGCTTTTGCTGCATCCCATAAGTTTTGGTATGTTGTCTCATTATTGTCATTCTCTTGAATGAAGTTATTAATTGTTTCTCTGATTAGTTCTTTAGCCCACTCATTCTTTAGAATTAGATTATTTAGTTTCCAATCAATTTTTTAGCTTATTTTTCCATGGTTCTTTGTTACAAATAATTCTTATTGCATCATGATCTGAAAAGTATGCTTTGACTACTTCAGCCTTTCTGTACTGGATTGTGAGGTTTTTATGCCCTAGTACGTGGTCAATTTTTGAGTAGGTGCCATGTACCGCTGAGAAGAAAGTATATTCCTTTTTATCCCCATTTAATTTTCTCCAGAGGTCTATCATATCTGCCTTTTCTAAAATTCTGTTCACTTTCTTAACTTCTTTCTTATTTGTTTTGAGGTTACATTTATCAAGTTCAGAAAGGGTAAGGTTGAAGTCTCCCAATATTATAGTTTTGCTGTCTATTTCTTCCTGTAATTCCCTTAACCTCTCCTCTAAGAATCTGCATGCCATACCAGTTGGTGTATAAATGTTAAACAATGATATTGCTTCATTGTTTATGGTGCCTTTTAGCAGGATGTAGTGACCTTCCTTATGTCTTTTAATTAAATCTATCTTTACTTTTCCTTTGTCTGAGATTAGGATTGCTACAACAGCTTTTTTTACTTTAGCTGAGGTGCAATGTATTTTACTCCAGCCTTTTACCTTTCCCCTGTGTGTATCCCCCTGTTTCAAATGTGTTTCTTGTAAACAGCATATTGTAGGATTATGGTTTTTAATCCATTCTGCTATCTGCTTCCATTTTATGGGAGAGTTCATCCCATTCACATTCACAGTTATGATTTCTCTCTGTGTCTTTTTCTCCATCCTATTTCCTGCTGTTTATGCTTTTATTTCTCCCTTTCCCCTTCCACTCCTCGACAAAGTTTTGCTTTTGATGGCTGCCTTCCTCAGTTTACCCTCCCTCTTTATTCCCCTCCCTTGTCTTACCATTTCCCACTTGCTATTTCTCCCGTGCCTTCTGACCACCCCCCTCCCTTTTTTCCCCCTTTCCCCTCCTACTTCCTGTAGGACAAGTTAGATTTCTATACTTACCAGGGTATGTTATTCCCTTCTTGAACCAGATCAGATGACAGTAAAGATCAAATACTGATCTTCTCCCTCTCTTGTTTCCCTTTACTAAAATGTGTTTTTGTACCTTTTCATTTGGTGTAATTTACCCTTTTCTACTACCTCCTTACCTCTTCTCTCAAACCCCTCCCTTTACATCCCTTAATTATGTTTTTAATCCTTATATCAGTTATTTTATACAGACATTTACAGTCTATGTGTTTCCCTTTCAATTGTCATAATAGCTTTACTACTGTCAAGATTGACATATATATGTATACATATAAAACATACATAAGACAATGTAATTCTATGTAAAGATGCAAATAATTTGCCCTTATTGGTTAATAAGGTTTCTGGGGGTTTTTCCCCTTGTTTACCTTTTTATGTCTCTCTTGAGTTTTGTATTTGGAGATCAAATTTTCCACTGAGGCCTGGCCTTTTCATCAGGAAGTTCTGGAATTCCTTTATTTCGTTGAATGTCCATCTCCTTGCCTGAAAAATTATGCTTAATTTTGCTGGGTAGTTGATCCTTGGTTGTAGTCCCAGATCCTTTGCCCTTCAGAATATCATATTTCAATTTATCCTGTCTTTTAATGTGGAGGCTGAAAGATCCTTCGTGATCCTAACTGTAGTTCCATGATATTTGAATTGTTTCTTTTTGGCTGCTTGCAGTATTTTCTCCTTGACTTTGTAATTCTGAAATTTGGCTATAATATTTCTTGGTGTTTTCAGTTTGGGATCTCTTTCAGGGGGTGATCAGTGAATTCTTTCAATGACTATTTTGCCCTCTGGTTCTGGGATCTCTCATCAGTTATCTTTGATAATTTCTTTGAAGATACTGTCAAGGCTCTTTTTTTCATTGTGTATTTCCAGCAGTCCAAGTCTTACATTGTCTCTCTTGGATCTATTTTCCAGGTCAGTTGTTTTCCCAATCAGATATTTCACATTTTTTTCTATATTTTCATTCTTTACATTTTGTTTTACTACTTCTTGATGCCTCATAGAGTCATTAGTTTCCACTTGCTCAACTATAATTTTTAATGAGTTACTATCTTCATTTTGCTTTTGAGTCTCCTTTTCCAGTTGGTTGATTTTACATCTCAGGGTGTCATTTTCTCTATTTAGATTCTGAATCTCCATAGCCATTTTGCCAATCTTATTCTTTAGGGACTTGATTTCATCAGTGGATTTTTTTTCCCATTTTTTCCATGCTTTCTTTTACCTCCCTAATTTGGTTTTTAAAATCCTCTTTTAGCTCTTCCAGTAATGCTTTTTGGGCTTGAGACCAGTTCACATTATCTTTTGAGGAATCCGTCGGATCTATAGTGTCACTGCTGTCCCCTTCCAAATTGGTATTTTGATCATTCCTGTCTCCATGAAAAGAACCATTGGTCCTCAGTTTTTTGTGTTCTTCGTGTTGGTTAGCCTTCTCTTGGCTTTACAATAAATTTCTGCTTTTGGGGCTCAGGGCTCTCTGTCCCAGCTTTGTTATTCTGGGGATTGTGAGTCTAGTTGTTGGCTTTGTGAATTATAGCCTTCAGTTTCCTGAGGTGTCAGGGAGGGGGTCTGGCTGCCCGAAATCTCCTCTTCCCCTGGGGTTGCTTTCCAGCACTGTTGCTCTTCAGCAATGGTCTCAGCTGTTTGTTGTTTGAGCTGATGTCTGGTACTTCTCCTGGGGGAGCAAGAGTACGTCTGGGCTCCTGGTGTTGACCCCTCCTGGCTCTGCCCCTCTGGGACTCAGGTACTCCCACTACTCGGCCACTGAAGCCCCAGTTCTGTCTCCTCTATTCCAGCATTTTTTTTTTCCGAGGAATTCTCTGGGTGTGGAGGGGAGGGATTAGAGCCATTTACCTGGCTATTATGTCTCCCGGAAGTTCAAGAATCCGCCTTTCATACCTTTGGGCTGCAAGCCTCAGGAGTTGATTTTTCCCAGCTGGTGGCGTTGCACTGCTTCTCATCGCTTCCAAAGACTGCCGTCGTGTGTTGGGAGGCCTGGGGATCTCCGCTGGTTTCGGGGGCCCAGCTTTCTCCCAGCCTGTCTCCCATGTGGGTTTCCTGGCTGGCCGCTTCTGCTTTGGTGCAAGCTGTACCAGCTCTGCACGCAGAGCGCTCTCCTAGCCTACAGATTTGTTCCTTCGATCTTTCAGACTGTCCTGACTGGGAAATTTGCCCCACTCTGACTGCTCGCGGTTTCTAACTCTCTCAAATCTGCTCAAATTCACTTTTTTATCAGAATCTGACAGAACTTATGAGAGAGTTCCGGGCTGTTTTCATGTGGCCATCTTGGCTCCACCCTCCCCAGACATAGGCTTTTACAGCGGCAATGTAAATATCATACTTTTAGTAATGTAGATGCTATTATAATGAATATTTATCATTTCCAAAGTATGTGGAATGACATTATTTCAAAATATAAAAACCCAGTGAAGTAATCAAAACCTGTGTGGGAATAGGATGTGAACTGTTAGTGAAGTTATCACAAAGATATTTTCATTGAACCTATAGATTAATTTATATACAAATACCTTTATTCAATTACAAAATTCAGGCATTTTTTTTCACTTACATAATACTTAGGAGCATATAGTAATAGAGGGAAAATAGAGGGAGAGCAGTTTGTCCCAGAACTGATTCTCCCCAAATTCCAACCAACAATGACAACTGTTAGGAGTCAATAAGCATTGATTAAATACCTACTATGTGACAGACATGGTAACAATGGCAATAATAACACATTATTCTTGTTATTATTATTATTCATATGTTGACCCAACCTATATTTGCATAATATACCCATTGACTTCAGATCCATTAATATGCACCTCCACCTCCTCACTCATCTTAGATAAACAAACTCCTTTCTGCTCATTCATTTCTTTTGGTATAACAAATGCAAACTTTTCCTCTATTTCTAAATATATTAAATAGGCAAATATGAATACTAACCTGCATGATATTCAAGAAAGGAAATGGAGAGCCCATTAATTTAAATTATAAACATTGTATCATATATGAATTTAATCATTTTGTCTTGATCAGTCTCATGTTGTGTAAAATTTAGATTCAATTTGATTGTTCTTATATTTGATCTTTATATTAAGGCTTATGTAATTGATTTTATTTAATAAAAGATGATACCTTTTTTGGGTTGCTTATAAAACCCATGACCTATATGCAAATCAATATTATGAATGCATGTACCCAAATATGTATTTGTATGTACAGGCACATATATATCATTATACATAAACAGAACATATACCATTCATACATATGTATTTTATTTATACATAGTGTATATGTCATATATAATGTTATGTGCTACACACATGTTTATTGTTATTACACAGTATGAAATGTTTATTGTGTGTATATATGTATATATGTATGCAAACTTAAATGCTTTAAAGATTTGTAACATCATCAATATGGATGCTCTTTCCACCAATGCAGATGAGAAATCCTTTAAATTAGTAGGTTTTGAAAGCTGTAATCACCCTGGAAATAGACATCTGGACAGCCTGTTCTGACAGTTCTTATAACTATACTTTTGAAGTCTTTCCAGTTTAATAGTTCCTGACAGAGATTATTTGTGCTCCTCAAAAATAACCTTCCAAAACTCTAGTCTCCCTCATAGCATAAGACATCAGAGTAGCACTCTAGTGGAGCATATTTATATATTTGCAAGTATTCAGATATCATATATAAAATAATCCTATTTTTATCCATTTTAGAATACATGTTAACAAAGTATTAATGTATATTGCAAAGCATCAAAAATTCACACTACTGCTAGTGTATTATCCATTTAAATATGGTGACTAAAAACCAGTGTGAATGCAGTATGGCTCAAGGCATTCCCTCTCTTTGACTTTTTAAACAATATTTCTCTCAAGCCTTTCCCTTCCTCCAATTCCTTTCATTAGTACACAGGTGCATATGTTTGACTGGTTCATAATCTTCCTGGCATTTAATTTCTTCATCTGTCAAATGAAGGGATTGAACTCAATAATCTCTATGAGGTTCCTCATACCTATACATTCTACTATTTCATGGTCATATGTACTTGAATTTGAACTAATTTAATATTTTACCAAGGATTTCATATTTAACCATTATAGTTGTAAAATAAGCTTTTCATTTCCTTGTCTCTTTAGTTAATAATAATTTTAAAATTTTGAAACTGTCCACCAGCATTTTTCTTTTTCTTTTTGAAATTTATTATTTCTAAAAATATTTTAAAACATAGTTGTCCTACTGTGTATGTACTTACAAGTATATATAAAGATATAACTCAGATTGTTATAGTAATAGGAATTATTATCTTTTCTGTGGTAAGAAGAAATATAACATTGGTTTCAACTTTAACTTACTTTTTTTTTTAAAGGAAACTATTACTGACTGGATTGTTAATGCAATGGGAAGATCTTTCCCATCCATTAATAGGCCCATGTAACCTGTCTAAGTCACATGAGTTAGAGTCACATGGAGCCTGTGGTGGGAGGAGCTTGCTGAACAGGTGGAGCAGGAAGGGGTGGAGCAGGAAGTAAGATAGAGCAGTTAGATCTGGGAAAGAGAGCAGGCAGAGGAACTAGCATGAGTGAGAGAGGGAGTGACTTTGCTTAAGGGAGTTCGTTTGTGAGAAGGCCCTAAGGGAGGGAAGGCTTGGGATGTCAGTGCTCTCTTCATTGGTAGTGAGTATAGACTTCTTGGTTGTTATGATGGAATTCTTTGTTGCTATGATGGATTTGGCTTTCTGGTGTTTGAATACATGTTTTGGTTTGGTCTTCCATGGAAAGAGTCTGTTATGTTTTGAGATTCAGAACTATGCTGGCATATTCACAGAAGCTGGAGTTGCTGTGGGTATCATATTGACACTACACTGATCTATCAAATTAAAATGATTTATTGCCTAAAATACTGGAAATGTCTATAAAGATATGCAGTGTCTCAATCATTATTTTGTATATTGTATTTGCCATAAATTGTGTTTATTCTAGTTCAGGCAAATGTATGAGCTGCGTCCATGTGTCAAACCTCATGAATATTAAATTTCTTAATTTGAACATATCACAATATGAAGACATAGTTGTTTTGTATAAAATAAAGTATGTTGGGGGTTTAAGAAAATAAAATCAACAACTTAGTTTTAGAATAATACTCTGATAATCTAAGGATATATGATCAGTTTAGATCACTCTAACAATAATAACACTCGCAAAAAAAAAAAATCACAGCCCTGCTTAGCCAACCTATGTTACTGTAGTCTACACTGTCCCATATATCTACTATATACCAATTTTAAGCAGTATGGTGAGGCTTTCTCTGTATTCTTTTGATATTGCATGAATACTAATGGAATACATGGACCATATCAGTTGACTGTAGTCTTCCCTACATCCCAGTAACACATTTCTATGAAAAAATGCTTTACCTAGCTTCTACTGAAAACACTTGCAAAGAAAAACCAAAACAAACAACCCCACCCCCTTTTTTTTTCAATATGTAGCAGCCTGCTTACTCATGTCACATACCTTTCCATTGCTTTTTGGGTGAACCCCTCCATTTCAATTCTCTGAATACTATAGTTATAGCAAGGGTTAGGGGAGTGGAAGCCTCCTCAATCTGGAAAATCCACATAAAATATTTTGACCCTCCCTTCATACCAGAAAAAAAGAGTGAATTTTTTCTTTTTCTTTTATGGGGTGTTTACAGTATTAAAAGATAAATTATGTGTGGTATTATATAATATTACACGTTTTATGCATTTCTGAGTTTTTAAACATTGTGTCATTTGCTGGCCTTTGTATGTCATCTGCAGCTTCCACAAAACTACCCCAAAATTCCCATTTAATTTTTTATGCCTACCCATGATATATCAAAATAATGATGGGGGAAGTTACAATGTGTAAGAAAACCATATAAAATTTCATTACTGGGACATGGAACAGCACAAGAAGAATATTAGAAGTAAAAATGATGGGACTTTGCTTAAGTGAGAAGCCAAATCACAGTACTCTGTCATTGATCCTTATTTTGTGGGATTCCGAGAACTTGAACATCCAGTGCCTAGCCTATCTATTTCAACCATAAGTGAGAAGAAACTTCACTTAAACATAATTAATGAATATCATCCAACCTAGGCCTAAGGACTTCCAAGAAGGATCTATGGCATAGAGAGGGTCATATGACTTACCTTGGGAATCATATGAATTAGAGAATATTTTTTACAGAATTGCCAAAGCAACAAAAGCTCATTAACTCCAACTTTTGGAGGCATGGGGATTGGGGAACAGAGAGGTCATTCTGATTTAGAGAGTATTTTTTCAAATTAGAGGGTAGTAATAACTATTTTTAGGCAATTATAGCAACTAGAATACAGCTTCCCCGAGAGGAACTAATAAAGATCCAGTTGTTGGTGTATTTGTACGAGGAATTAAAGTGGGAAATCACTAAAAGGCAACAGAGAGGTGTAGAATGCTTTTAATTAGGTTGAGGCATATTACCAATAAAATATAATTGAAAGTAATGTAAAAAAAGTAGAATCAAAGCTCTGTATAACCAAATAAGGAAATGGTCTAATCATCTAGCAAAAGAAAGGCATGCTAAATTAGGTACTTCACGCATTCTACTGGTCCTTGCCTAATTTCAGATCTATAAGGTCTCACACATTGGAGTTCCTGTGATGAATTTATCACTTTATAAGAGGGAAAGTTGCACAGCATGAAATGAATTTAAGTGCCTACCTATATCAATGACAGCAACAATCCATTGAAGGAAATAAATTTAAGTTTCCATGCATTCACTTCAATAAACATACATCAAATGCTTATTATGTGTAAGGGATTTAATTTTAGACCTTTGGGATGTAGGCTAAAATAAATAAATAATAACAATAATAATGGCAGCTAACATCAATATGATGCTTAGTATGTAGCAGGCAGCGTGCTAAGCACTTTGTAATTATTGTCTCATTTGATACAACAACCTGGGAGATAAGTACTATTATTAGCCTCATTTTATAGATGAAGAAACTGAGGCAGAGGTTAAGTGACTTGACCAGGGTTACAGCTCGTAAGTATCTGAGGCTATATTGGAACTCAGGTCTTCCTGTCTCTATCCACATGCCTTCCCTACTAGGAAAGGATGCCATCTATACATAAATAAGTATGATTCAAGAGGTTAATGAGATAGAAGTTAAGCATACAAGTATATAAAGTGATCCAGGGATATTTGCAGAAGGAAAGAATTAACTTTTATTCTACTTCAATTTCAGAATAGTAGTAAACAGTAACTGTAATCATATCAATCAATCAATAAACGTTAAATACCATCTATTTGCCGGGCACTATGCTCAGCACTAGGGGTACAAATGGGGCAAAAGGAAGTCCCTAGCCCCAAACAGTTTACAATATAATGGGAGAGACAATATGCAAATAAAAACATACAAAGTAAGCTATATATAGGATAAGTAGGAAATAATTAACAAAGGGAAAGCAATTGTAGTAAGAGGAGTTGGGGAAGGTTACCTGTAGAAGGTAGGATTTTAGTTGGGACTTAAAAGAAGCCAGGGAGTCAGTAGTCAGAAAGTAACAGGGAAGGCCCTGGAAGAAGGATTTAGGGGAGAAAATCATAAGTTCAGTTTTGTCCATATTGAATTTAAGATGTCTACTGTATATACAGTTTGAGACAGCTGGATACGTAAGATTGGAGGTCAGCACAGAATTTGGGGTAGAAGATGTAGATTTGAAAATCATCATCATAGAGATGGTAATTAAATCCATAGGAACAGAAGAGATCACCAAATGAAGTAGTATAAGAAAGCCCGGGACAGAACCCTGAGGGACATCTATAGTTTGAAGGCATGCTCTAAAAGAGGATCCAGGAAAAGAGAAAGAGAGGGAATAGTCAGATATGTGGGAAGAAAACCAGGAGGCAGTAGTGTCCCAAAAACCTAGGGAAGAGAGTATCAAGGAGAAGAGAGTAATCAATGGTGTTAAAGGCTGCAAAGAGGTCTGGGAGAAGGAGGATTGAGGAAAAAAAACTACTGGATTTGGCAGCTTAGAGATCTTAGTAACTGTCAAGAGACTACTTTTAGTGGAATGTTAAGGTTAGAAGCTGGATTGTAAGGTGTTAAGAAGAGGGTGAGAAGAGAGAAAGTGGGGGCACCTATTGTAGACCATGTTTTTGAGTTTAGCTACAAAGGGTTGGAGAAATATAGGATGATATCATTGGCATTGGGGCTTGCCAAATGCACTTAAATTTAATAATCACTTATTAAACCAATATGATCAACCAAAGGATGATGGAGTAGCATGTGTTCTGAGATGGTTGTAGCACATTATAAATAAAGAATTTATACAGGAGAAGTCATCTAAATAATGTCATTAAGGAAGCTCTTTCATATCATGCAAACAAAGGGTAACTAATGGATTGCCTATTTATTCTATTGTTAGCCCCACAATGTTAGGAGAGCATGAGGAAGATTTCCTATGGGGAACTTGTGGAATGAATTGGAAAAGAGATACATAGTATGAACCTGTATGATTGGGTTGGAATCATTATAGTTACAGAGAATATCTACCAACAAAAATATCACAGATGAATTAGAGGATTAGGGCACTATATGAAAGCCATTTTCCTAAATGCTGAGAACACACACACACGAAAAAAACTAAGTTCCTACCTTTAGGGAGCTAAAAACTACAAAGACATTTCCAGATAAAAGGGAAAAAGATTTCTATACATTTTACCTCAGAAGTTTAGAACCTACAGGGGAAAAAATGAACTATTTTTTCCCCTAAAATTGACACCAAAATTAAGTTCTAGTCACTGAGTGGTATAGTCAAACAACATTCTCACAAATTAATCCAAATGACTAACTGGGAGTATGTATTTTATTTTATTTTACTTTTCTGGTATACAAACATTACTGCTAATAATGATGCAGCACATAGCAATATTGCTTTTAAATATTTAGCTCATTTTTCGAATATGACACTCTTTCATAGGAATCCCTCGCTCCCTGCAAAGATCAGTTTAGGTTCCACATCCTGTCTGAGTCCTTTTCTGATGTAGTTATTTGTGCTCTCCCTGCCACACATATATCTATATTTAATCATGTATATCTAGATACATATCTATCGATGTTTATTTATGTACATATATATGTCAAGATATATGTGTATCTATCTAGATTGCCTATAGATATATACATGCACACACAATAAACATACACACCCATGGATACATGTATGTTTGTATGAATGTATTAATATCACATATGTGTATTGTGTATCTATATGTCTATAGCTATATACCTATATCTCTACCTTTCTATCTAGTGTTATGGGAGAAATATCTCCTCTCTGAGTTCACATGGTGGTCAACTGCCAAAATGCAGAAATTATGGGGGTAAAAACCTAGGGTTTATTATTGTACTCAAGTATAGTTTCAGGCCTCAGAGAAAACCTGAATAATTATGAGGATTCTGACAAGTATTTTTATAGGCAAAATTACTCAGTGACAGATAAATAATTCATTTACATATTGCAGTCTTGTACATTCATCTTAGTCTATAAAAAATAAAAAGAAGATAGATAATCCCATAATCCCACATTTCCTTCAATGTCATTAAAACTGAATAAACAGTTAAGCAGTCATAATCTCATATATTCCCTAGGGAAACAAACTTCATTAAACAAATTCTGGGTAAATTAAGTCAAGTTACAGATTAAACTACATTTAGCAGATTTGCAATAGGCTGATTGAAGAGGAGGATTTACATGTTGCAAAGGAGTCAGGGACAGTAATGATTCTTCCTCTAGTTTCTTGTCTAAAGAATGCTTAAGGCTCATCAGTAAATTTTCAAATTGTGGGGAAGGTTTTGGTCAGGTGAAATTAAGATAGTAGTGAGAAGTAAGACAGACTTTAAGATAACCAAAAATTGCAAGAGGAATGTCCCTGAGTCCTATAATAAAAGGGAAACAAAATATGCCCATGATAATAGTATTTATTGATATATGTTTTGTTTTCCCTTAATAGGATATGAGTTCCTTGACTGTTTTCTCTCTGTCTTTCTAAATATCTAGAACTTATCATACTACCTGCCACATAGTAGATTCTTAATGAAAACTTATTGAAATTAATTGAATGGAACAATGGAAATGCACGCATTTTTAGTCATTTTCCAATCATGTAATTATCCAGATTTGTATCAGGGAACTGGTGGTAAAATCAGAAAAACATCTAGGATTCAGAGGAATTATATCTGTAGCCTTGACAATTTTCACTCAAAACCAACTGAATCCTCTGGCTACAAATCAAGTGCCATCTTTTGCTCATTCACAGGCCACCTAAGCAATGGAGCAGGGTATATTAGTTGTTTAGGGAGGACAAGCACTTACAGTGGGAGGGCTTGCCAAGCCCTTCTCAGGGCCACTCATCCACCTTTGGTTTCTGCCTTTCATCTAACTCTCATCTGTGGCTCCCAAGAAGTTGTAGCATATGCATTAGCCACACCCTGGTGAGCAGATGGACTAAACCAGGTTAAGGGTAATTGACAGACCTCAAACCTGTCAGTGAGTTGGAAGGATGTCTACCTCAAGCATGCAAAGACTTCCCCTGGTAGTATCGCTAGAGGAGAACAATTTGTTCCAATGGCCGTGAAGGCAGCTGAAACAGGCTGAAGTCCTCAGAGCCAAGGTCATCCACTGCATCACCTGGTCATCCCCAGTTGTTTTGACTTTTGTCCTCCATTGTGCTTCAATGACTCAGGAAGAGAGATTGAGGCTGACAACTTTATGCAGCTCTGCCTCATTTAAATCCAATTTACCTGCATGTCAAAACATCACCCTGTGATGTCATTAGGCCTTTTTGAAAGCAAAGGCTGAACAACAATAAGGATGGAGCATAATGGAATGAAGTCTACACTACAAGGTAGGAAGCTTGGGCTTCTGGGTTATGTTCTGCTCCTAATCACTAACTAGACAATGTTGAGCAAGTCTCTTTCTCTCTCTGAGTTTTCATTTACTCACCTCTGAAATGAAGGATATGAACTGGATGCATTATGAAGTCCCTTCTAGCTCTGGGAAAAGAAAAGAAATTTTGAAGCCACAAATCACCCTTCTTTCTCTTCTAAATGCTCCGGTAATTCATTTAGACAATGTTAACTTCTTGTCATAAATTTGATAGCTAATAAATTTGAACTATAAAACATCTAATAATTTTCATTAACTTTATAAGCATTTTAATATGACATATTAATCAAAATGGCAATTTACTCAGAAAAGAAAGTTATATTCTACATATATATACTAACAAGAAAATGAATGAATATAATATTTTCTCCCAAACTGTGCATTATATTATTCATTCACTAGATCTTGTTGAAATTGGCAAGGCCTCAGTGTTACTGTATCTGTAGTAGATTTATTGAAAGGAAAATTAAACCAATGGAAAATGCAGAGAATAAAAATCTTCAAATTGATTTGTTTTGAGTCAGTATTAGGAGCAACATTTTAAAATTTTGTAATGTTTTCTACTGGAATACAATTTCTTCGAAAGAAGGAAAGAAAGAAAGAGAAAGAAAGAAAGAAAGAACAAAAGAAAGAAAGGAAGAAAGGAAGAAAGGAAGGAAGGAAGAAAGGAAGAAAGGAAGGAAAGAAGGAAGAAGGAAGGAAAAAAGGAAGGAAGGAAATGAAGAAAGAAAATAGTCTTTACCATGAACTCTTTGGTTCAATCACCTTCCCTTCTACATTAGTTCTTTCCAATTTCTATCTTCATAAGAAGCTCTCCTCCTGAAATACCATCTTTCCTGCACCATCTATTAACATTCTATCAGTCCCTTAAGATCTAGCTCAAGTCTCACATTAAGTTTGAAACTTTTTTAACTTCTGTCCACATTGATCTGTCTTTTCAGGATTGCTTTTTCATGTTAGTGCAATGTGTATAATGTACTTTTTGTTGTTTCATTGTTCTCTCCTTATCATGTTAGCTTTGTCTATTTGGCTTCATTAGGATAGGTGATGTCTCTTCTCATATTGAATCCTCCATTGCTGTAGGCATACTGATAGAGTAGGCAGTTATTATTCAAATACTCAGCTGCATGACTCCGGGCAAGTCATTTAAATTTTCTCAGCCTCAGTTTCCCCAGCTATAAAATGAGGATAATAAAAGCCCCTACTTTACAAGGCTGTTGTAAGGATTAAATGAGCTAACATATATAAAATGCTTTATAATGTTTTAAAAAGCTTCATACATGCCAGCAATTAGGCAACTAGGTGCTACAGTAGATAGAATGCTGGACTTAGAGTCAGGAAGACCTGGGTTCAAATCCAGTCTCAGACACTTATAAGCTGTTAGACTTTGACCAAGTCACTTTGCTTCTATCTCAGAGCCCTTGTGTGTAAAAAGAGATAATATTAGCACCTACTTCCCAGGGGTGTTATAAGGATAAAGTGAGATAATATTTGTAAAGCCCTTTTCAGACCTTAAAGCTCTATGTAATTATTAGCAATCATTGTTGATTATGTATATAATTGTTATGGTAACTAGGGTGGGACTTTTTGTTTTCTCTTTTAGAATGCTAAGGTAATCAAATACCTTTGATGAGTCTTGCCTTTCAAATGCAATCACAAGCAAAATGGCCTTTTTGCTGTCTTTTGTTTCTTTGATTGAATCAAGAGTCTTTGATCTGCTTAAGAAACAAGAAAGTCTAGTTCACATGGGTTTGAGTCAAATGACTGTGATGTGATCCTGAGAAGGGCATATAAGATCTGAGGCTGGTGTTTTGTTTTGGGGACTCTCCCTCACTGGAGGAGGGTCATGTGATTTGACCAGATGAGACTCTGAGTAGCTGCCACAGAGACCCCCCCCCAGCTTTGAAAACCCAGATGTTGGTGCTTCTCTCTCTGGTAACTGTATGTATTGCTATGGACAGATAGAAGCCTGTCTACTGTTTGTGTTTGTTCTGTTTATATAATATATGCTCATAATTTCTGTTTGTATTCTCTGAAGTTCAGGGTGCTGGTTTTTGCCCCTGAACTAAGTGAATGATATATGTATGTTTAATTAAAGTGAGATTGTTTAACCCCTTAAAATTGCTTTCCTTAGAAAAGCAGATCCAAGAACCTGTGCTAGCAGCCCTCCTGTGTGCTCTCATTGTTGGTCTTGTGTTGGTCTTTTACCTCCACAGCAGCTGCTAACAACATTATTGTTACAGTAATTCTGTCCAGTGTAGTTTAGGAAGGGTAATACTAACTTGGAGAGTTGTCCAGAGGAAAAGAACTAGAATGTTGAAGGGCCTCAAGCCCAGACTCTGTGATGATCGTTTGAAGGAATTAGAGTTATTTAGCCTGGAGAAGGGAAGATTGGGGTGGGGATGTGTGGAAAAATGATAGCTGTCTCTTAGTATTTGAAAGACTGTTGTGTGGAAGAGGATTTCAACTTCTGTTTGTCTCTAGAGCTATGTTGGACCAGGTTGGGGGGTGGAGTTTGGGGAGGGGCAAGGGTACAGAAGAAACTGTAGGCTGGATATGAAGGAAACCTATGAAAAATTAGGGTAATTCAAAAGGGAAATTTTGTTGTTGTTGTTGTTGGGGATAATGGGGGAGGGCTAGAGGAAATCATGCCTTATTGGAGATCTTCAAGCAAAGAACAGATGGCCCCTTTATCTGTTATGTTTTAGTGTGTGTCAGGATTTTCTTTGAAGTAGATAACTGCTGAAGCACCAGAAAATTTTGAAATTTTGTAATTCTAATATGAATATTTAAATTTGAAATGTTTAAAAACATTCTTATCATTTGACTTTTTTAAAGGCGAATAATCTGGAAATGGGAAGATAAAGGTGCACATATTTATAAAGTAATATAAGATGTATAGTAACCGTGAATAAATAGAATTAACAGAAATCAACAAGAAATCAGTGTCTTCAAGGTTTCTAGTTGCTGCTTATTCAACAGATTTCCCCCCAAAATAACATTTGTGTGTGTGTGTGTATGTGTGTGTGTGTATATGTGTGTGTATGTGTGTGTGTGTGTGTACCCCTAGTCCCTTGTGAAAACACAATATATTCTAGTATTAAAAGCAGCAGCACAAATTACTGTTCATTTTTCTTTGCCATCTGTCAGGGAGAAGGAAAGGGAGAGAGAAGAGAGATCATGTTTACACAATTTCTCTAATCTAACAGAATATGGAAATTGTTCATTTTGGTCCTATATATTAAACAATATATTTTAAGTGACTGCTGAAAATTGTCATTTTGTGCTTTAGTTCCTATACACACTAGGGTTATGATCAACATCCTTGAAGAACTATGGGGTATTCAGGGCTATTCCTGAATCCCAATGAAATCTGTTCCTCTGCGATTTGTAGAGGGACAGTGAAAAACAAACTTGGAACTGTTGTCAAGGACCTTATATAACAGTCTTGGGAGGGGGAAAGAAGCAAGGAAAGAAGGAAGGAAGGAAGGAAGGAAGGAAGGAAGGAAGGAAGGAAACAAACAAACATGTATTTATTGAACACCTACTCTGTTCCCGGTACAGTGCTAAATGTTTTATATTTCCTTTGATCCTCACAATGACCCCGAGACATAGATGCTGTTATTTTCCTCATTGTATAGTTGAGGAAACTGAGGCTAAGTGACTGGCTCAGAAGTACATAGCAGGTAAGTGTCTGAGGTTGGATTTGAAGTCAGGTCTTTCTAACTACCAAAAAAAACCCCAAAGAAACCTCTCTGACCACATGTTCAAAGTTCTATCCATTGTGAAGTGAAAAAATGGCAGTTTTCAGAAGTCCCCTACAGCCAAGGGGAGCATCTCTGTACCTGTGTTCTGCCTCAACATGAGGCAGAAGGAGTAGCCAGGAATATGGAACTATCACTTAATTTTTTTTAATTTAACAAGCATGGATTTCCATCCCTGCTCTCCTATGCCCCAAGAAATGCTTAACCTTTGTAATAAATATATGTAGTTAACCAAAACAAATTCCTACAATATTCATGTCCAAAAATGTGTCTTACTCTGATTTGGTCTGATTCAGGAGTGGGGAAACCTGTGTCCATATTTGGCCTTCTAGGTCCTTCGGTGTGGTCTTTTGACTGAGTCTAAGTTTTATAGAACAAATCCTTTCATTAAGGGGATTTGCTCTGTGAAGTTTGGATTCAGTCAAAAGTCCACAGTGGAGGACCTACAGGGGCCACATGTGGCCTTAAGGCCATAGGTTCCCCACCCCTGATCTAATCCCTTTCTCAATGGCATCCTAAATTTCCTCAGTCTTGTTTCTTGAAAGATTTGCTTAATACTGTAGTTGCCACTAGAGGGCTTATAAGAACCCTGTTATGTGAAGTCCTGCTGAGGCACTGCACAAAGCAACATAGTCAATCAACTGTTGATTCATCTTGTTAGGTTTAAGCAAGGGATTTAAGTTACCAGTTACAGCAACCCAGAAGGAGTATCAGGAGTATTAGTTGTTATTGACTGACTGAAGGTTTTTGTCCCTATTCCAGTGGGCCTCAGTCTCAAATGAGAAGATGGGGATCAATGGATCAGATATCAAGAGCTGAAAGGGACCTTTAAAGTCATTAGTTCAGTTCCTTCGTTTTACAATAAGGTAATTCAATCCAAGTGAAGTTAAGTGATTTGTACAAGGTTATGCAGGCACTAAATTGTTATCTGGGACTTTAGCCCAGATCCTCTGACTCTATTACTCCTTTAAATTTATTTAACATTTCAGGAGAAGCTAGAGGTTGTTAATATTCTATTATATTTATCACTTGGAAAAGAGGATAATGACATCCTCATAGGAAGTATTACGGAGTTGGAGGCCCAGGAAATGATGTGGGCTAGAGCAAGTGGATAGATCTTACATAAGAACTTAGACTTCATTTTCTCAGTCCATAGAGAGGGCAGCAGTAAAATAAATATTACTAAATCCAATCTATGTCAGCATCATACTACCTCACATCCTTTGTCTCTCCAAATAACTCTCAAACTACAGTTTCTGTCAAGTTTAGATTCATATGATGCATATAACACTGACCTTAATACATTCTACTTGCCTCTTCCCAGAAATATGTGTAACTCTAAGTACATGTATCTCTGCACTCACATGTTTTTTTGGTTGTTTTTTCTAGGATCCCTTTCTTCCCTTCTTTATATGAAGGCTGCTTGCAAATATCCATCCTGATTGAGAACACAAGAATTTCTTTCTATCCATGCTGGAATATACCTGGTTTTAGGAGAAGCTTCAAGCTATACAAAAAAGGGACTTGGAATCAGAGCTATTGAGTATGTTTTGCCAGTTACTGCATAACATTACATAAAAAATTTCAGACCCTACATCTCAGTTTCCTCATCTGTAAAATAGGAAACATATCATATACTACTTCTCAGGATTATTATGAGGATCAAACAAAGAAAAACATTTAAAACAAGAAAAGGCATGGATATCATTGGTAGCAGAAGCTACCAGCTGGGTAAAGTTCCTCTATCAGCCTAGGTAGATGCCTTCTTTGCAGTCTTAGAGAATTGCCTAGAAAACTGAGATGTTATTTGTGAGGTGTCACTCTATCACAATGTGTCTGAAACAGGATTTTAACGCAGGTCCTCCTGGATCTGAGGCCAGTTCTCTACCCTTATATCACATTGCATCTTATATTAAGCATTGTGGAAATGTTAGCAACCAGGCAGCTAAGTAGATAGAGCACCAGACCTGGAGTTGTAACGACCCACGTCCAGTTCTAGCCTTAGACACTTACTAGGTCTGTGAACCTGGCAAGTCACTTAACATCTGTCTGTCTCAGTTTCCTCATCTGTAAAATGGAGATAATCCTAGTGCCTACATGCCAGGGTTGTTATAAGAATAAAAAATAGATAATGTTTGTAAAGAATATTGTGAATCCTAAACACTATATAAATGCTGTTATTATTATTATAAATAATCAATGCCAATAATGATTGCTAGCATTCACATTGCTCTATTTATGTTCTAGGCACTATGCTAAGCCCTTTTATATTTAACTTATTTGATCCTCACAACCACTCTGGGATGTAGGTGCTATTACAATCCCCATTTTACTGATGAGGAAATTTTATTCTCAGCCATTATTTTCACTATTACTGTACATGGGGTAAAAAGCTGTGTGCATGTGTGATGGAGAGTATATTTAGTGACAAAAATGTTATGTTTGTTAAATAAGTTATCGTGTAAATGTGTTTTGAGACAGTATAAAACTCTGCCTACGAATATTTGAGGTATACAGGATAGCAAATTGATTACTATAAAAAATGACATGTAGGTACTGCCATTGTCCTGAAGCCAGTCATCCATTCATCAATTCCACGTTCCTTTAGCTCAGCCTAAGCTTATGATTTTTTTCTTTAGCTTTATTGTATAATAATAGTTCAAAATACGCCTGCACTTCATTATCAAATCTCTCCAATGTCCCTTTAGGGATGGAAAAGTAATGATGTGTTGAGCAGCTGCTTGGGATGGTTTGAAATCGAATGATACAACGTTTGTAATTTGAAATATGACAATGAAGCATTGTTCCATTTATTGGACATGTAAGGTGCTTAGTGCTTTTGATCATGAAACAGAAAAGGAGAATTAAATCTTTGACATGAAAAGGATTACACTTACTTTTTCCTCCATGCACAATGGCAGATGTTTCTTAGTGGGTCAGAGTCATTGCCTAATGTTATTTTTAGCCAGTGAAGTGCTATTCTGACCTCTAAAAATGTCAGGCTTTAAGGGTAAAATACCTCTCACAATATGTTTTAATAAAAGTGATTCACCTTGGAAAAGGCAAGCATCTGTCAAACTTGTACTCAGGCAAACTCCTCTCTGAGCCACCAGTGATTTTATGAAAGTATTGTAGAGGATGATGAGGAACTAGACATGACTGGTTCAAGCCACAGCCAGCTGTCCCTTGGCAGCCCTCTTTGACAAAAGATCAGGAACACAGGCAGGCTTTGTCTAATTTTATTTTAAATATGTATTGTTCCCTGCCTCTTTTTCTCTCTGTCTTTGTCTGTCTAAACACACACCCACACCCACCCACACACACACACACACACACACACACACACACACCCACCACATAGTACCTGTTCACTATTTAGGTGAACTTTTTGGATGTGCCAGTTATGATGCTGACATGCAACGAATGGGGTATAGTGGATAGAGGATTGACCCTGGAGTCAGAAGGACTTGGAAGACTTGGATTTAAGTGCTTCCTCTGACACATTAGTTAGGAAACCATGAAACCACAGGCAAGTCACTTAAACTCCCAGTGTCCCAGGCAATTCTGTTAGATTGTAAATTACAGGTGAGTTCCTGATGTTTTGATGGCATAGACTGTCTCTCTCTCTCTCTCTCTCTCTCTCTCTCTCTCTTCTCCCCTACATCCTTCTTCTTTGTCTCTCCACATATACATATAATATGTACACTTATTATATGTAATTCTTAAATATATGCACACATATGATGTCAGCATAAATATTTTCTCTCCCAATGCAGATTATGATCCTCCTCCAATAGACTTAAATACTTGACAAAGTGTGGTGAATGAGATTTATAGGGCTACACAGGAATAAGAAGACCTATTGAGTACAGTTACTATGGTGAAGTCCTGTTATTTCTACTTTCATAACATCTCTCATACATATCTACCTCATAAACATCCTCTTTTCTTCTCTGACTCTGCAATCACCCTGCTGCAGGCCCCCATCACCTCACACCTGATCTACTGCAATAGCCCATTAGTTGGTTTGACTGCAACAAATCTCTCTCCACTCCAATCCATTCTCCAGTAGTCAAATTAACCTCTCTAAATTCAGATCTGATCACATCCCACTCCTATTCAATAACCCTAGTAGCTTCCTACTAACTCCATGCTCAAATATAAATCCTCTGCTTGATGTTAGTTATAGGTTCTTAGTTGTAGGTGTGGCTCTAACATCAGCACTTTCTTAGTTCATGTTGGATATTGGGATAGAAATTAAGCCGAATCTTTATTTAAAAGAAGATGAGGTTTACTTTGCCCCAATTTAGCAAGAATATGCAATAAGTATACAGTGGTATTTGGCTTCTCTGGACAAGGCCTCCCTCATCTCCACCTTGAAAAAGTCTGATTAGTCAGTCATCAGTCTATGGTGATTCATGTGGTCTTGTGTACCTATCAAGTCTGAGAGACATCTGACTATACATGACTTGGACCTTTTATGCCTCCAGACCAGGAAGCTGCATTAAAGATGCTGAGTCAGGAAAATGCTGGACCAATCCCAACATTAGAAGTTCTTCATACCCTGGACCATTTCTACCTTTCCAGTCTTTTTTCATCTTGTTCTCCTTATATACTCTGATACTCCATATTCTGAGTCTAAATATGTTCACCAACTGTTCCCTATTTCCTGGAATGTTCTCGTTCCTCTTCCCAGTCTCCTGGCTTCCTTTGAGCCTCAGCCTTTCCTAATCCTCTTTAATCTTAGCACCTGTAGATATTTTGTGTGTACAGTTTGCATATTGTCTTCCCCATTAAACTGTGAACTCTTTGAGGGGAGGAACTGGGGTTTTTTTGGTTATTATTGTTACATTTGTTCATTTTGTCTTATATGTATTTTGTTTTTCTTTGCATCCCCAGCACTTTGCACAATTCCTGGCAAATACTAGGTACTTAAATGTGGAAGACACCATTAGACATCTTTTTCTTGACTCCAGTTACTGTTCCATCTTTTCCTTTCCTGCCAAACCTTTCTTTTGAAAAAGTTGTCTCCATCAAATACTTCCAAATCCTCACCCCTATTACTTCTTTCCTCCATTTCATCCCTTATATTATTGCCAGAATTATCTTATTTATTCTTAGATCTGGTAAAGTACTCCTTTGCTCAGACCACTTTTATATTTATTTTTCTTGCATTTGAGGTCCTCCACAATATGACAACAGGTATCATCTTACCTTTCAGTCTATTTCATGCTAATCAAATTCAAATACAATATGGCATAGTCAAACTGGATTGCTTAGCACCCTCTACATGAACCTTGAGTTTTCCCATCCCTCTGCTTTTTTCATGCAGATCCCTGCAGCAAAAGCTCATGCACACTTCTTCATCGTAGCATCTTATGGATTTACTCATCTTCAAATGAGAATTTCTTTAGAATCTTTCTTTTGTCACATCTATCAGCAATGACCTTCCCTTTGGGATATAACTCCTTGAAGTGCCCTTATGCTACTGTAGTAATTTTCATGTCGCATAATTAATTTTATCCTTTACTAAATGTTAAGCTCCATGATAGTAGATATCACATTTTATCTAAACACTATATCTAGCACATAGTAGTAAGCTCTTAAGGAAAAATTATGCTTTGAATCAAATGGCATTGTGAAGGAAAATATTTCCTATACTTTGAAACACATTGCAATTGCAAACTAATGTCAATTCTTAGGTATAGATTAAGAATTCACTGCATGAGGAATAAAAAAGTGACTAGAACAGAAAGAGTTATTTGTATGGATCCTTATTTATTCTCATCCTAATTTGAGCAGTGAATAAATGAGTATTAACCACAATGGGCAGACAACCTATTAGTTAACAAGTATTCATGGATGAAAGCATGGAGATAATCTTCAACAGCTGGCAAAGATTAATCATAAGCTTAAATAGAGAAAGAAAGGAGAAAAAAAGCTAGTCTTTTCTTGTGAGGAAGACATGAATTTGAGAAACAAAAAGCTGTGAGACATTTATGAAAACCAAGATGTAGCATGCAGTTTCAAAAGATTGTTTTGTGAGTTAGCATGCTGTCCCTGTTCTTTCTTCAATACTTCAAGAACTCAAATCTTCAGACACACATCACAGCCTCCTTCTACCTTAGTATATAGCTTCATGAGTAATTGCTTGTGGACTCAGTAAAACATTGCCTGGTGGCTTACCTTTTATAGGTAACTCCAAACTTAACTGGGTTATTCAAAATGACAGACACAAGATTTAACTCTGGTCCTGTACTTCAAGTCTTTCCAGTTTGCACTAGATTGACATAGCTTTCAGGGGTAATGTCCACTCCACAATGTGATATTAGAATAGATGCTTAGTTTTAGTAATAAAATATTAGCATAAACATAAAGCAAAGGGAGAAAAAGATTCAATGCTGCTTCATTTACTGAAAAGAGGATTTTTGCTCTACGGCTCAAACCCTGGGCAAAATGAAGCTGTGCTTTTGATTGGCAGAGCTTACCACCTCTCAGCAGGAGAACATCCTTATTTTACAGGGGGTTATTAGAGAGGGTTAATTATGATTCCCATAATTTGCATCATCTGTCTGTAATAATGATAGCAGCAATACCTTATATTTGCATAGTGCTTTTAACTATTCAAAGCATTTTAACATCTATTCTCTAATAGGATACAAATCACTTGGCATAAAAAAATATTGCTTATCTCTGTGACCAGCTGCAAAGTGGAAGGGATAAATATTACAGGATAGTTCTGAGATGCATTTTGAAGAATTGCTCCCAGGGGCATCCCAGAATGCTTTGCAGGCAGTCTGGGATCACTTGGTCTCTCAACTGGGGGCCTCTTTGATTGACCATAAGGGAATTCATACTTCCCAGGATCCATCTCTTTGGCAGGAGTCCCTTAGTACCACATATATTATTGTGCTCCTTCTTTGAAAACTTCCTGAGCTCTGAGGTATAATACTACTAGTAATATGGAACATTTCTCATCAGTCTCCTCCCTCTTGAGTGGCTCACCTCCTCAACCAGAAAAGATTTCCCAAGGCTTCCAGGAACTACTCAGCAGTGACTCTAAAGTTATATTGCCCACTGATCACTATTCTCACAAACCAATTGAGGTATCAGAAAGGGTCTGCAGGAAGACTGATGACAGCTTGCTACTTCTGTGGGTCCCTCATGGATCAAGTATTATTTTTCTCTCATTTAATCATCTGTTTTTTCACATTCTATTCAATCTTATTGTGTTCCCTTGGAATAATTTTACCTGACTATATATAGTTGACAACCACTAAAGTAGAAATGTCAAATATATTACTATTTTGTAAAATGGAAATAATGTATAAATGTTCTAAAAGTATAAATTATCTAGAATAATTTTTAGATATTTGATAGTTGTTCAATTTTAAATATGACTAAGTTTTCCATAGATGTTTTAGATATTTTTATTCAAGCCATGTTTTTCTTTATATTATCCCAATATTCAGTAAAATATATTCTTTTTGTACTTAGGGTAGCCATTCTCTCTCTTTGATGTTTTTTATTCAGCACTCCTACTAGTCTATTAGAAACAGAGTAAATTAGCTACTTGGATAGACTTTCTATAACATTTTTCAATAATAATTGTAGTTGTTATTGTAGCTTATTAATAGACTATTTTGGAAGTGAAGCTCTCTAATATTCTGGTACACAATTGTTTTCACTAAAAGGTGGCACAGAGGATAGAATGCTGGGCCTAGAGTCAGGAAGACTCATCTTTATGAGTTCAAATTTGACCTTAGCCCCTTACTAGCTGTGTGACCCTGGGCAAGTCACTTAACCCTGTTTGCCTCAGTTTCTCATCTGTAAAATGAACTGGACAAGGAAATGGCAAACCACTCTAATATCTTTGCCATGAAAACCCCAAAATGGGGTCACAGTATGTGACTGAAAAACGACTGAACAACAAAAATATTTTTGAATAAATTTATCTTTATTTAGTCCTTATTGATCCATAAAGTAAAAGTACCGATGGCAGACACATGTCTTTGTATTACTAAACTATTGTAACAAATGCAAAACTTCTTTTTAGAATGTAAAATCCTTAAGAGTAGGGGTTGTTTCATTCTTTGTATTTGTATTTGTATTTGTTTCACTTAGCACAATTCCTAGCATAGAGGAAGCAATTAAATTCTTTTTGATTGATTCAAATATACTAGAGTAACTTAATGACTGTAAAGTAGAGGGATTGTGGATGGTTATAGTTAGATAAAGCACTTTCCCTATCTTTGTCTTGACTGAATATTTTTTTTTTAGATTTTTTTTTGGAGGGGGAAGGCAGGGCAACTGGAGTTAAGTGACTTGCCCAAGGTCACATAGCTAGCAAGTGCGTCAAGTGTCTGAGTCCAGATTTGAACCCAGGTCCTCCTGACTCCTAGGCCATTGCTCTACTCACTGTGCCACCTAGCTGCCCCCATATTTTTTTAACCATTGAATATGAATCTTAATTTTCCTATAAGACTTAATTCAGGGGCTACTGCTTACTCGTTCAAAGTCCTGATTCTCTCCCCTCCTCCACCCAAAGTTGCTTAGTGGCCCCTCTCCCTCTTCAGATTATGCTCTATTTTCTTATTTGTATACTGGTTGTTCCTCTATAATATAAAGTCATGGAGAACAGGGGTACTTTCATTGTTTTTCTTTCTCCACTACCTAACATGATTTTGTAGGTATACTCAAATACAAGAAGGAGCTATGTTTTCCCCAAAGACTTCATAGGCCCTTTCTGCACTAGAGTATAGGAATCCATCTATGACTTAAGTGTAGTATAGTAGAAAGAGTGTTGGCACCAGAGTCAGGGGACTTGTGTTCAAATTCTGCTTCTGACTGACCTTCATTATTTGTATGATCTTAGGTAAGTCACTTAGTCTCCCTGAGCTTCAATTTATAAAACTAGGGGATTGCACTTACTGTCTTTTGAGACCCTTTCCAATTTGAAATAAATAATCCTGTGATCCTAGGTTGTTGTTTGAGACACAAAAAGGTTAAGTGAATTGCCCAAGGTCACACAGCTCAAAGTTTCAGAGGTAGAATTTGAACACAGGTCTTCCTGACAAGGCCAGCATGCCACCCACTGGGTCATCCTGACTCTGTACCTGTACACATTGTATGGTTTAAAAAAAGTTTGTTAAACTGAATTGTTGAATTATTGACAAGAGTTTCCAACTAAACTTGTTTCCATGTTTTTAAATAAAATGAGGTGGTGGATTGTTATGACAAATAATATGGCAACACTACAAAGTAATCTAGGGAAGAAGACAATTACCAAGCAAGAAAAGCTCATTATTCATATTCTATGGAGACCAAGCTGATCTTGAACTACTTTGCAGATTATATTAAGAACATCAGAGGCAGCGTGTGGCAATGTAAGATATCCTACCCATCTCCATCCCTAGGCTGACATAGTGGTGTCTTTTGTATAGAAATATGTTTCTCTTCTATAATCCAGTAGTGATGATGGATTCTAGTGAACCCTTCCCCCCCCCAACTCTCTCATTCAGTCCTATCTTTAGCCAATTTTTTTTCAAAAATGACCAGCCAGAATTACAGGTTGTGTAGCTAATGGTCATCAAACAGAAAAAAAAAATGCTCACTTACATGGGAACCAAACTGACAACCTTTGTTTTTACAACAGTGTGCTCCAAACAGCATGAACTGCATGCCTCATCTGACAGTCTATTTTGGCTGCATTTTTGACCACGAACATCTTGGCTATAAAGTTCTCTCAATCATAGCAGAAGGCACTACTGGGAAATGATCCCATCTTCCTTTTCTCTACAGGGACAGAAAATGGGAGGAATAGCCCATCTCTCAAAGCTAAATCCTTCACCTATGCTTTGCTCTGTTTCTCGATGTAAAAATATCCTTATTGTGGAGAAGAGTAAAACTTTAAGGTAATGTTGCTTGATGTTAATTTTGTGATTTCTAACTTGATATTCTGAGTTCTGTTCTACTTCCAAGAAGACAGTATCTTATGAAGATGACTGAACTTAGTCCCTGACCAAATAAAGCGCCCCTCCACAACTTTTTTAAAAGTCTTCTAGCAAACATCAGTTTTGTGTGAGCTTGAACATCATGAAACAGTTTCCCCTGGTCTGATAATTTCTGAATACATTTACCTGTCATTGAGAACTAGGCTCTGAAGAGATAAGAAATAGGACTTCAGAATTGTGGTAACCACCAGGTGATGATGTATATGAAGCTTGGCTAAAAATGGTTAGCTGTACTTGTGCTACTTCATCTAAATAATTTCCTGTCACCCACTCCAACTGTGGCATAATTCATTTCTGTGTATCTTCAAGTTCCTTCCTTTAAATTTGGGATTCTTAATCTTTTTTTGTGCTATGGACTCCTTTGACAATCTGGCAAAGCCTATGGACTCCTCAGAATAATATTTTGAAATGTGTAAAATAAAATAAATAAGATTATAAAGGAATCCAAAATTGAAATAGTTATTTCTCTCTCTCTCTCTCTCTCTCTCTCTCTCTCTCTCTCTCTCTCTCTCTCTCTCTCTCTCTCTCTCTCTCTCTCTCTTTCTCTCTCTCTCTGCCATCTTTAGTGTACAGATACTGATTGTAAATACAACTGAAACCGGTCAACTTAATTACCTATAACTCATCAGTGTAGCTGATCATGGTCCCAAAGAATAGCCTTTAGAAAAGTGAATCAACTCAGTATTTTAGGCATACTTCTAAATGAGAAAGAAAATCAGAAAAAGAAAGAAGAGGAAAGAAAAGAAAGATTGAATTGGACACCAGAAGACTTGAGTTCTAGTCCCAACTCTACCTTTTAATGATTGTCATTTTGACCTTGAGAAGGCACTTAATTTCTCTCAGCTACAGGTTTTGCATTTATAAGATGAAAAGAATGGATTAGATACTTTTTAAGATCTTTTTTATAGTTAGTACAAAGGAAATTGGAAATTTAAAAAATCACTTTCAGAATTTATAGATAAGGTTAAAATGTCACCATCAGAAATGGAAGCTAATGAGAATCAAGGTAGAGTAAATGAAATCAGTCAGATGCTGGAGCAACACACTCTATGAGCTGGTTTATTGATGTGTTTTCTAAAATTAAGCAGCTTCCTGAATCTCAGCCTATATCCTAGTGTGCTTCTCTTTTGGGAAGGCATAAAATTAACATTTACTAATCTAGGGTGTGAAAATGGATACCTCTATTTGCTTGACACACCTCCTACCCCCGTCCCATTACCCAGGTAACCAGAAGAACTGTATGAGGACTAGCTGTATTGGCTCACATACCAATAATTCTTTGTGGTGACCTAGAGTAAATCTAGCTGGAAGTACAGAAAATCAGCAACTCTGAAGCCAATTAAGCTCATATCAGCTCTGAAGCAGATGCTGACTTGTTTGATGGTTTTTGAGTCTCTTTAAAGACATCCCTATCTCCAAAGACTTTATGGATTTTGGAGACAACCTTATTACCAGACTCCTCTAACTTCAGTTAGGGGGCTCTCAGAATTATCCTATTTTTGGAGACATCTCCTTTTCAAGCCTTGAGCTATGAACTGCTTATCACCAAGGATGCCTTCTGATTTGTGTATCAAAGGCAACAGCTTTGACAACTGGAATTCTTCACTACCTCTCCCCTTGGGGATGGAGCCCACCGAAACATTCCTTTTTCTAAGCCCACCTTTCCTCCCAAATTCCTTAACTTCTTTTGTTTAAAAGGCATATAATCTCATTCCATCCATTACCTGGCATCCTATTCAGCACAGGCTGGATAGTACCCATGCACATGTTTGTTTGTTTTCCTCCCTGCTTAACAAAAACCTGTCTTTAATTTTGCAGTCTTCATCTTCCTCTGGTTTTCCTCCCCTCTAGGGAAAAGGGGAATTTAAATCTCAAGAACTGGCCTTTGCATTCTCTGGTCCTCTTCCCTTTTGGGGGAAAAAGAGATCTAAATTCCCTCCAGACCATTTCCTCAGTTTATAAAGATAAAGGTCCAGTCATAGATTTGTAGCATCTTTATCACTGAGGAAGTATTAAAATGAAAAAAAACGTTTTGACAATCCATACAAAGTATTATAAAAGAACCATTGAATAATAATGGCATAAAAAAGTCTATCTCCAGCAGGAGTAGAAGAGGAGAAGGAGGAAGAGGAAGAGGAGGAGGAGACAGTAAACATAATTGGGCCTCTTTGTAAAATGAAGGTGGGAAGAGATGCATGAAATTCAGTAGTCTTATCTCAGCTAGGAGTGAAACTTGGGAATTCTTTGGGACAGGCTCCTCAACAAGTCTTCATAGTTGTCTGAGGGTATCCTTTGTATGCTATCTGGGTGACTATGAGAACAAATTATCTGGACCTGTTTTAACTAGTCCAGAGGCAAGTTTTTAAGTTCAACTACCTAGATCTAAAGAATAGATAGCATCCTGTTGGGGAGTAACAGGAAGCAGATGGTATCCATCAAGGCTGAAAGAGTGACAGAAACAGCAATTGTAGTGACAATACAGGAGAATTCTACAGTCTCTGAGCCTCAACTAGAATAAGAATCTGGCCAACACTAAGCTACATGAGAGACAGAGGAAGATAGAAATAAAGATTCTGAAAGGGCTTGAAGAACCTGGAGGCAGGCAGGGTGAATCCACAGAGGTCCAAAGGAGGACTAGACAACAATGAAGCATGGTGTCCCATAACCAAGGAACAGGGAAAGGAGTACAACCAAAAGTCAGCAAGGTACTGATCTTTAGCACAGAAGATTGGACCTCAACCTCACTTTTGTGATACTGTAAGTCATGTGAACTCTGCACATCTATAAGGAAGAGTATAGGCTCTCCAGAGATGCCAAGGTTTTTTCCCTGCTTTTAGAGTCCTCAACACAAGGCTGAATATTTAACTATTAAGTGACTGTATACTCAGTGTACTCAAAGTACCTGAGGAAGGTAGATAATCTGTTGGGATATTGCTTGAATCCCTAATAATTCTGAAGTCATCTAAAAGGTTTTTGGTTGAGAAATACTGACAAGGTCAGAGTTGGGAGAGCTGGCTCAAATGTGAAAGAATTCACTTAGACCTTCTCTGTAGCCATTGGGAACTGTATTGATGCAAAAGCAGTGGGCTAACCCTGAAAGAAGTACTACCAATTTACAGAGGAACTGGGGCTTGTTTTTATAAGGACAAGATAAAAGAGACAGGGAGAAATTTTATGACCTAGGATGGGGGCGGGGTGTGGAGAGAAAAGGAATTTTGTGGTCCAGGATAAGGGGGAAGTTTTATGGTAACTCAAGATAAGAGGAAGAGACTCCAGGGCACCTTCAGCTTAGAGAATAAACTAGGGGCTTCACAAAGTCCGTTCTGAATATTCATTTTAACTCTTAGGGCACTGTTTGTATCCACATCAATACTAAAGCCCATGATGTCACTGATAATAAAAATAGCTAGCATTTATCTAACAAGTTAAATTTTGCAAGCACTTTATAAATACTATCTTATTTTATCCTCACAACAAACCTAGGAAGTTGATGTTATTAATATTCCTACATTATAGATGAAGAAACTGAGGTAGGCCGAGCTTAAATGACTTGCCTATAATCACGTAACTAATAAGGTCTGAAGCCACCTTTGAAATCAGGTCTTCCTATCTCTAGCTGCCTGCTATATACCAATACTGTTACTCATTAGAAAGCAGAGGGACTGTTGTACTGGTATTTGTAGATGTTGGGCCCTCCAGGAAAGGCCAGGGTGGGCAGGGGTGGGGTGAGTGGCTGGTGGGTGTTGAAGTTTGGTTTGTTTGGGTTTTTTTGGCCTACTTACAGACTCCAGTATTAGTCCTTTCTGTAGTCTTTGTTTCATTTAATAAATTTGTTATAGGCTCTATTTCTTACAAGCTTGGTAATTTCAGCAGAACTGAGGAAACCTAAATGAGAACTAGAAAGAAGCCAAATTCAATTGTTCCCAAGGAAAACACTGGGTGGGGGTATGAGCTGAAATGTTATTAAACAAGGAGCCCCAAAGAAGTCAGGCCTCTATAGACACAGTGCTTCATTCCTGGGGCAGTGGGTTACATTTCTGTAGAAAGGTCCTGACCCAGTTTATTAGTTGTTTGGGGATCACGAGGAAATAGCATCTTGAGTGTCTTATTCCTTTATGTCTTAAAAAGGAAAGTATCTGAAATGAAAAAGCAACTCATTTAACAGAATGGTTCTATTTAATTGTGTTCTAAAGCAATTCTCATCATCACATTTTTCTACCTTTTCTACATACACTTCCTTGGATTTATCTAGAGTTAAATATATAATTTGTACCTGCCTTTCCTAGAACTCTGAGCCGACTAGTAATTATGAAAAGGAAAGATAAGAGAATGAGAAACCTAAGAATCATAGCTCACGTGCTGCTGAGAATGTTCAGGGAAAGGATGAATAATTGTGTATAATGGTAGCTGTGAGCAATAATTCACAGCTGTCACAAAGTTTGACTTTTTATATGTCAAAAGGGCAAACATCACCGTTATAAAGACAAAAGATTTTCTGTTTCTTCTTTATAGTATTTTACCTGTTTAGAGTTTTTCTTTTCTGTTTTCTATGTGCTTCTCTTTAAATATTACAATTTTAAGGCTTTACCTTCTTGAAAAAATATGCCTCTCATATAGCCTGCAAAAAAGTAAATAAATACTTCCAAATTATAGCTCCTTTCAAATCTTTACTTTTTCTGAAGAAGATAGAAATTAACTTTCCTATATATTATATGTGATAATGGACCTAGATTCATCAATGAAGGGAGATCCTGCTGCCTGTGACAAAAGTCTCTGGAAAATCAGTTTTACAAATACAACTATAGAAAATTGATAATATAAGATTTTTGTGAATTTGAATTGCATAAGCCACCCAAAATGAAATAAAATACATTTATATTTACCTTGCTTTAAAAAGAGCACAATGAATATTCTAAAACATTAATATTAATATTTAAATAATTATTAATATTAATAATACTAATATTAATAAAAATAATGTTCCACTTTTTAAAAAAATCTTTTGTGTTGTGTTTCAAAATTAAGTTAGAATGTGGATTTCGGGGTAAAAAGGAAGAAAAATAAATGATGCTTTCTTTTCCCCTCTACTTGCTTTTTCTGAGTAACTAGTCAAAAGGTTTAATTTTTGTCTCAGTGTTTTGAAGGAAAAATTGCAAGGAAATAGCATCACGTCTTAAGGGTTTTACAGATGTTCTTTTTTTCCTCCTATTTTAGAAATGATATTTTCTGCTTTAAAAGGTGCTCACAGTAAAAGCAACAACTAAAAAAATAGAGAATTATATACATAGTTTTTATTACAACCCACTACATGAAATCTCCCTGATGCCACATTGTGGTATGGAAGTGATCCTAGAATTTTGCTTGTCTACTGAACTCAATATTTAACAAGCCTTAAGAAGCTTAAAAGACTTCAGATATGCCCCCACCAAAGAATTAGTCCATTGTCGGGGAACCAGACCCACTAATTTTGTAGTGACCTGCCAGGAGAATATTGAACATTGGTTCTTTTAGTTAATTTTTTCATTTTTCAAAAGACTCCTCCCCCCCCCCACCTCAAATGAACAACACGGCAAAAGTCTCTCCAGTCCTCCATAATCCCCTTTAATTTCCAAAGTGTCAGTGGCCAAGTACTGGAAAAGAAGTCATAATATGATGTACTATTCAGACAATCTACAAACATTAATTTACTCGGTATTGTCATTTTGAGATTTCTTTTCAGTAACTGAGAAGACAATTCGAGAGAAAGTGAATCACTCATACATATTAACATTCTGGTTATAAATACAACCAAAAGGCAGGTAGACCTACAAAAGGTAAGTAGGTCATGGACTTAGAAAAGGAGGTAATGGGGCAGCTAGGTGGCACAGTGAATAGAGCACCAGCCCTGGAGTCAGGAGGACCTGAGTTCAAGTCCAGCCTCAGACATTTGACACAATTACTTAGCTGTGTGACTTTGGGCAAGTCACTTAACCCCAATTGCCCTGCCTTCCCCCTCCAAAAAAGGAGGTAATAGACTGATACCTAGCATGCTATATTGGTGCCATCCAGATAAGAATGAAAGAACCTGTGCAATGAAAAGATTCACCAAAAGATATGGACAAGAATCATCCCAGGATAAGTAGAGGGGTAACTCTTTCATTTGTACCACTGGAGATATTAGTTATACCAATTATATTATGGGTTCATCGATGTTTTAAATTTTCATTACATATATATATATATATATATATATATATATATATATGTTCATTGATATGTTTTCTTCCTGATTGAAGGATTTAGTCTTTTGTGCCATCCAACTGAATATTGATGCTTTTAAAAATTTGGCCTAATTCAGTTGAATTTAGAGTGTTGAAATTAGAGCCAAATGATCTGAGTTCAAATCCTGACTCTGCAACTTACTGCCTGTGTAACCTTGGCCAAACCATTTTGCCACCCTGAGATTCAGTCTTCTTATCTGTATAATAAGGAAGTTGGATGGGGTGATCTTTCAGGCCCTTTCAAATCTAAAGTTATTATTATAAGTATACTATAAATTGTATAGTTTTTTTTCTTAAATAGCGAATCTTCTGATGATTAACAGTTTCTTACCCCATCTCATATGATTCTCTTACATTTATAATTTTGTGTAACATAAGCAGAGTTTTATTTATAGAAGATAAGTATATTTTTGAGGTTGATAAAAGAATTAGTAGGGAATATTAAGGTATATATTGAATTTATATATAATATATGTACATATAGATATACATATACCCACACATTATGCCAAGTAAAAACTACTTTCATGTTCTTCAAGTTTTCACAAAAGAAAATATTCATGGAGTCATGGGCTTAGAAGGACTTTGAGAAATGAGGTGGCTAGACTAGATTATCTCTTGGGTCCCTTCCAAAACTGAAATTCTATGGTCTATGACTCTTTGAGAAAACATATAATCCATCCTCGTAACTTTAGGTGGACCTGTACCTAAATCATTCAAGACAGGTGATGGATTAACCTATTCACTTGCACAATTAAATGACTGTCCACACTCAGAGTTTGTCCTTATGAAACATACTAGGAATCTGCCTATGTACCATAATTTTAGGGTCATGGTAGATGGTCCTTCTATGCACCAAAAAACAAATCCTCTGCTCAGTCCACTGATGAATTCCACATTCAGAACTTTATTTCTTCAGCTGAGGGCTAACTTTTTATCTTCTGTTAAAATGCAAATACTCTTGGGAAAGTCAAGGCATTAAATCTTATTAAGTCATCCACCTCTGAGTTGGAATGCCTTCAGATTTTTTTTCAGACACTCTTTTAAATGAAGACAGAAATTATGAAAATACTGGGTGTTAGTGGTTGTGAGAGAGGTTTGAAATGAAAGCCAAGTTTGTGGGGAGGGGCAGGGGAAGGGGGAGACATCTGGGGAGCCTTGAGCATGAACTTCCCCTACTTCAAAATCTTGCATAGGGTCTGACTTGTCCACAATCTTTACCTTAGAGTGGTCACCCTTGCTGTATGTGCAATGAGATATGTGACAGTAAGGGTGTGACAGGAATATAACCAGTTAATGCAGAATAGCCTGCTGAGGGTGTAATGACCCTAAATGGCTCTGGGAAGCAAGGATGAATGGAGCTAAGGGAAAGGATTAGAGGTTTTCTTAGCAGGGGTGTCATAAGCTATTCATCTGAGAAGGAAGGCCATTAAAGCTTAATGATAGGAAATCAAACTTAAAAGTTCATAAACAGGGTTCTTGATCGTGTGTGTGTGTGTGTGTGTGTGTGTGTGTGTGTGTGTGAGAGAGAGAGAGAGAGAGAGAGAGAGAGAGAGAGAGAGAGAGAGAGAGAGAGAGAGCCCTTTGTTAGTAAGGTGAAGCCTATGGAACCCTTTAAAAATAATTTTTTTTAAATTAAAGGGAATGCTAAATTTTAGTTAGAGGTTAGTGGAAATAAAGAAGTTTGTTTTTCTTCCCCCATTCAAGTTCAGAGACCCACATAAAATCTTACCCTAGGATAATTATTGCTGGCCTTCATAAAGTAGACCAAGGGTATACTATAGTTTGTTTGAAAATGAACTCTTTGGGAAAGGAGCTATAAGCCTCCGCATTTATTAGAGATCCACTTTCCAGCAGTCCCATCCCAAGCCTCTGAGGTCTCTGGTAAAAGATAAAGGGAGAGTGATCACAGTGAAATGCCCTAGACAATTCTTGTCTCAAGATTCATTGTTCTGGCCATGCCAGATATAGTGGACAATGACAAATATGTGACAGGCACTTAGCAAAAAGCAGGTGTTTGGACTGAGAGAGAGAGATGGCTGTCCATAGAACTGAAATTAAGCAAGTTTAAGAATAGATGGTACAATGTTTAACATTTTTCTATTGAGTTAGCTGTTTGCGTTTATATGTTCCTGCAGAGAGAAAATTCTAAAAGCTTGGCTGTCATTAATATGTAATTAAGGTAAAAAATAATGCATGTTTTACTCCTTGTAGAGATGACCATAAATTTTGAACCCACTAAATGTGAAATTGAGGCAATGTGTCCTTGTGGTAGCCTGTCTATGATAAACAATATACTTCACATTTTATTGTTATTATTATTGAAATTATTTCATAGCAGTACCGGTGGTCATAACCGGCATTTAGATTATACTTTAAAGTTTGTGAATTTTCAGTATAGTCTTGCTTAGGCATTATAAACAAGCTTGTGAAGTAACATTTTCTATGGTTCCACTTTATTGAAAAGGAAAATGAAAGAGAAGTTAAGGGGTTTATTTAATCAATCAGTAAACATTTTTAAGCACCAACTAAGAGCCAAACACTAGGGATGTTAAGTAGTGAGGCTGCTAAATAATGAGAATGCAAAAGGAGGCAAAAACAAATAAAAGAAATGCCCTCACAGAGCTTACAATCTAATGGAGGAGAAAACGAGCAAATAAATACATACAAAGCAAGCTATATACAGATAAATAGGAAATAATTAAGAAAGGGAAAGCAATGAAATTAAGAGGAGTTGGGGAAGGAGGGCTCTAGTAAAAGAAGTAATTTTAGTTGGGACACAAGGCAAGCCAGGGTGGAGAGAAGTCAGAACTGAATACGGAGAGCATTATACAGGCATAGCGGAGAGCCAGAGAAAACACCCAGGGCTATGAGATGGAAGGTCTTGCTGTTGGAACAGCCACGACAGTGTCACTGGGTTGAAGAATATATTTCAGAGATTAAAGTATAAGAAGACTGGAAAAGTAGAAGGGGGCTAGATTATGAAAAATTTTGAATGCCATAGAGAGGATTTTAAGCATTTGCTCCTGGGGGCAGTAGGAAAGCACTGGAGTTTATGGAGTAGGAGGGTGATGTGGTTAGACCTACACTTTTGAAAAATCACGTTAGTGGTTGAATGGAGGATGGATTGAAGTGGTGAGAGAGACTTGAAGCAGGGAGACAGATCAGCAGACTATTAAAATAATCCAGGCATGAGATAATGAGGGCTTACACTAGAGTGGTAGCAATGTCAGAGGAGAGAAAGGGGCACATTTGAGAGATGTTACAAAATCAACAAACCTTGGCAACAGCTTAGATGTGGGCAGGGGGAGTGCGAGAGATAGTGAAGAATTCAGGATGACTTAGGAGTTGTTCACAACCTTCAGGTTGTGAACCTGAAGGACTTGGAGGATGGTGTTTTCCTATATAATAGGGAAGGTGAGAGGAGGGGAAGAACTTAGGGGGAAAGAGAATGAGTTCTGTTTTGGACTTTGGGCTTAAGATATCTGCTGCACATCCCAGTCTGAGATGTCTGAAAGACAGTTTGAGATATGAGATTGGATGCCCGCAGACAGATTGGGGCAGGATAGGTAAATTTGAGAATCATCAGCATAGAGATGGCAATTAAATCCATGGGAGTGGAAGAGATAACCAACTAAAGTAGTATAGAGGGAGAAGAGGAGAAGGCCCAGAACAGAACCCTGAGGGATATTGATGGTTAGAGAGCATAATTTGGAGGAGTATCTAGCCATTCAGACAGAGAAGGAATGAGCAGACATGTAGGAGGAAAACCAGGAGAGAAGGTGTCCCAAAAACCTAGAAAGAAGAGAGTATCAAAGAAGAGAAATAATCAATAGTGTCAAAAGCTTCAGAGAGGTCAAGGAGAATGAGGAATGAGAAAAGGCCTTTTAATTTTGCAACTAAGAGATAATTACTGACTTTGGAGAGAGTAGTCTCAATGGCTTGGAAACTAGACTATAAGGAGTTAAGAAGAGAGTGAGGAGAGAAAGTGGAGTCACCTGTCATAGACAGGCTTTTCAAGACCTTAGCTACCAAGGGCAGAAGAGAAATAGGATAATAGCTTGCAAAGGTAGAAGGATCCAGTGAGTGCTTTTTCAGGATAGGAAAGATATGGGGATATTTATAGGCAATAGGAAATGAACTAGTAGGAAGGGAGAGGCTGAAAATAAGTGAAAGAGTGGGAATGACAGAGGGGGCAATCTGTTGAAGGACATGAGATGGAATGGGTTCACTTGTACAAGTAGAGGAGTTGCCTTGGTAAGGAGTAAAACCATTTCATCATGTGAAATGGGCAAAGGGGGAGAAAGTGGTAGAATTTTTCTCAGTGATAAGAAATGAAGAAGAGGGGATAAGGGGGAGTTCATGGTGAATGCCTTCAATTGTTTTAGTAAAATATGAGGCAAGGTTATTAGCTGAAAGAGTAGGGTTTGGGGAAGACTCGTGAGAGATTTGAAGAGGGAAGAAATGGAGAGGGAACTGCTGCTGTGGAGTGCAAGATAGTGAGTTGATGAGGAATATATAGTAGAATTGTCTAGTAGCAACTAGGGCCCAGTGAAGGATGTGTAGCATAAATTTGCAGTGGACCTAGTCAGAAAAGTTGCATGATTTTCTGTACCTTCTTTCAACAGCATGTATATAGTCATGAAGGCAACAAACACTGGGAGTGACCAAAGACTAAAGATTGACTATGCATAATTGGTGATATAAGGGTTCTAGGGATTCAAGAGAGGAAGACAGTGTAGAGTTGAATTGGTTCACCAAGAAGACAAGATGGGAAGAAGAGGAGAGAATGTTAGTGCGGGAGAGATGGCCTGGGAAAGAATTGAAGGGTCAAGAGATTAGAGGTCATGGTGGAGATGAAAAATAAGGTTGTGTAAGAAAAGGCAGAGGAAGAACTGAAAAATCAATATATTATGGTTGGATGAGAGGATTTCAAAATTCCTGGACATGGAGATGATAAATTTATGAATAATGGCAAAATCAAAGGTATGACCATTTTTGTGTGAGGGCTTCTCACTTGAGAAGGCTAGCAATGAGGCAGCAGAGGTAGAAGCTCAGTCTGGTCTCTGGCAACCTTTTCTCAGCAGACATGCTGTGACCTTGTGTACCAGAGGTCAGAGTATAGACAGAGACCTGAGGCAGACAGACCCATGAGCAGGCTATTGTAATAGCCCAGGTGTAATGTGATGAGGCACTAGAGTGGTGGCATTGTCAGAGGAAAGGAGAGGATGTATTCAAGAGATGTTGCAAAGGTGAAATCAACAGGCCTTGGCAACAGATTGGATATGGAAGAAGGGGGGAGTGAGAGATCATGAGGAATTGAGGATGACTCCTAGGTGTGAGCTTGAGGGAATGGGAAGATAGTTTTTCCCTATACAGTGATAAGGGGGGCAAAAGTGGGGGGAATTGGGGGAAAGGTAATGAGTTCTTTTTGGACATACTGAATTCAAGATGTTTGTTGGACATCCGGTTCCAGATATCTGAAGCACAGTTGCAGATAGGAGATTGGAGGTCAGCAGAGTTTAGCATGACAAAGTTAGATTTGAAAATTGTTAGCACAGAGTTAGTAATTAAATCAATGATCATGATCGCAGTTAATAAATATCAGAAATTATTGAACTAGGTCTTTCTTCCTAATCTCATATCTCACACTCCATCTTCTACACCAAGTTTCCTCTCAAAATAAAATCATGGCAACAACAACATGTGTTTATGCTGCATTGTAAAGTTTGCAAAATGCATTGCACGTGGGAGATCATTTCATCATTTAAATGACCCTATGAGGTAGGTCCTACAGATTCCACAATCCACATTTGGCAGCTGAGGTTCAGAGAGGGGAAATTACATTCTAGTGAGCAGAGACAGGTGGTGGTGCAATGGATAGAGCACTGGGTCTAAAGTCAGGAAGACCTGAGTTCAAATCCAGATTTAGACACTGAGTAACCCTGGGCAAGACACCTAACTGCTATCTGCTTCAGTTTCCTCAACTGTAAAATCTTGATTATAATAACACCTTCCTCAGAGTTGTTATAAGGATAAAAAAGATAGCTTTAAAGTGCTTAACATGGGGCTTGCGGCAAAGTTGGTCTTAATAAATGCTTCTTCCCTCCCCCTGAGTGAGCAGGAAAGGCAGCACTCCAGATTTGTCCTTTCTTGTTTCTGAGTCAAGGGCTTTTGTCAGCTATCCCACGCTGCCCCCCTACTTTAGTTTTAAATCCCATCTTTTTTTTTTTTACTCAGTACTATTAAGGGCTATCTGCACCTTGTGCTAGCACCTAGTAAATCCCTACCTTGTGCCCAACACTAAGCTAAGTTCTGAGAATTAAAGAAAGGCAAAAGATAGCCTCCACCCTTAAGGAGCTTATAGTCTCTTATTATTGTTCAGTCATGCCTGACTGAATTTTCCTGAGCCTGTGGCCCATACTTTCTATGAGTTTTGATGGTAAAGATACTAAAGTGTTTAGCTGTTTCCTTCTCCAGCTCTTTTTACAGAGGAGGAAACTGATGCAAATAGGGTTAAGTAACTTCTCCAAAATCACACAACTAGCAAGTGTCTGAGGCTAGATTTGAACTCGGGTCTTCCTAATTCCAGGCCCAACATGCTATCTTCTGAGCCACCTAGCTTTCTCTTATAGTCTCAGTGAGTGCTCAATGAACCATCAGTCTATCTTCCAGCACCATCACCTTGGGGATAGCTTGGAGATAGATATGTACCAGGTCATAAAGTGATTATTCCATTTTTCCCTCTGTTTATCCAAATCACTATTGAAAGGAAATCAAAGTTAACTTTGACTGCCTTGAGTCTTTCCCCCTCTCCAGAAATGTAGGTGCCACAATGTTAGAAAAAAACCCAAAATATCACCATCATTTTTCTCAGTCAGCTTCATATTGGAAGAGGACTTTATTTCAGCATCATCTAATAAACAGTCACAGAAGTATCCTAGTTTAGTTAGGTAATAGGTGAATTACACTGACACATGGTGGAGATGGGGATAGAATATTGTTAAACATTACAAAAATTACAGAAAGGTACAAATTCAAGCACTGTTATGGCTTAAGTTTTTTTTAAACTGGATTGTATCTAAGAAAAAAATGTCCATGCAATAGAATTGGATTTATCCTGCAGATGGTCAAAATGATATGGCATAATATTGCAAACAACTATTGGTTAAGGTATTTGCACCATGCCTATTTTAGGTGCAGATTCATGACAACTACATTCATCTGAATCTAAATTCCCAACTGTGGTATAGAAAGCATGAACCTTGAGCTTATGTAGTTCCAGCTTTTATTCATGTTGTAAAGGCTGGGCTGGAACTTGGAATACAGTTGACACTGTGAATTTATTCATGGAATCAAACATGAATATGATATTGCATAACATCAAAAGATGGTATAATATCAAAATGGATTTTCACAGCTTCGGTGAATTTACATGTGAAAGATTACTTGGAAATTTGTGTTCCTCCCTCTTTCCAATTGAATTAAAAAGGGCTAATTACATTTTTTACTATGTTTGTTCATAGTGATTTAGTAGTCTAGATTGAGTACAATAGGAAAAGTGAATTTTTCAAACTTTATTTCTCCCCTACTAGATAACAGTCCATAAAGAGAGGACCTACAATTCCAATCTGAAGCAGAGAAGGCCAATCACAAGGCCATTTGGCTTATGGAGCACTGGCCTCTGAGTAAGAAGACCTGAGCTCATATTCCAGCTCTTAGACTTTTATGCTATATGACCGTGGGCAATTCACCCCACCTCATGTCCTTAGTTGCCGTGGAGCTTTTTGGCAATCTGGTGAAGGAAACTTGTGCCTACGCGTTTTGAGGCCTGTTGCTAGGTGGCTCAAAGGGAGGTAGAATTACACATCTCTACCCTCTTCTCCTACCCTTCTGCAAGTGAGACTTTTATTCTTACCAGGAAGGGAAGCAGGAGGTTGGAGCTAGAGGTCACCCTACTCTCCTCAGAGAGAGAGGTACTGGGCTGGAAGTATATCTTTCTGTTCCTTTCAATATTGTTATTCTAGGTAGGGGATATGATCAGGTTCTATCTAACTTCTGATAACTTCATAATTTGGGAGAGAGGAAGACCCCAAACTCTATAGCCAAGGGTTGACCCCTTTCCCACCTAATGCCAGTTCCACAAGGAACACACATAGGAAAAAAGCTAAGAAGTTCATTTATCCAAATCATAGCAAAATAGAAATCAGAGAAGGTATGCATAGGGGAAATATGTATTTTTTACGTATTTATGTATGTATACATACATACCAGACAACACAAAGTGAAGGAACCTCTCCCATTTGGATTCAGATTACTCAGTTCAACCAAGAGAGTCCTTATTCTCACCCAAAGGGAAGCTCCCCAAACTTTCTAGAGTAGCAAGCTGGGAATAGGGACATAATGAAAGTTGCCTGATCCTCTCACATCTTCCTGTAGCCTTTTCCTTCAGCAACCTGAAGTGAAGTTGGCTTCTTCCATCTTCCCTCCCGAATCGAGAAGCCAGAAATGCCTGAAATGATTCAACATTGGAAGACTCGAAGCTTTATGAGGCCTTCACCCTTAAGAGTCCCAAAAGGGAGTGGCAATAACTGGAACTCCCACATCTCTCATGCACAACAAGACCTTTAGCTCTACCAATAGGAAGAGAGTCTCATACCAGTGGCCTTTGGAAAAGGGGTTACATGCTAAATTGGAGATAATCTCAGAGGGAAGGCATTAGCATTAGGGAGAACTGAAAAAAAAAATCTTGCCAAAGATGAGACTTTAGCTCACATTTGAGGAAAGCCAAAGAAAACTAGAAAGTAGAGAGGAGGAAGAAAAGAGTTCCAGGCATGAGAGACAGTCAGTGAAAAAGTCCAGAGTCAGGAGATGGAGTGCCTTGTTTGAGGAACAGCAAAGAGGTCAGTGTTGTTGGATCACAGAGTAATGGAGGAGAGTAGGTTATAAGAAAACTGGAAAGGTAGGAAAGGCCAACATCAGGGAGGATTCTAAAATCCAAACAGGGTAGGAGATGGAATTGGGGTGAATAGATTTGGTAGTTGGAAATTTTAAAGAAACATTCATGACAATTTAAACAGCTTGCCAAAATTACTCTTAGAAAGCTGACAAGTGCTAAAACATATATTTCTAAAAAAAATGCAAACATGCCTCCTGCACCAGTTGAATTAACAGTTAACTCACTTATTCTTAAATTTAAATAACTTATAAAGCACAGATATTTCAGGGGAAATACCTTAAATTCCCATCCAAGTATAAAACTTATATTTAATAATATAATCTAATAATGATAATCTAATACAATTTTGTACTATCTGAAATGAGATGATGATGGAATCCACTATCCATCACAGATCCATTATGAATCCCCTTGGTACCTCCTTCTCCTATCCCCATAAAAGAAAAAAAAAAACCAGGAAAATAAGACTCATGGTGCAGTCATTCTAATACACATTTGAGCTTTGCTTAAAGCTTAAAATAATTGTTGGCTTTAGTATGTAATTGAGATTTTTCAACATAATAGAGCAGAGTCTCTTAGCTCAGGAGGCTGAGATGACAATCCCCCTCTGCCCCCACACCTCTTATCAAAACAATCTAAAAGAACATTTGCAGATTCTGGTACCATACTTACATTCTCCTTAAGGAAAAGAGCCACCATAGTGTACCTTGATCCATAATAATAAATGGTTTTAACAAATGGTTAATATGAGCAAAATATTTTGCTAAGTACTATGGAATGCATGTATAAGAAATTGTCTCTGTCTTAAGTGAGCTAATAAATCAAGTAATGAGATATATGCTAAAAACATACTCAAAATTACAACATGAGATAGAATGTGAAAGGATGCTAAGATGTATAAGACATTATAGGAGTAAAGGAGAGATAATTTCCAACTGAGGGTAACAGGAAAGGTGTAACAGTTTAGTTGAGCTTTGCCTGAAATTGTATAGTTGAACCTGGGGAAGCAGGGTAGGGAAGATGTGATCCAAGAAATACGGTTGTGCTGCCCTAATAGACACAACTATTTCTCTATTTCTCTTTCCTTGTAGCTAATTAGCTTATGTTACTCTTGAAGACCAATTTATTACAATTTCTATCTAAGACAGGAACAGCAAAGGACCTTACCTAAGCCCTAGCAGAAGATGGTGGTCCAGTAACTACAGCTTTGTACAAAAAAAATCACATATAGATGATTTCGCTTTATTTTCTAACTAAACACACAAAGAAACAAGAATGCCTAGGATGTATGGGGTCTTTTGCTGCTGATTTTTCTTTATTTTATGCTCACTCAGGACTAAAGTTTCAGGGCAAACATTAAGTACAAGTTATAGCCAAAGCCCTGTTAAAAATGCCCTCATAGCAATGTCTCATTGCCACTCAGACTCCTCCTGATTTGCTAGCAGCTGTTTCTGCTCAACAATTTTAACACTGAAATAGCACACTGACCTTTTCAGTAGAGGATAGCTGTCTAGAAAGCAGTTAATCTGAGAATGACCTTAGGGTAGTTATAGATGGTGAACTAAGTAGGAGGTTTTAGCAAGACACTAGGAAAATAAAATAAAAATGTGAGTGTATTTTTTCCTGCCTGGACAGCTATATGTAAATTGGGGGAAAAGTGCCTCTTAGACATGACTGTGGCCTGACCTTAGTGATAATACCATGTACAGTAATTAGTCCAATGGCTTGAGGAAGATATAAAAAGGTGACAGAAGCTACAAGGATATGGTCTTATTCAAAAAGAATTAAAGACACAAGAGATAGTAGCTTGGGAAGGAGTCAGATAAATGCAGTTTGTATTCTGTTTTTGAGGCAAATTTTATACTTGGTGTGTGCAACTATCCCCCTTCACTGCTGTGTAGCCATGACAGGAAATGATGACATAATTATAAGGAAGTAGAAATCTAGTGTAACTCTTTCAAAAATGAAAGTTTATTTTTAATGATATATGTATTCATAAGAATTTAAGGGGCGAACATAGGGAAAATATGATTTGTATCTCTTCTGTCTCACTTCAACAACTCATTCTAGAGCAGAGTTTCTTAACTTTAGTTGCCAGCATCTCTTTACTTGTTATCCTTTGTTCTCGAAGACGACCAAAATTACATCACTATGCTAGAGTCAAGTTTCAATGTGTCTGACTGTGGCTGATCAGCTTGGAATGCTCTACCACAGGTGGGGCACAAATAGTCCATGTGAACATTAGGGCTAGATATTCTAAATTTGTGCATCCTGCATTTCCTTTGAGCTGTTTCAATTCTGCTTTGCTTACAGAACACAGCACCTTCTCTGATGTGGGAATGCCATGCTCAGTGGTCTCATGTCAGTGACCCCCATGTCACATAATCAATTCCACAGTTCTTGAGAGAGACCTTAAGAGTGTCCTTGTATCGGTTCTTCTGACCACCATGTGAATGCTTGCCCTGTGTGAGTTCTCCATAAAACAGTCTTTTTTGGCAAGTGTATGTTTTGTTGGTACTTTATCCTTCCAGGTGATCTTCAGAATCTTCCTAAGACAATTCAAATGGAAGCTACTGAGTTTCCTGGCATGGCGCTGGTAGACTATCCAGGTTTCACAGTCCCTTTTGACAGTCTGGTGAAAGACATAACACTTTCTCAGCATAATACTGTTATAAATATATAAAGTACATAAAATTACAAAAGACTCCATTGATAGTAAAAATAAAAATTTTCTTCTTTTTCCTCAGCCAAGTTCTCAGATCTCTAGAAAGCTATATGTGAGCACCCACATTAAAATCTCCTTTCTGATGATAGTTCCATTTCTTATCCTTTAACTTCAAACCCCCAGTGCTATCCCACCTTTCTTTCTCTTCACATCCTACAATTTAATGAAAAAATGAGGTATTGTGAGCTGTCCCATCCCTTCTTGACACCTTCATAACCCTCTTCCTTTACTATGGCCTTCTATTCCGAAGTAAGCTCCCCCCACCTAATCCTACCATGAATCTTGATTTCCTTCCCTCTTATGAGGTAGCCTGTCTGCTTGTTCATCTTCACATTCTCTCTTCCTCATTCTCTCTCTCTCTCTCTCTCTCTCTCTCTCTCTCTCTCTCTCTCTCTCACTTCTCCCTCTCCCTCTCTCCTTCTCTCTCCCTCCATCTCTCTCTCTCTGTCCTCACTCCTTTGTTGATAAAAATGCTTCTTGTCAAAATATTTTGGAGATGCCCCTTTTCCAAAGGTAACTTTGCCCTGAACTTGGCAAAATAATCCTTTGAACTCTAGAATGACCTCACCTGTTGCCAAAGTGTATGGCTTGGACCAGCACCAGGTGTTCGCTGAGGGATTTAGCTCCCCCTATTTCCCAGGGCCATCCATCACACGTTCACAATCCCTGTTCTTTGTACTGTACTTCTGTTCCAATCACAGAACTCTGGTTTTGTATCCTGAAGGGTGGTTACAACCCTGAAGACTTGAGACAATGATTGTTCCCACCAGACCCAAGAACGCCTGTGTTTTCCCAAGAAATCCCAACCCTGAGAACTGTCCCAAGACCTAAGAATGATTTGTTATTAGCCAACCCCTTTCATGTATATAAGTGGCCCTAACCTTAGCAGTGTTAAGCCCTCCTTGTTAGGAGAAGGGGGCTTCTGCCTGCAGGTGTTTTCTTCCTCACTCTGAAATTAATTAAATTTTTGTTTGTGTCCTGATATACCTCTATAACCTGCTCCGTTTTGACTCCACTCACCCACAGGTTAGAAGCCAGTGCTAGTCCAGTTGACATTATAGATATAAATATTCTCTTAATGATTACTTTGACTACCTCCCAAGAGTTTTGGGCATGTTGTCTCACTATTATTATTTTTCATGAAATTACTATCTCTATGACTTGTTCTTTTACCCAGCAATTTTTCAGGATTAAATTATTTAGTTTCCATTTAAGTTTCCATCATTTCTTCAAAGTCCCTATAATGATTATAATTTAATTGCATTTCATTGTGGTTAGTGTATAATATTTCTTCTTTTTTATATTTTACAAGGTTTTTCTACAATATTGCAGATGAGGAATATGTATATTGCTTTTCAGTCACATTCAGTAATAACCAGAAATCTATTTCATCTATTTCTTTCTAAAATTCTAATCAGATCCTTAACCTCTTATTAATCTTTTTGTTGGATTTCCCTAGGTTTGAAAGGGTACATTATGGTTCCAAAGTTTTGCTTTTTATTTCCCTCTGTACCTATGCCATTTGTTGTATGTGTGTATGTGTGTTTCTGTGTGTGCATGTATCAAGTGCTATTATAATGTCATTACCTATAGTGTCCTGCTCATTCCCATAATTTCAATTCTTTGAAACTTTGGAGTTCTAGAAATTGATATATTCTTAGAGTCTGCTTTTGAATCTATCCTGGCTTCCTCCTCAGGGTTGTGTTCCTTAATATCCCAATCATGGTCATGGTTTTGATTGTTGAATATTTCCCTCCATTTTGCCCTCATTCTCTTTTTATCTTTTAATCCTCACTTTCTCTCTAAAGAAGAAGGGATTAGAGAAAGAAGAGTCTGATTAATATAAGTAATCTATAGTTGAATCTTTTTCTTCTATACTTTTCTTTGCAAAGCTAGGAACTTGATTTTAGTTTCTTAATACTGTCTGTCTCTTTTTAAAATTCATTCTTTACAATCAACCCTCCAAAATTAATGCTTGTTTTCTTTATAGCTATTGCTTCCCTCACTCTAATCTTCCTCTTATACTCATCCAGTTTCTTTCCTTGTTCCCTTGTATTTCCTTGTTGAATGTACCATATTTTTATTCCAAAATCTATGTTTTATTCAGATTAGAATGAATTAATGAAATAACTGCTCCTGTCATTTCTTCCTTCATTTTCATTTACTCATCTTCTTGTGTACACCATTCATGTAAAATACTAAATTCTTCCTTTCTCCCTCATTTCTGCTTGAATTCTTTTTTTCTTTCTTCCATGAAAATCAACAAAATGGAACAACCCTATACCCCAATGTTTGTCTTAATTACCTCTGTGGTCTGTAAAAATCAGGATTCTAAAGAAACACTTACCTGTTCTCCCTTATCAGAATATAAGCACTTCACTATAACTCAGCTTTTTCAATTTGCTCAAATGTACATTTCTAGGTTCCTGTTGCCTCTTATGTTTGCTTTTCAATTTTTTTTACTCAGCTCTGCTTTTTTATCAGAAATGTATGAAACTCTTCTATTAAAAGGCCATTTAACGCCATGCAAATTATGCTCAGTTTTACAGGGTAATTTCTTATTATAAGCCTTGACATTTCAGCTTTTGGAGTATTACATTTCAAGATTTTCTCTCTATTTCTCAATTATTTGCAATAGTTGTTGAGTCCCATGTAATTTTGACTGTGGTTCCTTTGCGCATGAACTCCTTTTTTCTGGCTGCTCAGTGTTTTTCATTGATGTGGAAGTTCTGGAATATAGTTATAGTATGCTTAAATGTTTAGTGTTCCTTTCAGGAGACAAGTGAATGATTACTACTTTCATTTCATCATCTAGTTCTGGGAATTTCATAATTTCTTGAAGAGGGTTTTCAATTTTATCATTTTTCTAATTTGTTTATGATTTTTAGATCATTGGTGATTATTAAATTATTTCTTTTCAATGTGTTTTCTAGGTCAGTCTTTCAATAGTTGATATCTAACATCTTTTTAGTATTTTGACTTTGTTCTAATGTTTATTTTCTCATGGAGACATTCCTTTTTGTTCCATTCTTTTATTTTAAATGGAGTCCATTGTTAGGGAAAAGATTTCTTTCTACCCTTCTGAGAAAATTCTTCTAAATTAAATGATCTTTTTCCTTCCAAGCTCATACTTAATATATAATTTAATTTTGTATTTCTTACTTCATTCCTTGTGGTTAAATCATGTTTTGTTTTGTTTTGTTTTCTCTGGTATTCTGCTTGTAGTTGTTGAAGGGTTACTCTCTTTTCTGGGTTTGTTTCTTATGCATCTCTTACTGCCTAGTATTTCTTCACTGCTTTTGGTGTCTTCTACTTTCTAATATTTTCATACTTAGTTCTTGGTTTGGGATGTTGTACTCCAACCACTCCATTTTGGTACTCAATCCATCCATCCCCTAGTCATCTTCCTGTATGCCTTCTCCCTTTCATGGATAAACTTCTTGAGAAGATCATTTACAATTGGTGCCTCCACTTCCTTACCTCTCATTCTCTTATTGCTCTGTAGACTGGATTGAAAACACATAATTCAACTAAAACTCATCTCTCTAAAGTTACTAATAATTTTTCATTGCAAAATCTAATATCCTTTTCTCACTACTTACCCTTCTTGACCTCTCTGTGGTCTTTGACACTGTTTATCACCTTCTTCCACTTGCTACATTTCTCTCTAGGTTTTCATTACACCTCTTTCTTCTGGGTCATATGACTATCCAATCTCTCTTCTAGGTCTCCTTTGCTGTTTTTCATCCAGGTCACTCCTCATAACTGTGGATATCACATAGGGCTCTGTCCTGGGTCTGTCTTACTTGGTCATCTCATCAGCTCCCATAGATTCCAGTTATGATTGCTACATTGATGGCTCTCCAATATACTTTTAAAATAAGTTTTCATTGATTTCTTCTTTTTACTTTTCCTGCTTTTTACATCACCATAATTCTCCCAGCATCTGTTTCCTTCCTATTTCTGGAAATAAATCTCATTAACAAATAATATTTTAAAGACAAAAGAGAGAGAAAAAAATCACCACAACTGAGTAATACATTTAAAAAGTTAAAAAAATAATGTAGGTATAACAACTCTGTACCTTGTGCCTCCACAAAGTAGTGTGTTAATGTGTCCTTTCCAATCAGTTATGCTTGAATTTGATAATTTTTTACATTCACTTTTTAGAATCAATTTTTTAATTTATGTAACATTCTTTTCTTTTTAGATTTTGAGTTCCAAATTCTCTTTCTCCTATCCCAACCTACCAAGAAGGCAAACAAATTATATAAATTATACATTTGAAATAATACAAATCACATTTCCATATTAGCCATATCACAAAAAAGCTGAACAGTAGGAAAGTTACATATTAATTTGCACTCAGAGGTAATCATATCTCTTTGGGAGGTGGATAGCATTTTTTTCATCATAAATCATTTAGAATTGTCTTGGATCTTTGTACTGATCAGAGTAGCCAAGTCTTTGAGAGCAGATTATCATTACAACATTGCTGTTACAATGCACAATGATCTCCCAGTTGTTTTCACTCCACTTTGCATATAGGTCTAGGAATATTTTTTTTTTCTCTGAAACCGCCCCCCCCCATCATTTCTTATAGCACAATAGTACTCCAACACAAATATATGCTGCAACTTATTCACCATTTTCCAATTGGTAAGCACTTTCTCAATTTTTAATTCTTTGCCACTACAAAAAGAACTGCTATCAATAATACATACATACGTGCATACATACATGCATACATAAACACACATACACATCATAGACACACGCTATATGTGTGTATATGTATCATATATACACACATACATAGAGAGACATATATAAGTATATACATATTCATGTAAAGATCTTTTTCCATTTTCTTTGATCTCCTGGGGTGCAGATCAAGTAGTGGTATTCCTGGATCGAGGGGTATGCACAGTTTTGTAGCCCTTTGGGCAGAGTTCTGTATTGTTCTCCAGAATGTTTGGACTAGTTAGGAACTCCACCAACATTTTATTAGCTTACTCATTTTCCCTCCGTGGAGCAGTTAGGTGGTACAGTTGATAGAGTGCTGAGCCTGATGTCAAGAAGACTTGTCTTTATGAGTTTAAATCTGTCCTCAGACACTTAGTAGCTATGTGATCTTGGGCAAGTCACCTAACCCTGTTTGCCTAAGTTTCCTCACCTGAAAAATGACTGGAGAAAGAAATGGCAAACCACTCCAGTATCTTTGCCATGAAAATTCCAAATGGGATCATGAAAAGTTGGACACAACTGAAATGACTGAACAACAATGAAAAAAAATTTCCCTTATCTATTCTAGCACTTGTTATTTCTCAGATGTATGAAATAATACCTTAGAGTTATTTCAATTTGACTTTCTCTAACCAATAGAGATTTAGAGCATTTTTCATATGACTATAGATAGCTTTGATTTCTTCTGAAAACTGCCTGTTCATAACTTTTGACCATTTATCAATTGGGGAATGGCTCTTATTTGTATACATTTGACTCAGTTTCCTATATATTTGAGAAATGAGGCCTTTATCTGAGAAAATTTTGATATTACTTCATTATCTATGGTACATTTTAGTAAAATGTAGTCTCCCTCATTATCTCTTCCTTTTTTGATTTTGCTTTATCTAAGATCATGATTGCTACTGCTGCCTTTTTTACTTCAGCTGAAAAATAATAGATTTTGCTTCAGCATTTTATTTTAATTCTCGAGGTATGTTTCTTCTTCAAGTGTGTTTCTCATAAACAGCAGGTTGTTGGATTCTGGTTTCTAATCCATTCTGCTATCTGCTTCCATTTTATGAGTGAAGTCATCCCATTCACATTCACAGTTATGATTACTAACTGGGTATTTCCCTTCTTTCTATTTTATTCTGTTTATCTTTCTCTCTCTCTTTTTATCCTGTTCCTCATCAAAAGTCTGTTTTTCTGCTAACCATCGAAGGAGAAAAATAATTATGAGATGGTAGAGGTTTATAGAGGATAGTGCCAAATATACATTTATATGCATATATACATATACACATATGTACATATAGACCTGTTTAAGTTTTGTAGTCTCTGAGTAGAAGATAAGCTTCTTGAGGGAAGATATCATTCTTTTGTTTTGCTTTTGAGTCACCAATGTCTAGTATGGTATTTTGTATTTATTAGGCATTAATATTTTAGACTGAATTAGAAAGTATCAGATCATCCACAGGGGTAAGTTTCTATTACCACTTCCTAATGCTGATATTCCTAATTTTATACCCCTCTACTGCTTCCCACCAATGAAACTCATGATCCCTGCCATTTCTCTGGCTATAAAAATCCTTGGTTTTATCTCTCCAGTCCTCTAGGATGCTTCATGGTAACTGACTGTGTCTTGCAAAGACCATGGAAAGCTCTTGCTTCTCATTTTCAGGATAAAAATATCAGCTCTGTGAGACCAGAGTGGAGCTAGGATACACTCCAGGAGAATTATTCTAGCAGTATATATTTTCGTTCTGGTCTGTTCTTGCTCTTTACTCTCCCCACTAATTTATATGTAGGTACCAGAAATCAGTAATTATTCATTGAGTACCCACTATGTGATAGGTATAAAAGAGATGTGAAGACTTTCCAATCAAAGAGTTTAAAATTTGACTGAAGGAAATAAGACATACCTACAGAATATGAAAGGTTAAATGCTAATATGAGGTAAAGACTGATAAATTCTTAATGAATCATGCAGATAATAAATATTAGCTAATAAAAGCAAAGACTTCAGGTTGGGTTATAATGCAAAGAGAATATTTAATGGAGGAGATGGAACTTGAGCTAAGCCTTAAAGAGTGGGTACTGTCTGAATAATAGAAAAGGAATAGGAGGACAACTCCAATGGAAGGAACAGTGTATACAAGGGCTACAAGGGAAGAATATACCATCTCAGTCCTCAGGACAGTGAGCAAATAAGTTTGAGGAGGCATCTTTCTTAAACGTGATAGTTAGGTCAGGCATTTACTCCAACCTAGTGGGATTGTTCCTCGTCTATTATAAGTAGAAAAATCAGGTTCATTATATTCTTTGCTTAATTATGTTTTGATGTGAAGGAAACTAGTGTTCTGTGCACACACTGTTGGAATGACTGCCAAAGAGGATAAGATAACCCAAAGCAATCTAAATAGCGCTCTGCTAAACAAGCAGATAGCTTGCTTTAATATTTTTAATAGGCTATTTTTGTATTGTCTTTATCAGCATGTGTTTGAGAAGCAGTTATAGAAAACACTGCAAGATCCCCAAATGAGTAATAGATCTAATTATAACTTGAAGAACCATAGGAATTGCTTAAGAAAAAAAAATCAATAACAAAAAAGACCTACAATGTTTCTTTAAAGCTTATAAATTCAAAAGAAATGTATCTTAAGAAATATGATTATGAAGCTTTAATAATTGCATATTTTAAATAGAAAATAAAATACTCACTAATCATTATGGTATTCATTCATTCATTTATTTAGGCAGATACTATTTATTCATTAAACAGACTTCTCTTGAGCATGCACTATGGCTACCCGAATGCTCTAAGGCCCCCGAAAATGATCTAGTTTTCATTTTCAAGAAATTTTGAATATAATTAAGATCATGCATAATAATTTTATTGTCATTGTGCCATTGTTCATCCATGTCCAACTTACAGCACATATATGTGTTAAAAAAACAAGAACTACTCCTAAGTGCCATAGTAATCAATGACATTCACATGTCCCCTTTGTTTTTTTCATAGCTTTGCTTCTCTCATCACAGTTCTTTGAGACACGTAGTACAAACATCCATCTCATTTAACAGAGGAAGGAACCAGAGCTCAGGCTTTTTTGGATTCAGAACTTGAATCCGAACCCTTCTGATCCGAAACTCAACATTCTTTTCATTTTATTATATTGCTTCTCATGTGAAAACAAACATGTAACATATATTTCCTCTCCAACTCACCCTCCTCTACCCCTAACCCACTCATCTTCACAAAAAATCTTAAATGTTGAAGAGATACAGAATTAGCAAATGATTGATTCAGTTACTAAATTATTTATGGAGATTTCTTTGGTTGTGTCTTCCCCCTCTTTCTTCTTTCCTCTTTCCCTTCTAGTTTCTATATTCTTTCTGTTATTTGGTTCTCAATTCCAGTGACTTCTCTCTGTTGATTATTTCCAATTTATTGTGTATATAGCTTGTTTGTCCATAGTTGTTTAAATGTTGTCTCCTTCATTAGCCTGTGAGCGCCTTGAGAGTAGGGACTGTCTTTTATTTTTCTTTGTATCTCCAGAGCCTGACACAGTGCCTGGAACATAGTTGGTGCTTAATGCATGCCCACTGACTGTATTTTGGTTTTCTCTGTAGCTCTTAGCCTACGAACCAGAGTGTATCACAAAGTACACTAAAGAGATACTCTAAGAGGATCAAACAACTTTAATAGTGCAGATTACTGGTAATGTTTATAGATCACATTTCTATAGTACTTTAAGGTCTTCAAAGTGCTTTACATATTTCCATTACCTCATCACAAGCTTTACCTTTTACCTGAAACCTTTTCTTATTTACTATCCCTAATTAGCTAGTGACAGTACTACATTAGATACACATATGTATTGTTAGAAATCATAATATATACATATATGTATACACACAATTGATAGAACATATGCTTATTCAGGGCGGGGGACTGTTCTTTGTGTACTCAGAACCCTGGTGTATTAGATATTTTTAATAATTGCTAGTTGATGGCTATAAACAAATAAAACTTCGAAGTGAAATCATTCTCCCAATGGCAAAGATGAAGTGACTCTTTCCTGGGTCAGTGACTGACATTCAAATCTACTAGAAAAGCACATGAACTTCATGTCCTGGGGGAGATGGAGGGTTGGACACTAAATAGTTGAGCTCAAACTTCCCTGATCATTTTTCAAATAAATAAAGGCCACCCAAAACATTCCAGAAAATCTTTTGAAATTAAAAAAGGCAATAAACAACATTTTGATTAAATATTTATTTAATATTCTAACCAATACATCAGCTTTATGTCAAATTAATGGTATAATCAACATGTTATTCATGTGTTATAATTGTAGGTGCAAATAAAATGACATAAGTGCAGGATAAGGGAAACAGAAAACAGTACATATGAAAAAATGGGTCACTTTAGAGACTGTCAAGTTCAATAGGACCTTTGATGTCTGGCCTTAGAATTAGTCAGAACAACCAAGGATCAAGCCCAGCCACAGTCAGCTGCTGGTTGTGTGATCCTGGGCAATTTACTTAACCCCTTGGAGCTCTAGGAAAATCTCTAAGCCTGTAAATTGCAGAACAGATGCCTACCTGCCAATTTCCTTTTATGGGAGCTTCCTCCCCAGGAGTTTCCTATGCCAACAGAATCACAGGTCTGGCCCAAAAGTATACTTAAGTCAACTGTGATGGCATGTTTCAACCATCTGACTAGCAGCTTCTGTGGGGGTGCAAGATCCAACAACAACCAGCACCCAGAAAGCTGCCAACACACTGCAAAAGCACAGGTTCTTTTGATCTGCTTAACTAAGGAAAGCTATGTGAAGGGGTTGACAAGCTTACTTTTAATTCAGCATACAAATATCATTCACTTAGTTCAGGGGAAAAATCCAGCACCCTAAACTTCAGAAAAAATACAAACAAATTACAAACATCAACAGACAGACCTTGTCTGATTCAAATCCCAATACATAGTTACCAGAGTTTAACAAAGTCTCAGCATCTGGGTTACAAGCTGGAGGGCCCTTAGCTACAGCTGCCCAGAGTCTCCGCCTCAGCACCACCATGAGTGAAGCCCTAAAGAAATGGCTCTATCCTTTCTTCTAATAGGGCTTCAGCTGTCATCAAAGTCAGTCATCTGAATGATCAGAACTTAGGCTGCTATGATTGGCTCTTGAGTTAGCCCCTCCTCTTAGGACCCTGGGAGGTTCACATCCACATAGGTTAGGTTAACACCTAATAGGGGTTAGAGCCTGGGGATTAGCACTTAGTAAGACTCAAGACAGGCATGGCTCTGGAGTTAGCAACTCCCCTTAGCCAGCCTCACCTTGGGCCCCACCCCAGTCACCAATCCACACCCACATAGGTTCCACACCTAATAGGGGTTTGGGCCTGGGGCTTAGCACCTAGTAAGGCTCAATGAAATACACTGAATTACTCAAAGGAAACAAAGGCTAAGAGCCCATTTTGCTTACCAACACATAGCACCAGAAAAAAAAAATAATGAAATTTTAAGTAGCATTAATAGAAGTTTCAACAAGGGAAGTCCTCCAGAGGTTCCCAAATTTATTTGGCCTACCACCCCTGTAAAAATTACTTAGCACCCCTCTGGGATTAGGTTTATTTTTATTCAACACCCTCCCCCAATTGCATCTCAGGCTACTACTTCCCCCGCTCCCAATCATTCCAGTGCGTCCCAGGGGATACTATTGCCCATTTTGAGAACCTATGTTAGTCCTTCTATATTGTGCCCTAGCCATACCATATCAGAAATATGGAGGCTAGTTCTAAATAAATGTTGGGAAGGATGTTGACAAGTTGAAAGAATACATGAATGAGCAGGATGTAAAGGGGATTCTTAATTACTCTATGTCCACCCCTGTTAATAGGACTAAAGAAACATTTACTGTAGAAGTCAAGAATTGGACAATGTGATTATTTTGTACTAATAATTTGAGTAATATTTTCAAAAGAGATTATCCTTGTTACGTCTGTATTTAGAAAGCAGAATTTAGAGTAGTGTGAGGAACTTATAAGAAAGGAGATTTCACCTCATTGCAATAAAAAACACCCTAAGCATTGGAGTTCTCCAAAATAAGTAATCACCTCTTTTAATATTGTAGATAGTAAGATTTCCATCAATGGAGGTCTCTGAGTAGAGGCTAGGTCATTAATTCCAGGGATGAGGCCTAAGTTTACCTCTGATGTACCTTCCAAAGCTAAAATTACATTTTTCAATGAAATAAAAGAATGAGGGTATCAGCCAGTCAAAGAATCATGCAAAAGGCTTTTTTTTAATTGCCCAAAGAAGTGTGCCATGAAATGATTTTGCAATGGAAAGAGTCAAGCAACATGTATAGTAAAGGGGCAACTACCACAAGAAAACAAAAGGTAACTGGAATATGGAATCTTCCTGATGTGTCAGATAGTCTTTATTTGCCTTTAAGTGGAAGGATGAGTCTGGCACCTTCGCTTCATCAATATAGCTGTCTGGTAGTGCTCATGGAGATAGACTCATTGTCACTATGTACATATACCATTTGTAGCACTATGTACATAAAGCTGTGTGACCTTGAGCAAATAATTTAACCTTCATTTACCATCAGTTAATTTATCTGTATAATGAGAATAATAATGTAATGATGTTTATATTACCTTAAAAGGGTTGTTTTTTTACTATAAATAAAAATAAATGCATGCAAAATGCTTTTGAAACTTTCAAAGCCTATATAGGTACTAGCCTTATGGAAATACCTCAATCAGCTTGACTAGTTCAGTAAACCTGAATCTGAACACCGAAAACTATGTTTCTAGCACTTGCTAGTTGTTTCATTATAAGTAAATCACTTTTGGCTTCATTTTTAACAATAATAGTACTTGCACTGAGAAATTCAGAGGACTGTTGAGGGTGGGAATTATTTCATTTCATGTTGTACAGTACATAGAAAAATGTAATGAGGCATTTGAAGGTTTACCATCCTTGGAAATATCTTAATTAACAGTTGACATCCTCTAGCTCTTTTCCTTGCCAGCCCTTTTCCTGACTTTGTATATTCATAACCACACTTTCTCTACTGCTTACTTATCTTGGAACTTCTCTCAGAGTCTGAATTCTCCTCACCTTGGAACAGCCCACCATCCCTGTGGTCTGCTCACTCTAGATTATACCTCTGCAAGGCTCATCCCCCTTCTACCACTAGTGAGTTGCTCCTGAAGCCTCTATTTTGTTGAGGGCCTCCTAATAGCATATTTTATTCCCTTTCTGGTCCTGACTTTTGGGACTTATAACCATGGCCTCACACCAGGTACCTTCATTTCTCTCCTCCCACCTACACCCATGTTATCTTTCACATTAGAAGCTTTTCAACTTTTTAGGGCAAGGATTATAATTATTAATTTTGTCTCTTGTTTGGTAAAGTCTTAACAAATTATCAGAGATACTTTAAGTTTCTAAGAATGACAATAAAGGGATGATAAGAAGATGGTGGACCCATTTTTTTTTCTCTTTTGACATTAAAATAATCAACCTATTTGATTTTAACATTACTCCTTTTAAAATAAGTAAATTCGGGGGGCGGGCAGGAACTAGTGTGAGCTCCATACCGAGTCCCTCCAAAAACCGATAAAAATGGCTCTGAACCAATTCTAGAACGGCAGAACCCACAAAACAGCAGAGGGAAGCAGGGCTCCAGCCCAGGACAGCCTGGATGGTCTCTGGGTGAGGTCTATCCCACACAGAGCTGGGAGCTGGGAGCTGGGACCTGGGAACGGAGTGGAGCAGAACCCAGCCTGAACGGCGTGGACCATTCAGACCAGAAGCCGGGTGGAGGGGGCCCTAGCACCCTGAATCAGTGAGCTGCGGCAGTTACCAGACTCCTTAACCCACAAACACCAAAGACTGCTGAGAAGGTTAGTGGGAAAAGCTGTGGGAGTAGAAGGAGTTCGCGGTTCGGCTTCCAGCCCCGGGTCAGTGGAGGTGGGGCAGCTATTGCTGTTGTTGCTTCCGGCTCCAGGCCCACCTGGTGGGAGGAATTAAGTGATGGATCAGAGCAGGGATGCACAGCCTGCTGAAGATCTAAGCCCAGTTAGGGTTGGGGGTTCTTGGGGAAGGAACAGTGCTGGTGTGGCAGAGCTGGCACCTCCCCCCCAAACATGGAACATAGAACTCTGTAGTCCACAAGCAGTCATACCCCACTGAAAAACTCAAAGGTCAAGTTAGTTGGCTGGGAATATGGCCAGGCAGCGAAAACGCACTGAGATTCAGTCTCAGACTTTGCATTCTTTCTTTGCTGACAAAGAAGACCAAAACATACAGCCTAAAGAAGTCAATAAAGTGCAAGAGCCTACACCAACAACCTCCAAGAAAAACATGAAGTGGTCCCAGGCCGTGGAAGAGCTCAAAAAGGATTTGGAAAAGCAAGTTAGAGAAGTAGAGGAAAAAATGGGAAGAGAAATGAGAAGGATGCAAGAAAACCATGAAAAACAAGTCGATGACTTGCTAAAGGAGACCCAAAAAAATACTGAAAGATACACTGAAGAAAACAACACCTTAAAAAACAGACTAACTCAAATGGCAAAAGAGCTCCAAAAAGCCAATGAGGAGAAGAATGCCTTGAAAGGCAGAATTAGCCAAATGGAGAAGGAGGTCCAAAAGACCACTGAAGAAAATACTACTTTAAAAATTAGATTGGAGCAAGTGGAAGCTAGTGATTTTATGAGAAATCAAGATATTATAAAACAGAACCAAAGGAATGAAAAAATGGAAGACAATGTGAAATATCTCATTGGAAAAACCACTGACCTGGAAAAAAGATCCAGGAGAGATAATTTAAAAATTATTGGACTACCTGAAAGCCATGATCAAAAAAGAGCCTAGATATCATCTTTCAAGAAATTATCAAGGAGAACTTCCCTGATATTCTAGAGCCACAGGGCAAAATAGAAATTGAAAGAATCCATCGATCGCCTCCTCAAATAGATCCCAAAAAGAAATCTCCCAGGAATATTGTCGCCAAATTCCAGAGCTCCCAGATCAAGGAGAAAATACTGCAAGCAGCCAGAAAGAAACAATTTGAGTATTGTGGAAACCCGATCAGAATAACCCAAGATCTGGCAACCTCTACATTAAGAGATCAAAGGGCTTGGAATATGATATTCTGGAGGTCAATGGAGCTAGGATTAAAACCTAGAATCACCTACCCAGCAAAACTGAGTTTCATGCTCCAAGGCAAAATATGGATTTTCAATAAAATAGAGGACTTTCAAGCTTTCTCAGTGAAAAGACCAGAACTGAATAGAAAATTTGACTTTCAAACACAAGAATCAAGAGAAGCATGAAAAGGTAATCAAGGAAAAGAACAAGAAAAAGAAATTGCAAGGGACTTACTAAAGGTGAACTGTTTTGTTGACATTCCTACATGGCAAGATGATGTGTATGATTCACGAGACCTCAGTATTAGGGTAGCTGAAGGGAATATGCATACATATATGTTTATGTTTATGTATATATATATGGGTGAATGTGTATGTATGTATGTATCTATGTGTGTATGTATATATATACATATATATATATATATATATATGTATATATATACAGAGAGAGAGAAAGAGAGAGAGAGAGAGAGGGAGAGAGGGAGAGAGTGGACACAGGGTGAGTTGAAGATGAAGGGAAGATATCTAAAAGAAATAAAATCAAATTAAGGGATGAGACAGGAACATACTGAGATAGGGAGATAAGGAGAGATAGAATGGGATGGATTGTCTCCCATAAAGGTGGCAAGAGGAAGCAGTTCTGTGGGAGGAGGGGAGAGGGCGGATGAGGGGGGAATGAGTGAACATTGCTCTCATCAGATTTGGCCTAAGGAGGGAATACCATACATACCCAATTGGGAATCTTACCCCACAGGAAAGAAGAGAGAAGAAGATAAAAAAATGGGGGGGGGATGATGGAGGGGAGGGCAGATGCGGGTGGAGGTAGTCAAAAACAAACACTTTGGAAAGGGGACAGTGTCAAGGGAGAAAATTCAATAAAGCGGGATGGGTTGGGATGGAGCAAAATATAGTTAGTCTTTCACAATATGAGTATTGTGGAAGGGTTATACATAATGATACACATGTGGCCTATGTTGAATAGCTTGACTTCTTAGGGAGGGTGGGTGGGAAGGGAAGAGGGGAGAGAATTTGTAACTCAAAGTTTTAAAAACAAATGTTCAAAAACAAACAAAAATGTTTTTGCATGCAACAAGAAAATAAAATGCACAGGCAATGGGGTGTAAAAATTTATCTTGCCCTACAAGAAAGGAAGGGAAAAGGGGATGGGAGGGGAGTAGGGTGACAGAGGGGAGCGCTGACTGGGGAACAGGGCAACCAGAATATATGTCATCTTGGAGTGGGGTGGAGGGTAGAAATGGGGAGAAAATTTGTAATCCAAACTCTTGTGAAAATCAATGCTGAAAACTAAATATGTTAAATAAATTAAAAAAAATAAAATAAGTAAATTCATTTTGTTTTGTTTCCCTGATCCACTTAATTCTTGGTCATATAATTTATTACTGCAAAATGTGTTATATTACATAACACATAGTACAATAGCATTTGGGGTCAGCTTATTGCAAAAGATTCTTACGTTTAAAATTAAAAAAAGTAAATGAGGCTAGCACAGTGTTATCCCAGACTAATAGTATCTACTACCACTATTCTTTGGACCCAGGAATAGGGCTAGAGAAATAGCAATGAATTAAAGACCCATTCTTGTGCAAACTAATAATGATGATTATAATATAACATCAACACCAGGAGAAATATCAACGATGAAAATTTCTATTACATCAAAGTATTATAATTAAAGAAGTATCAAATGCACCATTATATTACAAAATTACCTTTTAAATGAAATAAAACATTCAGGGACATAAAGAAAGAATGGAACATATAGCTGTCAAAATAGACACCAACAAAATAGTATTGAGAAATTTCAAAAATGTTCCTGCATAATTTCATTAGAAGATACAAAAAAGTAGGGAGAGTAGAGAGTAGATCATGATAACGTGAAAGGAAGCTGAGAATTATATTTGTTTGTCTTTTGTATAATGTAATTCTTTATATTTCATAAATTGAATACAATTATGCCCATAAAATTATAATCCATGGCATCTGAAAGGAAACATCCTTTGCAATTACTTAATATTTTTAATAATATATAATACCGAAGTCTATGCTGTTGAAGTAGTTCTCCATGGTGCATTATAACAATAAGACTTACTTTGAATTAAAAGACTGATCACATATTTGGATTTATGAGCACTGAATTTAATAAACATCATTTAGTAATTGCTCTTTGCTTCCTTTTCAGCTCTGAAGTCCTCTACTTCCTCTGTCTGTTTCAGACTCTGAATCACTTTCGAAGTTCTCTGGACTTTCAAGGTCCAGTGAATCATCATCATCAGCATTTCCAGAAATGTCACCATCCCCAGTAGGATCCTGTAACCCACTGAAGCTGAGTACAGAATGCCACTGATATCTTCCTGATAATTGCCTCTTGGTACTCTGTTATCATTACATCTTCTCATCTTCTTCCATGAGATGTTGACCTGTGGTCTTCTATAACAGAACCACCAATGTGTTCTTTCTTTCCAGTTTAGGTAAGTCTTAAAAACTTTTGTTTTCTCAGTTGTCTCCCAGGTACTAAGTCCAAGATAAGGCTGAGTGCTTCAACACCTGCAGTGGAACTCTCCAGATACACTCATCCTCCAGCTGACCCACCAAAGAGAGTCCTCAAGACCCTTGCTGTTCTCCTCCTCCTTCTCCTCCATGGGTGGGCAGGACTTCCAAAACAGAATCTGTTTTGCTTTTATTTGTATCCCTAACACTTAGTAGAGTGCCTGGAACTCAGAAAGTGCTTAATAAATGCTGGTTTCCTTCCTCTTCCTGTTTAAATGGGCAATAGGATGTAGAAGGACCTGACTCTCTCCAACCTAGTTCCATCCACTATAGGAAGGGTCTCTGATGGGCCTTGTATGGAGCAGGCAGTTTTCTGTCCAGGAGGATAGGATGGTTAAATACATGTGAACACAGAATGAATCATGTGACTTGCATTGAAGATAATGCTTTCTTGTTAGTAATGAGAGCAGCATACCTTTTAAATCAGAACTGAATCCTTCACCAGCAGACATAGGAATGTAGTTAAGAAACTGTTTGAGACTTGGAGGAAGAGCTGAAGAATAAAAATGTATTCTAACAAGAAGGAACATGATTAGCATGATATAACCTTAGTTAACTGTTAGTTTTAAGTGGGTCTTCAGTCTGGATTTTTAGATCTTTCATTTTGATTTGCTCCCTCATCTCTTCTCCCTAGCCATGAACGTAGCAACAATCTCTTGACTTTGCCCCAGCCTTGCTCTATATTTTGTCTTTCTCTTCCTTTTTGGACAGTCACAAAATAGCAGATCTTTTTTGCTCTTTCTCCCTTCTCCTTCTTCTCCATGCTTCCCTCTCCCTTTCCTTTCTTCCTACTACCCCTCCTCTCCATCTCTCCTTCCCTTCTTCTTTCTCTCATTCTTGCTCTCTTTATCTCTTCCCCCTAGAAAGTAGAAAAAAATGACTTCTTTAGATAATGTTTTAATCTTTTTTTCTTTTCTCTGTTCTTCTCTCTCTCCCAAGAGTTGTGAATTCTGCATGATTTCATGACAGTATGGTCATCTGTATCTGAAAGAAGTCACAATTTCATACTGTCATCTTTTTTTTCTTATATTTGGCTAGTATGGCTAAGGATTCTTTTTTCACTCTGTATTAGTCATGTTTTTCATAGATCTCTATCATAGGAATTTCCCCTACAGGCCAGTCTCAGTAGCAAACTCCAACAGAGTTGAAAAACAAGCAAGTTCAAGGCTGTTTCACCCTAAGTTTCCACTCTTCTAGAAAGCTGGGTAATACCAGTGCTTTGCGCATAGCAGGCATGTAATAAATATTGTTATTGTACTGGGTTGTAAAAGCACTTCGTAAATAATAAGAAGCTACAGAAATGTGAACTATTGGTATCAAGGCTGAGTATATATATATACATATATATATATACATATATATATACACATATATATATATGTGTGTGTGTTATAATTCAAAGTACAATAAGTACATAATGAGTTATTCAACTTTAATATGTATGTGTATATATATACACATCATATATACATAATTTATCAGGAAAACAAACAGATGGTAGATGGTCTTCTGTTTTATGGGACTATGTGACTATCTGAATCTTCAAACAGTGTTTTACAGGTCTTTGTATTACTTCATTTCCTGCCTTTATTTTTAACTTTCCTCCAAGAAATTTTCACCCAAAAGCACATGATGAATATAAAGATATGTAGTCTCAGAGGGGAGAAAACAATCTTAAATTGGATTAAAAGTTAATGAAATATTTTAGTATTGCTTTTTACCACCACATTTGCAAATTGTATCTGAGCATTCCATAAATATTAAAACCACTCTTCTCATCTCAATTGGTGAGGGACTAGGGAAAAAAAAGTTTGCGTTTTATGATCCTGAAATTCTAACGCGAAAGAAGAAGAGAAATTAGGTTATAAAAGAAGGTACTGTATAACTTGCCTAATGGCCTGTAATCTGCTGAAAGTACAGCTGCGGTGGGCTGTTTAACAGGTGCTATGATTATAGAGCATAACAAACATGTTAGGCTTTGTAGTGCATTTAATACCTTATAAACAATTGGGCTAATTTGGACAAGGCTAATGGATTAGTTCAAATGGCACTATTGTAAAAGGCCTGTGATTATGCTGTGCAAATTCATCTGAAATACCAGGTTTCACAGTGTACTCAGCTTTAACATGTCTAGAATATCTATTACTAATATTCCATGCAGAATTTGAGTTTCAGTTTCCTCATATGTACCATTTTATTGTCATGGCCTCATCAATCTTATTCTAGTGATAGCTGCAGACACAAAAGTTCAGCTCAATGCTTTGCCCATTTTCCCATCTTCAAAGTTAGTCTAACATCTTATAATGGGGGGGTGCTTTTCTTCTTACTAGGGGATTACTCAACAAGCACCTGGAACTTGGAAAAAAGAAGGTACCTCAATGGCTACCTAGTCCACCCAATATCTGGAAAAGAACATCTGATTAATTTGCCTAAATATGCTTGATTTCGAACTTTCACACTTTGTTCCCACAGTTTCTAAAGATAAGTAGAATACATCTGATATCTCACATGTATGACAACCTTTGAAATATTTTTAAAAATTATAGCGACCTACCCTCTGAATTTTCTCTTCTGTTGACTAAACATTTTCAGTTGCTTTACATCATCCTCATATGGCATGGACCTTGAGGCTCCTTACAATACTGGTTTTCCTTCTCTGGATGCCCTCCATATTATCAATATTCTTCTTATAAGGTGCTATACAGAAACACTGAATACAGTGTTTCAGATATTTTGTGGGTAGGTTAGAATATAATGGGACTAGAAAGCCCTTATTCAGTCAGTCAGCAAGCATTTATTAAGTGCTCACTATTATTAAGTGCTTACTACATGCTTGGCACCAAGAATGAGAAGAAAGACAAAATTAAAATAAAACAAAGAAAAATTCCAATTCCTAGCCACATGAAGCATATGAGAAGACAACATTAGCTAACCAGTTACATTAAATGATACATAAAAAGTTGATGAAAGGTAATTGGAAATAAGAAGCATGAGACAGATGAATTGGTAATAAACATTTATTAGCAACTGCGAGGACCAAGAGAAGCTTTCTACAGAAGGTGGACTCTAAGCTGACCACTGAAGGAAGATAGGGAAACAGGAAGTAGAGGGAAGAACCACAACATTCCAGGAAAAGGGGACATGTAATACAAAAACATAAAAAATATGAGATAAAATGTTATATTGAGGAACTACAAGTAGGACAATATTGTTGGACCGTATAGTGTGAGGAGGGGAGTGAAAATAGGATGGGGCCAGAACATGACAAACTTTAAATTTCAAAGAGACTCTTTTTATTTGATCTTCATAATATGAGATAGCAATTGATGCCAATCAAACAGCATATGGTAGGGGAGAGGAATGGAGGAATGGTTAGATGGGTAACGTGGTCAGATCTATGCTTTAGAAAATTCATCACAGAAGCTAGTTAAAGATGGAACGAAGTAAGGAAAGAACTGAAGCAGGAAGATAAATTAGAAGGCCATTGCAGTTATTTAGACTTCAAGAGTTAATGAGCTACAATTTTGACTATATGAATAGGGGATGTATAAAAGAGATGTTATGATGACAAGATTTGGCTCTGAATTGGATATGTGGGATGAGAGTGAAGAGTATAGGATGATATCAAGGTTGTAAGAATGGGTGAATACATTGTTCCCTTGATAGTGATAGAGAATTTTAGAAGGAGAGTTTGGGGAGAAAGATAATGATTTTGATTTGGATATGTTAACAATGTGTTTGACTCTTTGTGGGACATGTAGTTTGAAATACACAAGAGGTATCTGGAGATGTGTGACTGTGGCTTAAGAAGGATACATAGGTCTGGGAACCATCTGCATAGAGAAAATAAAATGTAAGAAAGCTGAGATCAATAAATGATAAAACTAAAAAAGCCCTAGCAAGCTGGTGGTATGATCACCCTCAGACAACTGATTCAGGCTTAATTGCCATATCAATAATGAGTCTCTTCTCATATGTTAAACTATAACCAATTTCACTTTGGGAAGTTATTCAGTGCTTTCAATATTTACGAGCTATTCAAATAAAAAACACACAAATTAAAACTCAATCCCCATTCCTTCAAAAAGAAAAAAAAGAACAAGAAAAAAAGAGGGAGGGAGAGAGGAAGAAAGGAGAAAAGAAAAGAAAACTAATATTCTTCTAGAAATGCTTATTGGCTTCCAATCACAAAATTCAGAATTGCATGTGATCCAAATAGCAATAAAGAGTTTTATGATATCTGGAAATATGTTATAGCACTTTTCATTAATAATATGTGCATGTGTAAAAAGTGAAAAGACATCCCAAAGAATATTTTCTTAAATTGAGTTTCATTCAAAAAATGATTTAACAATGCATGCAGTTGCAAAACAAACAGGACCCAAGCCCTTCATAAACCAAAGACCCAGAAGCTTGGTTTCTAACAGTTAATATACAACTTGGAGAGAATGAAAAATAGGAAAAAACAGAATTATAAAGATTGAGACATTTGATTTCTCATTGATGGAGTGTATTTGGGGACAATAAGGTGAAAGGGAGAGGAGTAGTTTTGTGGCATTCTTTAAGTAAGCTGATCTTTGGGAGGGAGAGTAATCTTGTGACTTCTCCAAAATCAGATGGTTTCTAAGCAGCTGCAACCTAGCCTCACAAAATTGTGGAGAAAGGTAAAATAGAGTCACGCATGTTATTTTTAATATAGCTATTTTTAACCTAGCTAGGTAGGCTACAGAGACAGAGAAATAATAGATTAATAGCATAAGCACTATAGTGAAAATCATTTAACCTTAATATACCTAATTGGAGGCCTCAAACATCTTGGACAGATTATTGAGAATTTATAGGAAATGAATTAGAATCACTCAAACACATAGAAGGAGAGAGAGTTGAATTGTAAGAGCTGTGAACACAAAGTAAGAATGAGAGAAATTCTTATGATTGTCCTTTGAAAAATATATTGCAGATCTGGACTTTTATAGGCATATGATTTTTATTTAGGAGTGAAATAAACTAATTGAAAGATTGATTTAAAGGAGATCCTAAAGTGAAAGTTGCTTCAATGTGATAGAAGTGTCCAAGTCAATTGACCTGATAGGCAAGGAGCAAAATTTGTGGCAAGGATAATATAGGAATGCCTGGTTTCTTAAGCTCTGTCTCACCAGAAGTTTTCAGCTCAGTTTGAAAGATAATATCTTTGATTTTACATTTCCCATCTTTAATGGAGTAAATTACAAAGTAGAAATTCCCTTATAGAGAAGTTGTATTAGAAATTCCCAATTCCATATGGCAAAGGATTGCTATTTCCTATGTGGTTCCAGGAGAGAGGTACTTTTTTTTTGTTAAACAAATAAATGTTTACTAAAAACAGAAAGGAGGGATTTAATGGTGGGCAATTGTGATTAAAAGTGGACCTGAAAAGAAGTTGTGGGCAAAAGAACAAATAGCACAAGGTTAATAGAAGCAGAATCATAACAGCATAAGTTATAAAAGGATATTAAACCACTGCAGGTCAACATGCATGTGTATTTTACATATATTACATGTGCATACATAAATATATTACATATACTTTTTTCAGCTTTCCATTGTAGTCAGTTGTTATTGACATAGGCAAAACAAGGAAAAAATTACTTGTTAATGAGTTTCAGAGAATATAGAAAGATGAACATGCAAATATTTGGAAATTAATAGAATTAACTAAAAAAACCTCCATACACCATATTTTCTACATATTCACATTAGAATTGAGGTAATATTGAATAATTGATAAAACACAGTCACCTACAATTCATAGAAATTTGAAGACTAGATGATAGAATGAAGGGTCTTGAAGGAATTACATGTGGTTTGGCTACCTGCCTTCATATAGGGGAATGTCTAATTCATCAAGGATAAATGGTTGTCTATTTTCTTAAACATTCCTGGGAATGGAGAGTCCATATTTTATCTGATTGAGTTAGATCATTATATTTTTTCTGTCATTATTTCCTATCAAATATGGAATGAGTGGAAGACTCATGCTTTAGTCTTCCAAATATAAGAGGTTTTTGGCAAGATGGATGAGGAAGAGATTGTGTATAAGTGCTGCTCCCCCATCACCTTAAAACACCTAGAAATCTAAGAAATGATGGAAAAGCCAATCAATAATCAAAAGAGAAAAAAAGCAATGTCCCAGATAAAATTACCAGAAAACCTGAGAAAATGAACCAGGAAAAGTTCCAAAGAATGAAAATTATCACTATCTATAGCTATATGTATATCCATATGCATATATACATGTATATCCATATGCATATATACATGTGGATATATGAGAATATTAGAATAAATCCTCAGGAAAAAGAATAATTATGCAGTAACCACAACTAGAACAATAGATACCAGTATAACATGGCAGCAAGAATATGGAGATTGATTGTAAAGACTAAGAAATAAAAAGGAATATAGCAATGGAGTCAAGATGATGAAGTTCAAGGACAACTACCAAATATCACCCCAAACCTGTCCTATAAAATCATCATATGGAAAGGAAATAAGTTAGTATTGATTACTTTGATTTATTTTTTGTTTGATTGCAGGATTAAACTCCTTCTTTAGGAAAAGCTACCCCTAAAAGATAAGCCAGTGTAACAAATGTAGTCTCCTAAGTCTAAGCTACCTGTAGATTCAGTGACAGATAGATTGATAAAATTTTATAATTTAGTAGCAGATAATTTAGGGTAAGAAATCTTTTTGTAGGAATAAAATAATAGTGATTATAAGACTCTTTTAAAGACTAAGATCTCCTTTTTAGCATCTGGAGAAAATGGGGTTGCCTAAGGGCTAGGTTCTCCTTTCTGGCAGTCAGAGAAAGAAGGGTTAGCCAAAGGTTAAGTTCCTCTTTCCAGTCGTTGTGTATAAGCTCCTTTTTTTCTTGAGTTGAGTAATGGAATCTTCTACAGCTGGCAGCTAGAAGATGAAGAGTAACTGCTAACTCCGAACCACAAGTACCTCCTTTCTAGTGATTTTTTCTGGTTACAAAAGTCATCACCTGTAGGGCAAGGACTTCTGGGGGTAATCTCACATTGACATCCAGATGTTACTGTTGGGTTAAGAAAGCCTGGGAGAAGCACATTAGTCAGATGACCTGTCTTGTCAGATTGAATTATGTTCAAAACAAATTTCTGTAATATTTTTATTCCTCTCTTCTGCTATAAAAAAAATCAACTCTGTAAATCACTCCTTGCCTATTACATCTATCAGTCAGTTGGCCCGGTTTGGTATGCAAATGCTAGCTTTACAAATTAAATCACTAATGCTAAGTCCTCATTTTCTTTCTATTTCAGAAAATTAATTTTAATACACAGAAAACACTATGCAGAACTATGAATAGGAAAGCCAATAAAAGGGCAGGAGGACTCATTTTTCCAGCCCAGGAAAACTAAAGAAGGCATAAAGTTAAGTATGTAAACACTGGGGGTTGGGGCTAGGTAAGAGCATAGTGCGACAAAAGCGTCACCAGGTGGTGGCTATAAGAGGCAGTCATAATAGTGTCATAGCAATGGAATAACTGCTCAGAAAAAGAACCCAGGGGACCACTATACTAGCACAGACAACATGAGTGGTTGTCATCTGGAAGCTGTGTTACCCATTACCCAGTTTTAAATCACAGTTTCAGGGTTTACTATCACTGATTGCCCTATTCCAGGTCTTGATCACAGACTAGGGAAGAGCAATTATAGTCAAGTAGACATGTAGTAGACCTGTCTAGGTAAGGAGCAGAGCACAGACCAGGAAGTCAATGATCTGACCTCTCCCCCAAACACACCAAATTGGAGGCACAAAAAACCTACTGGACCCCACATTGAGCTGTGAAAGCAGAAGGATATAGACAGTAGGTCAAGTCAGTCATCCCTCCAAAGGGTGAGCAGAGCCCAACTTTAAAGCTCAACTTTTCCTTCTGAGAACTAGATAAATCTATTCATAAAATAAACAAGCAAAAAAAAGAAGTGAAAGAGATAAATATAATGTTAGACAAACTGAATATGATACACCTCTGGAAAACATTAAAAGTGAGTTGAAAGGAGTATACCAATTTCTCAGCAGTATGTGATACCTTTACAAAGATTCACTATATATTAGGGGACAACATCCTCAAAAAGACAGGCAGAAGAGCAGAAATATTAAACACACTCTTTTCAGAGTATAATGCAATAAAAATTATATTAAATAAACATCTTTGAAATATAGATTAAAATTGAGGACTAATTCTCAAGAATGAGTAAGTAAAAAAACAAATCATAGAAAAAACCAATTTAAATTAAATCAAATGTGATGACAACAATAAGACAAAATAACAAAACTAGTGAGATGGAGACAAAGCAGTAATTAGTGGAAGATTTACATCTCTAAATTGTTACAATAATAAAAGAGAAAAAGAGCAGCTCAACGAATTAGGAATGAAACCAGAAAAACTAGAAAAAGAACAAAATAATAATCTCCAATTAAATACCAAAATAGAAATTCTAAAAATCAAAAGAGAGATTAAAAAAACCCTGAAAGTTAAAAGAAGACACTGAACTAATTAATAAATGAAAATGGCGGCTGATTTTATGAAAAAACACAATAAAACAGATACATCATTGGCTAATTTTATTTTTAAAAAAAGAAATTAAAAAGTAAATAAATTGCCATTATCAAAAAAAATGAAAAGAGTGAATGCACCACCAGTGATGATGTAATTAAAGCAATTAATAGGAGCTATTTTGTCTAACTTAATGTCAATAAAACTGACAATTTAAATGAAATAGATAATATTTATAAAATATAAATTACCCAGATTAACAGAAGAGAAATTAGAGTACTTAAATAACAGTATAATAGAAAAAAAGAAATTGAATAAGCCATAAATGTACTCCCTGAGAACAAAACATAAAGACCAGATGGTTTTAAAAGTGAATTTTAAGTATTTAAAGAACAGTTCTAATATTATGTAAATTGTTTGAAAAATAAAGGAGTTCTACAAAATTTCTTCTAGGATATATAGTTTTGATATCTAAACCAGGCAGAGCAAAAACACAGAAAGAAAATGATTGACTAATTTGCCTAATGAATATTGTTATAAAAATTTTTTAAATAAAATACCAAGATGGAAACAATAGCAAGATATCACAAAGGTCATATACTATGTTCAACTTGGATTCATATCAAGAATTCAAGACTGGTTCAATATTAGGAAATCTACAAGCATAATTGACCATATTACAAAAACAAAAAAAATATTATTTTTAACAATAGATGCAGAAAAAGCTTTCAACAAAATGCAACACTGTTTCAATTAAAGATATGAGAAAATTTTCTTAAAATGATAAGTAGTAGCTATTTAAAAGAAAGAGCAAACATTTCCTGTAATGGGGACAAACTTGAAGCCTTTCCAATAAGATCAGGGATGAAATAAGGATGTCCATTATAATCATTATTATTAAATATTATACTAGAAATGCTAGCTCCAGCAATAAGATTAGAAGAATAAATTGAAACAATAAGCCTAGGAAAAATGATTTAAAAAACATTTGTAGATAATATGATGGCATTCTTAGAGAAGCCTGAAGAGTCATCTAAAAAAACCAGTCAAAACAATTAAAAATTTAAGAATATTTCTAGATAAAAAATAAACTCATGAATCATTAGCATTTCCATATATTCCCAACAAGGTGATAGAGAAGGATATAGAATAGATAGAGAATATTCATGTAAAATAACTGCAAATGTTATAACATTCTTGGAGGTCTATTTGCCAAGACTTACACAGCAACTATATAAACACAATTACAAAACACTCTTCATACAAATGAAAACAATTACATATATTATTGGATAAATACTGTTCATAAGTAGGCTGAGTAATATAATAAAAATGACATATTACTTAAATTAATTTATCAGTACTATTCCCATTAAACTACCAAGGTATTACTTCACAGAGCTAGGAAAAAAAAATATAATTTAATAATATAATTCACCTGGAAGAACAAAAAGTCAATAATATCAAGTGTATCAAAAAAAAGAGAAAGAAATTAGCCTAATAGTACTGGACTTCAAACTACATTTCAAATTGGTAATCATGAAAACAATATGCTCTTGGGTAAGAAATAGAGTGGTAAATCAGTAGAAGAGATTAGGTACATAATGCACTGTAACAAATGACCATGGTAATCTATTGTTCCATGAACACAAAGATCCAAGCTTTTGGTATAAGAGCTTGCTATTTGACAAAAATTTCTGGGAAAACAGGAAAGTAGTTTAGCAGAAATTAGGTACAGACCCATGTCTTCTACCATGTAAGCTCAGAATAGGTACATTATACAAAAAGGGTGATGTCACAAGCAAATCAGGCATTACACAGAAAGAAATTGCTTATCAAATCTATAGATAGGGGGAGAGTTCATGGCGAAGCAAGGTATAAAAAGATACATGGAATTAAAAATGAATAATTTTAATTTTATAAAATTAAAAGTATTGCTGCACAAAGACAATGCAACCAAAATGAGAAGAAAAGCAGGAAATTATGGGGGGGGGCAGGGAAGTGCAGTAAGTTTCAATAGTAAAGATCTCATTTCTCAAAAATTCAGAGCCAAATTTGTTAAAATAGTAACCATTCACCAATTGATAAACGGTCAAAGCATATGAATAGGCAGATTTCAGAAGAAAAAGTCAAAACTATCAATAGTCATATGAAAATATGTTCTGAATAAAGAAATGCAAATGAAAACAACTCAGAGGTACCACCTGACACACATCAGATTGACTAAGATAGCAGAAAAAGGAAAATGACAGATGCTAGAAGGGATGTAGGGAAAATAGGTACACAAATGTACTGTTAGTGGAGCTGTGAACTAGTGCAACCCTTCTGGAGAACAAATTGGAACAATGCCTTAAAGGGCTATAATACAGTGTGTACTCTTTAATGCATTGATAAAGCTAATAGGTCTAAATCAAAGATCAAAAGGTCTCATACTTAAACATTTATAGCATCTCTTTTGTGGTCAAAAGAATTGGAAACTGAGAGGATGCTGACAAAGTGGATAATGATTAAATAAGTGCTGGTATATGTATTTGATGTAATACTGTTGTGTAAGAAATGAGGAAAGGTATAGTTTGAGAAAAAAACTTAGAAACTATTATATGAACTGAAGTAAAGTAAAATGAGCAGAACCAGGAGATTGATGTGTATAGTAATAGCAATATTAGAAACATCAATTATAAAAGACTTAGCAGGGGGCAGAGCCATGATGGCAGAGTAAATGCAGGGACTCACCTGGGCTCTCCTAAAATTTTCCTTCAAAATATGTTAAAATAACCTCTCAAAATGAATTCTGAAGTGGCAGAATCAACAAAAGGACATGGTGAAACAATTTTCTAGCCCAAGACAACTCAGAAGATAAACATGAAAAGTCTGTCTTCTTGGGATGAGAATGGAACACTCTGCAGTTCAGGCTGTACCTTTTCTAGCCAATAGTAAGCCTTTGGGGCAACTGAATTGTCAATGGTGGCTTCCAGAGATATCAGCCCACATCAGGGTTGAAAAACATTCTTGTCCTCACTCAGTACAGAGCACATGCCAGGAGATCAATGACCATAACTCTCCCTAAATCATCCCAGCTTGGAAGAATTGAAATCGTACAGACTGAAAACAGCAGCACAAAAAAACCCTGAAACTTATCATGCCCTTTTATTCCAGAGCAAAGCTCAACTTAAAATAAAGTTAAAAGTCAGGAAATTGGCTGCAAAAATGGGTAAATAACAACAAAAAAACTTGGCTGTAGAAAGTTACTGTGGTGACAGGGTAGTTCAAAACACAAACTCAGAAAAAGACAGCAATGTCAAACAGTATGTGCAAAGCCTCTAAAAATGTGAATTGTTCTCAGGCTCAAAAAGAATTTGGAAGAGCTCAAAAAAACCTTTTAAAATCAGAGAGGAAAAAGAAAAAAATAGGAAAAGAAATGAGTGATTTAAAAAAAAACATGAAAAAGAATCCATAGCTTGCTAAAGGGGGCACCAAAAATACTGAAGAAAATAATACCTTAAAAACGGGAAAAAAGGCCAAAAAAAAACCCAGCCACTAAAACTCACTAAAGAGAAGAATTTCTTAAGGAGCAGAATTGGCCAAATGGAAAAAATACACAAAAATTCACTGCCAAGGAAAACTCATTAAAAAGTGGAATTGACCAAAAGGATAAAGAGATACAAAAGCTCATTGAAGAAAATAATTCCCTAAAAACTAGAATTGGGCAAGTGGAAGCTATTAACTCCATGAGACATCAAGTATCAATAAAACAAAATCAAAAGAATGAAAAATAGAAGAAAATAAAAAAAAAAACTCATTGGAAAAAATAACTGACATAGAAAATAGATCAAGTAGAGAATTTTAAGAAATATTAGATTACCTGAAAGCTATGATTAAAAAAACCTAGACATTATATTTCAAGAAATTATCAGGTACCAAATGCTCCGATATCCTTGAACCAAGAGCTAAAATAGAAATGGAAAGAATCCACTGATAACTTAGTAAAAGATATCTCAAAATGAAAACTCTCAGGAAATTATTGCCAAATTCCAGCGCTCCCACATCAAGGAGAAAATATTGTAAGCATTCAGGAGCAAAAAAGAAATCAAATATCATGGAACCACCAATAACAAAAGATGTAGCCACTTCTACATTAAAGGGTCAGAGGGCTTGCAAAGTGATATTTCAGAGGGCAAAGGATCTAAGACTGCAACCAAGAATCACCCATCCAGCAAAACTAAGTATAATCTTTCAGGGGAAAAATGGATATTTATCAAAGTAGAAGACTTTCAAGCATTTCTGATAAAAAGATCAGAGCTGAATAGGAAATTTGACTTTCAAATATGAGACTAAAGAGAAACTTAAAAAATTAAACAAAAGAGAAGTCATAGGGGATTCAGTAAGGTTAAAGTGTTTGCATTCTTGCTGGGAAGATACTTGTAACGCCTAAGAATTTTATCATTATTAGGACAGGTAGAAGGAGTACACAGAGACAAAGGGCACAGCTGTGAGTTGACTATGGTGGCATAATACTTAAATATGTATATGAGTGGTGGTGGCAGACAATATTTGAACTTTATTCTCATTGGACTCATGATAAAAAACTGTTATCTCCACATACAGATCTAATGGAATCAGTACAAATTAAAACATTTTTTCCTCTTTCTTTTCTTTTTGCCAACATGGCTAATGTGGAAATGTGTATAATAGAAAGATGTGTGTGTGTGTGTGTGTGTGTGTGTTTGAGAGAGAGAGAGAGAGAGAGAGAGAGAGAGAGAGAGAGAGAGGAGAATTTGGAAACAAAAAGAAAAAATTAAATACAGATTGAACTAAAAACATGATTCAATAGATATTCCTAAAGAAAAGATAAAAGACAGTAAAACTGAAATAACACACACACACACACACACACACATACACACACATATGCACACACATAGATATGATTATCTCTACAATTTAAATAAAAGTAGATTAGAATATATGCACTTTGAAAGTTTTTTTTTTTAAATGCAATTTATTTATTTAACATATTTGGTTTTCAGCATTGATTTTCACAACAGTTTGAATTACAAATTTTCTCCCCATTTCTACCCTCCCCCCCCACTCCAAGATGGCTTATATTCTGGTTGCCCTGTTCCCCAGTCAGCCCTCCCCTCTATCACCCCCCTCCCCTCTCATCCCCTTTTCCCTTCCTTTCTTGTAGGGCAAGATAAATTTCTACGCCCCATTGCCTGTGTATCTTATTTTTTAGTTGCATACAAAAACTTTTTTTGTTTTTGAACATCTGATTTTAAAACTTTGAGTTCCAAATTCCCTTCCCTCTTCCCTTCCCACCCACCCTCCCTAAGAAGTTGAGCCATTCAACCTAGGCCACACATGTATTATTATGTATAACCCTTCCACAATACTCATGTTGTGAAAGGCTAACTACATTTTGCTCCTTCCCAACCCATCCCGCTTTATTGAATTTTCTCCCTTGACCCTGTCCCCTTTCCAAAGTGTTTGTTTTGATTACCTCCACCCCCATCTGCCCTCCACTCCATCATCCCCCCGCCTTTTATTTTTTTTTATCTTCCTCCCTCTTCTTTCCTGTGGGATAAGATACCCAACTGAGTATGTATGGTATTCCCCCTCAGGCCAAATCTGATGAGAGCAAGGTTCACTCATTCCCCCCTCACCTGCCCTCTCCCCTCCTCCCATAGAACTGCTTCCTCTTGCCACCTTTATGCGAAATAATCCACCCCATTCTATCTCTCCCTATCTCCCTCTCTCAGTATGTTACTCTCTCATCCCTTAATTTCATTTTATTTCTTTTAGCTATCTTCCCTTCATCCTCAACTCACCCTGTGTCTGCTCTCTGTCTTTTACATATATATATATATATATATAAACACATATATATATATACACATACATACACATACATACATATACACATAGATACATACATACATACACATTCACACATATATATATATATATACATATATATATATGCATATTCCCTTCAACTACCCTAATACTGAGGTCTCATGAATCATACTCATCTTCTTTCCATGTAGGAATGTAAACAAAACAGTTCAACTTTAGTAAGTCCCTTGCAGTTTCCGTTTCTTGATTACCTTTTCATGCTTCTCTTGATTCTTGTGTTTGAAAGTCAAATTTTCTATTCAGTTCTGGTCTTTTCACTGAGAAAGCTTGAAAGTCCTCTATTTTATTGAAACTCCATATTTTGCCTTAATGTTAATTCAGGAATCATGATATTCTCAAGGGGTCTTCCTGATTCCACATCCAGTGTTCTATACATTGTGCAACCTTGCTGCTAAAAAAATTGGAGAAGTTACCGTAGGCAATTATAACATTCCAACCTAAATATTCAAACAAGCTTTGGACTCTGAAACATAGGAAATGCTTAAAAACTGAAATAATGACTTCAATTATCACCATTTCTCAAAGTTGAATTGATATAAACCAATTAAAATGAGATGAGAGGTTGCCTGATATAGAAGAGAGCTATCTTGAAAGCAAAAAGATTTGTATTCAAGTTCCACCTCTGTTACATAATGATTATTTGACCAATAGTCCAGTCACTTAACTTCTCAGTGCCATAGACAACTCTAAAACTAAAGGTTGCAGAGGAGATGCAGACTGCTTTGGTAGAGTTTCATCACCAGAGAATTCTCTATACTAATGAAATTAGAGTTTCAGTCCTTATAGTGTATTTGACAAAAGATCACAGTAACCACCAAAAAGCCTAATTTTGATTTCCCCCTTTACTAATCTTGATCTTTGCCAAATAGGAAGGCATGGAAGTCAAAGCAATACAGTTTTAGAATACACACTCACTTCTGAAACTTTAGAGAGGAGGATAGAGAAATACAAGATATAACAAGCTTTTGTTACCTCATAGAATATTCAAAAGCCTGGAGGGGAAAATAAATTTGTGGAAAGCTTGGAGTAAGATTCAACTAAGAGCATTTATTGATGAAATCTAAAGGGAGTAAACAAATGATGGAACTTGAAATTATTTTTCTACAGGTTTTTTTAATGTTCCAGTTTTAAATTTAGAACTCACATTTGGACTTAAATGTCTTACTAGACATTATACTCTATGAGAAAGTGAAAATAAAATGAAATTAGAAGACCAAATATACACAAAAGGTTGCATGAAAACAGTACCATTTTTAAAGCACTAAAGAAATAATTTTTAAGGTCTCAAAAAAAGAGAAGACAGCAAATGATGAAAAAAAATTGAATAAAATTGAAATTTTAAAAGGTGACAGAATCTTAGCACAGTTCCTCTGTGGATCCACTTATCTCTCTATAAATTTTATGAGAATAGTTGGCACACGTATCACTTCAATAGGCATGAATAAGCATCTACTATCCACAAGATGTCCTTGATAAAAATATGAGAAGGGGAGAGATTTTTTTGTCCTTGATGTTGCTAAACACATTTTATTACTGCCTTTTGTTATTAACTTATCACTGTCATTTATGGATATAGCTATGCCCCAACAGAACAGAACTCTCCCTTAAAATTAAAAAAAAAGCTATATTAAAAACAACCAGTACAGTTACTATGATGGACAATATACGCAATGTTTCTGCTTCTATAGCCTTGCATTCCCATAGTGTGAGGGGGAGGAGATTCTCTGTCATGGTATATTTTCTCAGACTTTATATTCTTTTGAATGATTTTTCATAGTTATTATACTTACTGCACTTATTGTTCTTTTGCTTCTGCTTAATTTACTCTGCATCAGTTGAAATAAATCTCATTTCTTTGAATTTTCTGTATTCATTATTTCTTGTTGTATGCAATAATTTTATTACATCCATACACCACTCTTTATTCAGGAATTCTCTCCAATTTATCAGTACTCAGTTTGTTGCTAGCTTTTTGGTAATATGATATGAAATACAGTTGGGTAGATAGTCTGTCCATCCTGTCTATCCACTGAGTCCATCAATGTGTATGTCATGGAAAAATACCGTAAATGTACAATGAACTGGGCAGAGAATTAAAATGGGAATATCAGAGTGGGTTGACTGCATTTGGGAAATTGTATGATAGTATTATTCCGACCCATATATTTATTTGTTATAAAGGTGTGACAAAGTAGATTTACTTAGGCTATATGGCCCTAATGGCCATAACAAATAAATAGACCTTAAGTTATAAGCCACCTTTCTATATTACCCACCCTAGGAAATGAGTGGTTCAGATCAACCTGATACGCAAATGCAACAACCTTAAGTTGACTCAGGTAAGACCACCAAGCCCCCTTCCTCTTTACCTATAGAAATCCTTCAGCTAGACCCTTATGTGAGAAGCAGCATAATCTCCCAATGCCTACATCCTGAGACCTTGTCCCATTAGCTCTCTTCTCATATGCATTGCCCTATGTAGTCAAGATTCTGTGTAGGCACCCTCATTTCTCCTGTCTTCTTTACTTTCACTTATGCTATGTACCATATGGTAATAAACTGAGGTACAACTGAGTCCTGGGTATACATTCTTCCTGAATCCTTAGACCCCAACTGTACTGCCTTTTCAGCTTTAGGCACATAACCTTCATTCCATGTCCTAATCTTGGAAACTTTCTGACTTGTTCTGGTACAACAGTCATTTCCGTTTTTATTTTCTCTCACACACACATACAAGTACACCGGCACTCTAGATCTTTTTAACACTTATCCTCTCTGTGATTCTATATTGTTATAAAATATAAAGTCATAATATTTAAAGAATAAACATTTTGATTGACTAAAAGAGCAATGGAGACATGCATGGTGTTAGTGGGTTGTAATATTATTGAATATGAATGTTTATGCTAGAAAGTATATACAGTACACTGTTTAGGAAATACATAATATGAAAATGAATTAGTTATAGCAGTGAGAGCAAGGAATAATAAATGAATAGACCAAGTCTGTAATGGTACGTATGAACATTTCCAAGAGGTGGAATAAGTAGTATTAAGGCATGGGTAGGTTATCTAGGAAGAATTTAAGGGGAGGCTGGACACAAAATTGATAGATAAAGATAGATGGAGAGAGTGTTTAGATTGAAGAGATTATGAAACTTTTCAGATGTTTATTAAACAATTCTTTCAGATTATATCAAGTTAAAAAATTAATTTTGTTTTTGACACAATACTCTCACAACTAATGTTTACTAAACAAAAAAAGACTCATGCATCCACTATTTTCAAAATTAATTTATTTGTAATAGCAAACCAACCAAACAAAAATCTAGAAACAGCTTGCATGTCCAAGGATTGAGAAATGGTAGAATAAATTGTGGCATATTAATTATCTTATTATATTATAATCCTGAATAAAAATATGAGTAATGCAAAATACATGAGTAGTATTATCTAAATCTAAATCTAAACTGATTAAAAGCAAGGAAAGAAGAAATGTAATAGAAACTTTGCCTAAAACTACAATAGAAAAATGTTTTAGAGAGAAAAGTGATTAGAAGAAAATATTCAATGAGTAGTCATAGTCACATCACAGAATTATTTTGTTGATCCCTTATTTTACTCTCTTTTACAAAATGCAAATTATTCAGATTATGTCATTTCTTGTTTTTTTCTTTGTTTATATTTGTCAAGATTGCTACTCAATTCATAATGAAAGTAAAAACAAAAGAAAGGATTTTTTCATATCAAAATCTTTTAAATATTTCAGAATAGTTATTAAGTTGCTCATGTCATATTTTCTAGTTAAATTCTAAATCCTTCTTCATATAATCTATTTCATATTTTTTTGTTTTAGTGGCTCCTCTCTTGATCCTTTTTGGTTCAGAATGTAAAGTAGATCTGACTTGAAATAGAATGAAATAAAATTTTAATCATTTAAAATAAAAACTTACTGAGAATTTAACTAAAGCAGGCCTGCACAACCTGTGGCCTGGGCCACTTAAAGCCCATGGGGCATGCCAAAGGATTTTGGATGGCCTGTGAAAAATGTAGAGGAAAACATCCTCTACATTTTTTTGTGGGCCACCCAAAATTCTTTGGTGTACATGCAGGCAGGTTATGCAGGCCTAAACTAAAGTATGGTACAACAGATTAATTCTGTCCTAACAATTTATTTTGTCTCATTCATTGACTATTTCCTCAATTTATGTATGGACAAAATTGTTTGACTAGTAGGATTGACCAGTCAGTCAAATTGGTGGTTAACCATGACCCAAAGTGCTTTAATGTTTACTTACAACTAAAGAATCAGAAAGTTCTAGAAATAATCTATCTGAACACTTCCTTCCCTTCACCCTCCAAAAAGAAAATAATTAGGCTCCTGAGGAAAAAAGAGATAACATAGCTTGCCTACAGCCATCTACCTATCTAGTCGCAGGACTGTGTCTATACCCAAAGTCTTTCTTTTCCCAATACATTATTGTCTACTACTTTCCCACTCCACTTTTCATCTTCCAAGTCTGCTTTGTCTGGACTCCCTGGGGACAAGATGCTTCCTGTCCCCACCCCATGTTCAGCTTCCTTTTGTGCTTTGTCTTCCTCCATTAGAGTCCAAGCTCCTTGCAGGCAGAAACTGTCTTTCTTTTTCTTATTTATAACCCCAGGTTTTGCACAGTGCCTGGAACATAGGAGGCACTCAATAAATGTTTATTGAATTAAATTAAATATTCTTGTGTTTAACTATTGTCTCCACTTGTTTTTGACTCTAACATAGTGTTGATTTTTACTGACTATAATTTTCTTAGAAAACTGTTATTTAAAATATTTTCCAATCACCAACTGTTCAAACTCTCACAATTAGTTTATTAAGTAGTTGAACACTAAATTATAGCTCCTAAATATTCCAGTTCTGTAGTATAGAATATGTCAGCTAATGTCAAACTAGAAAATAGATATTCTGTCAATGTTTGTTGAAATCTTTTGAAACTTCTGCAACTTCTTTTGTCTAGATATATTTCATATCTTGTTTTATGTTGCTTCTTTTATGAATGCTTTCTGAACTAGGAAGAAACAACAGAATATTACATTTCTAGAATTGTCCATTCAGAAAGAGGACCTTGATTTATTTTTTTAAAAGAAAAAAAGAAAAGCAATTGGGACCCAACACAGAACCCTATTTTTTGTTCTAATGCTGATCTTAGCCATTCGATGACAAAATTAACCAGTTATTAAATTTGCTTAATCTTTTTCTATGTTTATATAAAAAAAATTTAAGGGAAGGGACTGAATTGTCTTGATAAGTGATTTGGTTTAGTTCAATTAATAAATTAATGAATACATGGCTAGCTGAATCACTAGGTAAATCTTGGACCTAATGTTAAAATTCTTATTTCTCTATTAATCTTTTTTTATACTTACATGGTTGAGTCAGTGAACCTAGTTTGTAAGTGAATGTGATTTTATTTCGTAGCCCTTTAAAAGCAATAATTATTAGCTTTCTCCTTTATTAGTTCAACTCTATCTATAAGTAGTTCTATATAATTCGAATGTATATAATCTGCCCCAAAAAGAAGACAAGTGATAAAGATGATGAATGGTCTAGTATTTTGGTTTAGCACATGAAAGATTGTTCCCTCAGTTTGCCTCCAGATCATATTTGTTATTCATTTCCCAACACAGTTGGAACTAAATTGTATCAAAAACTATAAATGTATAAACCTAACACACTTATGAAATATGAATGATTGATTATGCAGACCAAGCAAACTCTTGAAAAGATAAACTAATTCAGCAATGAACAATGCATTTCATACTCAATTAATTATACAGTGCATTCCATTTCACAATATTAAATGCTCAGAGCAGCCCTCTGCATGAAAGCATCTTAGCTCTGTAATGAGACAAAAGTCTTAAGTTCAGTCAGCTGTCAGAAGAACGAGGGAGTTTAGAATGACTTATGTCTGAATTATAGACAATGTTTAGGGCAGTGATTTCCTGGCAGGAAATTAATAATGAGCTAATTTAGAACATGCCTTCAGATGATTTAAACAACTTAGTGCATGTTATCTGTGACATGGTGTCATTTTTTTCCTCTGTTCTACTGCCATCTGGTAAATAATTGATATTAGATTTTGTCAGTGCTTCATTGTGACACAGCTACTCACTTTCCTATCATCGTTGAGACAAACTTCCACAGCAAGAGAAGGAAAATCCCTGAATGAATGAGGAAGAGGGAGTTACATCTGGTCATAGGAGATCAAAATTAATTGAACTTCTTTCAAATATGTATGATTTTGTGATTGTAGTTTTGTACAGGTTTAGTGTTTCTCACCAAAGAAGCTTTTAGGTTTGAGGTATGCATCGGGAAATAAATCTGTAATGTAAAGGAAAAAAAAACCCCTGACATTATATGCATACTTATACTGTGATTTTTTATGGTTGGGAGAAAAAGAAACAAAACTACAAATGAAAATAGACAAATTTTAACATGTTGCTAGGTGTTGTGTCACTGTGGTACTATGTTAGCTATTTTGAGCGTTCATCTTAGGTAAGAAAGCATTGCACACCAGGGAAGATTGCAAAACTAACAGTTTAGGATGGGAAAAAAGAAAGGTATATCATAAGCACAGTATCTTTATTTATTTATTTGTTTGTTTGTTTGGTTGGTTTTTTTTTTTTGCTTAAGTCCTACCTAAGCTTGTTTACTACAATTTAAGGGAAATGTATTTTTCTTTCAATTACAATTTTGCTAAATATAACTTATTGCTTTAAAATTGGCTAAAAGTTACCCAAGAAAAGTCCTCAAGGGACATATAGTTTATATAAAAAAGAAAAACAAGAAGTCATATAACATGAAATACGTTAACCTAGATATCTGGCAAAATATTCCCTTTTTATTGCTCAGGTATTTTATCCCTTATTTTTCAAATTGACCTTTAATTTCATCCTCATCTCTATTATCTAAGCAATTAAGAACCATATAGAGCCACTCTGTACAATTCAGCCAATAATCCTCACATGTATGTAGCCCTTGAAGGATTACAAAACATTTATCTCACAGTCTCCCTTTGAGGTCAGGACTTTGTTTTTGGCCAGATCTGTGATTTCACTGGATACGGAGCTCTTATATTGATGAAAGTCCTCTTATTAATGCAAATTTGCCTTCTGCTCCTTAAGGTTGAGAGAGTTGCTTGGGGGGCCCTGAGAGTTCAAATGAGTTGCCCAGGGTCACCCAAGCATTTTCTGTTAGCAGCAGTCTTTAATCTAGCTCTTCCTGATAGCTTTCTATCTCTTGCACATAACTGTCTCTTAATTGGGAAGTCCTCATAATAATCCATCATCTGATGGAACAGAGTTTTATGAGATACCTGATTAAATCATGACTTAACCTGCTGTCCCTTCCCTCCATGCATTCAAGCTGGATGTACATCATCTTTGAAATGTAGTTTCCTCAGCTCAATCTTTCAAAGTTGCCTTTAATCCAGCCCCTTAGCTCAGGGGGCTTCTCCCATAGTCTCATCTGATTCTACAGGCTGAGATTGTTCTTTCTTTCCTGTAATATTTGTGAAATACTTTGTCTGGATCTCTAATTTACACTGCTTAGACTTTCCCTTGAATTATATCTATCTGCATTTATTTCCTATGCCCCCTATAGAACATACCTTCCTTGAGGATGGGACTTGTATTTCTAGCTCCTAGAACAATGCCTCACAAATTGTATTTGCTAAATGATTCTTGGATTGAAGTGAATGAACATTTCAAAAATATTGTGGTACAGTGAAAAAAGCACTGACTTTGGAGTCAGAGGACTTGGGTTCAAATCCTCCCTCTGGCACTACCTGTGTGATGTTAAGCACATCACTTATATCCTCTGGACCTCAGTTTCCTCCTTTGACATATGATGGAGCACAACTAAATGGCCTTTAACTTTCCTTTTAACTCTTAATCTACAATATAATGATTTTCTGTTTCAGAAATGAAGAAAAATAAGCATATATATCTAGACAGAGGCAGCACCTAGATTCAACAGAGTTTCTATAGTACACGTCTTTTTATTTTTCAGGCAGCACACACTGCTTAAAAGTCAGAGGTCTAAATATTGGTTATTCAAAGTGCAATCAGTAATACAATGAACCTTTTTTGCACATTTAAAATAAAAAAAGCCCTATGACTTTATGATAGACATGAAGTACTTGCAGTCTTATACATTGATTGAAAATATATCAAAGATACATTGAAAAGCATCATTGTTGTCACCAACCACAACTAAAAACCAAGTAAACTCAGTACAATCCTAGATTTGCATTCCTAGAAGTGCACTGGCTGAATTGGAAGAGATGAGTCTTGTCTCACTGAACATATACACAACTGGGACAGAGTGCTGAGTTCTGGATGTCACAGTTAAGAAGGGACACTGACAAGTGAGAGCACATAAAAAAAATGTTCAGGATTAGAAAGACTTGAGTCCACAGCATCTGAAGAAAAGCTGAATGGAACTGAATTGAATGAAATTTTTTAGTGCAGACAAATGTTTTATAAGTTCAGTAAGGCCAAAAGGAAGAGAATGCATTCTGTGTTAAACAGGTACTTTTGTGAAAATGATGGTGCACCTTCTTATTCATTTACTTTTTCAGTCATACTTGTATAGGAACTGTGGCATTGTCTAAAACAGCATCTTAAATATAAAGAACTGCAGTCTATAGTCCTAAACCAGACGAGAGGGTATGCAGAGACAAATACAGCTCATAGAAGCATTCTTTACAATCCTGACATTTTCCTGCTTTAGTGGATAGACTTTTTTTCTTGAAGAGGATATTGAAGATCATGAGACATGAATAGGGTGACATAATTTTTCTAGTTTCCTGTGCTCTACCAACCCTCACTCAAATAGTCATAGAGTCACACATGAGGGCCAGTTTCATGATGGCTGGCTCAATAAGAGGCAGGATTTCAATTACATCTTGAATGCTTCAATAGATAGAAAGGGGATGTGCCAGGGAAGAGTGGTTCAAAGTTAATCTGTTAATAATAGATTGTCTTTGTTTCACTACTCTTTTGATGCCCTTTAGCTACTTAAGGTTTCATAAGGAGGAAAAAAAAAACTGCTAAGATACCTTTAGAAAACGGGTTTTCCTTAACAAGTCAATAGTACTCTTTTTTTAAATTAAATAATCAACACCCATGACTTATGGAGGTGCCTACTTCAATCCAAGTCAATGCCTTTGGAGCCACATCATGTTTTATTTATTTATTTGTTTTTATTCTACAGTTTAATACAAATTGCTGTTGCTTGCCAATGTATTCATGTTAAAAGTCCATCTATGAAGATTGCATGCTGTCATCCCTTTGCTTAGATAAGTCTTTAAGGGAAAGTCTTTTGTATTTCCTGGAAAAGGCCAAGTGAGGCAACAAATTACCTTATAAAAATAATAAATAATTTGCAAAGTATATCTTAAGCAGAGTCTTAAGTGTATGTTGATACACTCTGATTATAAAGCTATCAAATAAAAAATTTGCGGTGATTTAGAATTATAAATACATCAAATCAAGAATGAGCCAAAACGATGAGATAAAATATTTTTAAAAATTACATGGGGGCAGAAAAGGGTATAGTGGAAATTAATGGTTACCTAACTTTGCCAAAGAAAACAAAAAAGAAAAAGTAGTGATAAATAGATTTTAATCAAGTCCCTAAGTTGTTAAGTACATGTGAGATAGTGGATAGAGTGCTAGACTCAAAATCAGGAAACCTCAATTTGAATGCTACCTCTAAAACTTACTTGTGTGAACCTGGAAAAGTCACTTAACCTTTCTGGGTCTCAGTTTCTTCATCTGTAAAATGGGAATAATAATAACAGCCATCTAAGAAAGTTGTGCTGCTCCAATGAGGTTATGCAAATGTCTTGCAAATATTAAAGCACTAGATAAATTTGAATTATTAGTATTATTATTTTTAGATTCCACCCCCAAACAATAATAGATTCTGAAAACTATTCTGAATATAATAAAGGAAGAGTAGGAGTTGTATCAGTCTGACTTCAGGGTAATTAAAAATTTAGAGCATTTAGTGCATGATGTAGAGCCCAAATTTTTACTTTTTTTTTATTTTTGGCTTTTGCAAATATTACTACTACTAGCCTACTACTACCACTACCACTACTACCACCACCACTACTACCACCACCACTACCACTACTACTACCGCTACTACTACTACTACTACTACTACTACTACTACTACTTTAAAGAAACAAATGAGCAAAGACATATTGCAACAAATTATGTAATTATGAGCTTATAACTTTGACATTTTACGTATCTATGGTTTTTTTGGTGTTAGTACTTCCTCCATTTGAACAGATCAGAATCATTGTACAGCCTGATAGACAGTCTTCTAGAGTTGCTATGTCTGAATATTTTGTAACCCTGCTATCATCTTGGATGAACTTATTCAAATTTAGGTAGGCCAATACTTAACATGACAGATTTATAATCCATCATCATTTATATTTTCATAATCCTTCAGTCTTGCAAGCACCTGTTAGAAACTTCAGTCTTCAAAGTATCTTCAAGATCTTAGGGTTAAATTCATGCCACAGTAAGATTTCAGAGTTGGACTTTGGAGCATCAACTGTCATTCAACTGAGAAAAATAAGTGGTCCTAAGCTCACCATAATATTTTTAAAAAAGGATAAAACAATAATGTCATGTTAATATTTATATATATTAAAGTAATTAAATATTTAATTAAAATGAATTATGTATAAATAAGTTATGTTTATATAATATATACTATAAATGAAGACAGCATTGTGTAATGATTAGAGAGCTAGGTCCAGGATCAGGAAGACCTAGATTCAAGAATTCTCTTTGATACATAATAGCTACATAATCATGAACAAATCACTTTATTCCCAGCATCTCAAGAAACTCTCTTAAGCTCTGAAAGTACAGAACAGTTGTGGATCTACATCAGTGGAGAGGAGTTCCCAAACCAATAAAATGATTGCTCTCAAACAAAAATTTCAAGAAGGCTTAAATTAAAAAAAAACACATATAGAATGAATCCTTCACCAAAGTCTTACTCAAATCTATTAGCCAAGTCACAGGGGTGTTAGGAAGATCAAATGAGACATTATGCGAATACAAACTATAATTATTTTTGTTGAATGGTGCAGGTTTTACAATTAGCAAATACTATAGAAACAATTTCTCTGCTATACCAGTTTAGCATATGAATATGAATATGAGTATGAATTTTGAATATGGACCTAATAACCTTTGGGCCATGTGACTTATCAGAAGATGAATTTAGCTGAATTCATAAAAGCTTATGACCAGAAAGGTGGCAACAGTGTGACGATTTTACTTACAGTCTCAATGAATCATAAATGTCTCCAAAATCATAAAGCAATTGAAATCTACTTTTGCCCACATGCAAGTAAATCAATCAATGGGAAGTCAGCTAGCCACATAATTATGCTCAACACCACCACTTTCATTACTTCAAGTACATTACTCATGTACTTTTCCTGGGTGTTCTTGTGTACAAGAACAAGTTTGTACAAGTACAAATGCACTTGTGTGCTTTTCCTCTATGTTCTAAGAGAAGAATGTAGATTTAAAAAAAAAGAATTATAATATTCACATTATATTTGGATAATTTAATCCATTAAAATATCCAACCAAGCAATTTGTTGTCCTATGACCCTTGTAAATTTTTCATATGATTTTCCTTTCAAATGGGACTCGCGGGGGCAGAGCCAAGATGGTGGCAGGAAAGCAGGGACTTGCTTAAGCTCCCCACCAAATCCCTCCAAACACCTGTAAAAAATGGCTCTGAACAAATTGTAGAGCTGTGGAACCCATGAAATAGCAGAGGGAAACAGATCTCCAACCCAAGAGGGCCTGGATGTTCTCTGGGAAGGGTCTATCCCACGGCGCTGAGAGCAGAGGGCAGCCCAGCATGGACCACACCAGTACAGACCAGACCCAGAGTTAGCCAGTCGGAAGAGGCCTTGGGGCCATGAAACAGTGAGCTGTGGCAGTTACCAGACTTTTCAACCCACAAACACCAAAAGAGGTTAGGGGGAAACTGTGGGATCGAGTTTAGAGTGGTCTGGCTGCCAGCTCTAGGGGTGGAGAAGCTCGTGCAGTGGTGGAGATAGCAGCAGCAGGAAGCTCCTGAAGCTGCCTCCAGACCACCAGTGTCAGCGGCTTCCGGAGTCCCTGGCTCACACAGTGGGAGGAATCTAGCAGCGAATCAGAGCAGGAGTGCATGGAGCTCTTTGTGGGCACAAAGACAGATTCTCTTGCTGTGCCCTGCTTGGATCTGAATTGTGGTTTTGGTTGGCAGTTCTTGGGGGAGGAGGAGCACTGCTGTGACAGAGCCTGGGGTGATGGTGGAGTAGAAGTAGCTCTGAAAACAGCAGTGCTTGGACCCTAAAGCTTAGGACAAAGTACTCTCTACCAGCAGTCATATCCTGCCCAAAAGCTCAAAGGTCAAGTAGTTGGCTAGGAATATGAACAGGCAGTGAAAATGAACTCAGACTCAAACTCAAACTCTAGATTCCTTTTTTGGTGACAAAGAAGATCAAATCATACAGCCACAAGATGGGATTCGCAAACGTAAAGCTCAGGTTTGAGTCCCAATTTTGTCATGGTCCAGCTATGTAACTTTCAAAGAAATGTAGAATTTGAGAGTGGGAAGGGACTTTAGGTGCTCCTTACACTTGAGTGGAATCCCTTCATTATCATAACTGACAAGCAGCTAACCCAAATATGATTTCCAAAGAGAGGGAATCTACTACCTTCTGAAGGGTAGCTCATTCCACTTCTGATGTCCATAATTATTAAGGCATTTCTCTTTGCATCATATTTACATTTGTCTCTTTACATTTATTGTTCCTAGCTTTATCTCAAAGGATTTTTTTTTGTGAATGAAATGTGATAATGCATGTTAAAGTTATAAAATTTTAAATAAATATGTTTTTGTTCAATACTTCAAAAGATTCACGATTTCATTTCATGTTGGTCCTCTCTTCTCTGACACATCACAACCCTTCCAGGGGAGTGTTTCAGGGAATTACTGTAGTCAAAATTTCTTCATGTTATCAACCTTATGAAAATGATTATCTTTGAGTTTAGGTAGGGTGGCCCTACAATGTGATCTGTAAAATCTTTCTCAGATGGTTAGGCATGCTAGAGATTCACTTCTACTGTTAAAGTCTGTAAGAACCAGTCACTTCCATACTATATGAGGTTAGAGGTGTAGTAGTAATAGGATTTTTTTGTTACTGTCATTATCATTATTATTCCACCATTATTGTTCCTAAAGTGATATGCCAGCAAGGTACAAAAGTTTTGGATGATCATAACCTGCATAGACATTGATTACAACTCCAGGGATACATTTTGATTCTAACTCTGAAGACCAGATTAGCTGAATTTGGAAAAAGACTCATTTTCAGAAATTTGACAAATTTTAGTGGTTTTGGCAAAAAAAAATATAGGACAAGGACTATGGTTTCATTGGTGTAGGGAATTTTCAAGTGAGGAAACTTTGAAGTCATCTTTCTATCCACTATGACAAACTGTCTCAAAGCCAAGAAGACCTAAGTTCAAGCCTTACCTCTGACACACTGGCTGTGTGAGCCCAAACTTCTCAATCACCCAAACAAGTCACTAAGACTTTTAATTGCAGAGAAGGTGCTATCTTGCATTGGCGGGAGTTTTTCACCAAGGAATTCCCTATACCACTGAAATCGCATGCCGCCAGACACTATCCTATTTATTTGGCCACAGAAATAGACAAAAATGATCTAAGTACAAGAGAGATTGTGGTATGGAGTTGGTGAAATAACATACAGAACAAATACAAAACAATATTATTATTTCCCTCAATGATGAAATTCAGGGATAAAAAAGTAAAATCTAATGACATTTCTCCATCTTCATCTTTGTTGATCTTTTTGAAACCTTTGGCCTTGACAGTCTTTTTCTTCTTGATATTCTCTTCTCTAAAGGTTTTCATGCCATTATTCTCCTTTGATTCATTTCCTACTTATTCATCCAGGACATGCCCCCTAAATACGGCTGTTGTGATTGAAATGAAGGTAAACTGAACGGAAAGTACCAAGCATGTTCGATTTATTGGTAAAGCTATCAATTGTCAATAAAATAATTCTTTAAGCTCCTCGGTAAAGTAAAAGACCACAAAGTAGGTCTTTTGTGTTTAGTCATTTTTCAATTGTGTCCAACTATTCATGATCCCATTTGGGGTTTTCGTGACAAAGGTACTAGAGTGGCTTGCTCATTTTACAGATGAGGAAATTGAGGCAAACAGGGTTAAGTCAATTTCCCAGGGTTGCACAGCTAGTAAGTGTCTGAAGCCAGATTTGAAATTATATATATATAGTTTGGGAAAATACAAGAGAATAAGGAACAGGGGCATAAAACAATGTTTGGTTACAAAATCTGAAGTATCATATGTGGTAGATGGATGGAAATCTGGAATGCAGAGCTAGCAATAGCCCCTCCTTCCATCTTGTTGCTATGGAAAGCTCATTGATGGTGTCCACCTGTATGGCTAGCTAGTATCAGAGTGATTACAGACCAGACTTTCTAGAAGGACAGCCAGGTTTGAAGAGATGACAGACCAGAATCCTTGGAAGCCACCTGCACCCTTCAAGTATATCAGATTTCTTCTACTTGTATAAGGGCAGCTAGCAGTACAGAGATAGCAAGTTTTTTCAATTAAAGTAATTTATAGGGCAATGTAACTCTTAAAATTTAACTCAGAGCAGAAAACTGAGTTTCTGGACTCATGAACTTCTGAACTTAACTCAGCGATAAAGAAACAAGGCCCAGGCAAGTGACAGAATAGAATCAATTACAAAATGGAATCAAATATAAAACCAATATTTTATTTTCTCGGGCTGTCCCAAAGGATTTGGTCATGGACCCTCTTATCTTCACTCTTTTTACTATTTAACTTAGTGATTTAAATAGGTCCCATGGATTTGGTTGCCATTTCTATGCTTATGATTCTCAAATCTACGTAGCCAGGCAAACCTCTCTGCTGCCCTCTTTTCTTACATCTCTAACTGCTACTAGATATCTTGAACTGGATGACTTGTAGATGTCGTAAACTTAACATGTTCTCACACCTGAACTTGTTATATTTTCCCCTAAACCATCCACACACTTTTGGTTACCATCAAAGGCGCCACCATCCTCCAATTCACCAAAGCCCCAGCCCTGGTGTCTGTTAAGTTTCAACTAAAATTCCACATCCTATAGGAAGCCTTCACCAGCATCTCTTAATTTTAATGCCTTTCCTCTGTTAATTGTTTCCTATTTGTCCTATATTAGGTTTTTTAAAGTATTTGCTCACTTTCATGTTGTCTCCCCCAATGGACTGTAAGCTTCCCGAGGGCAAGGACTGTCTTTGATCTCTTTTTTATCCTTGGATCTTATTTTGTCTAGCACACAGTTGGCATTTAATAAATATTTATTTATTGATTGATCACATTTGACTCTTCTCTCTTTCATTCACCCCCACTAATTCTGTTGCTAAGACCTGTAGATTTTACCTTTTTTTTTCAACATCCCATACCCCCTGTTCTTTCTTTTGATATTGTCAATACCTTGAGACAAGATCTCCTTACCTAATTTGTGGAATATTGCAATAACCTGCTGCTTGGTCTGCCTGCCCTAAGTCCTTCCACTCAGCTGTCAAAATGATCTTCATAAAGCACAAACCTAATCACGTCAACCCCCCCCCCCACCACTCAATAGATCCCATCTTCTATCAAAGGTCTTTCCTGATTCCTCTTAATACACATATTTCTTCTCTAGATTATTTCAAATTTATTTTCTATATAGGTTGTATGTAGTTGCTTATGTATTGTCTCTCCCATTAGAATGTAAGCTCCATAAGATTAGGGACCACCTTTACTTATTTACATCCTGAGAATTTATCGGGGTGCTTGGAACATAGTAGGTGCTAATTAATGTTTACTGATAGGCTTAATGACTAGCTGTAATCATTAAGTCTTGAGATGATTAGTGTAATATCATTAGAGACACTGTGATATAGTGGATAGAGGACTAGACTTTGAGTTAGGAGACTTAGGTTTACATCCCATCTTAGACATTTACTTAGAGATTTACTAGCTGTGTGATATGTGCACAAGTCATTTAAATCTCTTTTGGTCTCAATTTTTTCACATTGTAAAATAAGGGAGTTGGATTAGCTATCTTCTAAGGATTCTTTTAGCTTAAAATATATGATCTCATAATCACATTATTACTATATTTTTCCTGTATTTGCTATCTGACTGTTTACTGCCTGTAACTTATTGATGAGGGGTAAAAAAATCCACCGGGGAAAACAATCATGAAAGGTACCATTTTTAGTCTATTTTAGCTGAAGTATCTTCAGGGTCCTATAGTTTATTCAGATCCTACCTAGGTCATCCAGCTGGAAATATGTTTCTTGTTTTCCTGTAAATGAATATTAAATTTTTTGTCATAATATTTGTCAGGAGCTATGAATAGAAAAAACAAAAAGACTCTAAGAATGAGATAGTTGTTTTATCCCTTATAACTGAGAACAATATCTGATCTACACCTGCTAGCCTCATCAGCAGGATTTGAGTCACAACTAAGAATATATAGGGAGAGTGTTTATGGTAAGAAGTTTGATTTTAAACTTGGAAGTTGAGGTCAGTGCTAGAATCAGAGATGATTCAATAGCAGGGTCAGTGTTGATTGGAAAGGCCCACCAGACAATGAAAGGAAGAAGGAAGAATTAAAGAAAAAAGTTAAAAAAACACAAAGAAAGAAGAGAAATACTCCTCCCTTTCCACCATTAAAGACCATTGTTTTGTGGCTTCAGTCCCCATTAAAAGGAAACTTTTCCTGAGGTAAGTGATCTACTCTGTTCATTTTCAATTTACTATGAATTAATTACTATTTTTCTTTTTCACAAAATAAACTAATAACATATAATTCACATAGCACTTATTAAAGTGCTATATAAATGCTAGCTATTACTTGCTTCTCCTTGGAAGTAGGTTTTGATAAAAGATGAGGGTAGAGGGCACTGAATATTATAGGGAAGAAGTCTGCTACTGTGAGGGATAAGGTTGAAAGGCATGATAAAATTGGCTGGAGTTGCTGAAGAACTTCTTCTGTAGAGTTTGATTAATTAAAATAAAGAAAAAACAAAGCCACTAAACCACATACACTGTCATATACAACATAGCTTAGATTCCAATGAATTGGAAAGTGTGAAAAAAATAAAAAGAGTCTCTTTTCCCATCTTAGTATAGATGGGTAAATGTTCCTCACCCCACCGCCAGGAATCTTCGTAATATATCTTTGTAACATTGATGGTGGTATTCATCAGTGCATGTGGACTTTTTTCAGCACAAATTCTCTTGATAAAAGTAGGAAAATAATGAATCTGAGGGTAAAAAGCCATTATCATTTTCATTTTAGAGGCCCCAAGGAGGAGAACTTAGCAAATGGATAATGCATCATTTTCCTCTTGGTCTTGAATCTAAACATTCTTACCCTATAAAAGGTGAACAATAGGCCTCTGGAGATTGAAGAAATTCTTGCTTATTTTTAGTGTATCAAGATATTAATATACAGTACTCCCCTGCCTACTGGTATAATATAGTACGCAAGTCAACATGTGGCGTGCTTTTATGGACTGTTTATTATCATTCTTTAAGTAGCTACAAAAGCATATATTATTAAAAGGAATAATTATGTGAGTAATACTTCTCAATAGGATGCTTGGATAATTACCTCACTTTTCTTAAATAGAATTACATTTTGAAATTTTTTTTCAAAAGATCTTCTCATGGTACAATATCTCAGATTTATTTCACAGAGCATTCAAGCAATTATTCAATTTGAAAATAATTATGCTGTATGAGAAAGAATCTTATTAAAATTTCCTCACCCACAATCCTTCAGGAAAGAGTAAGAAAATTGAATTAGATGTTTAACACCCAAATGCATCATTTGCTTTTACTTTATATTCACATTTACCTAAACATAACATCTTTGTATATATAAATTATTCTTTGATGATAGTCCTTTTCATCCTTCTTAAATAGAATGGTTATAAATTATAGGTCAAATATTTTCTGACCTGTATTAGTTACTAGTTTATGTTTGTGAAATCTGATTTTCAATTTGCTGTTTACCTATGAATGCCAAATCCTTTTAAAAATATTTTACTTCAATTAATTCTTTCCAATATTTATGTTCTATGCTAATTCATTTATTTCTTTCCTCCATGTAAACCGTTTGCCCATGTTCTTGGCACAGTGATCTTGAAAAGGAATTCATTCACAACCAGTCATCTCTTCCCCCACACACTTCAGTTTTCCATTTTAAAATGTGCAACACGAAACTGCTACCCACTGAATCACAATTAAACAAAGTTAATGTGTTATGAATCATTCTGGAGTTATATATTACTTGTTTCCCTAATTACAGCCATTCTAATAATTGGGCTTTTTCTAATAACTTCTTTTGCTTATAACAACTTTCCCTTTACACCATCATAAATTAGACTCAAAGAATTACTTTTTACATATTCTAAACACTGCTATCTAATTGGTAAAAGAGGGTTATGAATCATGCAATCACCCAAACTTCATTTGACATATTTTCAGTGACATACACTAAGAAGAATTCAATGTGCAGATCCTGGGTAAGAAGGTTCCCAGGGCAATTGACTTTTCTTTTTTGTTGTTGTTCATGTCAGTCACAAAGGATTTTCCTTTTTTTTTTAAAGGAAAATAAGTATTGTCCTAGCACTGGAAGAAATACATGAAAATAAAAGTTTATTCTTTAAAAAAAAATCAGTAGTTGAGAACTCATGTTTTACTGTTGCTCACAAGGAAAAAAATCACTTTGTATATTAACAGTTTGGGGACTATTTGAAAGATATTGTACCAAAGCTCGAATAAAGTCGGTTTCCCTTTATTTCATATCCATTCTTTTTTTCTCTGACATTATAACTTTATTTGTGGCTGGCAAGCTCAGTTGGTTACAGCACTATGTGGGCCAATTTACTTTGTTCTTTTTCATGGCCCAAACTTGCACTCCCAACCCTGCCCCCCCAATGGGCAAATGAATGTCTTTTGTCAGAATGAGGCACTGAGCTAAAGAATATGGCTAAATCACTGCCAACCATTGACATCTACTGGAAAAGCAACTCAAAGGAGGTGGTGGGTCAATTGTTACTTTGTGTGCTAATGGTAGCACATAGAGGAGTGTAACCAGCTTTTAAGATGGACCCCTGAGGGCAGAAAGAAGTGTTTGGAGCAGTGTCTATGGATTTCTGTGAGATACAGTCCCAGACAGACCACACTTAGAGCTAATATGCCTGTCTGGATATAGGTTTGGAGGTGGAAGGTGAAGGATTACTTTGGAAAGAAGTACTCACTCTTTCTTGCGGCCCCCACCTTTGAACAATGCATGTTGCTGGATAGGACGAGCCACATTTTTTTCTCTTCCCATTAGGCAGTTCCTACTCTCAAGTAACTGTCCTTGACATTGCCTCTTCAGAAAGCTTTCTCTGCTGATGCATGTAAGAAGGTGGAGAAGAGGGATATTGTGACACCAAAGACTTGTCCCAGACAGCCAAAAGGGTTCACTGACATTTTATCCTAAGTTAGAGGGAGTAAAAACAATGATCCAAATTAAGCTATTTTTTGGAAGTTTGTCAAAAATATTGATAATCAGAACCTTAACATTTTCTCTCATTTTAACTGGGGTACCCAGGTAGAAAACAGTCTTGCACTATTTAGAATGAATTCTCAAATCCTGGTCCTTTCTTTGTCTTTGTATATCAATATCCATACATTATTCCTTTCTGCAGCCACACACACCCCCATCAGCAAATAAGGTAACACAGATATCAATGGCAATTAGACTGATTGGCTTCATCTAATGGCAAAAGGAATCCACACTACTTACACCAAAATTAAAGGAGTGACTTTATAGAAGAGAATAACTTTTGGAGTCAGCTTTCTTCCTTACAGAAGGAAATAGACTGTAGGGAAGACCATACTTCACCATCTGGTATCATCAGAAACAGAAAATCAATAATCTCCATCTCATTCCGGCCTTGAAAGTAGAGGCAGCTGCCGAATTTGGGGCTCAACACTCAGTCCAAAAGTTCTTCAGGAAATAGAAGTCCTTCTTACCCCTGGAGCTCCTGAAGCCACCCTTATGGAGAGATCTCACAATAGATACTGGCCTTCCTAGGTGGGAAGAAAACAGCTATCTGTCCGGGACTTTTTTTTATTATGACACAGAACTGGAAATAAAGTGAGTGCCTTTGTTTGGGGAATGATTAAACAAATTGTTGCATACGAATGTATAAAATATTATCATGCTATGAGAAATGACTGTTATAATGACATTGTCCTTCATACTTGAAGATGAGGCAATTAAAAAAGGTCTGAGGGACATAATTTCTGGTTAATTTAATCATTTTATTAATCAAACCAGCACATTTATTAATCAAATGATGGTTATTTGGCTGTTTCTCTTAAACCTAAGATGCCTTATGACGGGCTCATAGTCATGTGGGTAGTGGCAGTGGCAATCAACTCTGATTGTTTAACAATCAATGAGAAAATAAATATTACAATAAGAAGCTGGGTGATATTAAAATGGGGTGTGTGGCTTGTATCACCCAAATCTCAGTCACAGAGACTTATCAATTTCCATATCATCTATCTAACAGAAGGGAGAATCAACACTCCCCAGTTTTGTCTGAGCAAACAGCATGAGCAGGAATGTATCCATTAGCCAAACTTAGAATTTCTTTTACTGTTTGATTAGATCTTGGCCTGGGTCAATCTCTGACTAAGATTTGGTTTCTTGAAGAGGAAGTAGAAAAGGGAAAAACCTTGGTCCCAATACAATAATTAGTTATTAAATACAAGAGAGAAATGCTCAGTTCTCACAAAGAGGACAAAAGATATCATAATGTTGTCGTCAGGATACACTGTATTTGACTGTGGGTGATCAATACAAGCTTGGAAGGTTCTACCACAGGTTGGGCACAAAGAGTCTATTAGAACATGTGAGATGGAAATGTCTCTAGATTTGTGCATCTTACATTTCCTTTGTGCCACTGTGATTCTGCTTTGCTCAAGGAGCATAACAACTTCTTTGATATGGGCACACCATACTGGTGGTTCATGCTGGGTGGTCCTGTGGCAGAATCTCCCATGTCTCACAATCAATACTTAAAGTTCTTCAGCGAGACCTTGAAAGTGTCTTTGTACCATTTCTCCTGATTTGTTTCTTTTTGTGAGTTCTCTGTAAAATAGTCTTTTAAGTAAATGTGAGTCTGTCATTCAGGCTATGTGACCAGATGATTCAGAACTGCATCTTTGCAGTAGAGTATGAATGCTTGGCAGTTAAGCTCCAGAAAGGACCTTGGCATCATGTACCTTATCTTGCCAGGTAATCTTTAGAATCTTCCCAAAACAATTCAAATTGAAACAGTTCAATTTCCTGGCCTGGTGCTCATCCATTGTCTGGGTTCCACAGGTATACAACAATGAAGCACAATGCCTCTGTAGACCTTCAGTTCAGTGTTTGCCTTAATGCTTCTTCTCTCCCACACTTTCTTTTATAGTCTCCCAAATGCTAAGGTACCTTTGGCAATGCATGCATCAACCTCATTATCTGTGTGGACATCTGTGGAAAATATACTGCCATGGTAAGTGAACTTATCCATAGCATTCAAAATTTCTCCATTCACTGTAACCAGTGGTTCCATATGTGCATGGTATGGGTCTGGCTAGTAGAGGACCTCTGTTTTCTTGGTATAGAGAAACATGGAAAGGCTTACATGAACTTATGTAATGTGAAGTAAGCAAATCAAGGAAAACAATATACAAAATGACCACAAAAATGTACATGGAAAGAACATCAAAACAAAACCAGAAAATTTTATTAATGAAAGTCAGCTCCAAAAAAAGACATGTGAGAAAGCACCTGTTGTCTGCTTCTTTACCTAAGTGTGGAGTGGGGGGTCACTGGAGGCCAGGTGGGGTGGTCCACTGTTTTTCAAAGTCATATACATATCGGAAGATATATTTTGTTATCTAGGTAACTAATAACAATATTTCTATAGGTTATGAAGATAAATACATTTTGGCAATTTTTAAAAAATGTCATCTACAAAAACTTAAAAAGTAAAGGGGGAAACTAAGTAAAGACTGCTGTAACTAAGTACATAGGATATTGGACTTAGAGTCAGGAAGGTCTGAGTTTGATTTAATCTTAGATATTGATTAGCTGTGTGACATTGCATAAGTCACTTAGACTTTCTAGGTTTTAGCTGCTTCTTCATTGGTCAAATGAAAAGGTCCTTCCTTGCTTAAAATCTTTGATGCTGCTTCATTTCCTCTTGTTTCAAAAGATTTCTGTTATATTCCAGAACTCATAGGTTGGTCTTATCTACCATATCCACAAGTAAATTTTGATTAAAGTCATCTCTACTAGATATGAAAGTATATCAAGATGCCCCAGTCATTCAGTGCACTATGTTAGGCATGTGGGATACAAAGAAAGGGAAAAAATAGCATTCTGATGGGGAAGACAAGATAAAAATTAATAGGCACATACAAACAATGCACAGAAGAAATGAAAGGTAATCTGTGAAGGGAAGGCACCAGCATTGTCAAGGAACATGAAAGACCTTGCAGAATGTAGGATTTGAACTGAATGTGTAAGGAAACGAGAGACTAAGAGGGGGCGATGAAAGGACAGAACATTCCAGGGTAATGTTAAGATGATGTGTTCCTTATTATACATAATGAATGGGCTGGTTAATATTTACCCTATTTTACCTTCAACATTATGTCTAGCAAATAAAGGAAGAAAAACAAAGGTAGGAAGAAAGGAAGGAAGGAAGCAAAGAAGAAAGAAAGAAAAAGAAAGAAAGAAAGAAAGAAAGAAAGAAAGAAAGAAAGAAAGAAAGAAAGAAAGAAAGAAAGAAAGAAAGAAAGAAAGAAAGGAAGGAAGGAAGGAGGGAGGGAAGGAAGGAAGGAAGGAAGAAAGAAAGAAAGAAAAAAGAAAGGAAGAAAAGGAAAGAAATAGAAAGGATGCTCAGTGGAGAAAAATACAGTTTCTTTTAGACTATTTTCCCTCATGTTCAGTGACAACCTTGAATTTTCAACAAGATAAATCCTGCATACATAACACAAACATCAACATTAAATTTTTAAAAAGTATTGATAATAGTAAGTTTTGTTTTTAAAAACTCATTTCCTATATGCATAGAAATGCCCTTACAGTAAATCAATGGAAAACAGATGCTCTTTTGGCATATTTTCAATATTTTAGTATTGTTTGTAAAAATGTTCTGGGAAGCTTTTGTGAAAAATGTTTCATAAATGCAAATTTATTTTAATGAGCCTTTTGCTACTAAAATGATGTAAGATTTAAATGTTGTTAAAATCAGCATTAGTTATTATTACAAAAAGTATAATTTTAACAGATTGTCTCGTGTATTCTCATGTATTGCCACTAGGATCAATTTAGGAGGCCCTCACTTCATCTCACTGTGGCCATTTTCAAAAAAAAATCTGAGTTTATGGACATGATAATTTCCAAGGAAATGCTGTAAGTGACTGACATTAGCTACAAACAGTGTGCTTTTTATTACAAAATAATATCTTGAATGTTAGTATGATTATTCTCATTGTGGGAAAGGGGATATCTTGAAAATATTGTCCTGGGAATGGATAATAGTAAAGACTCAATGAAAGGCAGGAGAGGGGAAATGTAATTTTAAAAGACACATAATTCCAAAATAAAATGTCTTATGATTTTCTCCTAGATTTCTAGAAAGTTCTATTTCATTTTTTGGAGTTTTTCTCCCTATTCAGCTATAGAGATGAATTCATTCATTAAATCTCTTTGAGTTTTGACAGGATTTTGATGCAGGTGTGAGATGAACATAGTTTGAATCATGATATATTTGAAAGGCTCTACTTACTTATTGGAGATGCAGAGCATACACATTTCCAATAAGTGAGAGATCAGGGCACTTTGCGGGGAGGGGATCCACATTTATAAATGCATTTAAATGCATCTTGCTGTAAGTACAATGTAGACATAAACATTCTGGATTTTTATAATACCTTACTAGCAAATAGAATTCTAAATGATAAGTATCACTTTCATTTGATTCAATAGAAAAAAGGATATGGATATAGATATATAATCTTCATTCCCTTATCCAAACTATCCATGAATTCACCAAGCAGACTTGCCAGATCAGAAATCATATTTAGAGAGACTAAGGTTGCTGTGGGGAGAGGGAGGTGATGAAAAAGCAAAAACATGGTAATAGTATTCACTGCTCAGGTAGCAAAAATTTTTTCTTCAAAGACAATAAACTAGAAATTGTCTAGATAATTGTTATTTTAATTAAACTCCTTTGAAGAGATTCATAGAAACACACATATTAGGACCTTGTTTACTTAGACATCCTTGGTAACATAATTACAGGTGATAAATTGCCTCAGTAAGAATAGTAGCTCTAAGAAAAGTGGGGCTTAATCCATGTGATTGGATTAAGAAGGCAGCTTTCTGTGGTCAAGGCCTTCCTCAGTTCAAAACTGATTGGTGCCTTGAAGAGAAGTGGCATCCTTCAGATAAGGCAGGAAATAAAATGGAGCTTCTCTCTCATCTTGCTTTGTGTTGGTTTAGAGATGAGAAATTTGCATGATCTGGTGTTAAGGTCAATCCACACACAGGTCGAGGAGCGTTAATATAATTCATTCACACTTACAAGAATGGTTGTGTGGGTTTTATTTTACTAAGGTTACTATTGAAAATCTTTTCAATTTATAGATGTCCTTTTGATGCACATGTAACCAGCTAGCTAGCACTTTTCCAACAATTCCATGTGTTTGATCATCCTTATTAAGTTTCTCTCTCTCTCTCTCTCTCTCTCTCTCTCTCTCTCTCTCTCTCTCTCTCTCTCTGTCTCTGTCTCTGTCTCTCTCAAAATTATCAGCTTATCTAGTGGGGCTTAGTTCACCAAGTATTTGAAGGAGCACTGCCCTTTTAACACATTTGGTGAAGGGGGGGACCACATTTGCAACACACATGGAAACTAAAATTTAAAATATACTAGTTTTCTTCCTTTCATAGTGTAGTCATATGCCATGTTTATTATGAAATCCATGTAAATTTTACATATAAGACAGATTTTACAATGTATGGCAAGACTGACAATACTACAGATTATAAAGTCCTGTAAGGTGAGCATTTAGCCAACTGCATAACTGTTTATCTCATTATACTTAGACAAAATCACAGAGAGGAAATGAAGTGTAGTAGTTAGGCTTTTCAACTTGGAGTCAAGAGGTTGTTGTTGTTTAATTGTGACAGTTGTGTCCAACCCTTTTTTATCCTATTTTGGGGTTTTCTTCACAAAGATAATGGAGTGGTTTGTCATTTTCTTTTACACATGAAGAAACTGATACAAATAGGGTTAAGTGACTTGCCTAGGGTCACACAGATAGTAAGTTTTGGAGGCTGAATTTGGACTGAGGTCTTCCTGACTCCAGGTCCAATGCTCTAACCATTACATCTCCTAGAATGGGGTTCAAATCCTACCTCAAGAATTTTCAAGCTGTGTGTCCACCATGAAGTAATTTAAACTTTCTGAGCCTTGTTTAACTCATCTGTAAAATGTAGTTAAAATACCAGTAGCATCTACTTCACAGAGTTGTTGTTAGACTCAAATGAGTTAACGTATCTAAAGTGCTTTACAAACTTAAAAGCACTGTGCGAATGTAAGTAAATAATATCTCAGAGCTGCTAGAGACCTTAGAGATTATCTAGTCCAATTGGCACTTTAAATGAAAGGAAAAACAAACACTAACTTCAAAGCCACTTAACCTTAGCTTCAGCGGCCTTATCTGTAAGTTAAGGAGGTTGGGCTAGTGGGAATTCCAGAGGTCTCTTCTAGCTTTAGATCAGATTTAAGTGGGGCAGAGTTGCAGAAATTCTTAGCCTCAGTGTCTCTTCCAGAATCAACAAAGTCAAATGGCAAGACAAAAGTCAGGATGACTGGCTACAGGATGCAGTGGATGTTTGTTTGGAAGGATAGGGTTCCACAAGGAGCACAAAAAAGGGCAGGGGTTCCCAAACCAGGACATGTGTGTATAAGAAACTTGTCAGTGGAGTTATGGGAATATTTGGTAAATAATATCATAATGAAATTAATTAATCTTTTTTTTTTCTTAGGGTCATATGGTAAGTTCTAGAATTTATTTCCTAATATATTAAATATAGAATTTAAGGGTTTTTGAAAACCAGAGTGGCAAATAGAGCAAGATGAAGCAGTAGAGGCAGCAACCCAGCCAAACCCTGCCAATATTGACCTCCCAATAATGTTAAAATAACACGTCAAATAGAATTCTGGAACAGCATAGCCAGCAAAGAGTCAGAATGAGACATTTTCTAGCCCAAGACAACTTAGAAAGTTGGAAGGAGAGGTCTGACACTGGGGGAGGGGCTGACCTGGAATTCATGTGGTGGCAACACCAACAGTGGTCACTGGAGTTATGACAGCAGCAGCAGCAACAGCAACAGAGTACAGTCCAGAGATGAGAAAGGGATTGGACAACTGGTCAGAAAGAGGTTACAGGGGACCCAGTCCTGGCAATAGGCACAGGACTGGGTGCTGCATGTCCATTTTAAACTGGATGACATCTTAAACTCAACATGTTCAAAACAGAATTTATTATCTTTCCCCCTAAGTCCTTCAACCCTCCTAGCTTCCTTGTTAACTCAGAGGACAATACCTTCCTCCCAGTCCTACAGGCTTGTGACCCTAGCATTGTCTTCAGCTTTCCATTATGTCTCACTACACCATATCCAATTTGTTACCAAGTAATGTTGATTTCACCTTTGTAACATTTTTTAAAAGCCCCTCTTCTCTCCTCTGATACTACCACCACTCTGGTGCATGCCCTCATCCCCTCATGTATGGACTATTGGGTAGGTCTGCTTGCCTGAAGTCCCATCCCTTTCTGATCTATCATTCATTCTGGTGGTGCAGTGGAGAAAGCCCTGGGCCTGGAGTTGGGAAAATCTGAATTCAAATCCCACCTCAGACACTTACCAGGTAAGTGACCTTGGGCAAATCATTCAGCCTCTCAGTGCCTCAGTTTCCTGAACTATAAATTAGGCATAATAAAAGCACCTACTTTTCAGAGTTGTGAGGATCAAATTAGATGATATTTATAAATTGTGCTTAGCGTAGTTCGTGTCACATAGTAGGTACTATATAATTATATATATTTATATATAATATTTATTTATACACACATATATGTATATGTATGTATATATATACATAATGTGCCTAGTATAGCATATATAGTAGGTACTATATAATTGCTAATTTCCTCTGCCACTCAAGTGAGTTTCCCAAAGTACAAATCTGACCACATCACTCTCCTACTCAATCAACCTCAGTGGCTTTTTATCACCTCCGGATCAAACACAAAATCTCCAGTATGAGATTCGAAGCCCTTAATAACCTAGCCCCCTCCTAATCTTCTACCTACTCTCCATACCATATGTTCTTAAATTCAATGACACTGGCCTCCTTGCAGTTCCACAAACAAGAGACTCCACCTATTGGCTCTGAGTATTTTTTGGCCATCTCCCATGCCTCAAATACTCTCCCTTCCCATCATCCTTTACTTATTGGCTTCCTGGACTTCTTTTAAGTCTCAGTTAAAATCTCATCTTCTACTGCAAGCCTTTCCCAAACTCTCTTAATTCGAATGCCTTCCCTCTGTTAAACATTTCCCATTTATCCTATATCTGATATTCCTTTTTTATCCTGTATTTAGCTTGTTTGTACATATTTGTTTATTCTTTGTAAACTCCTTGATGGCAAGGGCTGTCTTTTGCCTTTTTTTGTTTCCTTAGCATTCAGCACAGTGCCTGGTATATAGTAGGCACTTAATAAATGTTTATTGAGAGACTATTTTGTGTTATTTTATTTAATTAGTGACAGTGCTTGAACCTGAGATTTTACTGGCATAGGATACTCTCTATACTAATACAAGTTGGAAATGTCTCTGAAATTTATATCAGAGTAGCCTAGAACACTGAAAGGTTAGGTGACATCCAAGGTCACACACATACTATGTCAGAATGGGAACTTGGACTTAGGTCTTCCAAAGGCCAGGTCTCTATCCATGATGCCCTGCTATGCTGCCACTCACTCATTACTATTATATCAAGTATGTTAATTATTATATTAGTTAAATTCATGCTTTTTGTACTACCCCCAAAAAAACATACACACCCCCATTTCTTGCTACATAACCTTCAGAATTTTCTCCTATTGGCAGCCTCATTCTTGTTTACTAGTTGGGCAAAAAAAAAGTAACAGGGATGTGAGGAGTGAAAATTATGGGATGCTGGTAGGCCTTTAGATTTTTATTGTTCAAATTTAATTTGCACATATGATTTGAAATTAAATCCTTATATTCATCATGATAACAGCAGAAGGGTAGAGAGTTTGAATCAAATATTCTCCATCCATATCTCTTTCCTCAAACTTGGTTGATAATCTAGTGTAGGATATTTCAAAAGGGCACAGAGGGAGTGGTTTGTTAGAAATTATCGTGGGAGAGTTTGCTTCATGAGCAGCACTTAAAATGCTTTGGTATCAAGAATGGAACAGAGTGGTCATGATCCTTCAGGGTATCATTTTCTTGTATGTCACATAATATGAAATGGTATATCATGAATAGGTCCTAAGAGTGACAATTTCACAATCCCTTCTTTGCTCACCAAATATTTTCCAACTTGTTAACAACAGTAAAATGTTGCTAAATGAGTAACAGAGAGATTAACATTACAAGATTTCCAATGCTGCATGTTTTTGATAAAAATCAGAAGATTTTAATGTAATTGAAAGTCATATGTTTTATTGAGTTATACTTGGTATTTTGTTTTGTTTTTTTTTTTTACTTAGAAAGTTTTATGGATATTTAAAAAATAATACATTGTTCTGATTCTATGCTTTATTTAGTTCAGATGTATTTTCCTTTATATATAGACACCTTTTAAATGAACAAATTATATATTTTTGAAATTTTGCCTGTAGGTAAGTGTTTGTGGGCTTTGGTGTCAATTTGTAACAGAAGTATACAACTTTTCATTCTCCCTATCAATGACTATGTTTCTCAGTGACCTAAGGGACAACACAACCTTTTCTTTTTTTATTGCCTTTGAGTTACATAATGATTAATTGAACTTTCAATTAAAAATAGCATATTAAACTTTTAGAATTTGGAGTTAATATTTTCAAAGAATTTATTAAATTATCAATAAGTTCCAAGTATACATTAGGAAGAGTATATGCCCCATTTTCTTTAAATTTTATCTTTTATTATTAACTTAATTATCAACAAACAGAAATATTTCAAAATGGAAAGAATAACACGAAAAAGGATTGCATAAGAAACTAAACCTCAGATGTTTACATTAATTTTAAATGAAATATATATTCATATATTTACACATATGTACATACATACACACATATGTACATATATTGGTACAGATGCATAGTAAAGATTGTAAAACAAATTCTCTATGGATGTCCTCCCCTACATTTCTAACTCTTTTTCTTTCTGTGCATTAAAAAAAATATTTTATTGATGCCTTCCTCCTTATATCCATCACTACTCAATAATTTACCTCCTCACCTCCCCACCCTCTCTGTTCTCCTTTGTAACATATGTAGCCAAGTAAAATAAATCAGCACACTGACCATGTCTGAGAATTCATGCTTCCTGAATTCTGTTCCGTCGCCTTTCTGCCAAAGAAATATACTTCATCAACAGCCTTTTGAAGTCATGTTTGGGCACTGTTTCACCAGAATTCAGAAGTCTTTCAAAGTTGTGTCTTTTAGACAGCTTCTTCTCATTTGCGTGTTGCTCTCTCTTATAAGAAATGTGACATTTTAGAAAGAACAGTACATGTGTTCTTACAGTTAGCATGTATAGCATTATGTATTAATTAAGAGATTGGGCATCCTTGATTTTTTTTCCTTATCTCATGAGACATGCTTACAATTTTTCACTGTTGCAAAACATCATGAACTCATTGTTTTAAACAACTTTTCATCACCGTAAAGGAAGGTCTTTTGATAGATAGTGCTTTTTATAATATTTAATAAAAGATGTGTACTATTTTAGTCTGTTTTCTGCATCTCTTCATATAATCATGTGAGTTTTAAAACTGTTCTTACACAATTTACTTTCATGCTTTTATTATGTTTTTGGGGGGAAGGGGATTATTTTTTTGTTTTGTTTTTACAAATGAGGAAACTGAAAGATAGAGTAGTGGAAGATTTTCCCACAGTCACATAGCCAGTAAAGAGGCCCCAGGTCTCTTAATACCTCCACTATCTATTACTCTACAGAATCCTACTTCTTTTCTCCTCTGAGGAAAAAAAAAAAGAAAACACTGTGGTATTTATGTGATCAAAGATCTTCCCCACCCATTCAGTAGGCTTCAGTTTGGGCTAGATGGGAAAGCTTGATTATATCTTTGTCTGTAAGTAGGCATAAAGCCTCTACTTACCAGGTTCTAAGCCAATTTGGGTATGAAACCCTCAGGGTCCTAAGGGGAATTGCTAAGACCAGAGGCAATGGTATGTCTACCAAGTTCTAGTCAATTATGAATTCAACCAATCAGAGACCTGAGTTCTAGCCAATCTGACACCAGCTAGGACTGTATGTATATAAGGAGAGCCCAGAGTGTGAGAGAACCAGAATTGAAGAGGGATAGAACTGAAGAGAAGCAGAATTGAATGAAAGCAGAATTGAGAAACAGGAGCAGACATTGAGAGAACCAGCTTTGACAGAGCTGCAGAAGAGAGGGCTGAGCAGAGAGTTAGGATTTGTGAGTGATTGTTTACAGGAAGGCCTTAGCGGGGGGGGGAAAGGTTACAGGATAACTTGGTTCCTTGTTATAATACCATGTTATAATTTCCTTGTTGCTACATTGAGGTGGGCTTACTGGTTTTGGAATATAATTACTGCTATATCGAATTGGAATTACTGGTCCTGGATTGGATTCTCTGGTGTCTAAATAAACGTTATACTTCCTCTGCCTTCACCTACAGAGTTTTTTACTTTGCAATTATGAACCATTCAGGTGTATTCATGGTCATCTTTGAGGTCATGAATATTACCTTACTGATACAAACACGCAAATAAAAACCATTATTTTCTAACTAATCTACTAAATGTAAAAGATTGTTAAGGACAAGAATTGTATTGTCATCTATTCTTTCCAAGCACTGGGTGAAATGTATTAATCAATCAATCATGTATCAAAGGTATTACATATAAGTTAGTAGGCACTCAAGAAACTCTTGTATTAAAAAGTTTGTTAAATCTAACTTCATTTATTAAAGTCAGTCATTCAGTATTATTCTTTAATGTTCTAAGAGTCACTCTATTTTTCCAAATCTACCACTCCCTGAGGCAGTCCATTCCACTTTTGAGAATGTCTACTTACTAGGAAACACTGCCCCGCCCCCGCACCCCATATTGCGTCTAAATTTGCTTCTTGATGACTCCTGTCCATTGCTTCTGGTTTTTCCATTGGAGACCAAATTGAAGAAGTCTAATAGACTAAAGTCTAAGACAAAGACAGAGACAGAGGCAGAGAATGACTCTCATGTTTCAGATATAATTTATGAAAAACTACTAATATAGGTACAAATGTATCTCACACTCAAGGACGGGATACCCAGACAAGTGAAGTCACTGATATTTTTAATAATTAAAGTTAAAAAGACACTAATGTTGGAATTAATCAAGTAAGATTTAGAAATGTACACTTTTCAATCACAATGTTTAAAAAAACCTGGCTTCTGTATCACTGTATGTAACTGTCCAGTTATGAACAAATTGATGACTACAACCTGCTGTGCTTCAATGGCTTAATTTGTTTCAAGCTCTGACCCATCATTGAATGATTTCACAAAGAATCTGTGATCAGGGAGGGCAGCCTGCTACTTAATTATTCAATTGTAGGAGTTGTTAATAGAGACATGCTTTAATAGGAGACAAAGGCAGTGTCTCCTGAGTTTTTCAGCTTTATTTTCATCTCTCTTCAATAGTCCAGTGCTAGCTGTGCCATATGATTTGCCCCATATGATTTGCCGAGTTAAATTAGCTAAGTATCTCAGCAGGATTATGCTGACTTACACACAAAATGTAAGTTCTATCACTTCTAAAAGTGAAATAGTTTTCTTATCATTAAAAAAGTATCTGATTTTAGGGGAAATGTCTAAACTTAATTGTTACTATTCTGCTCATTATCAAAAATTTCTCTGAAATATAAAAGAAAAAATTAAAAGCATATCTGTGTTCAAATACCTTAGGTACACAAAGGATATTTACAATTTAGAATTTCAAGCTTTACAATTTACAGTTTATAATCATTTTACAATTTAAACCCTTTTCATTCTTTTAAAAACTTTAACTTTATTTTCCCATTAATGGCATAAAATCACTACAATATGGAATATGAATCTGTTCTCTGGAAAGTTCAGAGAAGTTTGTAAAGAGATTGTCTGGAGGGTGTAGACATTTTGACCACCAAGCCTTCCAAAGTCTATCTCTTTTTTTTTAATTTAAATTTATTTATTTAACATATTTGGTTTTCAGCATTGATTTTCACAACAGTTTAAATTACAAATTTTCTCCCCATTTCTACCCTCCCCCCCACTCCAAGATGGCATATATTCTGGTTGCCCTGTTCCCCAGTCAGCCCTCCCCTCTATCACCCCCGTCCCCTCCCATCCCCCTTTCCCTTCCTTTCTTATAAGGCAAGATAAATTTCTATGCCCCATTTCCTGTGTATCTTATTTTCTAGTTACATGCAAAAACTTTTTTTTTTTGTTTTTGAACATCTGTTTTTAAAACTTTGAGTTCCAAATTCTCTCCCCTCTTCCCTTCCCACCCACCCTCCCTAAGAAGTCGAGCAATTCAACCTAGGCCACACGTGTATCATTATGTATAACCCTTCCACAATACTCATGTTGTGAAAGGCTAACTACATTTTGCTCCTTCCCAACCCATCCCGCTTTATTGAATTTTCTCCCTTGACCCTGTTCCCTTTCCAAAGTGTTTGTTTTGATTACCTCCGCCCCCATCTGCCCTCCCCTCCATCATCCCCCCCCTTTTATTTTTTTTTTATCTTCCTCCCTCTTCTTTCCTGTGGGTTAAGATACCCAACTGAGTATGTATGGTATTCCCTCCTCAGGCCAAATCTGATGAGACCAAGGTTCACTCATTCCCCCCTCACCTGCCCTCTCCCTTCCTCCCACAGAACTGCTTCCTGTTGCCATCTTTATGTGAGATAATCCACCTCATTCTATCTCTCCCTATCTCCCTCTCTCAGTATGTTGCTCTCTCATCCCTTAATTTGATTTTATTTCTTTTAGATATCTTCCCTTCATCTTCAACTCACCCTGTGTCTGCTCTCTCTCTTTTACATATATATATATATATATATATACACATACACATATATACATAAACACACACACATATATATATACACATACATACACATACATACATATACACATAGACATATACATACATACACATTCACTTATATATATACATAAACATATATATATATATATATATGCATATTCCCTTCAACTACCCTAATACTGAGGTCACATGACTCATACACATCATCTTTCCATGTAGGAATGTAAACAAAACAGTTCAACTTTAGTAAGTCCCTTGCAATTTCTGTTTCTTGATTACCTTTTCATGCTTCTCTTGATTCTTGTGTTTGAAACTCAAATTTTCTATTCAGTTCTGGTCTTTTCACTGAGAAAGCTTGAAAGTCCTCTATTTTATTGAAAATCCATATTTTGCCTTGGAACATGATACTCAGTTTTGCTGGGTAGGTGATTCTAGGTTTTAATCCTAGCTCCATTGACCTCCGGAATATCACATTCCAAGCCCTTCGATCTCTTAATGTAGAAGCTGCCAGATCTTGGGTTATTCTGATTGGGTTTCCACAATACTCAAATTGTTTCTTTCTGGCTGCTTGCAGTATTTTCTCCTTGATCTGGGAGCTCTGGAATTTGGCAACAATATTCCTAGGAGATTTCTTTTTGGGATCTATTTGAGGAGGCGATCGATGGATTCTTTCAATTTCTATTTTGCCCTGTGGCTCTAGAATATCAGGGCAGTTCTCCTTGATAATTTCTTGAAAGATGGTATCTAGGCTCTTTTTTTGAACATGGCTTTCAGGTAGTCCACTAATTTTTAAATTATCTCTCCTGGATCTGTTTTCCAGGTCAGTGGTTTTTACAAGGAGATATTTCACATCGTCTTCCATTTTTTCATTCCTTTGGTTCTGTTTTATAATATCCTCATTTCTCATAAAGTCACTAGCTTCCACTTGCTGCAATCTAATTTTTAAAGTAGTATTTTCTTCAGTGGTCTTTTGGACCTCCTTTTCCATTTGGCTAATTCTGCCTTTGAAGGCATTCTTCTCCTCATTGGCTTTTTGGAGCTCTTTTGCCATTTGAGTTAGTCTTTTTTTTAAGGTGTTGTTTTCTTCAGTGTATTTTTCAGTATTTTTTTGGGTCTCCTTTAGCAAGTCCTTGACTTGTTTTTCATGGCTTTCTCGCATCCTTCTCATTTCTCTTCCCAATTTTTCCTCTACTTCTCTAACTTGCTTTTCCAAATCCTTTTTGAGCTCTTCCATGGCCTGGGACCAGTTCATGTTTTTCTTGGAGGTTTCTGTTGTAGGCTCTTTGACTTTATTAATTTCTTCTGTCTGTATGTTTTGGTCTTCTTTGTCAGCAAAGAAAGAATGCAAAGTCTGAGACTGAATCTCGGTGCGATTTTGCTGCCTGGCCATATTCCCAGCCAACTAACTTGACCCTTGAATTTTTCAGTGGGGTATGACTGCTTGTAGATTACAGAGTTCTATGTTCCACGTTTGGGGGGGGGGGGTGCCAGCTCTGCCACACCAGCACTGCTCCTTCCCCAAGAACTCCCAACCCGAACTGGGCTTAGATCTTCGGCAGGCTGTGCACCCCTGCTCTGATCCTCCACTTAATTCCTCCCACCAGGTGGGCCTGGAGCCAGAAGTAACAGCAGCTGTAGCTGCCCCACCTCCGATGCCCCCCCGGGGCTGGAAGCCGAACCGTGAACTCCTTCCACTCCCGCAGCTTTTCCCACTAACCTTCTCCGCAGTCTTTGGTGTTTGTGGGTTGAGAAGTCTCGTAACTCCCGCAGCTCACTGAATCAGGGCACTAGGGCCCCCTCCACCCGGCTTCTGGTCTGGATGGTCCACGCTGCTCAGGCTGGGCTCTGCTCCACTCCGTTCCCAGCTCCCAGCTCCCAGCTCCCAGCTCCCAGCTCCCAGCTCCCAGCTCCGTGTGGAATACACCTCACCCAGAGACCATCCAGGCTGTCCTGGACTGGAGTCCTGCTTCCCTCTGCTGTTCTGTGGGTTCTGCCGCTCTAGAATTGGTTCAGAGCCATTTTTTATAGGTTTTTGGAGGGACTCGGTAATGGAGCTCACTCTAGTCCCTGCTTACCAGCTGCCATCTTGGCTCCGCCCCCCTCCATCTCTTAATTCATAGGAAGATTATCACCTGCAGCATCTGTACCCACATCAGTGAAATCACAGATGCTTGACATATTTATATATTGTGAACTGTATCTCACACAATCCTCCCTCCCTCCTGCCTTCTCCTACAATAATGGCCAGGATTTTTACAAACAGAGAAGTTGTAGTGCAGAGCTATGGGTTAACTTTGCACCCAGGATAATTGCTCTGGGACCCAGCTGTGAGCTCTTTGGCCAGAGGAGTATAAAAGTAGTTTTTTTTTTTTTTTTATAATTTAGACCAGGAGCTCACAAGACCCTGGGGAACCTCCTTGCTCACTGCTTTTAACCTTCCTGCCAGCAGTTTTTATTTGTTTTTATTTTCCTGAACTACTTTTCAAGTACTTTGAGAACTTTGTCTACCTGAGTGTTTTGGGGTATGATTTTACTAAAAGGGCTGTCAATTCAAACCCTTTTAACTCTGAGTGATCCATTGTACCATATAAGGAATTGCAACCTGGACATAATGTCACCAATTTGGGCTAAAATGTTAGGAAGTAAACCATTTAACGTCCTATTGCTTTAGCTTCCTTGTCTGTTAAATGGAGAGAGTAATAACTCCTCTTCTCTATCTCATGATTTCATGGGAAAACAAAAACTTGAATTTGCAGCTTCTGTTTCTCATTAATTGTAAGATTTTAAAGCACCACTTTTCATGAAGTGTTGTTTCCCCTCCATTTTCTAGGACTTTAATTTGTTTTTTATTATTATGATATTGACAAAAACCCAAAAAATATGGATTTTACATTTTAAAAAAAGAAAAGAGGCACATATATGAACTGTATAGTTTCTATGGCCTTTGTAGAGTTAGACTGATATACCCTCCCCCATGGGTTCTAAAACCCTGAGAGCTTTAGGGTAGCTTTTCTCTAATGGTATGAGCCACAATAGGTTGTGTTTCCTACCATTGTTAGCTATCAGTGAATAATCTTCCAGTTCCATTTAACAACTTAAAGGATATTTGCTTCCATGATTAAGTGAGAACAAAAGTATTAACATTTCCTTTCTAGTTGACAAAGTAAGAGAAAATAACAATCCTCCAAGGAAAAATGATGTTCCCAAGAAAAGAAATTAAAATCTACGTGTTGATTTCTTGGTGTTTGAAGGCCAGCAGGGAAACTCTAGACTAGAAGTACATAAGTATTTCCCCAAAAGATAAGCAGACTCATTTTGTTTAAATGCAAAAAGGAAAATAGAATTATTTCTCAACTAGAGACCAACATTTCAATGACTCAAAGTCCATATTTCTTATATAATCCTTGAGAATCAATATTGGTACAAAATTTAGCAAAGCAGCAAGTAACACTACTTTTTTTAAATTAAATTTATTTATTTAACATATTTAGTTTTCAGCATTGATTTTCACAAGAGTTTGACTTACAAATTTTCTCCCCATTTCTACACTCCCCCCCCACTCCAAGATGACATATATTCTGGTTGCCCTGTTCCCCAGTCAGCCCTCCCTTCTGTCACCCCACTCCCCTCCCATCCCGTTTTCCCTTCCTTTCTTGTAGGGCAAGATAAATTTCTATGCCCCATTTCCTGTGTATCTTATTTTCTAGTTGCATGCAAAAACTTTTTTTTTTTGTTTTTGAACATCTGTTTTTCAAACTTTGAGTTCCAAATTCTCTCCCCTCTTCCCTTCCCACCCACCCTCCCTAAGAAGTCAAGCAATTCAACATAGGCCACATGTGTATCATTATGTATAACCCTTCCACAATACTCATGTTGTGAAAGACTCACTATATTTTGCTCCTTCCCAACCCATCCCCCTTTACTGAATTTTTTCCCTTGACCCTGTCCCCTTTCCAAAGTGTTTGTTTTTGACTACCTTCACCCCCATCTGCCCTCCCCCCCATCATCCCCCTCCTTTTTTTTATCTTCTTCCCTCTTCTTTCCTGTGGGGTAAGATACCCAATTGAGTATGTATGGTATTCCCTCCTCAGGCCAAATCTGATGAGAGCAAGATTCACTCATTCCCCCCTCACCTGCCCTCTCCCCTCCTCCCACAGAACTGCTTCCTCTTGCCACCTTTATGCAAGATAATCCACCCCATTCTATCTCTCCCTATCTCCCTCCCTCAATATATTCCTCTCTCACTCTCTCATCCCTTAATTTGATTTTATTTCTTTTAGATATCTTCCCTTCATCTTCAACTCACCCTGTGTCCACTCTCTCTCTCTCTCTCTTTATGTATATATATATATATATATATATATATATATATATACACATATATATACACACACACATACATATATACATACATGTACATTCACTTATATATATACACATAAACATATATATATATATATATGTATATGCATATTCCCTTCAGCTACCCTAATGCTGAGGTCTCATGAATCATACACATTATCTTTCCATGTAGGAATGTAAACAAAACAGTTCAACTTTAGTAAGTCCCTTATGATTTCTCTTTCTTGTTTACCTTTTCATGCTTCTCTTGATTCTTGTGTTTGAACGTCAAATTTTCTATTCAGCTCTGGTCTTTTCGCTGAGAAAGCTTGAAAGTCCTCTATTTTATTGAAAATCCATATTTTGCCTTGGAGCATGATACTCAGTTTTGCTGGGCAGGTTATTCTAGGTTTTAATCCTAGCTCCATTGACCTCCGGAATATCGTGTTCCAAGCCCTTCAATCTCTTAATGTAGAAGCTGCAAGATCTTGGATTATTCTGATTATGTTTCCACAATGCTCAAATTGTTTCTTTCTGGCTACTTGCAGTATTTTCTCCTTGATCTGGGAGCTCTGGAATTTGGCAACAATATTCCTAGGAGATTTCTTTTTGGATCTATTTGAGGGGGCAATCGGATGGATTCTTTCAATTTCTATTTTGCCCTGTGGCTCTAGAATATCAGGGCAGTTCTCCTTGATAATTTATCGAAAGACGATATCTAGGCTCTTTTTTTTATCATGGCTTTCAGGTAGTCCAATAATTTTTCAATTCTCTCTCCTGGATCTATTTTCCAGGTCAGTGGTTTTTCCAATGAGATATTTCACATTGTCTTCCATTTTTTCATTCCTTTGGTTCTGTTTGATAATATCTTGATTTCTCATCAAGTCACTAGCTTCCACTTGCTCCAATCTAATTTTTAAGATAGTACTTTCTTCAGTGGTCCATTGGACCTCCTTTTCCATTTGGCTAATTCTGCCTTTCAAGGCATTCTTTTCCTCATTGGTTTTTTGGAGCTCTTTCGCCGTTTGAGTTAGTCTATTTTTTAAGGTGTTGTTTTCTTCAGAATATTTTTCAGTATTTTTTTGGGTCTCCTTTAGCAAGTCATTGACTTGTTTTTCATGGTTTTCTCGCATCCTTCTCATTTCTCTTCCCAATTTTTCCTCTACTTCTCTAACTTGCTTTTCCAAATCCTTTTTGAGCTCTTCCATGGCCTGGGACCAGTTCTTGTTTTTCTTGGAGGCTTTTGTTGTAGGCTCTTGCACTTTGTTGACTTCTTTAGGCTGTATGTTTTGGTCTTCTTTGTCACCAAAGAAAGAATCCAAAGTCTGAGACTGAATCTGGGTATGTTTTTCCTGCTTGGCCATATTCCCAACCAACTAAATTGACCCTTGAATTTTTCAGCGGGGTATGACTGCTTGTAGACTAAAGAGTTCCATGTTCCACATTTGGGGTGGATGCGCCAGCTCTGCCACACCAGCACTCCTCCTTCCCTAAGAACTGCCAACCTGAACTGGACTCAGATCTAACCTGGCTCTGCTCCTGCTCTGATCTGCCACTTAATTCCTCCCACCAGGTGGACCTGGGGCCAGAAGCAACAGCAGCTGTAGCTGCCCCACCTCTGCTGCCCCGGGGGCGGTGGCCGCACCTCGAACTCCTTTCACTCCTGCAGCTTTTCCCACTAAGCTTCTCCGCTGTCTTTGGTGTTTGTGGGTTGAGAAGTTTGGTAACTGCTGCAGCTCACTGATTCAGGGCACTGGGGCCCGCTCTGCCCAGCTCCTGGTCTGGTCGGTCCGAGCAGCTCACGCTGGGCTCCGCTCTGCTCCACTCCCAGCTCCCAGCTCCTAGCTCCCAGCTCCCAGCTCCCAGCTCTGTGTGGGATAGACCTCACCCAAAGACCATCCAGGCTGTCCTGGGCTGGAGCTCTGCTTCCCTCTGCTGTTTTGTGGGTTCTGCAGTTCTAGAATTGGTTCAGAGCCATTTTTTATAGGTTTTTGGAGGGACTCGGCAGGGAGCTCATGCTAGTCCCTGCTTTCCAGCTGCCATCTTGGCTCCGCCCCCAAGTAACATTACTTAAGCATAAATAATCAAATGTAGTTTATAAAGACTTTCAAATTATCTCAAAAGGACTAACTCATAAACGAATCTTCTCCTCCAAAAAAAATCATTCACAATTATAACCTAAACACTGAGAGGCAATAAAAATCTCTCAGTTTTCTATGGTCTCACAAACTAAAGTATCCAGGAATGAAAATTCTGAGTGGAAAATCTTTCTAGGCATCTTCATAAATAAAAAGGGTACAGTCTTATACTGGATAAGCCCCTATGTATATTGAATATATCTTGGTCCCTCACTGTATCCAAACCAGATTGATACATTTTGTCAGGGTTCTAGAGTGGTATCCTTAATAGATTGGGGTATTTGTTCTCTAGTATCATTGGCTTGAGCCCCCACCAGCTGAGTGTCCTTCATTTTTAGCTGGCGGTGACTTGCATTCCAGTTCCATTTAATTACTTAACATTTATTTTTTGAGGAGGACTAAGTACTGGATTAGGAGGAGACAATATTAATTGACACAGGGACAGGGAGGAAGAGGACCCTGATGATGAAAACAACAAGTTTTGAATAGCTGTATTGTTTCAATTAGTATTTACTGTGGACCCAGCATTCATGAGGAGTTTAGGCAGAATTCAGAATTCTGTATGTCCCTGAAATAGGGAATATAAATCCTAAGGAAATTCATGCATTTTTTCGTGAATTTCCACTCTACTGTGCTCATCTTCTTTTCCAGCTGTAGGGTGGGTATACAGTTTTACAATTAAGGTAGTTGGGAAACCATGTCTGTGTTACCCTAGGCAAGTCACTGAACCTTTCTTAGCCTCATTTTCCTTATCTTTAAAAATGGGGATAATAAGAACCTGCCTTCAAGTGTTGTTGTGGGGATCAAATGCAATAACGTATGTCAGGTACGATATAAATGTGAATTATTACTGTTATTATTTCACTTAGTATAGATTTCATTTAAGAATCAAGATTTGGAGAAGGATGGTGGAGATACTGGGGCATAAGCAGAAGAATTTAGAGAAAGCCAACTAGTCAGCAAGCAGATTTAGATGAAAGAGTAAAAGTAAAGATTAGCTTCACGGGATGAATGATAATGCTTCTTTGGTTACAAATAATGCAAAACATATTTCCTTATTATTCATGTTGTAAAATTTTAAAAAAACCAAGAAAAAGTAAAAAAAAAAGTATTCAATTCAGACTCTATCAGTTCTTTCTCTGGAGGTCGATAGCATTTTTCATCACAAGCCCTTTTGAATAGTCTTCAATCATTGCATTGCTGAGGAGAGTTAAGTCATTTACAATTGATCACTGTAAAATATTGTGGTTACTATGTATAGTGTCCTCCTGGTTTTGCTTATTTTACCTTGTATCAGTTCATATAAGTCTTCCAGGTTTTTATGAAAGCATCCTGTTCATCATTTCTTATAACTCAATAGTATTTTACTGTTGTCATGTAGCACAACTTGTTCAGCCATTCTAAAATTGATGGGTATCATCTCAGTTTCCAATTCTTCACTGTCACAAAAAAACAGCTGCTCTAAATATTTTTTGTACGTATAAGTCTTTTTGTGTTTTCTTTTTAAATTTTTTTTGGGGGGATACAGAGTTAGTAGTGCTGGTTGTTGTTTTTGTCCTTCATTTTCTAAGAAAACTGATTACATGATGGGGTGATGTTTTCACTCATGCATGAATTAGATTTATGTGACCCAGAGTTGCACCAAATTGTTAGGCTCACTCTTTCTTCCTGAGCTATAGAAGTTCAGTGGCAAGACAAAAGTCAGTGAGCTTTTATTTATTTATGTTTGGGGGTCAATTTTTTTGTACTTCTCTTTACATTTAGTCCATTCCATTTTTTAAGGAGTTACTTTCATCAGTTAAGTTTTTTAACCTCTTTTTTCATTTGATCAATTATGTTTTTTAAAGTGTTATTTTCTTCATTATTTTTTGTGTGTACCTCTTTTACCAAGCTGTTAATTGTCTTGTTTTTATAATTTTCTTCCTTTGCTCTGATTTATTTACCTAATTTTTCCTCTGTAATTCTTGATTTTGAAACTCAGTTTTGTTTTGTTTTGTTTTAGCTTGAGCAGAAATTCTTGTTGGGCTTCTGTCCAATTCACTTTTTTTTCTTTGAGTCTTGGCTTGTGGCTGTTTTGACTTCATTGTCTTCTAAGTTTGTGTCTTGATCATCCCTGTCATAACTTTAATGATCAGATTAGTTTTTTTTTTGTTTGCTAATTTTCTCCACTATTTCCTGATTTTGAACTTTGTGTCAAAGATGGGATCTGTTTCTGACACTGTTGGGGGAGAGGCACTGTCTAAAGCTTCAGTTTTTTTTTTTCCCAATGATATTTTGAGAGCTAGTTCTGGGGTTTTGAAAGTTTTCAGTGCTTTCAACATCATGTGATCTGAGGAGAGAGGTGCAGCAACTACTTTCTTCCCTGTACTCTGATACTTACCCAGGAAAGGTCTCTAATCCCTTGAAATTGCAATCATTACTGCTTCTCAGGAACCCTGTTTCCTTTGGATCAAAACAGATACTGTTCCCCAGAGTCCCTGATCCCTTGTGACCAAAAGCGCTACTACTTTTCAGCAATCCTCCTTCCTCTTGAATAAAAGTGCTCTCCTTTGCCTTAGAACTATGATCCAGAAGTGGGTATTGATAATTGATTGGCCAAACAGCATCTGGTCCTGTGTCCTGCATCATCATAGAGGTTTTCTATAATCTCTTTCTTTTAATTGACATGTTCCCTTCTGGCTTGAGAGCTCCCCAAACTGCTGCTGCAGTTTGTACCACCAGCTAATTCTATCACTGGTGTTTCATCCATAGGGACTCTGGGCCAGCCTCCACTGCCATGTCACAGATCTCTTTTTCTAACCTCCTAAGTTGTCTTGGGCTGGAACAAGGACTCACTTTGACCTTTTGTTGGCTCTAATACTCCAGAATTCATTTTGAAGCATTATCTTAAAGTTGTTTTTAGGAGAATGTTGGGAAAGTTCAGCTGAGTGTTTTCTCTACTATGCCATCTTGGCTCTGCACCTGGAAGTCTACACTCTTAATCTAATAGAAATATTTCCTCATGCTTGTGAAGCAGCAAAACTTTCCCAAAGTGAGATTCAATAAGGTTGCCAGATAAATATTTGTAGGATGGAAAGAACATCTCTGGAATAACTAGTTGAGGATATCTGTAGCCAATGAAACTCTCAATAAAATAATGATGGCAGAAATAAATAGGTTGGGCCTACACAAAAGTGAAATTGTGTGTTCTTTTTGAAAACCTGCACAAAAACATCTAAACTTTCTTACTAATGGATATAACAAATTAAACTAAGGAATAGTAAAGTCAGTTTTATAAATTCACTACCTAGTTGGACTTTGGCTTTTTTATCTCTAAAATGTTTACTGATCAATCCTAGAATTTTCAACAGAAAAAAAAAGTGATTGGAAAGGATAAATGCCAAATAAAAACAATGTGGTCTCCATAGAACTATGAAAGATGGAAAATGGAGTCTAGCTGAATCTGAGGTTAAAATTTGAGATTTTTTATCGGGTCTGCTTCTGACTTACTCTGGAAATTTCTAAATAATGATTTCCCATTTTCCATGCTTCATTTTATCCCTTTACATTGGTACTATATCATCCACCCGACTGAAAATTCACCTACTACTGAAAATTATTGAAAAATGATTGTACTGTACAGCAGAAAATGATCATCTTACAGTCAAATAAATGCAAAAGTGATGGTCGACTGGAAGCTTTAGTTTTCTTTGTAATTCTATGTTTTCTTAAATATGTTTCCAGAACTGAACAGCTTGCATTGAATGGGGTAAAGTTGTTTTTTTAATGATTATTGTGTGTTGACCACCTATATATTGCTGAGTGATAGGCATGAGTCAGGCTTGTTATCTAGCAAATGTTTAATCACTTTAATTAAAGCTAGTATAAATGTGCTTTCATGGAAACATTTAAATACACCTGGCCACAAATATGGCCAAAACTGATTTTATGCTTTCCATAAACATAAATGGAAAGGCAGGGGTATTCAACTTTCCTCCTATTCAAACTTTCAATACAGGACATGTTGATGGAAACAAAGGGATCTCAAAGATCAGAGGTCCAAAACAGTAAGAATAGTTTGAACTAACATCAATAATTGAGAAGACTTCCTTTTTTTCCTGAAAGTTAGCGAGTGACTTCTTTTTTCACCTTATTTTTGGACACATTCTGAATTTGTCGTAACAGATTTTATGGACATTAAACAGTCAAGCTGGTCAAATGAAATAATAATAAACCACCTGTTCTGATTTTATTCATGTTCTATTTTCCTCTCTAGGAGGAATCTGATTTCTCATTCCTAGCTCTATATTTTGACTACTCTAAGCCAATTCTTTTATTCCTCCCCTGCTCCTGTGCTCATTTTACTTATAGGTAGAAGCTCATAATATTTAGAAGAGGAAGGGACCTTGGAGATCATTTAGCTAAGTCCCTTGTTTTATAAATGAGTGCACAAAGGACTGTCAGTATTATGTGACTTTCCTCACATCACACAGCTAGTAAATGATGGCGGAGAGATTTGATCCCATCTCGTCAAACTCAACATTTATTGCCTGCTTTGGGCAATGATTATCACTGAATACTTTGTTACCTTTTAGCTGTTTGGAATAGGGCACAAAACACCTCTTGTGTGCCTATAGTTATGCTATTACAAATTATATTTTCAGTTTGTAGAAATAATTTAGATGGGTTTGCATATACAAATTCGTCTCAAATATTCAAGCGCTTATTGATGGAGAAAGTATGACATAGTGTAATGAATACTGGATATGGAATCAGATGACCTGGGTTCCAATTTTTTCGCTGACATTCATTACCTATGTGATCTTGGGTAATGTAACTTTTCTGGACCTTAGAGTCTCGCCTATAGGAAGAGACTGGACTAAGATTCCATCCTATTAATCTATGATTCTTTGATATAAATATGACTCAAATTAATTAGCTCTTTCAGGCAAAATTATGTTTATTTGTTTTCCAGTGGGGTTCATCCTAGCATCAGATAGATAAATAGATATACAGATAGATATATAGATATAGATTACATAGATAGGTAGATAGATAGATAGATATAGATTTAAAAGATCCCAAAGTAAAGAAAGTCCTTAGCAATCTGCATGGCCATATGTAATGTTTCTAGTTATACTATGGGAGAAACAAGGTAGTGTATCTAACACATCCAATGATTTTGTCACTATGCTATACTTCCTCTCTGTAGTTACGAGGATTGGTTTGGATTTCTGAGCTCATGCTTTATCTATCTTTCATTTTCCAAGTCCACACGAGGCCTCCCAAAACATTTATAGAGATTTTTCCAGCAGCAATGAGGACCTGCATTCGTTGATGCTAGCCCTTTTGCTACTAAAAATCACTGGTGCACTGCACCAGTGCACTGGTGCAATCTTGCCCTTTTTAAAAATTATTTATTTAACTGAGCCAATGTAGTGTTGCTTTACTGTGTCAGTGATGAACAAGCCTCCTTGGGTTGTCATCTTTTATTATCATCCATGACCAGCTGCAAAAATATGGGCTTGTTTTTGTAATCATGAAATGAATTGTTATAGGGGTGGGAAATTGTATCATTTCCTTCACATACTGATCTCCAATCAACAATTTACAATTCCTAAACAGCACTAGCACAATATACTAAGAAACAGCTGCATAATTTACCTTAATTGTTCTGCAATATCTCATTATATCTGTGCAGTAAATTCAGCAGATTCTTGCGGTGTGCATGTTTCCTCTATTTCCAGGATGTACAGTGAACTATTTCTCACTGCTCTCTCGCTTCTCATCCCTAAGGTGCCAAAGAGTCACTTTTTGCAAGCACAGACAAAAGCTCCTACATTCCCAAGAATTGGCTTCAGTCATTCATTAGATCACATTGAGATAGATGTCCATGATACAAACTCTTGAGAACAATAAACCTTTCTAGTTGACCTTGGAAAAGCTCATCGCAAACATTGGCATTCTTCCTTTATGATCAAGATAAAAAGGGTAATCCAGAAAGCTGACTTAATGACTACATTTATTTTTGGAAATATGGTCTCCTTTTCTTTGTTCCAAATGTGAGGCCTGGCTGAGCCAGTAAATTTATTAACTCCTGAAAATCCCCTGAAAGTAGAAAAACCTATTCAGGCATCACAGAAGACCATATAACACAGCAGAAGGCTGCAACCCACTTTGAAAGTCATTGAACAGCTCCACTGTAGATAACACAGGGTTTGGTTTTGTTTTTATTTTTTTCTCTTTGCTTGATTGATCTCCACATGCACAATTTTCTATGTAGTCTATTTGATATGATATACATGGGGGAAAAAAAGAAAACAACTTCTGGATTTGGAATTGGAGCATCTCAGCTTCAATCACGATTATTATCACTGCCTTGGGAATATGATCAAAGTTACCTCGTGTCTCTGACAATTACTTCAACTATTTAATGAGGGGGTTGAACTTAAGTGATCTCTAAGGTTCTTAAATTCTCAGATGTTATAAACATTCTTGAAAAACTTTCAAGACAGTGACCACAAATTAACCATATAAAAGCCGTATTGATACAATTTAGAATTTTTTCTTACAATTCCTTTTTACCTATGATGTGTTTTTCTCCTACTGCCTTGTATTAGCTACTTTGCTTCCTGTTACTCTTAGCGGGTTTAGTATCACTCTGTGCTGTTGTTCCTCTCTCAAATATCCCTTTTCACTCACTTTTGCCTTCTTTATGATCCTGCAACTCAACTAGTCAGAGGTGATCAGTGACCTCTATCTTCATTACTCAAATATTTAACTGACCTATGATGATCTTGATACGGTTTTTTCTTCTAGTGATAAAGACAGAGCTCTTCATAACTTGACCCCTTCCTACCATGCTTTGCCCAAAGGAAGGTACATTTCAATGGCGGGAGGCTACCTCCTTAACTTTGGGTTTACTGGCTAGATTTCTTTCTCAAAAACCAAGCCTTAAACCCAACTCACTCTGGAGCTCATACACTGTGCAATAGATCCCTGCCCTCCTAGCTCAGAGTGAATGTAAATACTAAACTATAACTGCTTCTCTTCTGAGCAGCAACCTTGAGGGTCTTCCCCTTCCAGTTTGATTTTTTTTTGAGTTTTTGATTAAAGGGGCCATCCTTTGATGACAGCTTCTTAAAGAGGCCTATTCACTGAGTGGGCATTACCTCACTCAAAATGAGAACTTGAAAAGTACTTAGCCTAGAATGGCCAGGGTCTCTTAAAGCATCCTGGGCCATCTCTAGTAGTATTGTTGAATATCAGGCCACTGGAACCAGATGGCTCTGGAGGAGAAAGTGAGGCTGGTGACCTTGCACAGCCCTCCTTCAATCAAATCAAAATCAACTGCAAGGCATGTCATCATTTCCCTGATGTCACGGTCCTCTTCCAGAATGAAGGACAAACACAACCACCTTCCTACCTTGCCAATTCTTTTGCAATTTACATTGCTCTATGCAACAATGGTCTACTTTTCATTCCTTGGCAATGATACTCCTATTTCCATACCTTCACACTAACTGTCCTCTATGTCAAATAAATAGTCTACCCTCTCAATTCTACCTCTTCATTTCTTACTTCCTTCAAGACTCACCTCAAATCCTGCCTACTCCAAAAGGCCTTTACTGATTCCCCTAAGCTTTTAAAAGGTTTCCCTTCTCACAGTGCTTTCTGTCTTCCATTCCCATTTGGCTGCTTTCCTGAACTTCATTTCCAGCAACTCTCATTATGCAAAATGAAACTTGCAACCCTTAGCACTCCCTGCCCCTAGGGCCTCTCCTTTCCTCTGATTGGAGAGTGTAGAAAACACTGGAGAGGCCTTCCCAGATCTTCTACCATTTAAGGAGGGTACCCAAGGAATTCTCACTTCCCATGTAGCTACTTCCCTGGAGTTCATGATATCCAGACACTCATCATTCTGCAAGTTTCAATCAGCTCTGAAACTTCAACCTCCTCCGATCATGTTCTACCCCAGTTGTAGGACTTCATGATATCCCTATGCTATATATCTTTCCTCCATTCCCATTTCAACTTCTTTTTATTTGTTGTCTCCCCTATTAGAATGTGAGTTCCTCTTTTTTTATTGACGAATTTTAGCTAAGGGCCTGGTGCATAGTAGGTGCTTAATAAATGTTTATTGATTCTGACTCTTCCATCTGCTCTTTATGTGCACACATAATCTACCTAGTTGTTTATGTGTTGCCTCCCCATTAGAATATAAGCTTCTTGAAGGCAGGGACTGCATTTTTTCCTTTGTGGTCCTAAATAATAGCTATTTTATTAATATCAATAATTATGATATAAAGAATAATATAATATGTGGTATTATGTATGTTAATATGTATGTATGTATTATAATATGTAGTATGATTGTTAATGATGGTGATGATGATGATAGCTAACACTCATATAGTACTTACCTGTGCTGTGTACAGTTGCTAGGCGCCTTACAATCACTATCTCATTTGATTTTCACAACAACCTGGGAGGTAGGCACTATTATTACCTCCATTTTATAGGTAAGGAAATTCAGGCAAATAGAGGTTAAGTGATTTGCCCAGGGTCATATAGCTAATAAATTGATAGATGGATTTGAACTCAGATCTTGCTGTCTCCAAGTACAGTATAAGTACACTATATCCACTGGGCCAGCTAGCTGATAAACAACAGAAGAAAGGTAATAGGACTTAGGAAACAAATACTATACTTTTAGGCTCTGGTGCTAAAACTGAACAGTCTTCACTGAAGAAATAAAAATCAGTCAGTGCTGAAGTCATTTGGCATTTTTATTATATATAATTACACAATTCTTTGGCATGTTTATTAGTTGGTTGGTTGGTTGTTGTCCTTTGTTCTTGAAGAAGACCAAAATGACATCACCATGATTGAGTCAACATTCAATGTGTCCGACTGAGGCTGATCAGGCCAATACGAGCCCAGAATGCTCTACCACAGGTCGGGCACATATATTCTTTGTGAACATTTGGGGTGTATGCTCCAAACTTGTGCATCTTGCAATTCCTTTGAGCTATTTCAATTCTGCTTTGCTCATAGAGCACAGCACTTTCTCGGGTGTGGCACGCCATGCTGTGCAGTCCTGTGCCAATATTTCCCATGTCACACAATCAATTCCAACGTTCTTGAGAGAGACCTTGAGAGTGTCCTTATATAATTTCTTCTGACCATCATGTGAACACTTGTCCTAGATAATTACACAATTCTTTGGCATCTTTATTATGTATAGACATGTACATACACATACTATTATTACTATATATCTTGTTTATACACAGCTATTGTCTTACTCCTTAGACTCAACTTCTAAAAGTTTTGTATATCTTCAACAGTGACACTTTAGGCAAGTTTTGTAACTACTCCTCAATCTAAACACACATAGCATAATGTGGCAACTTATCTTTTTACCTGATGAAAGAATTTTACCATAGTACAACCTCCAAATTTAATTTAATTCCTTTAATATATACTTTTACCTTAATTAAATTTATTTTGCTCATTATTTGCTTATTTTATTTGCTTACATTCTTATTTACTTATATGTTCTAAAAAGCGCTATTAGGTTATATATTAATTTAATTAAAAATGATGAAACACAAACTTGATGTAATTAACTTAAGTAGCTAATTGGAATTTCTGTTTAAACACTGCCTTTCTGTTTAAGAAATGTTGAAATATGTGTGCTTACATTTATTTAAAGGTCTCCTAAAATGGAACTTACTTGTGCCAATTCTTGTTATCCTGAACATCTATTTTAATGAAAGTGACATAGTGATTTTTCTATAAGCTAACAAGCTTAATAATTTTCTTGAAAACAAATATTATTTTAAATTTAAAATAACTGAAAATTACCTAATAGCTCTACATTCTCCTAGCATTTTGAGAAAACAACATTGTAGTTGTTTATTCATTGAAGGAAAAAAGAGTATTTATATGTGCAAAGCATTGTGTTTGGTGCAGATATCATTAAAAATGGCATACTCTTGTTCTCAAGGAATTTTTAATCTGGTAGTGAAGATAAGACATATGCATAACAAATTATAACTTAAATCCAAGTATGCCACAAGAGTGGCAGAAAATGCTATGTGAGATCCAAGAACAAAGATTACATGGTTAGTGGATTTAGGAAAGACTGCATTTGGTACGTAGTATTGGAGTTACTCCTTGAAAGAAAAGTAGAATTTTGTTAAGCATGGACAGAAGAGAATTTCCAGGGGCAGAAAAATCACATAACATCTAGATAATGGTGATGGTATGAAATATAGGGTGTATGATGGGACCCTAGGAGATGAGATAGGCTGAGTCCAATCATGAAGGATTTTGAAGACCAGGTTAAAAAGGCAGAACTTTTTTCAGCAATCAGGACTTCATTGAAGGCTGTTGCATAAAAGGATGATATAATTAAATCTTCTCCATAAGATTACTTTTGTAGCAGAATTTTAAGGTGCATTGGAGGGGAGAATAGAGGCAGGGAGTCAAAGGAAGCCATGTTAATAGCACAGGTAAGAGGTCAATGAAGACTTAAATTTGGTTGTTGCCAGGGGAAATACCAAGGAGAAGATGAGTTTGAAAGTCCTTGCTTAGGCAAAATCTGTGGGATTTGGTGATTGATTGACTATGAGGTTGGAGAGAAAAGGACAGATCAAAGATTACTGTTTCATTTGGTTTTAAGTGTGAGGTAATGAGGAACATGTTGTTGCCATTCTATTAGGAACACATTCAAGAAGAGAAGTGTGCATTTCTAATTGTTTCAGGGGTTGGGGATGGCAAAGATGCTTGTTGAATAAATAACAGCAATTAGAACTGGAGAATGTGACCTATCATAGATAAAAGTATGTTGCTCAGCAGTAAAATTCCAGAAATAGAAGAGAATGCGAAAGTTGTTAGCTGATGAATACTTTTCTTTAGTGCTCACCAGGTAACACCTAAAGAGTTTTCAACTTACTGGGAATAGAATTAAATGGGAATTTTTTTTGTAATGAAATTTGCTACATTATTTTCCAGATGCACAGGTGAGTTTGTCACCCCAAATGAACAAGTCAATATCAATTTAGCTATAATGGGGGAACTTTGTCATGGAAACCAGGCAGAGTATTTGCCTAATTATTCTTAAATACACTACAACCACCAAAAAAAAATACTTGGATATATCTAAAATGATTGAAATTTGCTTCCAAAAGAAGCATTCAAATTTCCCTGAGAGTTAAATCTTCCATGAAAGGGCTAGAGGGGAGACAGAGAGGCTGAACTTAAAGGGGAATTGATAGACAGGAGTGATCTGGTGTACATCAGTATGCCAGGGGGCCAAAGTTACTAACCACCCAATTGTAATTTACAGCAATTCAAGAACCATGGGACCAGCCACGTTGCCATGACAATGAACTAATTGCAAGGGGCACTGCAACAGTGGCAGGAGGCTTTTAAATATTTGGAAAGATTCTGCATCTCCCATAGCTCAATTTAAAAATGAAGGAATAAGGATGAGCTTTGGAACATAAATGAGGAAATTATGAAAAGGGCAGTGTCCTTTTAGCTTTGTATGAGTTTTCCAAAGACACTAAATTGCAAAATAAATGGTTAAATTCCAGCAAGATTTATATATTACTTATATTTTATATACTGAGAATGTAATAGGGGAAGGCAATTTGAGAGATAATGATCATGAAATAGAAGGGAATGAAAGAAAGCAGCAGCACCAAGAAAACAGACTTTAAAAATGTCAGCATCAGCAAGCTTGGACAACTGGTAGGAAAGAAGCCATTGATAGAACACTATGGGGAAAATGGAAGCTGGCAGTTTATAAAAAAATAATATTAAAAGCACAGGAACAAACCAGACCCACAAATATGAAACATGGGAAATAACTGTAGGGAGTAATATGGAAAAGTCATTTAAATTAAGTGCGATTTTTTTTTTCTTTAAGGATTAGATATGCGGAAATCACAAAGACAAGGATGAGATTAGCTCAAGGACAGGGAGCCTTTTAGGAAGGCCCAAATCAACATCCATTATAGCTTTAAGGACTTAGCAGTAATAACAGCAACAGCAAGAAAGTTGGATTAGACAGATCAAAACTTACAATTACCCATGTCAATGAAGGGGAGAGGAGGAAAGGAATAGCATGAGTAATCAAAATCCTTTTGTCAGTCACCCTCAACCCTTTTTCTTTCCTTTTCTTTTTTTTTTTTTTTGCTAGTGTGGTCCATCTTAAGAAAATCAGATGTTTTAAAATGCTAACTTATAAGAAAAGCCAATTTCCAAGTGTTTATAAAAATAGTTTGATTTCCAGAAAGATAAAGATCCACTTCAATAATCCCTTAAATAGTTATTTAAATACTGGTTTAAAGATCATTTTTTAGAGGATCTTAGTAGGAGAAGGGGAAGACAGATCAGGAAGTTAATTTTATTCAATAGAAGTTTAAATATTCAAATCTGCTACCAATTTGATAAACATTTTGAGGTTAAAAACAGCAGAATTTAGTAACAAAAAATAAATTAGTAAGCATATTTTCCAAAGTGCATGTATTGTATAAAGTAATGTGGGTTTGTACTAGAATCTTAACAAAAAGTTAAGTGGTTGATTTGAATCTTTTCTCTTCCTGCTTCCCCTGTCTAGCCTACTTTAAAAATGCTAATGAATTTTGAAGGAGGAGAAGCAAAGGACTTAGATAATCAATAATCAAGATAATCAGTTCCTGAATAATTAAGAGTTGGCCTTAAGAGGAAGCTAAAATTAAGAATATATCTGCTGCATAGTGAGGAAAGGATACTAATAGTAGATGACATGTAGGAAGAAGTATAAGCTTCTAATTTGTTTCAGTTTTTACAAAGTGGGTCATTTATAATCAGAGGTACAATCACAATCCCAGTAATGAATAAAAAGATAGCTAAAAGAAAATCAAGTATTTCTGTTATACTCTCAGACCACATGGATTTTACTTCTCTGGCATAGGGACCTTTGATTTTTGTCCCTCTCTCCTCCTCAGTGCTGCCCAAGCTCAATGATAATTTGGTGACACCCAGAGGGAAGTGACATAATTCTTGACAAAGCAGAGGGAGATCAAGGGAAGTTTCAATACAGAGAATGACAAAGAGGGCAAGGAAGTGAGTGAGGTGGATTCTTTCTATATAGTTCTGACTTGCCCACACTCCACCATGCCACCAGAACTGAACAATCCCAGAGGACTGGTAAGAATCAACATAACTGATAAACATGGAATCAGACTGTGCAGCCTAGATGGTCCCAACTAAATCTTCTAAGAAAGCCCTAAAAATATCATAAGACCAAACAATGGTCAAGAAATCTAAATAAGAAAAGTTCACTAGGTGACTTTATTCACTCCATAACTGAACAAAAAAATATTATGAGAAGCCCATAGGAAATAGGAAGAATCCAGATGTCAAAGCCAGTGCCATTATATGCAAATAAGCCAGAAGTACTGAAGTGCAACCAGAGGATGCTCAGGTACCAGAAGCCTCTAGGTTCTATACTAAGGTAACAAATTTCATAGGGCTCCCAAGAAAAAGGACTACGGTCTTTGTAAATCCATAGTGTGGGAGCAAAAATGACCATTTCCAGTAAATCAGCATTCAGAAAAGGTATCCTAGACCTAGGTCCAAAGTCCTTATTACTTTTTTCTCAGAAATCTTAAAGAACCTTGAAAATACTGTGATTGAAACCTCCAACATCCAGAGGTATTGAAACCTTCAAGTAGTCAACATAGATGTACCAATCAGTTAAAAAAAATAAAAACGAGGGGCAGCTAGGTGGCCCAGTAAGTACAGCATGGGGCCCTGGAATCAGGAGGACTTGACTTCAAATCCAGCCTCAGGCACTTGACACACTTACTAGCTGTGTGACCTTGGGCAAGTCACTTAACCCCAATTGCCCTATCTTCCCCCCTCCAAAAAAAAAACCCAAATTAAATATAACTGAATTAAAAAAATAAAAATAAAAAAATGAACATACCTCCAACAAATATACCTACTTATAAATAAATATATGATACTATCCCTAAAGATCAAATAAAATACTAATTTTAAAAGGATAAACAATGAAATAGCATTTTATCCTACAGTACTTAGATGCCCACTAGAGCTTTTTGTTAAGAAAGCTAGTCTTATTCTTTAGGAAAATCACTTTGGTATCCAAGTGAATTGGAGAAGGGAGAAACTTAGAGGACAGTAGAACATGTAGGGGAGTATTGCAGAATTCCAGGTGAAAGGTGATACTCTAGGGGTATCTGTGTGAGTAAAGAGAAGGATGTGGATGCAAAAGATGTTGTACACTTAGAGATAACAAGATTTGGATAGGTAGGATGACTATGATTAGCCAAGACTGTGAATTTGTGATTATCATGCTCTCAGCAGACAGGGAGAAGTTTGGAAGGATTGGGTTTGGAGAGAAAGATAATATGTTCATAACCCATCTATGCCTGATTTTCCTATGTTACTTTTTCTTCCCTATAAAATAACAAATGTGTGTGTGTGTGTGTGTGTGTGTGTGTGTGTGTGTGTGTGTGTGTGTGTGTGTAAAGGTAGTGGTGCCAGTGGGGGTGATTGTTATTTATAGGCCAATGCTCCCAAGGAGCAGGGCCTGCCCCTGAGATATGCCTGAGGCAGCCAAAAGGTGGTATGGGAATGCTGGGAGAGAGCAGGAAGAAAGAGCTATGAGAATTTTGCCAGCTTTGGCTGCTGTGTGTCTGGGTCAGATTTGTGCTCCAAAAGACCCTTACCTTGTACAATCCAGAAGGTAGTGAAAGGCTGTAATGTTCGAAACAAGGTTGGTTATAGTAGAAAAGGATGGGATATTACCCATTTTCCCAACATCCCACTGATGATCAGAAATCTCTTAGGAGTCCATGGCATACTAGGAAGCCATAGTTTAGAAATCACTGCCATAATGAATAGAGTGCTGGATCAGCTGGGTGCCTCAATACATTAGCATACTCTATGTAAGTCAAGAAGACCAGAGTCCAAATCCTGTCCCAGATCATTACTAGTTGTGCAATCCTAGGCAAGTCATTTAACCTCTTTCAACCTTGATTGTTAAGCTCCAGGGATAGAAAAAGGGAAAAGACAGACCTTGCCCTAAAAGGAGCTTATGATCTAATGATCATGGGCAAGTCAGTTAACCTTTCTGAGACTCGGGTAACTTTCCAATATCATGTTGTATAAGGAGTTCCTACGCAGGCCAAATGATAGGTCTTTAAAATATTTATAGAGGTCATAGAAATCTGATGATTTTTGAGATTACATGTATAAGCATTTCTGTATATTTATTTCAAAATTTTGGAAATGACAAAATTTAGCTTTAAAGGTAAGTCAAACAAAAAAGTACTAAATGGAAATAAATGCATTTCTCACCATTTCATCATCATCATCATCATCATCATCATCATCATCATCATCATCATCACCATCCTCCCCCTTACTTCCAGGATTTCTCTTAGCAAAGAACCCAAGTATCCCACAATTGACTGTAATGAATATTATATCTCTCATGCCAAAATTAATTTTTTTCTTGACTAATGTTTTAAGTAGCCAAAACCCAAAGAAACATGAACTATTTCCTATGCATTTTTGCTTAGTGATTCTGCAGAACAGATGGAATTTTATGTCATGTAGCATTAGGCTACTGTTAAATTTTAATTTCAATTAATGGTCTTTATACTCTTTATGCATGCACGGGATATTTTAGGCATTCATTTGCCTTCTAATTAGCTTTTATTGCTGAATTCATTCTGAATCTCTGGAAGTCATTAGATTCTCAAACCTTCACAGCTGAATTTACTTATTCCCCAATAAAACTAATTAGGCTTTTGCACAAAATATTCAAAATTTTGGATTTATTTTAGACCAACCTGGTTCGAAATTGTGTATAGTCAGTTCAATGAATACTATTAAGTACCTTAAGTACTATTACAGGTAAAAAAATATGCATGAACAACAAAGTTTTGAGACAATTACATTATGGTGTTTTTCCTTCATTTTTTATTGATAATAATGTAGAAGACTAATTTTGCTGTCTTTACAAGATATCATATCCTTAAATTTGTCAGACATGTTATTTTAAGTCATCATTTTTACTAACACTTCTGTAATACTCCAGTGGATCTAGGATCTTTTCACTGTAGATATTGTTTATATTGATGCAAATCCTAAACCACTCATTATTCCTCATTCTAAATGATTCTTGATCATGTTTTTCTAAAAGCCTTCCATTTAGAACCTATCTTTCTGGAATTTTTTTTATTTGATGTCTATATATGCACATATTTAGAGAATCCACCCCAAATGTTCACATGGACTATTTTTCCCAACCTGTGGTAGAACATTTTGAACTCATATTGGTCTGATCTGCCACAGTCGGACATGCTGTAAATTGACTCTAACATAGTGGTATCATTTTGGTTCTCTTCAAGATTGAAGAACAACAACCAACCAATCTGTTCTGCATTTCAATAAATATCCTATCCCTTCTTTTTTTTAAAAAAAAATGTTTATTTTTGTTTACAACACTCAGTTCCACGAGGTTTTGAGTTCTAAATTTTCTCCCCCTCCCTTCCCACCAAGCCGGCATGGAATCTGATATATGTTCTACATATACCTTTGCATTAAACTTATTTACACAATAGTCATGTTGTAAAGAAGAATTATGACCAATGGAATGAATCATGAGAAAGAAGAAACAAAACAAAAATAGAGAAAAAAAAAGAGAGAGCAAATAGTTCACCTCAATCTGCATTCAGACTGTAATTTTTTCTCTGGATGTAGATAGCTCTTTCCAGCATGAGTCCTTTGGAGCTGTCTTTGAACCTTGCATGGCTGAGAAGAGCCAAGTCTATCAAAGTTAGTCACCACAGAAACAATAAGTCTGTGTTTGTGTACAATGTTCTCCTGGTTCTGCTCCCCTCACTCAGCATCGATCATGTAGGTCTTTCCAGGTTATTATTAAGTCCATATGTTCCACATTTCTTATAGCACAATAGTATTCCATTACATTCATATATCACAACTTGTTTAACCTTACATTCCACAATTGATGGGCATCCCCTTGATTCCCAATTCTTTGCTACCACAAAAAGAGCTGCTATAGTTTTGTACATATGAGTCCCTTTCCCACTTGTGTGATCTCTTTGGGATACCCTAGAAGTGGGAGCCCTAGAAGTGATATTGGTGGGTCAAAGGGTATGCACATTTTTATAGCCCTTTAGGTATAGTTCCAAATTACTCTCCAGAATGGCTGCATCAGTTCACAACTCCACCAACAATGTAACAGTGTTCCAATTTTCCCACATCCTCTCCAACATTTATCATTTTCTTGTGTAAGGGATGGATGGAACTACTCAGGGGCCATTGTAGGACTGCCTTAACTGAGCTGGAACTTATGGCACCTTGAGGAAGGACCTCCACCCTTGTTTGTCCCTTCTTTGTCTTCCTGGACACGAGAGCAGGCAAACAGCACAAGTGGTGCACAAGCACAGAAAAGCATGTGGATTGGGTCAGGGAATAATGACCTTTAAAGACTATGGTGCATAGAAGTACGTCTGCTTTTGAACATATACATAGCTAGCCCTATAAAATGAAGTTGCCTTCCCCTAATAAATCGGAGTTGCTTCTACCTTGCCTCCCACCTCATTCATTGCATACTGAGACCTGCTAGTCAAGGATCCCAACTCAGACCAGAACATTCTTGTATTGTCATTTTAGCCAATCTGACAGGAGAGATGTGGTACCTAAGAGTTGGGCATTTTTCTAATCAATAGTGATTTAGAGCATTTTTTCATATGATGGATATCTTTAATGTCTCCTTCTGAAAACTGCCTTTGACCATTTATTTCACCATTTCTCAACTGGGGAATGACTTGTATTCTTATAAATTTGGTTTAGTTCCCTGTATATTTTAGATATGAGGCCTTTATCAGAGACATGGATTGTAAAGATTTTCTTCCAATTTTCTGCTTCCCTCCTAATGCTGTTGCATTGGCTTTGTTTATACAAAAACTTTTCAATTTAACATAATCAAAATTATCCATTTTCCATTTTGTAATGCTCTCTATCTCCTGTTGGGTCATGAATTCTTCCCTTTCCCATAAATCCGATATGCAAACTATTCCTTGCTTTCCCAAATTGCTTATAGTATCAGCCTTTATTCCTAAATCCCTTCTTTATTTTTAATCATGCATATCCTTGATAATATTTTTTGTATTATGGAAACTTTTGCCCACCTTGTGTCTCTCCAATGAATACCCTTTGGATCAGCAATAACTTTGATTTTTCAGAGACTGTGAAATAACCAGGTTTGAAACCATACAGCAGCACTGGGAGAAAACACTTCATAATTTCCCCCAAGTAATTTACTTCATTCTATTTCTCCTATTCAGTTCTGTACCAAATCTGTTATCCATCATGGATAGGGTCTATTCTATATTTATCTATTATGTACAAATAAAGGTAATATATACACACATATATGTGTGTAAATATAGACATACTTGTATATTACTAATTCATTAGACTAGATGTCCAAATTTAGTATTAAAGTGTAGATTATAAGTATTTTTATTCATTTTTTTACCATATGGATTGTCAAGTCAGCCTCTTTTATGTAATTATAAAATACTGACCAAATATAGTGAAGGTTTAGTATTGTACTGGGACTTGATGCTATGAGCACAATACCACTGTCTGTCAAGAACACCTGGAGAACCTCACTAGGTCCAGGGAATCAAACCTACTGCATATTAAAATGAGGAACTAACTTTGTATGGTTTAGTGGCCATGTTTTGATTTGAGTTTGACAACTCTTCTGTAAATCTGTCAGTCAAAATGTGACAAAAATAAAAGACAGAAAAGATGTTATCAGCGACCAGAGAAAGAACCAATAAGTCGAAGTATATATAGAATGATTTTACATACATACATACATACATACATAGACACATATTTCTGTCTAAAGGTAGCCATCTCTAGGGGCCAGGGATGAGGAAAGAAAAAAAGGAAAAAAGAAACAAGATTTACATGATGATTTTGTTGTATATTTGAAAGGAATAGCCTGTTGTACATAATAGATTTGTAGTTTCATGTACAATCATCTTTTTTATTATACTATGTTATGGAAATGCTTGTTTTATTTTATGAATTAAAAATCAAATAAATAAAAATTCAAAAACCTTGGAAAAAGAAAGAAAATTTGCTTGTGAAAATATATACTTGTTTGCTACCTAATTTTCATCATATATGCTCATAAAATGTGTGTAGTCATTATTGGGAGTGGTTTTATAAAGATGAGAAAGTAAGCCTAAGAGTTGGTAGTAACTGATGCTCTGCCAGTCTCCTTTTTTTGGGTAATACTACCATTCGTGACTTTTCTCTATTTTTTTATAGCATTCTCTCCTTAGTTTGGAAAATGATCCCTGAACTTCAATATGTATTTTTTTTTTACTTTTAGAATGTATTTCCTTAGTTTACTATCAAAGTCAGGTGTGGTTAGTAAATTATTAAAGTCCTTTCAACCACCTCTCCCCCCTCATTCTGCATGGCATCTTCTAAAACCATATATTTGATAAATTTACATTTTAAATATATGCCTGTCCTTCAATGGATCTGTGAGTGACCTCATTGTTGTGTGTACACCCTCCAGTGATGCAAATCATAACCTATTTATGCCTGTCTATTCAATCTATTCTAGGATGAGGCCTCCTATGATTTCACTACAGGGGATCATCTCAGTATGCTCAAGGTGTCTTAATTGCATTGTCTTATTTGATGTGGTTATCAGTCAAGTGTACAATCCATCAATTATCCCTTGATATTTCTATAACACTGACCCAACTTTTCTATATATTAAACACGATTCTAAATACTTTCATTTTTTAAATCAGATTCCTGAAACACTAATATGCAGATTAAAGTGTCAACTTTGATGTGATATGGATAAACAGAAGTGTATTATAGTCATTGAGAATATATATATGAATATTAATACATACACACATAATATACATACATACATACATACATATATCCATACATACACATATTTTAATTATATCACAAAGCCAGTGGTTTAGAGCCTGAAAGACCTGGGTTCAAATCCTACCTCTGACATATACTAGATGTGTGACTGGCAAGTGACTTAACCGCTCATCATTTTAGTCAAATTTCTAAGACTATTAAAGTTAATGTTACATTTTTAGTCTACATAATAGAAGGGAATTTCCAGAATGAGAGCTACATTGAAAAGATTGTGTCTGGATTCTGCCCTGCCTTCCGAACATGTAAATGAATAAATAAACAGATTAACTATTAAACAAAATCACAAAGCAAAGAAAATGTACATTTGTGTAGCCTGTGGTGAGTAACCTCTTGCCATCTCCTCTTGCTATTCAAGGGAAGAAAAATAAATCATTTTCCAAGTTCAAGACACTATGGGTTTTCAAAAACATGACCATAGTTCACAAGCTCTCTGTGAGGTATTTACTTTTACCAGAGAATTAGACATTGCATTAATTTAGACATAAGACAAATTGTATAGCAGATAAAATAAGAGATTTGTCCAGTGCACACAGAGTGACCACACAGAAGTGGGGAGAATATAATACACATAGGGAAGATAGTACACATAGGATGGAACATGAAGGGTACACTTACAGGGAACATTATGATCAGGAGCTACATGTGAAGGGTAAATAGTCATCACAAAAATATGAAGCATATGGTAAGAGCTCATACAACCAGAACACAAGTGTGGAGGGCACATATATCAGGGACATCTAAGGTTAGGTACGTGTGTGACCTAGGTAAAACATACCTGTGGCACTGCAGGGCAGCAGATGTCCTCTGGTAATATTTTCTTTTTTAAGTGTTTTTATTAATGTCTTCTGTTTCTTACATCATCATAGTTATTTCCAGTATCCCTTCCCTCCTCCCCCCACTGAAAGATATCCTATATAAAAAATAGCATTTTGGAGGGGAAAAAGCACAAATAACTGATACATTGAAAAAGTTAAAAAACAAGTATTATGTATAATGCCTATTTAACTCCCACCTCCCAGAACAGGTGGATTGGGGTGTCCTTTCATATCTATTCATTCAACTTTGACCTTTGCAATTTTCCTGATTGGTCTTTCTATATTTATTAATTCCCTTTTGATTTTGTGTGCTTGTGTGGGGTTGTTTCATTCTGTTTATATTACTGTATGTATGTATATATATGTACATATATACATGTATGTATGTTTTCTTAGCTCTGCTTACTTCATTCTTCATCAGTTCATACAGAAATTTTCCCGTTTCTCTGTTTTCATCTCACACATCATATCTCATAGCACAGCAATATTCTATGACATTCATGCATCACAATTTGTTTAGCCATTCCTCCAAATCTACTTTGTTTTCAATTTTTTACTATTAGAAAAGTGCTGCTCTAAATATTTTGGTGTATCATCACTTTCTGTATTAGGTATATCACCACTTTGTGTATTACCAGTTCCTGGGTTCTATCTTTTTGCTTTTTACTAAAACACGGGGTATACCACAACTTAATCATTAGCACTTTTCTAGCCACTTAACCCATTCTTCTTTTTGAGGGCATGCCCAATAACTGAATCTTTAAGCTTATTAGTGAACATTATATTCTCAGTTTTAGAAATCTTTGATGGATCTTAGATAGATTTGCATTTATGTATAGAGTCAGAAATTTCCTGGAAATTTCTTGTACTTTCTAGTCCTCTTTAAATTCATTACAGTCTTCCCTTACTATCCCGTCAAGGAAAAAATCACATTTGTTTTAATGAGTGTGATTTAGTCAATCAGAATGTTCTATTAACTAAATGCGATATGTTGCAGAATGCTCTCAGAGAGCACAATTCTGATGGGCTGGCCACGTTGTGCGAATGCCAACAAATGTTTTACTAAAAGACTATTTTATAGAGGATTCACACAAGGCAAATACACATGCAGAGTTCAGAAGAAGCAATACAAGGACAGTCTCAAGGTCTCTCTGAAGAACTTTGGAATTGATACTGAAACATGGAAGACATTGGCACACGACTGTCTAGCATGGCATGCTTCCATCAAAGAGGGCACTGTGTTCTATGAGCAAAGCAGAATCGCAATAGCTCAAAAAAGTGTTGGATGTGCAAATTTAGAGACATAACCACTCCAAATATACATATGGACTACTTGTACCCAACCTGTGGTAGAGTCTTTTGAATTCATATTGGTCTGATCAGCCACAGTTGGACACATTGTACCTTGACCCTGACATAGTGATGCCATTTTGGTCCTCTTTGAGCATGAAGGACAACAACCAACTAACCAATATGTTCCAGAGATTACCAAATGGGATTTTTTCCATTAGTTTTAATAAATATTTGTAGAATTAAAGAATTATAGTATTTGAGAGTTGGAAAGGAATTTACAAGAAATCTAGTCCAGATGCTTCCTGAAAGGAATCCCCAGTATAACATCTGACAACTCGTTATTCAGCTTCTGCTTGAAGAAGTCCAATGGTGGAGAGGTCACCATTGGAGACAGCTTTTTTTCACTTTTGGACAACATAATCTTCAGTTCTTGGAATCCATGATTGGTCACTACATGATGAGAGTTCTTATGTCTTCAAGGATTTTCCCCCTTGATTATATAATTATATAAACTGATACAGAACAAGTAGAAGAAGTCTCACTTAAGGTTCTCCCATTTTCCCCCTTAGGATATAGTAATATCTCATTACATTCATGTAATGATTTGTTCAACCTTTCTCCAATTGCTGCTCACCCAATTTCATTTCATTTCTTGCTATCACAAGAATAATTGCTATAAATATTTCTATGTAGATGAGATTTTTCTCCTTTTGACTCTAAACTGTATCAGACATGTGTATAACAGTAGAGAGTCAGTTAGTGAATATTCTAGGGTAATTTAAGATTTCTTCTGAGAATAATTGGACCACTTTCACCACTCCACTAGCAATGCATTAGGGTATCTGTCTTCCCACAGCCCCTGCAATATTTACTTTCTTTAACTTTTGTCATCTGTAACAATGCTATGATTATGAGGTAAAACCTGACTTTTATGTTGCTTCTCTCTAATCATTTGATGATAGTTAATTACTTCATCGTCTCCCACCTGGATGTTCTCCTGGACTTTTTACTAAAAACTCATCATCCTGAAAAATATAATTAACACTTTCATTCACATCTTCAAATCATTTCTCACTGGCTGTAGGACTTCATCACTGTGCCCCCTACCCTACTCCACATAATATCCTCCCAAATACCTTTTCAGCTTCTTTTTTTATATATTGTCTTCCACCTTTAGATTGTGAGCACCTTGAAGACAGAGACTGTCATATCTTTCTTTGTACCTCTAACATAGTGCCTTTCACACAAGAAGTACTTAATAAATTTTTATTAACTCTGACTCTGACTAAAGTAATTTGGAACTTTTAAAATTTCAAATGGTTAGTGATAGCTACATTTCTTCTTTGAAAGCTATTCTTTCTTATCTTTGGGCTGTTTTTTGGGGGAATGGCTCTTATTTCCATATTTTGTATCAATTCCTGATATAATTTGGATCTTAGATTCTTACATAGAGATATTTGTCATTAAGAGATTTTGCAAAGGGGATTGAATAAAGTGTTAGATTTTTCCAAAGCTGTGCTAATAACTTAGATTAGTCCTGTAACATATTGACTAGTCTGTGCATTCTGCCAACAAAGGTTTATGAATTTACATAAATAAGAAGTATGTTCATATAGTAGGTAGTGTGCTAGAGGTATGGTGCTCTTAATCTCAAGAAAAAAATTAATCTGAGAAAAAATATTCTAAGGAATAAGAAAAAATCTAATGAGGAATGATGATTTTTGCAAAATTTACATTTCTAATTTTTGAACTTTTATTATACTCATGCTGTCAAATCCAACTTGGAGTACTAAATTCTGCCATATTTTATGGAGCTTAAAGGATAAGAAGAAGGAATTTCTATGGCGTACAGGGAAAGAAAATAAATGTGATCTGAACAGGAATTTAGAATTTGTGATAGTGTGAGGCAATGAAATTGTCTATCTAACAGAAAAACATATAGTAAAAAGCAAATAAAACAAAAATAAATTTTAAAAAATCATGGTAAAACCCCATTTATCTAGAACCTTAATGCTTTAGAACCTCCAGGTTTGTGACATACCTCAGAAAAAAAATGCTGTCTCTAAATAGCCAGAAATAATGGACATAGAAAAGACAAACCAAGGGCACACAAATTACACTAAATGGTCTTTTGCTCCTCCAGTGACCCTGCATTTACTCATCTGCATTTATGATGATTTCCTCTAATGGAAAGTAACTTCATGAAGGCATAGACTATTCCCTCTTTTTCACTGTATCCCTATTCTTTAGCAGAAGTCTTCCTGGGACAAGCCAAAAAGATGTGAAGGAAAATCCCAGGACAGGGTTTAGTCCCTATGAAGTGTAAACACCTCCAGGCCACAGTCCCAGTTAACACCCAGAGGCAAGCAGCAAGCTTCTGCCCCAGCCACAGGATCTTTTATCCCCAGGACAGTGAGGGGAGTTGGATGTCTGAGCCAGGAAAGATCAATGGAACCTCTGCTTACAAGGAACACCAGACCCAGCTGTGCTGCTGAGAGTGGCAGGGTGAGAAGTAACCAGCACAGGTTCAGTGAGTGCAGAAGCAATGGGGCAGGGACATAGCTGGCTGTGGGCACTTATAGGAGGCTGGAGGTCTTGGTTTGATTTCAAGGTCACAGGAGAGAACTGAAGAAGATCTGAGGCCAAAGATACCATCCCCCACGCCCCAGATATAGAGGTGATTATAAAAAGTTTAACTGTTACCAAAAAACTGCACAGGCAAAGGAGAAAGAATACAACCATAGAAAGTTATGGGAATAGAGAATATCCGGCTTCATCTTCAGAGGAGGATATTGAAACAAAGAAACACTCTTCTACCCCAAAGAGTAATGTCAAATGATTACTCACCCCAGAAGTATTTACAGAACTTTAAAATAGACTTAAAATCAGATGAGGGAGACTGAGGAAAAAATATAAGAACAATTCAAGAAAAACAAGAAGATTATGAAAAGAAAGACAACCAATTCGAAAAGGAGATCCAGAATCTTAAGGGAAAAATGACAACTTGAAAATTAGAATTGGGCAAGGGGAAGCCAGCAAAGTTATAAGAGATCAAGAAATAATTCAGCAAAATATAAAGAATGAAAAAAATAGAAGAGAAAGTGAAACATAAGAAAAACAACTTATCTGCAAAACAGATTAAGAAAACATAAGAATAATTAGACTACATGAAAGCTAGGATAAAAAAGAAGAATCTTGATAAAATAATACGAGAAATGATTAAGGAAAATTGTCCTGAAGCATTAAGAGCAAGGTGAAAAGTAGAAATATAAAAAATCCATCAATCACCACCTAAAAGAGCTCCTATGAGGAAAACTCATAGGAATATTATAGTCAAATTCCGAAACCCCCAGCTCAAGGATAAAATGTTAAGAGCAACAAGAAAAAAGCAATTTAAATATGACTGTGCCATAATTAGAATCACGTAAGACATAGCAGAGGTGACATTAAATGACCACAGGTCTTATAACACTATATATTGAAGAGCAAAAGAAATGAGATACTGGCTGAAAATATAATATCCAGCAAAGTTTAGCATAATTCTGAATGAAAAAAATGGACATTTGATCAACTCTCAGAGTTTCAGGACTTTGTTAAAAATAAAACAAAACTGAATTTAATAGAAGATTTGACATACAAGAGCCAAGAGAAATGGAAGGAACATATCAAAGACTAATTATGAGGGATTTAATAAGGACACACTGTTTACCTTTTATATATGTAAAATCTAAAATATATGTCTAATATTGTCATTAGCAATTGGGTATTTTGTAAGAAAGATTGGGGTAGATCTGATTATGGTATGACTTTAAAATGTAAAACCATCTAGAAACAGTTAAAAAGAGCAATTGTCTTATACAAACGAGATGTAAGAGGAAGAATCAACACAGAGGAATTAGATGGGGGAGGAAGGCTGGTATTTCTGGAAACCTACTTTTATCGGGAATGGGTTCAAGAGGGAACAATACATATATATCTGGAAGAGTATAAAAGTCTTCTAAATTCAGAAGAAATAAAATGGTAAGGGGATAGGGAGGGAGGAGAAGTTAAGGGAGGGAACTTTAGAGGGGAGAGTGAGGGAATAGATTAAATCGGAGTATAGAAGGGCATTTAGATTTGAGGGGAAAGGGGGATATGGGAGGGATCTTTGGAGAGGGGGTAGGCTAAGAAATAGAAGGGCAAGGTAGAGGGTAGGTGTAAACTAGAGGAGTCAGGAGGGATAGGTAATAAGAGATATGCACAAACATGAAAACAAAGATCAGGTGTAGAATTAGGGAAAGTATATGTCTACATATGTACATATGTATGTATATATGTGTGTGTATATATCTATCTATATAAATATATTTGTACTTAATTGTAGTGGGGGGTGGGAGGGGAATAAAGGGGTGGGGAAGAACAAAGTAAAAAGTATAGAGCAGAAAACAAAAGAAAACTTACAAGGAAGCAAAGAAAAGATGTACAGCTCCCAACACGACATGTAGTATTTATCATACATGCTTTCTTGAAATGAAAATTTATTGCTATATATTTTGAATCCTCTCATGTTTTGCTGTGTACATGACATGCTTTTTTTTCCTTTTCTTACTTTGTATTTAAGTTTATGTTTCTTTTTCTTTTCTCTTTTCTGTATTTGAGTTCTGGTGTTCAAGTCTAAAATAAAAAAAAATCAAAAGAAAATAGCAGTCGTTCAACCAAAAAGCACCTAATATATTTAAAAAATATTTTAATGAAAAAATCCGACAAAACAAAATGGTTGGAATGTAAACCAGACTATTCAGTTAGGCAGAATATTTACCTGTTCACTGTCGATCATTTCCTAAAATTTTAGTATAAGATATGCAATGATATTTTTATTTAGGAAGTCAGATTATATCATCTATCTGTCTAGATTGGAACCTAAGGAAATAGGTTAAAAATAACAAGAAGGACAAAGACTAGATACATATAAGGAAGAAATCCTCATGACATGGTAAAGAATATACTCAATGAAGGTGTTTGAAATGGCACCTTTTACTCCAGTAAACATTTTCCATTTTGTTTAATGTAAATACTGAATTCTTATGTATTATTTTTCATATTTTGATCCTGAATACCAGGGAAGTAGAGAAATTACACCAGGACACACTATACACATTACACTGGGACACACTATACACATATACATGCATATGCATATACATATGTACACATGTACATGTTATATACTGTTTCTTTTATACCATGTATGTATATGTGTATGTGAATGTATATTATATATACACACACATATCTCTTTCCTTGTAGTATTATGACATTTCAAATTGTCCATATAAATCAGGTCAACAAATCTAAGGGGAAACAGAATCTGAACTGGTCATAGATTTGGTGTCATCTAGTCTAGTGCTTCTTAAACTGTGGGTGGAGACCTCTTGTGGGTTGCGGCACACAGTTTAAGAAGCACTGAAGGGGTAGCGAGTGGAAAAAGTTTAAGAAAACCTGTACTAGATTCTAGTCCAACCTTCTCATTTTACAAATGAGGAAATAGAGCCCCAGAAAAGGCAAGTGATTTAGCTAAAGTCCTAGAAGCTGTAAGTGGCAGAGTCTAGATTCCAGCTTAAACTCTGTGCTTCTTTAGAAGCACTCCATTTCCAGGTTCTTGCACCAGGAAACAAAGCTGATGTCCTGGAGAAGTGAATTCAGATGCAGAAACAGCAACAGCTTGAACAAGATATAGTAATTATCAAAGCGGCTAGGCTGAATTTAGTTCAGGTGCTGACCCACTCACTTGTGCTTCTACTAATGCTCTGCATCCGGGTTGAAAGTAGGGGTGAGCACAATGTTTGAGACAATATTTTATCTTCCATACAAAGCCGACTTGAAAGGAAAAGGATGCAAAGAGAGGTATAAAAGGTGTGTGTAGAAGTTTGTGGCAACTATAGACATTTGGAAGGAGAAAAAAATAAAGGATTGGATTATGCTTCATCTCCATGAAGAAAACCCATGATGATATACTGGCAGTTAGGTGGCTCTGGATAGAGTTCTGAGCCTAGAGTCAGGAAGACAAATTCAGATCCTGTCTCAGACACTTAAGAGTTGCGTGACACTATTAAGTCACTTTATCTCTGTCTGCTTCAGTTTCTTCCACTGTAAAATGGAGATCATAACAGTACCTACCTCTCAGGGTTTTTGTGAGGATCAGATGAGACAATATTTGTAAAGCACTTGGCATAGTAAGTACTTAATAAATGCTTGTCCCCTCCCTCTTTCCTCTTCCTTTACTGTGTTATAAGTAGTTTACCCACTGCCCTCCCACCCCTACCCCTACATCGTGTGGCTCTTCATTGCCCTTTGGGTCACCCACCATATTGATTTTTTGAAAATCATGATGTTCCATGTTTTCCAGACTTATAAGTGGGAGAGAATTGATGTTGAAAAGGTGGGTGATTGCATTCTGCTTTAAAGTATGGAGTCCTAAATTCCCTTTCCTATTGCAGCCATTGAGATAGAGTACCCATCCAGCTACTGCTATTGTATGTATGTGTTAAATTCTACTAACCAGCTATTGTTTAATAATGATCATCATTACTTTCATTAGTCTAATTTATAGATATATCATGAAAATAATATTTTTGAAATTTTTAGTGTTCTTATGTTAAGTTGTGCAATCATGAGGTAGCTAGCTGGTATGGTGGATAGAGTACCAGATCTGAATTCAGGAAGATTTGAATTCAATATGGCCTCAGACGCTTACTAGCTATGTGTCCCTGGACAAGTCACTTAACCTCTCTTTTCTCATTTTTTCTCATCTGTTAAAAAAACGAAGATAACAATGACTTCCACCTCTCAGGATTATTGTGAGGATCAAATGAAATAATAATTGTAAGGCACTTAGCACAGTTCCTAGAACACAGTAAACATGGTATAATTGTTATTGTTTTTATTATTAATATTAGTATCATCATTATAAAGTTAGATTTTTTCCAAAATATTTTGTTTTAAAGCTGTAGTCTACAGGACAATTTTTTGAATTATATTTATTATGAATGAACACAGGGCCAAATTATGTTTTACTTAACTAAAGCTCATTTTACAGAAAATATGCCATGAAAAGCATTAACTGTTTTTAAACAAGGAAAGCTCATATTACACTGCACCAAATGTGTTTACAAGACAAAATTACTCAGCATTGGCCTTGATTTTTTAGAAGAATTTTAAATTGTTTAACAGGATCTTGATTTGGAGGTGGTGAGAGAATGATTTGCTACATATATTACTTGTTTTTAATTCTGTTCTCAATGGCCATTTTTATTAATTAATTAATCTCTAATTAATTGAAAGGCCTATGCAGTCTATTATAGAACTGGGTTTATGTCAGAGAGCTATCCACCATTCAGCTGATGCTATTTGCTGTCTCTGCAGTTAGAAATTGTTTAGATATATTATTATTTTCTAAATGCAAGACAAAAAACCATGAGGAGCTCAGTATGAATTTTAGGGTTGTCAGAAACACAGTACAATGAAAACTGTCTGTACTAGAAGTAAGCTAATGAAGTATGGGGGAAACAAGACATACTGTGAAACGGCTATTCACATGAAAACAGAAATGCATACCTGTGACTTTATGCTCATTTTCTTGTTCAAATTGGAGACATTGATTCAACCTTTACTCTCACTGTTGTTTTCAGTTTCACTGGGCATTAACAAGTTCAAGTGAATGTTTTTTGTGTAAATGATTTTCAATCATTCAACTAAAATGCTTTGCAAATTTGGAATTCTGAAGCATGTAACCCTTTTGTTCAAGATCACCTTTCAAAATCCATTTGAAGGTTGCTAGGTTGCACTAAAACCTTTATTTCTCTTGAGTAGTAATTTTAATTTTCCTAATTTTAATATAGTGGCTTAGATAACCAGCTGGAACATCTAAAATTCAATCAGAGGGGATAGGGATGGGATGAGGAGGAAAAAAATCACCTCTTTTTAATTAGTTCTTATATAGTTTCATATTTTTATGAAATTCTCAAATGTTTAAAAGATAGACACATTAAAATATAATTGCAAATTCAAAATTGCATATATAATCAGTAAATGAGGTACCAAATAAACAGCTGTGCTCCTTGTCTCATACAACACCTGAAAACTTATTTATTCCTGGACATATTACCCCAGATAATTGTGAGCATGAGAGAGATTCATTTTAACATACAATTCTTTCAGTTCCCTTGTCACTTACCCTCCTTTGCCTTGTTGTTGTTTATTTGTTTCAGTTGTTTCCTACTCTCCATGGTCTCTTTTGAGATTTTCTTGGCAAATATACTGGAGTGGTTTGCCATTTCCTTCTCCAGTTTATTGAGGAAATTAGGCAAACAGCGTTAAGTGACTTACCAAGGGTCACACAGCTAATATGCTGAGGCTGGATTTGAACTCATGAAAAGGAGTCTTCCTGACTTTAGGCCTAGAACTCTATAATCTGCACTACCAACCTGCCCCTCTGAGAGCTTACTCTTTGTTGTTGTTTATTCATGTCTGTGTCTGACACTTTGTGTCCCCATTTGGGGTTTTCTTGGCAAAGATACTGGAATAGTTTGACATTTCCTTCTCCAGCTCATTTTACAGATGAGGGAACTGAGGCAAAGAAGGTTAAATGACTTGCCCAGGGTGACACAGCCAGTAAGTATCTGAGACTGGATTTGAACTCAGATCTTCCTGACCCCAGGCCCACCATTATCCACTGTGCCACTTAGTTGCCCTAAAAATAGCATTTCCTTTGAGTAATACTGTGTAAAACTTTTTGAATCTCTGAATTCATTCCTTAAGTCCCCTTCCAATAGGTAAAATCACAACCTATTTGCTCCTTCTCATCCAGTGTGACTTTTGCCTATATTTACCAGTAAGTTCTCAATAGGGAGTCCTTGCAACATGGAGAGGGCTTTCTTTGGAGGTCTTTTTTTATTTTAATTTTAATTTTTAGTTTACAACACACGGTTCTCCATAATTTTGAGTTCCAGATTTTCTCCCCTCCCTCCCCTCTCCCTCCCCAAGACAGCACGGAATCTCATATAACTACCAATAACTTCGCGTTGAATTAATTTATACACTAGTCAAGTTGTGGAGAAGAATTATGACCAATGGAATGAATCATGAGAAAGAAGAAACAGAACCAAAAAAAACCCAAAAACAAAAACAAAAGAGAAGAAAAAAAGGGGGGAAAAAGACGAGCATGAAGTGTGCCTCAATCTCCATTCAAACTTCATAGTTCTTTCTCTGGATATAGATAGCATTCTCCATCGTGAGTCCTTTGGAGTTGTCTTTGTACCTTGTGTTGCTGAGAAGAGTGAAGTCTGTCAGGGTTGGTCCTCACAGAATCCATGTATCTGTGGTTGTGTGTAATGTTCTCCTGGCTCTGCTCCGCTCACTCAGCATTATGTCGTGTAGGTTTTTCCAGGTTGTTATGAAGCCCGTTATCAACCCCATTTCTTGTGGCACAATAGTATTCCGTTACCTTCATATATCACAGCCTGTTCAGCCATTCCCCAATTGATGGGCATCCCTTTGACTTCCAATTCTTGGCTACCACAAAAAGAGCTGCTATAAATATTTTTGTACATATGGGTCCTTTTCCAACTTGCATGATTTCTTTGGGAAATCACAACCCTAGAAATAGTATTGCTGGGTCAAAGGGTATGAACATTTTTATGGCCCTTTGGGCATAGTTCCAAATTACTCTCCAAAATGGCTAGATCATCTCACAACTCCACCAGAAATGTATCAATGTTCCAATTTTCCCACATCCCCTTCAGCATTTATCATTTTCCTGTTTTGTTATTTTAGCCAATCTGACAGGAGAGATGTGGTATCTAATAGTTGTTTTGATTTGCATTTCTCTAATCAGTAGTGATTTAGAGCATTTTTTCATATGCCTGTAGATAGCTTTAAATTCTTCCTCTGAAAACTGCCTGTTCATATCCTTTGACCATTTCTCAATTGGGGAATGGCTTGTATTCCTATGTATTTGGCTCAGTTCCCTGTATATTTTAGAAATGAGGCCTTTATCAGAAATACTAGTTGTAAAGATTTTCTCCCAATTTTCTGCTTCCCTCCTAATTTTTGTTGTATTGGCTTTTTTTGTACAAAAACATTTCAATTTGACATAATCAAAATTATCCATTTTGCATTTTGTAATGCTCTCTATCTCTTGTTGGGTCATGAATTCTTTACTTTTCCATAAATCTGATAAGTAAACTATTCCTTGCTCTCCCAAATTACTTATAGTATCAGCCTTTACTCCTAAATCATGAACCCATTTTGACTTTATTTTGGTATGTGGTATAAGATATTGGTCTATGCCCAGTTTCTGCCCTACCATTTTCTAATTTTCCCAACAGTTTTTGTGAAATAGTGAATTATTAGCCCAGAAGCTGTCATCTTTGGGTCTATCAAAGAGTAGATTGCTATAGTTGTTGACTTCTCCATCTTGTATTCCTATCCTATTCCACTGTTCCACAACTCTGTTTCTTAGGTAGTACCAGGTAGTTTTGATGACTGCTGCTCTGTAGCACAGTTTAGTTATCTGGTATGGCTAGGCCACCTTCTCTAGCATTTCTTTTCATTAATACCCTAGATATTCTAGACCTCTTGTTTTTCTAGATGAATTTTGTTATTATTATATCCAGCTCTATAAAATAACTTTTTAGTAGTTCAATTTGTATGGCACTGAATAGATGGATTAATTTAGGTAAAATTGTCATTTTTATTATATTAGCTCGGCCTAACCACGAGCAACTGATATTTTTCCATTTATTTAGATCTGACTTTATTCACATGAAAAGTGTTTCATAGTTATGTTCATATAGGCCCTGGGTTTGTCTTGGCAGATAAACTCCCAAATATTTTGTAGTGTCTACAGTAACTTTGAATGGAATTTCACTTTCTATCTCTTGCTGTTGGGCTTTGTAAGTAATGTATAGGAATGCTGAGGATGTATGTGGGTTTATTTTATATCCTGCAACTTTGCTAAAGTTGTTTATTATTTCAAGTAGTTTTTTACTTGATTCTCCAGGATTCTCTAGATAAATCATCATATCATCTGCAAAAAGTGATAATTTAGTTTCTTCTTTTCCTATTCTAATTCCTTCAATTTCTGTTTCTTCTCTTATTGCTACAGCTAATGTTTCTAGTACCAAATTGAATAATAGGGGTGATAATGGACATCCTTGTTTCACCCCTGATCTTATTGGGAATGCATCTAGCTTATCCCCATTACAAATGATGCTTGTTGATGGTTTTAGGTAGATGCTATTTATAATTTTAAGGAAGGTTCTATTTGTTCCTATGCTTTCTAGTGTTTTTAATGGAAATGGGTGTTGTACTTTGTCAAAGGCTTTTTCTGCGTCTATTGAGATGATCATATGGTTTTTGCTAGTTTTGTTGTTGATATGGTCAATTATGCTAATAGTTTTCCTAATATTGAACTAGCTTTGCATTCCTGGAATAAATCCTACCTGGTCATAGTGTGTTATTCTCATGATAAGTTGCTGCAATCTTTTTGCTAATATTTTATTTAAAATTTTTGCATCAATATTCATTAGAGAAATTGGTCTATAATTTTCTTTCTCTGCTTTGACTCTACCTGGTTTGGGTATTAGTACCATATTTGTGTCATAAAAAGAATTTGGTAGGACTCCTTTTTCACCTATTTTCCCAAATAGTCTACAAAGTATTGGAATTAGTTGTTCTTTAAATGTTTGATAGAATTCACATGTAAAACCATCTGGCCCTGGAGATTTTTTACTAGGGAGTTCATTGATGGCCTGCTCAATTTCTTTTTCTGAGATGGGGTTATTAAGAAATTTCACTTCTTTTTCTATTAGCCTGGGCAGTTTATGTTTTTGTAGATATTCATCCATATCTCTAAGGTTGTCAAATTTATGGGCATACAGTTGGGCAAAATAATTCCTAATTATTGTTTTGATTTCCTCTTCATTAGAGGTGAACTCACCCTTTTCATTTTTGATACTGGTAATTTGATTTTCTTCTTTCTTTTTTTTAATCAAATTGGCCATAGGTTTATCAATTTTATTGGTTTTTTCATAAAACCAGCTCTTTGTTTTATTTATTAATTCAATAGTTTTCTTGGTTTCAATTTTATTAATCTCTCCTTTGATTTTCAGCATTTCTAATTTAGTATTTAATTGGGGATTTTCAATTTGCTCTTTTTCTAGCTTTTTCAGCTGTATGCCCAGATCATTGATCTTGTTTTTCCCTATGTTATTCATGTAAGCATTTAGGGATATAAAACTTCCCCTAAGAACTGCTTTTGCTGCATCCCATAAGTTTTGGTATGTTGTTTCATTATTGCCATTCTCTTGAATGAAGTTATTAATTGTCTCCTGGAAGTTCAAAAAGCCACGTTTTCATTCCTTTGGGCTGCAAGCCTCAGGAGTTGGTGTTTCACGGTGTTTCACAGCCGGTGGCGTTGTGCTGCCTCTCATCGCTTCCACAGACTGCCATCCTGTGTTGGGAGGCCTGGTGATCTCCGTCGTTTTCGAGTACCCAGCTTTCTCCCAGCCTGTCTCCCACGTGGATTTCGCTGGCCGCTTCCGCTTTGGTCTGGAGCAGCTCCGCGCACCGAGCACTCTCCGAGCCTACAGATTTGTGCCTTCGGCCTTTCAGACTCTCTTCGCTTGGAAATTTGCCCCACTAGGACTGCTCGCAGTTTGTAACTCTCTCAAATCTGCTCAAATTCACTTTTTTATAGGAGTCTGACAGACCTTGTGAGAGAGCTCTGGTAAGATGCTGTTTTCATGCGGCCATCTTGGCTCCACCCCCCTCTTTGGAGGTCTTAACTTTCTGTATGTATCAATGGGATAAAGGGGCAGTCCAGTAGTTATCACTTCCTATTACTACATTCCTGGCCCACCTCTCTTTGTGCATTTTCTTCCTTTTCTTAATATTTTTTTTCCTTTTAGTATTTATTTATTTTAAAGTTCGTGAAATACTTTACGTTTGTTATCTTCTTCAAATGTCACAACAGGTAAGTTTTCCAGTTTTAATATCCCCACTTTGTAAATGAAGAAATTGAGTTCAGGGTGGTTAAATAGCTTTCTTAGGGTCATGCAGCTAATGTTGTTGAGAGGTGTGATTTAAGCCCAGGTTAGATGAGATAATATTTTACAGTGCTTAGCACAGTGACTGGCACATAGCATGTGATATATAAATGCTATCATTATTATTACTATTATTGTAAATAATAATAATATTATACTGATGTAAAGCTGTGAATGAATTTAATAGTTTTGGAAATTACTTCAGGAATTATGTGAAGGAAGTGAATAAAATATTTGTACCCTTTGTTTTAGAGATGCCAATGTTATATACCTCCAGAAAATGAAAGTAAAGCATTGTATATGGCATAATAGCCATAGTAACATTTATGTGTATGAACTGATGAAATGTAAGTAGAACCAGGAAAGCAAAATGATGCAACTTGAAGGAACAAGAAGAAAATTGAAACTAAATGTTCTACAATTTTATTGAATAAATCTGGCTCAAAGAAGACTTATGGAAATCACCTTTTTTTGGAAGTAGAGGGGAAATTTGAGCATGAAACATGACGTGAAACACTGTCAGGCTTGGTTGATATCTTAAGTTTTGCTTGTTTATTTATTGAGACTAGGTCTCTATATCTTGCCCAGGCTAGAAGTACAGAGAGCAATAATAGGCTACATATTATAACTCATCAGCTTGGAAGCTTTGACTTTTTCAGTTTTTGATCTGGGTCACTTCTTTCCTTAGGTAGCCTGGGGCTCCTCCTCTTCCCAGTAGATCATCATTTTGGTGCAGCACTTAGTCTGGACACCCAATTGACTTGGCCCATTACAGCTCATAAAATTCTATTTTGTGAATCACTAATCTCCTTGGTAAGTAAGGATTACAGGTATGTGTCACCATACCCAGCCATCTTGGTTGGTTTTGTGGAATTTTTTCTCTACCTCTTTCATATTTTTTGCTACAAGGGATGATTTGCCAGGAAGAAGAGGAGGAAAATAGAGTGAAATGTACTAAGTGAAATAAAATAAAATTTAACAGTAAATAAAATGATTTTATCTGACCAGCATTTCAGTTTCTCCCTATAAAGGAATTTTACCAATTGTTGATTTGGGTTGCAAGTTTGTTTCTTTTCCATATGCTACTATTGCCAGATACTGGCAGCATTTATCAAGGTATTTGTTTGCACCAGTCAAACAAAAGATAACAACAATAATTCCTAAGCAACACCAAGGCAGCTAGGTGAGATAGTAGACCTGTTCCAGTCAGGAAGACCTGATTTTAAATCTAGGGCGAGATGCTTACTATCTGTGTCACCTGCTCTTTTTACTCAGTTTCCTCAATTGTAAAACACTGATAATAATAGCACTTACCTCCCTTGGTTGTTGTAAGGATCAAATGAGATAATGTTTGTAAAGTGCTTAGCATGGGACTTGGTCTCTAGTAAATGGGACATAAATGCTAGCTATTACCATTACCAAGTTTGAAGAAAACCAAGGTGAATATGGTAAGAATTTTAAGAAAAGGAACGTCACCCTGGGAAACTAGAGGACTCACAAACTATGTACAATTCCTGAAAATAAAGAAGGAATAATTGAGAAATAAGCGTGGCTCTTTCTATAATAGTAAAAAAGATATTATAAATGACTAAAGTAGTGAGGATTGGGGGATGAGAAAGGGAGAGATAGGGTACTGAGACAGGAGGAAAAATAGTAGGCGCTATTCACCTGGCATATTTCATATCTGGTATTAATGGAAAAAATTCTCCTTATTTAGCTAATATATATCAACCCTCTAAGATTATGAAGTTTCTTCTTTAAAACATGAAATGTTGTTAAAATAAATGCTATATTATAGAAGTAATTTTTTCTTTCTGAAAAATTTTGTAGTATTTTCATTAGTCCAATGAAGCTATTAATGGCTCTATGGTTAGTTATGACTTTACTAGATTAGTTCCTTTAAATTGCTGATATAATAGAAAGATGCCAATATGTTTATGAAGTTTTTTTACGATATCTAATTAGCTTTTTCTAATGCATTATCTAAGATTTAGCATTTTTAACGTACTAGAAGGTGCACTAGATATTGAGTCAAAAGACATGTGTTTAAATCTAAGCTCTGCTATTCACTGAGAGATTTGGAGGGGAATCATTTTACCATTGTGGGCCTCATTTTTCTCATTTTTAAAATGAGGGGATTATACAAGATCATTTCCAATGTCCCTTCTAGTTTGAAATCTTTGATCCTCTGGGCCTTTATTAAGTTTATACTGTGTGCGATTCATGATCCCTGCCCTCACATAGTTTACAATATAATAGAGGAGATAAAGCAGACTGTAGAATAATTATAATAAAAATTAAAATAAATATACAGAACTGTGCTATGAGCTATCTGAGGAGGGATCTTCAGTATGATTTAAGTAACAGTCATTTGCATTGACATATGCATGCAAATGTTTATTCAATCAACCAATAAGCACTTATTAAGCACCTATGTGCTATGCGATGTGAATACAAAGAGAAGATATTAAAAAAAGTCCTCAACTCATTGAGATTATATTCTATTGAGAAATCCAATACATGGGTAAAAAAGAAAAGTGACATATTTATATAGACACAAGTCTGCTCCCTCTTCCAGGTGACACTCTATAAAATACTTAAAGGCCACCAGTGAGGGCAGGCTCTGTTAGGACTTGTTAGCAGGCAAACGAGAAGCATCAGCAGATAAAATAATTGAAGATGTGTGAGAGGTGTAGAGGTGTGGTGGGACTCACCATTGGAGCACAATCCTCAGAAAATATAAAGACAAAGCTGTGTTTAAGTAAAGGCATTAACCTTATTAAAGAGTCATAATACTTCCTCTGTGACTGGAGAGAAAGTGGAAATGATGCATAATGATATTACCACATTTTGAAAACTAGAGGTTGGGAGTTCAAACCATGTAACCCTGATCTCAAATGAAGTTAGAACTGTGGCTATCTATTATGAAGGGTAGAGGTCATGAGTGTAGACAGGAATGAGAGAAAAAAGAAAGGTTTTGAAACTGTGGAGAGAGAAATCAGAAGTTTATAAGGATACAGTACAAGGATTACTGAGCAGCTTTAAGAACTCTACTGAGACTATGGACTATGTATCTGGAGTGTTGAAAATAAGCTAAATTTTTGTGACTTCTGCTTGCAAGGCTCAACAATAAAGGAGCAGAAACAAATAAATTGGATGGAGGACAGGAAGGGGAAAACTAACTGTTAAGGATTCATAACTAGGGAATGGTAGAAGGTCAAGGGTTTCTAGAGTAATAGCTAGCAAAATATTAAAATTAAACTATAGGATAAGATATTTAGATCTAGAAGTAATCTTACTGAACCTCTGGCTATGAGCCCTTTATTTTATAGATGTAGAAACTGAGTCTTGCCCAAGTTTATGGAGGTACTAAATGACAGAGCAAGACCAGAACACGTCATCTATCTCCAGTACCCCAGCTCTTTCTGATGCATCACACACTCACTGAGTTTGGTGAAAAGTAAATCAAGAGAGTAGCAAAATATAAATGAATGAAAAGACCAGAGGTTAAGATATGGCTATAGTGAAGAGTCATTTTAGTGTGAGTGAAAGTGAGAAATATGAAATATGGGAGGATGGGAGTTTCCGGACAGAGGATACAATTCTAAATTTCTGAATCTTGCAAGTAATATAATTATAACATGTCTGTTTTGTGTTCATACAGGCATGTGGTTGAATTGAGAGTGTAGAAAGAAGCCATGGGACTTGAGGATATTGTGGTAAGGTCCTTAGAGATAGCATTGGTATAACCATCCAAGTGCTTGGAATTGATAGCAGAAAATGGAGTGAAATAGATTATGAGTCTGATAAAAATGACATTGAGAATGTTAAGTCAATCACTCATTATCAACCATGATGGGGAACAATATAATACAAGTGGACTTTAGCACAGTAAAAAGTCATGGTAGTAAAGGAATAGAATAAAAATAGACATGGGAACCAAGGTTATACTCATTCTTATCCCTGTGATTCCAGAGGTTGGAAGGAGAGACTTTCAGTAGACAGAGTTGAAAAGGATGTGGTATCCTCAGAGGCAAATAAGCTTCAGTTAAAGCAAGGAAGTACAGATAAAATGTTCTTTAAACATTTGTCAGATATTAGGGATATTATTAAGTCTAGGGCAGGGGCTCTTAACATGTGATGGAAGAGAAAGGCAAATAGCATTGAAGTGGGTCTGGTGAAGAGTCATTGTTCATTCTTCATATTTATGGGGTGATATTTTCACTTGCAAGTGAATTGGATTTAAGTGAGGCATTTCTGCATAAAGTCACCAGCCTCACTCTCCTAGTCATCAAAGTCCAGTGGCAAGAAAAAAGCCAAGAAGACTAGCAATGGCCAGGAATGCAATGGATGACCTTGGAGTCTTTGATGCCTGACCAAGCTCTAAGTGTTCCACAAAGCCTGCTTCAGTTGCTCTCATGGCCATTGGAAGAAATTGTTCTCATCTACCCATTCCACTGAGGAAAGTCTTGACATGTTTGGGGTAAACATCCACCTACCTCACTGAAGGGTCTGAGGCCTATAGGTTACCTTAATCCTAGTTTAGCCCATTTTCCTAGCTGGCTTCCTGGCTGCACATGCTACAGCTTCTTGAAGATAGGGCTGAGAGTTGGGTGAATCAGGTGGACACCAAAGGTGGATGAGCAGCCCTGAAAAAGTTTCATCAAACCCTTACACCAGAGATGCTGTCCTCCTTGAATGTCCCATACATTGGTGAAGAATAGGACTTATGGAAATAGAGATACAAGTTTCAGAAGAGGTGGCATGCAATGTGACATTTGCAACAAAGGAACACACTTCTGGGGGGAGAAAGAACAAAGTATTTCAAAGGGAAGATTTTAAGTTTAAGAGGATTAGTGGAAATTCAGAGGATGTTCAAGGTTGAAGTGGAGTGAATATAGTATCAGCGAAATGGAGAGAGAGAGGGAGAGATGGAGAGGGGGAGAGATGGAGAGGGGGAGAGACGGAGAGGGGGAGAGGGGGAGAGGGGGAAAGGAAAGAGGGGGAGAGACAGAGAGAGGGAGAGAGGGAGAGACGGAGAGGGGGCAGGCTTCTGAAACTAGGCATTGTAGGCTTGGATCAAGAGGCCACAGCCTCTACTCATCGGGACAGCTGGAATAGACTGAAGCTGTAGTCTGTTATTGCTCTGTGACAGTCAGTGAAAGCCCAGTGAGGGTTTAACTCCCTTGTCTCTTTCTCCATGACTGTAGCTGGTAAGTATTTTCTACATGGCACTTTAAAGTTAACTACAATTACTGATTTTTCTCCTAATTTTTGATTAATCAAAATTGATCTATGACTTATATTTGTCAATTAATTGTATATAAAGTATTGCAGTGGAAGAAGCCAGTGACTAACTTAGAAATGGGACGCGTCCCCTCTGAGGAAGCCCGGCAATTTGGGCAGTGGGGAAACCTGCTTTCAACCCCACAAGGAGGGTCACTGGTCCAAGGAGGGCCCCTCCAGGGTGCCCCCCAGAGGGACCCCCCAGAACCAACCCTTCGGAGACCAAGCCTTGTGACCAGGGGGGACAATAGAGGAAAGATTGTCCCGAAGGTTGGAAAAGTGGCAGAGCTGCCCCCCAGTATGCTGTTCTCTAGTCTTCTCAAGACTGGGAATGACAGGGGAGCCTGAGGCTTGGCAGTGCTTCCATTTTCTCCAACTCTCTTGCAGAGTCCTGGGCAAAATTTGGGCAGAAGGTAAGGTTACCCACTTTATCATGGTTACGTTCTCTTTTTTAACCAATTACTCTGGCCCTACCCACCCCTTGACCCATCAGGTCATGGGCATCGAAGGGGAAATTAAGGGATGTCTGGAGACCATACTCCCTCCCCTGCCTACTTGAGGATCTTTTGTTTGAACACTGCTTCCTTACCATCTCCTCTTTCTCTGCCCCCTTGTTGGGAAGGGACTTGATGGTGAAATTGGGGAGCCAATTTTCTCTAAGCCTCCCATCTCCCTTTTCCCTCTGTTCACAAGACTTCCCTATTTTCCCCTGGAAATGTTGGAGATAATTGAGCCAATTGTTTGGAATCAGGGAATTCCTGGGCAAGTTACTCATGGCACCCCAGCCATTCCCCCCACCCTAAAGTGTTCCCCCATCTCTATCAACATCCAATTAATCCCAAAGCCTGGAAGGGACTGCAATCATTAATTGCTACTCAAGGCCCTGACTTACTCCTTCTACAATGCAGCGCTAACCAGGCTAAAGCTTTTGAGACATTGGAAATAAATGGCACAGAGGTTTGAACCATAGCTCGAAATGTTATGCATATTTTTATTTTGTCCTCTAGCTTGGATATGAGGCAATTGAGAATGAATCTTATTAGGAATACTTATAAACTCTTAAATAGCAGAGACAGGCAAACCACATGATTTAGAATCCTTTAAACATAGGCTATGGAGCAATAAGTAAATAAATTTTGGGTTGTAGTGAATGCAAGGAGATTCAGGATTCTAGCCTCTGGAATAAATAGCAAAATAGAGGCATGGACCTTTGGACAGATCTTGACTGTTCTGGGCCAAGCAGTTGGAAGGTTTCTGTGGAAAAAGTGGATATACCTAAACATTCCAAAGGTAGATGCCAAAGGGTAGAAAGCAAGTGCGTGTTCCTTTTACTTGGTGTCTAGTCCTCCAAACTTTGCAAGATATCACCACCTGAGGGGTTACACAGATATTTCACATTCCTTTTAAACACTGTTACTGCCTGTTAGTTATACTTGTCTTTCTAAGCTTTCAGGTAAGATTTCTAAAAGCTATTAGACTATGTCTTGGGTACTTTCAGTTGTGTCTCTATAATACAAAAGAAAAAAAAAGAAATGTTCAAACGTCTGTAGTAATCACATTTCTGGGAAGGAAAGAAGAGTTTGAAATGATTACTCTTTCACAGAGTACCTATCTTGGGAGAAGTGCTGAGTATTCAACATCTGTGATATCATTATCTCTACCCATTTCCCAATAGAGAGGCGACTGGGAAAACTGTATTGTTTAACCTGTGCTTCATAAACAAAATACAGCACCCCGTAATCAACTTTTTGTAACTCCTAACCCTAGACTACCATAGTTAAAACTTAAGTAATTTCACTGCTGTGACTTGTTGGGAAACAATTAGCAGGGGTAGGCTGCACACTGCTAAATGGAAGAGCTGAACTAGGGGGTAAAATTAAGATGGAAATTCACTTTAAGATTCTCTTCAATTATACCAACATTTTTTATCATCCAGAATGTACCACTTTAAAAAAATAATAACCTAGATGATCAACCTCTGCCCTTTGTGATTCAATGGAAAGCACGTCATTTGAGCCTCTGTGAGAGCTTATTTTCATGCTACAAATAATTGTTTTGGAGATGCCTACAAAATGCATAAACTTTGACCTTTTTCACCTTGAAATAAAAATTATGCTTCATTTACTTAAAAAAATAGTATTGTTTAGCATATCTACTCCCCCTTCCTTTTCTTTTTTTTGGCGAGGAGGGGTGTGTCCATGCCCGTGATTACAACAGTGTTTGTAATCAGCTCCATAAATACCAGCTAATAATCCATTTGTAGTTTGTTGTCTGAAAGAATTGTCTGGGGTTATGGAATTTAAATAATCTGCCCCAAATCACACAATTTCTATGTGTCAGAGACAGGGACTTACACCCCAGGCCTTCCTAACTCAACAGTGGCCATACTACAAACTACAGCATATTACCGTTTTAAGATTTGAATTTATAAGGTATTCTGGTTGGCTATGTTTCGGAAAGATTAACATTTCTCCACTTTCTTTAATGCACTTTGAGAGAAGGCACATTCTGAGGAAGAGTTCTATTTTTTTCTCCATTCTCATTTCCTTACCTCAGAACTCACTTTGGCATCTTAGATTTCATTTTGTGGCTACCTCTTTCCATGGACCCTATTGTTAAAAATATCATTCAGAGGGGTCATTTCACCTACTAATGTAATGCTGATGCAACAGACAATTTCATTTTGCCATCAAAACTGACCCTAAAGGAGTCATTGTTAGTTTTATTAGGTGACTAAGTGGTAGACAGATTTCAATCTCTGAAAATGCAATAAAATTGCTTTCTTAAAAAAAATAAGGATGATTTTGATCATCCCTATCACTTTCTGTATGATTCATTTCATATTTTATTTAAGGAGAGTTTTCTGGAGCCTCTTTTGGATAACTGTGGGCTCATTTAGAGTCTGCATTTTAAAGAGAAAAGATAGTTAGAAAAAATCAATACCATCTAAATTCAGAGAGGGAAATTTGTGATTTTTTTTGAAGATTGAGGGTTTATTCAAGGTGGAATAGGAGTATAAACTTCCCAACACATGGGGATTTTGGAAAGGATTTTTTAAAACTGTCAATACATGATTTAAAAAAAAAACACATTTCCTTGTGAACAAATTGTATTTACAAGGGATCATTTAGACAGCAGGTCTGCTGACAGTTTTGAGAGAATAGTAGTTCTGATCATGGTAGTAACAGGAACACTTAACTCATACTAATTTGATGAAGGAGTTCCCCATCACCCCAAATTAACAGAATTTCAACAAACCATGGTTCTATTACTTTAAACAGCATTCAAAAAATCACATAACTGCCAACAATATTCTTCCAAGTAAAGGTCTTGCCCAGACTTCACTTATAAAGATGTGACTCATTTAAATTAATGGCATGGGTTTATATAAAATGAATACTACATTAAAATATCTTCTTTTCTGTGGGTAAATGGTGATCTCCTGGGAATATCATTTTAGGATTGGAAGGAGCTCATAGAGAATATGTAGTTCAGAACACTGCTCCCCCCCACCCCACCCTGCCCTGCCATTTTACTGAGCAGGAAACTGAAGCCCAGAGAAATTAGAAAATTTTACTGAAGATCATGCAATAATAAGTGGCACAATCTGATTTGAATCTAGGTACTTGGACTAACTAGCTTTCCTTTCACCTCACCAAACTACCTCCATGGTTTTCTTTACACTATTAATGTATTTGGCAAAAACCTTTTTTCTTGGATTTAAGGGAGACAAACTTAAGGACAAGTCATGGAAAATAAATCAGTTTCAAAGATCACTTAAGCAGAAAGCACAAAGGGAATATCATCATAAGAATCATCACATTTAATGTACTTCTTTACCTATTGGAGGAAAGAGAAAATAACTGTTTCCTGATTTTCTGTCACTGGGCTTAGCTGTAGGCAAGGTCAAAAGGATTATTTTGATGTCCCCAAATAACTCTAGGTATTAGTCCTTTTCCAGAATAGATATGATTCCTTTTTACCTAAGGCATAAATGCTCCCTCTTTGTGCATGGTGTGAAAATAGCCTATAGCCAGAAAGTATAAACCCTCCTTTGAAACTATAGTGAATCCTTTATTTCTAGTTGCTTAGTATTGTGGCACAGTGGATAGAGTGCCAGGCGTGGAATCAGGGAGACTCTTCTTTGTGAGTTCAAATCCCCACTCAGATGTTTACTAGCCATGTGACCCTGGGAAAGTCACTTAACCCTTTTTGCTTCATTTTTTTCAACTGTAAAATGAGCTGGAGAGGGAAATGGCAAACCACTCCAATATCTTTGCCAAGAAAACCCTAAATGAGGTCACATTACTGAAATGACTCAACAACAAATATAAATGATTTAAAATAGAATCAGAGAAGCTTCCTGAACTGGGCTCCAAAAAATAGATATTTTGATAGCAGCATCAATAAAAAATATACAAAGGATCACCTAAGCCAGGATCTAGCTACTGATAAAAACATTAGCGTAACTATGATTTAGTAGAAGCCTTAGTGAGAACTTTTTTTTCTTACTAAACATCTCCATCTCCAAGCTGTGTTCTCTCCTTTTATACAGTCATTAGACCTCATTCAATCAACTAGAGCATCATCCAAGCAACCAGAACTTAGGCGGCTACTATTGGCTCTGGAGTTAGCACCTCCCCCTAGGACCTTGAGGGCTTCATGCCTACATCAGCTTAGCACCTAATAGCCAGGGGTTTGGGGCCTACTTGGGAGTGAAGATATAATCAGACCTCCCTTCATGGGCCCCCACTTGGAGCCCCACCTTAAGCCTATTCAAATGGGAGGGAAAGATCTTCTCATTTATTGATTGCCTTAACAACAATCCAGTCCAACAATCATTAAATAGGCAAGGTACTGTTCTGGGTGATAGGAATAAAAACCAGCAAAATAAATAATGGTCTTTTAAAGTCAATAATCAGTCAATATATATTAATTACCTACTATGTATACTGTGTTAAGTGCTTAGGATACAAAGAAACACAAAAGACAGTCTCCCTCTCTCAATGAGCACACTGTCTAATTGGGGGGAAAATATGTAAATGACTATCCCCCTTTCCTCAAAGATCTCACATACTTTTGAGGGGATACATCACATAAAGAGATATACAAGATTATCTGAGGAGGAGAAAGCACAATAACTATATGAGTAAGGAAAGGCTCCCTGTGGAAGATGACACATAAGTGGAGCTTTTAAAGATTCTATAATGAATACGGAACAGAATTCTTTTTATGTAGAAAGTTTTAGAGTAAAAGTTATTTAAATGGATGAAAATTGAAATTTATGGTAAACAGGGATGGTTATTTATATTATAAAATGATTGTTTTATAAAAATTTCATCCTAGGAATCCATTAAGTAGCAAACTCACCTAATGTTTTCAAAAATAATTGCATTTACCTGCAATATCACTAATTAATACATAAAGTTTAATGCAAATGTCTATTAAAGTGACACATGTGAAGACTTCCACCCCTCCCCCCCTAGAATATTTAAAAAAAATGAAAGGACTAAAGAATATATGTTTTGAATTTTCTTTGATTGTTTAAGGAAGGTGAATATATCTTTGAGCAGAATGCTTCTGGGTGGAGGGGTGGTAGAGTAGGTATCACAAGATTAATTACTGCATTGTACAAAGTGTCAAATAATTATTAAATTTGAAAATCCACATAAAATACCTCCTTTATCTGTAGCTGATTTTTTTTAGTTCTCTCTACAATCCATTGTAAATCTTTCAGGATTTAAAGAAAAGATCATGAAGCTTAAAGTAATATTTTTGTATTGAATTGTTACACATTTGGGGCTCAACTCTAATCTCATTGTACTACTCAAAAGTTCTATTGTATTTGGCTTCTCTTTGGCCAGGAAGCATGTACTCTGACACTAAAATTGGCCTGAATCTGCAACAAATTTATTCCTTAGGGGTAAAATGGATGTAGAGGGAGATTTGTGTTCTGAAAATATGTAGAAGCTAAGAAATCTCAAAATAACCAAATCACTACATTATTTTGCATAAACCCGACTGATTTAGGTTTTCAAAAAATTTTCCCCTATTAAAAAAAAAGACATGTGTCACAAAAGTGACTAGGTTTGACGAATGAAATCCCATTCCGTATGAGCATGAATAACCCACTCTGACCATGCAATCTCCACGTGGCTTTGAAATATGTTCAAATATTGCAGAAAGAGGATTGTCCAATGAGCCAAACCAGTGTATGAATTCAAAAGGCACTAACTGGCAAAGGCTGGCATTGCAGCAAAGAGGATCAGCTGTTGTTGAACTCCAAGACTGCTCCCCCACTAGGAACCAGTATGAGACTGAAAGATCATGGCCCTACTCTGGCTGATAGTATCAGTATCCAGCTCCTGTGGCCATGGATATGGACTTCTGTATTTGTCCCTTTGCATTTGTTCTTTCTGGATTTTAGATTAAGGGGTGGAGGAGGTGGCCTTGACCATGTGGATTTTTAAAGTCAGAATAGCAAATGCTGAAGTCTGGGAACTAAAATCCTTGCTAGGACTTATAGGCAGAGTATAGATAAGACTTAGAGGCAGAGTATAGCTAGTGTGACAGATGAAGCTCTGATGAGTGATCGGCTTGATAGAAGAGACATAGACTCTTCTGTTGATGATTCCACATTTGGATGTGTTTGATGGGTGACTTCTTTATAGTGAATGTTTAAAGTATGAGCCCAATCTTCCCAAGTCCTAAGGTTATATAGATGGGGAGAGTATAATTCTTCAGTTGAGGGAGAAAAATGCTTTGTAATTTTTGTTCTTGTTGTATCTTCACAGCAAGTATTCCTTTATGATCAGTTAAATGATACTGTGGTGCTAATCACTAGAAGTTTTTGATGATATAGAAGTCTTGATGATATATCAACTAGCAATTGATATTGTGGAAACACATCAGAATGGGGGTATAGATTGATAATGTTAGGAAAATAGATGTGCCTAATCTCTTAACAATACTCATTCAACCCTAAAGGGGTGATGTAGTCTTTCTCTGGGGGACCTCCCCTTTTGTATTTTGAGTTTTTGAGGGCAGGAGTTGTTCTGCCTTTCTTTGTTATAGCCTAAAACTTAACAAATTATCTGGAACATAGTAGATGTTTAATAAAGGATTATTGATTTGAAAAAAAAGGTCTGGGTTGAATTAGATTGAAATGATGGACTTGACTAAAATACCTTATAATTTAATCAAGACATTTTAATATCCAAAAACTTACTAAGCATCTATACAATGGCAAAGGCTTGTCTAGATGGCAATCCATGTACAAAATACCTGAAGTTTTCATAAACTGCCACAAATAATATTTTGTGGAAATCTAAAAGACTACTCTAGTAGCTTTAGTTGGTATTAATGTAAACCTAAGGTTTAAGTCAGTGTCTTGGCCATTCAAGCGTGCTAATTATTATTTTCAGCTCTGAATACCACATTTTAGTAGGAGCCTTTACATAGGAGCACATTTGGAGCACATCCACAGTAAAGCAACAGGAATCGTGAAATGCTTCAGTCATATCTTGCTAGAATTGGTTGAAGGAAATAGGCAATGTTTAGCCTAGAGAAGACATGACTTAGGAGGAGGGCATCACTGCTCTCTTCAAATATTTGAAGAGTCAAGACATAAGAGAAGGAGAATTAGGATCAAGTGAATTGAGAGTAGATTACATTTTAATACAAGGAATATCTTCAAAGTAATTAGAGCTGTCCAAAATGGAATGGGCTGCCTCAGAAGTCTATGAGTTTCCCACATTAAAGTGTTTCAAGTTAAGTATGATAGACCATCTGCCAGGGATATGGTAGAGATTATTCAAGCAAGAGCTAGATGACCTGTAAGGTTTCTTCCAGTTAACATTTTGCAATTTTTTGCTTTGCTTGAGGTTATACGAGAAGTTCACTTCAAAAGCATCATTTATTTATTAAACTGCCAAAAATGTTTTTGGCATAAATGCATTCTACTAATGTAAGGGAATACATACTACATACATATATCATATGTTTGTTCTAGATCATATGTATGTATATATTCTTTTGCAACAGTAGAATGCATTGATGCCTGATGAAAAATGTGTAGAAAAACTTAAGTAGACACGTGTTATGATATATTACCCAGATTTTTCTCTATCATCTTGCCCCTTCAAATTGAATTAAAGAGAAACCAAAGTCAGTGCATAGCAAGAAATGTTCTTTGAAATGAATCCTTAGTAACTATCATTTTTCTTTTTCTTTTGCTACTTCTTTGTGAACCTAAGGCCAACTTTAATAAAAATGGAATGAATGAATGAATAAGCAAATCAATGAAAAGGCATTTATCATGTGCTCATTCATTGTCAAGCACTACGCTAACCACTGAGGATACAAATATAGTAATTAATGAAGGCTTTGATCTCAAGTAGCTGTCACTCTAATTGAGTAAGACAAATCTCTATACAACTTGTTTTTCCTTTAAAGCAAGTAAAAAAATTCAAAATGTTATTTTCCAGGTTGTCCTGCTTGTTGGTGTTTCCTTCTGGATTTTCTTCTGTGCATTTAAGAGGTATTTCAACTTTTCTCTTTTATTCCCCTCCCCCCTTTTGGGGCAATTCTATTACAATTTTCTTCCCTTCCCATTCCACCTCCCAGCTGAAGAACAAATGGACAGGAAAAAACCAACTATTGTAACAAATATGCATAGTCCAAAACACTCCAATATTGGCCATGTCCAAAAATATGTCTCATTTTGTACCTTAAGTGCATCATATCTCCATCACTGGGCCTCAGGAATGGTAGGTTTTCATCACATTGATCAGAGTGCTCAAATCTTTCAAATATTTTTTATAACATTAAAATATATTTTCTCTTGATTCTGATCATATAACCTTCCACCAGTTCATACAAGGAAGCTTCTCCAGTTTCTCTAAGACTACCGTCTTGTCATTTCTTTTGCCATTATATTATCCCATTTTAGTAATTATCCCATTTTAGTAATTATCCCATTTTAGTAATCATAATTAGTAATATCATCACAATTTGTTTAGTCATTCTCTAATCAATGGCCTAACTTTGGGAAGTATTAGGAAGCATAATGGAGCTAAGGCTAGAGATGGCAAATATCACACTTCATGCAAACTCAGAGCTGAATGGTAACTAGAAATCTATTTCAATTTATCCTTCCTCTCCAACATGCCCCCTTTATGAGATGTTTTGAGTTTTAGTGCCCTTATCCTTATTCATTCTATGTCTGATCCTGCTTCCTAAAATGTATATGAAGCAAGTCTTACTGCTGCATCATAAATTCTTCACTTTCAATATTTTTATAATAGGAGTTTCAAACAATATCATTTTACCAGGTGATTTTAGCAACAATTTGTTCTTACTTTTGAGTCAGAGATGATTGAACATTCATAAAAACGACATTTCCAAAGAAAAGTGGTGAAGTTTCTTTTGTAAAATCAATTCTGAAAAACAAAAAAAATGGATTTAGGTAAGCTGTATTTGCTACTTTTTTAAAATAATAATTCCCAATAAGGTACATGGAAATGGGCTAAAATTGTATATCATTTTGAGTTGACAGGTAGATCAGCACCCTACCCTCACTACTGCTAATCTTCTTTCCCCAACCACTTCCTAATTATCTTCCTTAGGAAGTCCATAGGAATTAATTAAGTGCTTTCCAAAGTCAACTTAATCAAAAACAGAGAATACTTCATATACTCAGAAAATATTGCTCCATGACACATATGTACATGATAGTGTTTCTTACATTGCTACTTTGCTATAAGTTTCAAATGTAAATAATTACAAGATGATAATCAGGTTAGGGTGGGTTACAAATTTTTTAGGACAAAGGCAAATAATATCTCAAATCTCATATGACTTTTATTCATGTTCTTTTGAAAATACAAATTAAATTAGAAAATACACTTGGAAGGTTAAATTATACCCATGTACAAGATAAAAAGTCTCAGTCTTATATTTCACACTTGCATTCTCTTTTCCTATAAAAATTAAATTAATTTGTGTCACAAGCATATGCCTCCTCTCAAGGATATTTGTATCCCAGTCATAGCTGGGTTAAGGCCTTTAAAGGTAAAAACTATGTCCATTCATGAAACTATTCTGTCAGAGGAATAAATAATAATACTATGAAAATATCACATCAGGTTTATCTAGACAATGGCTTCCCATTGGTTTGACTTTGAATTTCTAATTTTCAAGTATGCAAAGCTAGGCTCAAATATTAATATATTTATACCTGCAGATGGTCTGAGGTATGAAACATCTGTTACATGGTAATATTTATTTTACTGCCATTGTATTTTTTTTGGGGGGGGTGGAGGCAAACATTACTTTGCCACTTATCTTCATATTATCATGTTAAATCATTTTACATTCCCAGCATTTTGTTATGCAAATAATAGGAAACTGTCTCCACAGTGGGAGAATTTGGGTGAACATGTAATTAAATATGTTACATACATTGCTTAAACCTACATCTTACCCATTCTAAGAAATTAATTCATTATTTCTCTTTCTGTCATCAGCACCTTGACCAGCTCTGTGGTATTAAAAACTGCATTATTTATTATAAACAAATGTGTATATGACAATTTAAAATTCAAAAGAAATATGAATTTAAGCTTTCTGAAGCAGGATTCTCAAGTCAAAACTCCGAATATCATTGAACATATTCAGAAATCAATTATATATATATATATATATATATATATATATATATATATACATATATATATATATATATACTCCACTTATTGGTAATGTTGCTGTTTGTTTTTTTAATTTTTTTTAAAGACCAATGACATCACAGGGTGATATCTTGACTTGTACATCAATTGGATTTAAGTGAGGCATCGTTGAACAAAGTTGTCAGTCTCACTTTCTCTTCCTGAGTCATCGAAATCCAGTGGCAAGTCAAAAGTCAGGATGACTGAAGATGGCCTCGGATGCAGTGGATAATCTTGGCATCTTGGGTGCCTGACCAAGCTCATAGTATTACATAGGGCCTGCTTAAGCTGCCGTCATGGCCATTGGAACAAGTTGTTCTCATCTGCCCCATTTCACAGAGGGAAATCTTCATATGCTTGGGGTAGATATCTCCCTAACTCACAGATGGATTTGATGACCCTTGATTGCTCTCCACCTGGTTTAGCCCATCTGCCAAGTAAGTTTTACTGGGGTGTGACCTCTGCACATGCTACAACTTCTTGGAGCCACAGGTGAGAGTTGGGGGATGGGTGGATTTCAAAAGTGGATGAGCACCCCTGAAAAGGGTTAAACAAGCCCTCATAGCAGAGGTGCTAGTACTCCCTGAACATCCCATAAATCTATCTATTGGTAATATAATCCATAATCTAAGAATGAGAAAAAAAATTTCTTAGGACTAAAAAAGATGACTGATGCATAATAATCATAAAAGGCATTCTAGGACTCACTCAAAGCGTTTGCACTCCTTAACACTCCTTCAACTTGGTGATCTGCTCAGTCTAGATCTTATTTCCTTCCTTCCTTCCTCCCTCCCTTCCTTCCTTCCTTCCTTCTCCTCCTCTCTCTCTCTTTCTTCATTTCCCCCTGTTATTTCATCAATGTAGCATTACTCACTCCACCCCGAATATGGAAACTATCTTCACCCATGGAGATCAGTAATATACATATAACTTAAGGTCATAGAGAGTTGCCTAGGGGTACTAAGAAGTAAAGTTAGTAACACAGAAAATATGTCAGAGGCAGCATGGCAACTCAGCTTTTAGCAACAAAACCAGCACTCTCTATAGACTACTACTACTACTAGTGAATTAGTAGCAATGAAGTAGATAGGAATAGAAGAAAGGAAGAAGTAGAGTGAAGTTATTCATAAACTTATAGCCACAAAAAGTGACAGCTGACAAGAATCAGACAAATTTGTAGAAAGAAACATGTTATCTCAAAATAGCTTAGTTGTTTAGAGCCATTCCTTTCAAGGGCACATAAATTCTCAATGTTCCCTATAAACAGGCTAGTAGAAAAAGTAAAATCCACAAGTTAAATATATATATATATATGTTATATATATACATATGTGTGTGTATGTATGTATGGAGACTTATACATTTAGAGTTAGAAGGGACCTTGGAGGCCATCAGGTTAATCCCACATTTTAAAGATGAGGAAACTAGATTCACATTAATTTAAATGATTTTTTCCAAGTAGTATGCATCGAGAGTAGGATTTAAACCTAGAGGTAAGATTTACCAGTTAAACGAAATAATATTAAGTAATTTAGAAAGTTTTCCCCATTCCATAAGAGAAGTAGATAAAAATGTATTACAATAATATTGTTAATTTAAAAATTCTTCACTTTTTTTTGTATGGTAAACTCCTTGGGCAGTTTGGCAAAAACTATAAACCTAACACACACACACACACACACACACACACACACACACAAGTGTATATATATATACGTATATATATATAACAAATACATACACACACATATATATATACATATATGTGTGTGTATATATATATACATATATATATCACCAAGGAAACAATTATATTGAAATACAGTCATCTTTAAAAAAAATTCAGAGACCCCAGATTAAGAATTCTTGCTGTGTAGTGGATGTGTTTATTCAGCTTCTAACATAAAAATGGGATAACTGATTTTTTTTTTAATTTATTTTTTATTTATTTTTAGTTTACCACACATAGTTCTACATAGTTTTGAGTTCCAGTTTTTCTCCCCTCCCTCCCCCCTCCCTCCCCAAGACGGCATGAAGTCTCATATAACTGTCATGTATAACTTCGCATTGAATTAATTTATGCTCTAGTCAAGTCGTGGAGAAGAATTTTGACCAATGGAATGAATCATGAGAAAGAAGAAACAGAACCAAAAAAAAAAAAAAAAACAAAAAAAAAAAACCCCAAAACCAAAAACAAAAGAGAAGCAGAAAAGGCGAGCATGTAGTAGTGTGCCTCAGTCTGTATTCAAACTTCGCAGTTCTTTCTCTGAATGAAGATAGCATTCTCCATCGTGAGTCCCCTGGAGTTGTCCTTGCCCCTTTAGGTTGCTGAGAGAAGCACAGTATGTCAGGGTTGGTCCTCACGGAATCCACATATCTGTGGCTGTGCACAACGTTCTCCTGGCTCTGCTCCGCTCACTCAGCATTATGTCGTGTAGTTTTTTCCAGGTTGTTATGAAGTCTGCATCATCCCCATTTCTTATGGCACAATAGTATTCCATCACCTTCATATACCACAGCTTGTTCAGCCATTCCCCAATTGGTGGGCATCCCTTTGCTTTCCAATTCTTGGCTACCACAAAGAGAGCTGCTATAAATATTCTTGTACATATGGGTCCTTTTCCCGCTTGCGTGATTTCTTTGGGATACAACCCTAGAAGTGGTATTACTGGGTCAAAGGGTATGAACATTTCTATAGCCCTTTGGGCATAGTTCCACACCGCCCTCCAAAATGGCTGGATCAGCTCGCAACTCCACCAACAATGCAACAATGTTCCAATTTCCCCACATCCTTTCCAGCATTTATCATTCTCCTGATTTGTTATTTTAGCCAATCTGACAGGAGAGATGTGGTATCTAAGAGTTGTTTTGATTTGCATTTCTCTAATCAGCAGCGATCCAGAGCATTTTTCCATATGCCTGTAGATAGCTTTAATTTCTTCCTCTGAAAACTGCCTGTTCATATCCTTTGACCATTTCTCAATTGGGGAATGGCTTGTATTCCTATATATTTGGCTTAGCTCCCTGTATATTTTAGAGATGAGGCCTTTATCAGAGATACTAGTTGCAAAGATTTTCTCCCAATTTTCTGCTTCCCTCCTAATTCTTGTTGCATTGGCTTTTTTTGTACAAAAACATTTCAATTTGACATAATCAAAATTATCCACTTTGCATTTTGTAATGCTCTCTATCTCTTGTTGGGTCATGAATTCTTTACTTTTCCACAAATCTGATAAGTAAACTATTCCTTGCTTTCCCAAATTACTTAGAGTATCAACTTTTACTCCTAAATCATGAACCCATTTTGACTTTATTTTGGTATATGGTGTAAGATATTGGTCTATGCCCAGTTTTTGCCCTACCATTTTCCAATTTTCCCAACAGTTTTTGTGAAATAGTGAATTATTAGCCCAGAAACTGGCTTCTTTGGGTTTATCAAAGAGTAGATTGCTAAACTTGTTGATTTCACCTACTTGTGTACCTATCCTATTCCACTGATCCACACCCCTGTTTCTTAACCAGTACCAGGCAGTTTTGATGACTGCTGCTGTGTAGTACAGTTTAATATCTGGTGTGGCTAAACCACCATCCCTAGCATGTCTTTTCATTAATATCCTAGATACTCTAGACCTCTTGTTTTTCCAAATGAATTTTGTTATTATTTTGTCCAGCTCAGTAAAAAAAAATTTTGGTAGTTCGATTGGTATGGCACTGAATAGATAGATTAATTTAGGTAAAATTGTCATTTTTATTATATTAGCTCGGCCTAACCATGAGCAACTGATATTTCTCCATTTATTTAGATCTGATTTTATTCGCGTGAAAAGTGTTTCATAGTTATGTTCATATAGGCCCTGGGTTTGTCTTGGCAAATAGACTCCCAAATATTTTATAGTGCCTTCAGTAACTTTGAATGGAATTTCTCTTTCTATCTCTTGCTGTTGGGCTTTGTCAGTAATGTATAGGAATGCTGAGGATTTATGTGGATTTATTTTATATCCTGCAACTTTGCTAAAGTTGTTTATTATTTCAAGTAGTTTTTTACTTGATTCTCTAGGATTCTCTAGATAAATCATCATATCATCTGCAAAAAGTGATAATTTAGTTTCTTCTTTTCCTATTCTAATTCCTTCAATTTCTTTTTCTTCTCTTATTGCTACAGCTAATGTTTCTAGAACCAAATTGAATAATAGGGGTGATAATGGACATCCTTGTTTCACCCCTGATCTTATTGGGAATGCATCTAGTTTATCCCCATTACAAATAATGCTTGTTGATGGTTTTAGGTAGATGCTATTTATAATTTTGAGGAAGGTTCCCCTTATTCCTATGCTTTCTAGTGTTTTTAATAGGAATGGGTGTTGTACTTTGTCAAAGGCTTTTTCTGCGTCTATTGAGATGATCATATGGTTTTTGCTAGTTTTGTTGTTGATATGATCAATTATGCTAATAGTTTTCCTAATATTGAACCAGCCTTGCATTCCTGGAATAAATCCTACCTGGTCATGGTGTATTATTCTCGTAATGAGTTGCTGCAATCTTTTTGCTAATATTTTATTTAAAATTTTTGCATCAATATTCATTAGAGAAATTGGTCTATAATTTTCTTTCTCTGTTTTAACTCTACCTGGTTTAGGTATTAGTACCATATTTGTGTCATAAAAAGAATTTGGTAGGACTCCTTCTTCCCCTATTTTCCCAAATAGTCTGCAAAGTATTGGAATTAGTTGTTTTTTAAATGTTTGATAGAATTCACATGTAAAACCATCTGGCCCTGGAGATTTTTTCCTAGGGAGTTCGTTGATGGCCTGCTCAATTTCTTTTTCTGATATGGGGTCATTAAGAAATTTCACTTCCTTCTCTGTTAGTCTGGGCAGTTTATGTTTTTGTAGATATTCATCCATATCTCTAAGGTTGTCAAATTTATGGGCATACAGTTGGGCAAAATAATTCCTAATTATTGTTTTGATTTCCTCTTCATTAGAGGTGACCTCACCCTTTTCATTTTTTATACTGGTAATTTGATTTTCTTCTTTCTTTTTTTTAATCAAATTGGCCAAAGGTTTGTCAATTTTATTGGTTTTTTCATAAAACCAGCTCTTTGTTTTATTTATTAATTCAATAGTTTTCTTGGTTTCAATTTTATTAATCTCTCCTTTGATTTTCAGTATTTCTAATTTGGTATTTAATTGGGGGTTTTCAATTTGCTCTTTTTCTAGCTTTTTCAGCTGTATGCCCAGATCATTGATCTCCTCTTTCCCTATTTTATTCATGTAGGCATTTAGAGATATAAAACTTCCCCTAAGAACAGCTTTTGCTGCATCCCATAAGTTTTGGTATGTTGTTTCATTATTGTCATTCTCTTGAATGAAATTATTGATTGTTTCTCTGATTTGATCTTTGGCCCACTCACTCTTTAGAATTAAATTATTTAGTTTCCAATTAGTTTTTAGCTTATTTTTCCATGGTGCTTTATTAAAAATGATTCTTATTGCATCATGATCTGAAAAGGATGCATTGACTACTTCTGCTTTTCTGCACTGGATTGTGAGGTTTTTATGCCCAAGTACATGGTCAATTTTTGAGTATGTGCCATGTACTTTTGAGAAGAAAGTATATTCCTTTTTATCCCCATTCAGTTTTCTCCAGAGGTCTATCATATGTGCCTTTTCTAAAATTCTGTTTACCTCCTTCACTTTTTTCTTATTTATTTTGAGGTTAGATTTATCAAGTTCAGAAAGGGGGAGGTTGAGGTCTCCCAATATTATAGTTTTGCTGTCTATTTCTTCCTGTAACTCCCTTAACCTCTCCTCTAAGAATTTGTATGCCTTACCACTTGGTGCATATATGTTAAGCAATGATATTGCTTCATTGTTTATGGTGCCTTTTAGCAGGACATAATGTCCTTCCTTATCTCTTCTAATTAGATCTATCTTTACTTTTGCTTTGTCTGAGATTAGGATTGCTACACCTGCTTTTTTTACTTTAGCTGAGGCACAATATATTTTACTCCAGCCTTTTACCTTAACCCTATGTGTATCCCCCTGTTTCAGATGTGTTTCTTGTAAACAGCATATTGTAGGATTATGGTTTTTAATCCATTCTGCTATCTGCTTCTGTTTTGTGAGAATGTTCATCCCCTGCACGTTCAGGGTTATGATTTCTATCTGTGTCTTTTTCTCCATCCTAATTCCCCCTGTTTATGCTTTTATTTCTCCCTTTCCCCTTCTCCTCCCCAACAAAGTTTTGCTTTTGACCGCCGCTTTCCTCAGTTAACCCTCCCTCTTTATTCCCCTCCCTTATCTAACCGTTACCCACTTGCTACTTCTCCTCTTCCTTCTGCCCTCCCCCCTCCCTTTTTCCCCCCTTTCCCTCCCACTTCCCGTAGGACAAGTTAGATTTCTAAACTTATCAGAGTATGTTATTCCCTTCTTGAACTAGATCAGATGACAGTAAAGCTCAAATACTGCTCTTCTCCCTCCCTTCTTTCCCTCTACTATAATATGTTTTTTTTGCCACTTCCTTTGGTGTAATTTACCCTTTTCTACAACCTTCTTACCACTTCCCTCATAGCCCTCCCTTTATATCTCTTATTTATATTTTATATCTTTACATCAGTTAATTTATACAGGCATTCACAACCTATGTATATCCCTTTCATTTGTCACAATAGTTGTACCATTCACAAGAATGACTTATATATGTATATGTATATATATATATACATAAAAAACATACATAAGATGATATAATCCCACATAAAGATGTAAACAACCTAAGCTTATTGGTTAATGAAGTTTGTGGGGTTTTTCCCCCGGTTACCTTTTTATGTCTCTCTTGAGGTTTGTATTTGGAGATCAAATTTTCCATTGAGTTCTGGCCTTTTCATCAGGAAGGTCTGGAATTCCCTTATTTCATTGAATGTCCATCGCCTTGCCTGGAAAATTATGCTTAGTTTTGCTGGGTAGTTGATCCTTGGTTGTAGTCCCAGCTCCTTTGCCCTTCGGAATATCATATTCCAATTTCTCCTGTCTTTTAATGTGGAAGCTGAGAGATCCTGAGTGATCCTGACTGTAGTTCCACGATATTTGAATTGCTTCTTTTTGGCTGCTTGCAGTATTTTCTCCTTAAGTTTATAGCTCTGAAATTTGGCTATAATATTTCTTGGTGTTTTCAGTTTGGGATCTCTTTCAGGGGGTGATCGGTGAATTCTTTCAATGACTATTTTGCCCTCTGGTTCTAGGACCTCTGGGCAGTTGTCTTTGATAATTTCTTCGAAGATACTGTCAAGGCTCCTTTTTTCATCGTGGATTTCCGGTAGACCAATAACTCTCAAATTGTCTCTCCTGGATCTATTTTCCAGGTCAGTTGTTTTGCCAATCAGATATTTCACATTTTTTTCTATTTTTTCATTCTTTACATTTTGTTTTATTACTTCTTGATGCCTCATAGATTCATTAGCTTCCACTTGCTCAAGTCTAATTTTAAATGAGTTAGTGTTTACATTTTGCTTTTGAGCCTCCATTTTCAATTGGTTGATTTCACCTCTCAGGGTGTCCTTTTCTCTCTCTAGATTCTGAATCTCCATAGCCATTTCGCCAATCTTATTCTTTAGGGACTTGATTTCGTCAGTGGATTTTTTCTCCCTTTTTTCCATTTTTTCCATATTTTCTTTTAGCTCCCTAATTTGGTTTTTAAAATCCTCTTTTAGCTCTTCCAGCAGTGCTTTTTGGGCTGGAGACCAGATCATATTAGCTTTTGAGGTATCTGATGTATCTACCGTGTCATTGCTATCTTCTTCTAAGTCGATATTTTGATCCTGCCTGTCTCCATAAAAAGAATCTATTGTCCTCGGTTTTTTTGTGTTCTTCTTCATGTTGGATTGCCTTTTGCTGGCGTTAGAACGAATTTCTATCTGTGAGTCTCAGGGCTTTCTGTCCCAGCTTTCTTATTCTGGGGGTTGTGAGTCTAAAATTATAACCTTCAGTTTCCTGAGGTGTGGGGGAGGGGTCTGGCTCCCTGGCGTCTCACTCCCTGTGGGTGCTCTCCAGCACTTGCTTTTCAGCAATGGTCTCAGCTGTTTGTTGTTTGAGCTGATGACTGGCGCTTCCCCTGGGGGAGCAAGGTTACGTCTGGGCTCCTGGCTTGGCCCCCAGCCGACTCTTCCCCTCTGGGACTAATGAGCTTCTAGTATTTGTCCTGTGAAGCCCCGCTACTCTCTCCTCTGTTTCAGTTTTTTTTTTTTTTTCCCGAGGAATTCTCTGGGTGAGGGGGGGAGGGGTTAGAGCCGCTTACCTAGCCATTGTGTCTTCCGGAAGTTCAAGAGGCCGAGATCCTGGGTTTTGCAAGCGTCAGAACTGGGTGTTTTCGTGGCTGTTGGCGTTGCGCTGCCTCTCGTCGCTCCCAGAGACTGCCGTCCTGTGTTGGGAGGCCTGGGGATCTCTGCCGGTTTCGGGCGCCCAGCTTTCTCCCAGCTCGTCTCCCACGTGGATTTCCTGGCCGGCCGCTTCCGCCTTGGTCTGGAGCAGCTCCGCACCGAGCACTCTCCGCGCCTGCAGGTTCGTTCCTCTGGCCTTTCAGACTCTCCCGGCTCGGAAATTTGCCCCACGCAGACTGCTCGCGGTTTCTGACTCTCTTAAATCTGCTCAAATTCACTTTTTTATGGGAATCTGACAGACCTTGTGAGAGAGCTCCGGTAAGAGGCTGCCTTCATGCGGCCATCTTGGCTCCGCCCGGGATAACTGATTTATAGTGGAAAGTTTTAATATTTAATTTTATTCAACTGATGAAGGCATGGATCAAATTATATTGTTAAAAGCTATTTTGTTGTACAAATAGTACAACTACTTAATCAGTATTTTTAAAGAAGCCACATGTATTTGTTTTGTTTGCAGGTGGGTACGCATATTTTTGTTTGTTTTCATGATGTATTCTTTGGCTATACCACAAAGTATTCCAGGTAGTTTTGTTTCTTTCTTGGTACTCTCATTTTTTTATGACCATAGTACATTGCATATAGGGTGTACTCCATATAAATTGTTAATCTTTTTTTTCTGAATGATCTACATTTATAATCTGTTCCAAGATTATCTACCTAACTCAAAGAGAAGAAGCTCAGAGGGATAGGTTTAGTACTGCCTCCTTCCTATGCTTTGTGCCTTCCCCATACCATAAGTAACATTATGTCTGTTTATATCTTATTGTTGATGTATCCACATTTCTCTTCTCATATTTCTTCTCCCTTTTCTGTTTAAACGGTGTGAGAAGGATGACTACAATAGGTACCTTCGTTTCCTGTCCTCTCGCTATTTTCTCAGCTCTCTACAGGCTGACTTCTATCCTCATTATTCCACCAGAACTATGTCTCCAAAGTAACTAGCAATATCTAAACTCTCAAACCTAATGGCCTTTTTCAATCCTTACCTTTCTTGACTTCTCTGTAGTCTTTGATACTATTGATCCCTCTCTTCTTGATATTCTCTTCTCTCTAGGTTTTCATGACACTACTTTCTCCTACCTATCTGGCCATTCCTTCTCAGTCTCTTTTGCTGGATTCTCATCCAGATCATCCTCAATATCTACTCCCTAAAGGTAGTTATTTCCCCAGAGCTCTTTTCTGTGCCTGTCTTTTCTTATTTTATAGATATTGTAAACCAACATGTCAAAGGTTGAAGTCATAACCTTCCTACTCTCTTCCTAACTTTCCTATTACTGCTGATGGTAACATTTGCCAGCCACCCAGCTTTACAACCTAAGTGTCACACTTTACTATTCTCTCTCCCTTTCTCTACATATCCATTCTGTTGTCAAAGATTATCTTTCGTATATATATACACACACATACATATATACGTGTATATGTATACATACATATATGTATATATGTGTATATACACATATACACACACACACACACATATACACATATATGCCCCCTTTCTCTCCCCCAACTTTGTCATCACCTCGGTGCAGTCCCTTGCCACCTCACATCTGCACTGGTTGCAACAGCTTACTGGTTGGTCCACGACTCTCTCCCCACACTAGTCCATCCTCCACTTAGTCTTCAAAGTTATCTCCTTAAAGTGCAAGTCTGATAATGCCATCTTACTACTCAATAAATACAGGTGGTTCCCTAAAATCTCTAGAATCAGATACAAAATCCTTTGGTGTCCAAAGATTCTGACACCCTGCCTCCCTCCAATCTTCTTATACCTTATATCCCTCCCCCCTCCCCACCCCCATTCATGTACACTATCAAACCAGTGATGCTGGCCTCCTTTCTGCATCTCTAACAAAAATATTTTATCTCCCCACTCCGGGTCTTTTTACTGGCTATACCCCATGCCTGGAATTCTCTTTTTCCTTATCTTCTCCTGGTTTTCCTGGCTTCTTTCAAGTTCCAGCTAAAATTTTGCCTCCTACAGGAAACTTTTTAAGATATCTCTTAACACTAGTCTAATTCCTCAGCTGATCATCTCCAAATTACCCTGCATATATTTTGTTCATACATAGTTTTTAGCATGTTGTCTCCTGTGTCAGACTGTGACCCCCTCAAAAGCAGGCACTTTCTTTTTTCTTCATACTTCTAGTGTTTATCCAGTGCATGGTACATAGTCATTACTTAGTAAATAATTATTGCCTCACACAAACACACACACACACAAACACACACATATGTGTATGTATATATATATGTATATATACATATACACATACATACATTTATGTATATATATGTGTGTGTGTGTGTGTGTATGTATATATGGCCTACTATTATCGATGCAGAGAATTTGCACATTTTCTTGATGGGCCTATTTATATGTAATACAAAAGGTGTGGGGTGTAAACAAAAATGATAAAGGGAGAGGTACAGTCCCTACTTAGGGGCTGTCTTCCTTGTTAATCCCTGAGTTCTAGATATTTTTATTGGTTTGCTCCCCAGCACCCACAAGCAATTCCTTATCTTTTTTCCTCCATTCAGTCATTGTTAACATATAACTTAGATTTCTTATGGTAATAAAGAACAAAAAAAGTTTATAGAAGGCAGTAAGCATTGTGATAGGAATGAAATACAATTGCAGCAGTAGCACTTAGAAAACCTCTGGCCCAAACAAATAAGAATGAATGTTGATCAGTCTGCTCTCTGAAATGTTGAATCTGAAACCTAAAACACCAGTATGACAGTGACTCTTGCTACCCAATAAAACCCAGTGGTATCCTATTACCTTTAGTATCAAGTAAAATCCCTTGTTTGGCATATAAAACACTTCATGGCCTACTCCAGCCTATTTGTCTAAACTTACTGCATATTAATTTCCTCCATCAACACTATAGTCTAGTCAAACTAGCCTTCCTACTGTTCCTTATCCGTAACACTTATTCTCCACCTACTATGCCCTTACAGTCATTGTCTCCCTGTTCTTGGGATGTCTTCTCTCCTTAACTCCTCTCAGAATTCTTAGTTCTCTTCAGTGTTCAAGCATTACTCTCTACAAAAATAATTTTCTGTCCTCCCAGTTACTAGGGCCAACTCTCCAAAGTCACATGTATTTGTTTTGCGTGTGAGTGGATATGCATATTTTTGTTTGTTTTCATGATGTATTCTTCGGCTGTACCATAAGGTCTTCCAGGCAGGTTCGTTTATTTCTTTGTACTCCCAATGTCAAGTACAATATTTGGCAAATACAAGGCCTTTTTAAAATATTGTTGATGGATTGATTGATTTTTCCCTACTCTCCTGATCTTCTCAACTGCAGAGGTCAGAAAATTCATTGATGGAATGCTAACCTTAATATTTCTACACACTCTGGGATTATATCAGTTACTACCCTTTATAGGAAGATGGGATGACAGCTACCATTCTGTGATAGGCTTGATGTGAGAACCAGTAAATCCCTGGAATGCTTTGCCATAGCTTGGTCATTTATTGGAGTGCCAAGATGGACATTCCTCCTTGTCACTAGAAAGGGAAGAAAAGAAGATCCTCAATGTTGAAATTTGAGGCTAGGGGATGGGTTGAAGAAAAGGGGAAAGGGTGATCAACTGCAATCATTAGTCTGGGTCCACTCACTCTCCTTCATCTTGCTCTCCTTCTTAATCCTGTTTTCCAATACAACATTTCAAGTGTTTTCAGATATCCAGAATCATAACTTCACCAAGCCAATCAGTCCTGTTAGTGTCCCTACTGAGGGCTGCTTTACCACTACTATACTTTGTTCAATTTAGGAAATATCGCATAAAAGAAGTTGTATAACCAGTAACCCACCACAGCCCTAGGGCTACATTCAAACCGTTAGGCCCACTGTAGCAGAAAAGTAATCTTCAATAATTTTTCTCAATTTTCTTCTTTTTCTTGTTTATTTACTGTTGGAATTCTAATTAAATTAGCAAGGGCTATTGTTTAATGAGCAGGGTTGTGCATTGCTTTTAGTTATGATATGCATTCATTCTCAGGGGGAAAATGGTGATTTCAAATACAAGAATACTTAGATTTGAATCTAGGATCTGCTGCTTTAGATTCAAGTGACCTTGGGCAAAATACTTCATCTCTTTAGCTTTTAGATTTCTCATCAGCAAAATGAACTGTTAGACTAGGAAACCTCTAAGAAAACCTATCTTCTAGTCATAAATCTATGAAAAAAAACACGTAAAGCAGATTCTTGAGGTTTCTGGGAAATGGTTTAGTTGAGCAACATTTAAGGCAGGGCAGATGTAGGTCAATTCTTTGCTGTCTTTTGGCATTTCTTTGACATACTCAAGGTCAAAACATCGTGCCTTCCTAATTACTCTATCCCTTAACTAATGAGATTATTTCTATTTTTCAGTAGCAATATGTAACCTTCACCCCACCCAATTCATCAGAAACCAATCCAAGGTCTTGCTGTGCATGCTCTCACAACAATGATATCGTTTCAATTTAAGTGCCTTGTGCCTAAGTATGGAAACAAGATTGGATGACTGTGTCTTTTGTTGACCATATTAGCACATGGTCATTAGTAGCCTGGAAAAGAATAAGTCAAAATGATAAAATGTGGCAATAGGATTTGTGTACATCCTCTAAGATGGTTAATAATTATAATGGTCTCTATAATTACATGCAGGCAAATGGATAGTCTCCACCCAATATGCCTAAATTTATTGTGATCTTATGCATGCAAATGGCTGAGCTGTAAAGTAGACATTGAAGCTGCAGCTGCCTCTCCACCAAAGATCATATATTTTTCCTCTTCTCCCCTTCTTCTGTCCTTTTGCTAGTTGATTTCTGTGGAAGTGAAGGAAGGAAGAAAGATTCTTGGAAGATTCTCTACCCTCTCAATAAGTCTCTAGGGACAGTAGGAAGGAAAGAAATATTTATTAAGTGTCCATTATTTAGCAGACAATAAGTATTATCTCATTTACTCCTTAAAATCATCCTAGGAGGTAGGTGCTACTACTAACTTTATTTTTATAACTGAGGCAGAGTGTTAAGCAACTTATTCTGGTGTCTGGGGCTGGAGTTAAACTCAGGTCTTCCTAACTCCAGGCCAACCACTCTATCCATTATACCTAGAAAGAATGAGGGGAAGACAATCTCTTCCACCAATATTCTCCTTTAATTTCTGTCCTTGTCTTTTTATAACTTCTTCTCCTTCATCTCTGCACAGATAACCACTCTGTAAATTTCCATATGAAATGTGAATGTGAGTATGGGTCTCTATCAATTAACTTGTTATGGGGAGGTGCTACTTTTATTGCACAGATGAATTGCAAAAGAAATTTTGTATCTCCCACTCCACCTAATTGGGCACTGGAAGAGAGAAAGTATGTTTCTAGTACCCCAAATTGCTACTCTGAATACATTTTCCCATAAAAGATATTATGTATGATTCTTAGGTTACATAGTACTATTTTTTTTTTACTATTCTCTGGGTGCTTATTTTGGTATGTTAAAATTTAGGTTAAATAGGCTTTTGTGGGCTGACCCAAAAATTTAGTCATCAGACTTATGGATTTACAAAATTTGTTTTTTTTCCAGTTGAGTAATTCCAATGGCCAACTAATCCAAGTTTTACACAAAGAGAAAATCACAAACAGCTTATTGGACCAATAGTTTTCCAGACTTTGCTTGAAAAACTTCAACAGGGAGGAGCCCACTATCTCCACAGGCAACTTATTTCATTTTGAGTTGGTTCTAATGATTAGGACTTTTTTCATGACATCCAAGTCCAGATATTCCTCCAACAACTTTCACTCGTTCCTAGTTTTGGCTCTCACTGAGACCAAACAGCAAAATTATAATCATACTTATCCAAGACAACTTTTCAAAGATTTTCAAAACAACTACCATCCCAGGCCACTCTGTTTTCTTTTCCTTAGGATAAACATACATGCTTCCTTTAATTTATGTTTATATGGTATGGACTAGAAACCCTTCAATATTCTGATGGTTTGTCAGTGTACTTTGCAAAATGTTGTAAACAGAACATGATACTCCAAATGTGCTCTCAAAAGGGCAGAACATAGCCTGGCTACTACTTATTCCTGGAAACTATGCTACTCTTTGGAGGCAACTGGTGGCTTTGTGGATAGAACACTGGGCCTGGAGTCAGGATAGACCTAAGTTCAAATCCAGTCAGATACTTCTGAGTTATGTAATCCTAGGTAAATCACTTAACTTCTGATTGCCTAACAAAATAGATCCATTGGATCTATTGGCAAACCACTTCAATATCTTTGCCAAGAAAACCCCAGATGGGATCACCAAGGGTCAAACAACTGAAAAACAGTGAAAATGCTGATCATCATGTAACCCGCAATTTCCAGGAATAAGGAATCCACTATATCCAGAGTAGTTCATCCTATTTTTGATGGTTGCTGTCCTTTGTTCTCTAAGAAGACCAAAATGATATCACTGTGCTAGAGCCAAGCTAACTTGTGTCTCACTGTAGTGGATCAGAACAATACAAACTTGGACTGCTACTTTTGATAACCTCTAATTGTTAAGCAGTTTCCCTTATATTTAGCCAAAATCTAGTTCTCTTTTACACTTTTAAATGTGTGTAGCCTGGATCCAGGCTATTTCTTTTCCTATGTGCTAAGTAGAACAAATCAAATCCCTTTATCCAGTGAAAGGTATTCAAATACTTGAACACAAATATCTTCTCACCCCTATATCTTGAGTTGGGTGAAGATGTAAATTGCATGTTATCAGATTTGCCAGTGGCACAAAGCTGGGAGAGGTGATTTACATGATGGATAATAGAATCAATTTGGACTAAGAAGATTTGGGTTGAAATCTATGTGACCATGAACACTCTTTCCATTTTACTCCATTTCCTCAGTAGGTAGAAAACTTAGCCATGGATTTTTACCTTTCTTATTCTGAAACACTCCTCAGATTTCTAGGACACAGATTTGCAGACTATGTCTGTCTTCCACCTGCTTGCCTGTCATAAAATCTAAGAGAAATGATTAAAATGTTGACTTTGTTTTACAGTATTAATTTTATTTTTCATGGTATAATGTTTTCAGGTTTCCCTGACATAATTAAAGAATAACAGTAAATATTTTAATAGATGGAGAGTTTAAATTGACATAAAGTGAGACTTTTAAAGTATGCCATCTATTTGTCTATGCGGAACTAAACATATGGCTTTGTGAAGTGTCACAGACTCTATTAGGTATAGGCTGACATATTTTGACCTAAAAGTAGGAGCGTCATGTAAGAAACATGTCAACAGTTTTTGATTTCTCAAGCATCATGGACACTCTCTTCTTAGATGAGAGAGAGAGAGAACTGAGCTAATATGCATATTAATATCAATTGGAAAAAGAGAACTCAGCAACTGAATGCTAAGATTTTCATTTCATTAATGGACGGATTTCTGCTATAATTAAGGGATTCAAGGCCAAAGTTTTTCTCTGACATTCATTTGATTATTTTTCATGATTAATTACACAACACAACTAAATACAAATCCAAAACAAACAAAAACTGACTTTTCTGGCCTTCATTTTTTTTTAAATTTGGAGACTTTTAGTTATAAAGGAATGAATGAATGAAAATACTTTTATAAAGTGCTTACAAAGTACTAAATCTAGTGCTAATTTGAAGTAGAGAAATTTAAAATGATTCCCCCTACTATCCAGTATGGATTTAATTATTTTCCTCTAGCCTTTCACAATGCTACAACATGTAGAACAAGGTCAGGGACACATCAAATGCTTAAAAAATTTTGCTGAATTATTACCCTTTTCTACAAGATTAAAACTCTGGTATGGACTAGATACTATACATGCCCAAAATAACTCAAAGATAATAATACTGATAATATGTTTACATAGAACTAAATCATCTGCAAAACACTTGACAAGTGTCATCTTACTTGATTCTCATTTGAACCCTCTGAGGTAGGTGCTATTAATAATACATTTAACAATTTAGAATGCTGAGGCAGACAGACTAAATGACTCACCAATTGTCACATTGCTAACCAATATCTGGTGAATATGAAACATAACCTCTGGCCCCAAAGAGCACAAATTACAATTAATTATGTTCAATTATCCATCCACTCTAACCCTTGCTCCTGGGACTGGGTCCTGAGTTCAGTCACAAAGCACAATAATACTCTCTGTTTCTGATATATTAAAATCTATGATATAATCACTTTTAAATGTGTGTAGCCTGGATCCAGGCTCATAAGACTTACAGAAACTCATCTCAGACATTTCTTCTTACCCCTACACACACACACACACACACACACACACACACACACACACACGCACACACACACACACATATGCACACACACACACATCTCATGAAGCATAGGCTACACAAGTCAACAATGATTAAGTGCTTATCTATGTCAGGCAAATTGCTAAACCTTATGGATGCAAGGACATATAAACCAAACCAATAATAATAATAATAATAGCAATAATAAAGTGAAATAGTCCCTTATCAAAGCAGTTCACAGTCAAATGGAGAAGATATTTTAAAACTTTGTATAATCAAAATGTAGATAAGATAAACTAGGGATAATTTCTGAGGAAAGGCACTAGAACTAAGGGGAATTAGGGATGGCTTTTGCAAAAGGTGAGATTTTAACTAGGACTTGAAGGAAGTCAGGGAACTAGGAGATGGAAATGAAGAGAGAGAGAACATTCCAGGCTTTCAGGAGTTAGAGACTCCCAGTGAAAATGCACAGACTTGAGATTGGGAGCCTGTTGTGTAAGAAGGAGCAAGGAGGCTAGTATCACAGTATCACAGATACATAACAAGGAATAAGGTATAAAAAGGTAGAAAGGGGTCAGGTTATGAAGGACTTTAAATACCAGAGAGGATTTTATGTTTTATCCTCTGGGTAATAGAGAGCCATAGGAGTATATTCAATAGGATATAACATGTTCAGCCCTGTATACTAGAAAGATCACTTTGATAGCTAAGAGGAGGATGAACTGGAGTGGTGAGTGACTTTAGGAGGGGAAAAAACCTGAAGATTCCTGAAATAGTTTAGGAATATATAACCAAAATTCTATACTAGAATTATTAAGAAGGTAGAAATGACAGAATCTGGCAACAAATATTGACTTAAGAGTTGAGGATGGCACCTAGGTTGTGAGCCTGAATAACTAGGAGGATGGTCATGCCCTTGAAAGTAATAGGGAAATTAGCAAGAAAGGGGGCTTTGGGGGAGGGGGATACTAAATACACATTCTGGTTGGAACATGTTGAATTTAAGATGATCCTATCCAGTTCAAGATACCCAATAGACAGAGACGTGATATTAAATTCAGATGAGAAATTAGACATGGATAAGAATATCTGGGAACCATCAGAATTGAGGTGATAATGGAAACTGATGAGACCAGCAAGCAAAGTAGTACAGAGGGAAAAGATGGTCAAAGATAAAGCCTTTCAGGACACCTACAGTTAGTTGGCATAACCTGGACAAAGATTCAGCAAAGGCAGTGCAGAAAAAGCAAACAAGTAAGAAGACAACCAAAGGAGAGTAAAATCATGAAAACCTAGAAAGAAGAGAGTATTAAGAAGAAGATGATAGTGAAAAAGGCTATAGAGAGTTTAAAAATGATAAGGTTTGAGGAATGGCTACTAAATTTGGCAATTTAGATATCATTGGTAATTTTGAAGAGAACAGTTTCATTTGAATGGAAAAAAAATAGTTTGGAAGCCAGACTATAGGTTATTAAGAAAGAGTGAGATAAAAGGAAATGGAGGCCGCACTTGTAGATGGCCTCTCTAGAAGTTTAAGCACAAAAAGGAGAAGAGATACTGAATAAATGCTAGTGGAAATGGAAGGATTAAGTGAGTGTTGTTTTTTGTCTTTTTCATTTTGTTTTGTTTTTGTGGATGAGTGAGACATGAATTTGCAGACAGTAGAGAACCAGCCATATTAGTGAGTAAGTGGGAATGATGGAGGAATCAATCTTCTCTAGAAGACAGGATGAAATGGGACCACTTATCCATGTAGAAGGATTTGCCTTAGCAAGGAGGAGGGTCACCTTTTATGTGAGACAGGAGTGAAGGAGGAGATAGTTGGAGAAAATTTGCGAGTGATACTAAATGAAGAGAAAAAGAGGGAACTCTCAGCTAATAGTTTCATTTTTTTTTCAATGATACATGAGGCAGGGTTCTCAGCTGAAATGATGGAGAGGAAGGGAGCCAAATAGAATGTTTGGAAAAAAACATTGTGGTAAGTGAGATAGAGAATGAATTAGAAATGTGTAAAAGGATTTCCTTGCAGCAGAAAGAGCTCAATTGAGTTTATATAAAAATAAATTTGTAGTGGACAGAGTCAACACAGTTTCCTCATTTTTCTCCAGCTTCATTCTGCAGAATATAAATAGGAGCAAAGGCCATGGATGGTAGGAATAAACGAAAGAGGAGGCTTTACAGGACAAGATGGGCAAAAGAATAAGGGGATAAAGAGGAATGGTAGCCAGACATCATATGCAAACTCAGAAACACTAGACAATCTTACTAGAGCTACTGAGACATGATTCTAAGTCTGGCCTAGGCACTTGCTGCCACTTTCTCTCTCCCATGCATTGTAAATAGTTTCAAGACTCGATTAGTCCTGAACTATCCCTAACACTGACCCTACCCAAATACTTTGCTTATTATCCAATTGCAGCTAGAAGATGCTTAATCTATAAAAAACCCTTTAATCAAAACTCAAAAATAAAAAAAAAATCAAACTGGGAGGGGAAGGTCCACAGGGTTCCTGGCCAAAAGAGAAACAGTTATTATTTATTATTTACGTTCACTCTGTGCTAGGAGGGCAGGGACCTACTGTCCAATCTATGAGCTCCAGAGTGAATTGGGTTTAAGGTTTGTTTTTTCAGAAAAAAGTCTATACAGTAAACCCAAAGCTAAGGAGGCAGCTTTCAACCATCAAAATGTACCTTTCTTTGGGCAGAGCATGGAGAAGGAGAGGTAGAGGGAGAGGCTACTCACAGATTGTGTTTGTCCTTCATTTTCAAAGAGGACCATTACATCAGGGAAATGATGATATGACTTGCTATTCACTGAATGGGTGTTACCTCACTCAAAGTGAGAACCTGAAGAGAACTTAGCCTAAAAGGGCCAGGGCCTCCCAATGCATCCTAGGCCATCTCCAGTCATCCTGGTAAATATCAGGCCACTGGACCCAGATGGCTCTGGAGGAGAAAGTGAGGCTGGTGACCTTGCCCAGCCCTCCCTCACTCAAATCAAAGTCAACTTCAAGTAATGTCATCATTTCCCTGACGTCATGGTCCTCTTTGAAAATGAAGGACAAACACAACAACAACAATCTAAATAAGCACCATCAAGACCAACTATTTAATAAGGAAACATGAAAATAAATAACCATAAAATGTAGCATCAAATGGAAGCTCATTGAGAGCATTGGTTATTTTCTTCTTTGTGTTTATGTTTCTAGCACCTGGAATGGTGTCTGGATCATACTAGGTACTTCACAAATGATTACTAATTGATTTATATGCTGTTGTAAGCTTAACATTTAACAACTCATTGTCATGTAGGTTTACTGTTAATGACAATGGTTTTAGTGGGCCCCAAATGAAAGGTGAAACTTTAGATGAGCCTGGAAAGAAGAGTACAAGCTAGATGATTAGAGAGGACCAAGAGGATATTCCAGTTAAGTGTTATGGCAATGAACACAAGTTTAAGTTACAATTAGGGTTCATAAAAAGAAAATATGAAAACTATATATCCTGATAGAATTGGGTTTATAGATTCCTGGGATCTAGAGCTAGAAAAGGATCATAGTGATCAGGTAGAGTAGATCTTCCTTTTATAAACTGAGAAAAATGAGGTATAGAGGTTAAAGGATCTGCTCAAAATTACAGTTACTAAGCAAAAGGATAAAATTTTGAAACTAAGTCCTTTGAATACATATCCAATTATTTTCTATGACATTGTACTGCCATAATGTGAATAGGTTGGGGAGAGAATATGTCAGGTAATAGAAAACCAATGAAGGCTTTTCTTTTTCTTCCTTCCTTCCTTCCTTCCTTCCTTCCTTCCTTCCTTCCTTCCTTCCTTCCTTCCTTCCTTCCTTCCTTCCTTCCTTCCTTCCTTCCTTCCTTCCTTCCTTCCTTCCTTCCTTCCTTCCTTCCTTTCCTTTCCTTTCCTTCTGACAGGGAAGGGGAGTGTGCAAAACTATATTTTAGGAGACTTAGTCTTGAAAGATAATGTTGGGTAGACAAAGAGATGAGATATAAGAAGAAGAAAATCTAGTAAGGAGATTTTTGGACTAGATGTGAGTTAAGTAGGCTTGAGAGTCATGGCAAAAGGAGTCATGGCATGAAAGAAGATAGAGCATTATCTAAACTAAGACATAGGTACCTATATGTTGCAACAATATGCTAGCAGCTGCTGAAGTGGAGTAAGACCCACCAACAACCAGCACACAGAAAGCTGCCAACATAGGTTCTTTTGATCTGCTTTACTAAGGAAAGCAACATTAAGGGGTTAATAATCTTACTTTAATCCAGCATACGAATATCATTCACTTAGTTCAGGGGAAAAAGCCAGTACCCTGAACTTCAGAGAAAATGCAAATTACAAACATCAACAGACAGACCTTGTCTGATTCAAATCTGAATGTGTAGTTACCAGGGTTTAACAAAGTCCAAACGCCTGGGTTTCCAAGCTGGAGGGCTCTTAACTACAGCTGCCCAGAGTCTCCACATCAACACACCTTCAGGAGTGAGAGACCTCTGCAAATAGCTCTGCTCTCTCTTTTTATGCACTCTTTAGCCATCATCAAACTTAGGCTCCCACTATTGGCTCTGGTCTTAGCAACTCCCCTTAGGACCCTGAGGGCTTCACTCCTACATGGGCTTAGCACCTAGTAGATAGGGGTTTGGGCCTGGGGTTTAGCACCTAGTAAGACTCAATCAAAGACACCCAACTTAATTGAAATTATACCATATTATTATAGATGTCTCCAAGTCTTACGTCCTGGGATCCTTTCTTTTCTATCTCTATATTTTTTTTCCCTTGGTGATCTCATTTATTCCCATGAATACAGGTATAATTTAACCCAATGAATTGTTATATATGTATAAGCAGCACAGTTGTCTCTCTTGAAATCAAATCCTGCATCTTCAAATAGACCTCTCTTCCTGGATATCTCATAGATAACAAAAACTACCCTGTACAGAAGTATGTTCATTAATACTATTATCACTAATAACAATGACAATAATATCTAACAATAAAGCACTTTAAGCTCACAAATAACTTTACATCTAGTATTTCATCCATCCTCCATAAATTTTTTGAGGCCAGTCCTTGCCCAGTGTTGTAAACTTGGACTCATCCTTGATTCTTTACTCTCTTTTACCTTCTCTTATCCAGTAAGTTTTTTTCCAAGTCATGTTATTTTTACCTAATCAGCCTCTCTTACATTTGTTGTCCTTTCCCACTACATATCTATCACCATAGTTCAGGACCTTGTAAATAGCTAACTAAATTTTACAGAGTGTTTTAAAGTTTGCACGATACATTATATATAATCTTAGTTAATCCTCACAAGAACCTTATGAGATATTTGCTGTTATGAACTCCATAGATAAGAAAATTGAGATTAAGGGAGCTTATTTGACTTGTTCAGTGCCAAAACAACCAGGAAGTAAATGAGGCTGGACTCAAAGTCAAGTCTTCCTCTTTTCATGATCAGCAATCTGTATACTGCACTATCACCTCCTATCTGAACTACTATAATATCCTCCTAGTTACTGCCAACCTCTCTCCTCTCCAATCCATTGTAGATATGGAAAAATCATCCGAATAGTATATTTGAAGCTACAGAAGTAGAGGGGATCACAGAAAGTTTATGGAGAAAAAGAACCAAACATTTTTAAAAGGATGAGGAAGATGTAGAATGTGCAGAAAAGAAAAAGAAGTAGTGTCCAGAGGGATATTTAAAGAACCAGAAAAATTAGTTGAGTTTAAATTATTTTTTCTCTTATAATTTAAGGTTTCAGGTTCATTTTGACAAAAGTAAATTAATATAAAATTTGTTTTGATAACAGAGATCATAAAATGAAAAAATAGATTTATTTTTAGAAGCACTTTGGCTACAGTGTGTATATGTGACAATAATTAGAATTTTTATTTTTTAGGAGTAATTAGGAAAACATAACTCTGTTAAGCTAGGTCACAAAAAGTTCCCTTTTATGAAAAATCAACTTGGGTTACAAAACAAAGGAATCAAGCCTATGATATCATAAATTCATTCCTTCCTTTTGGCATGAAAAAATACAACTGGCATATAATTTTTAGAATTAATTCAGAGAAAATGGAAATTCTTCATAAGAAGTGCAAAATAATGGCTGGTTAATTGTGTTCTACATGTAATAATTAATAATCCTATTTTCACTGACTCATATTGGATGGTTATTTTATGAAGTGTAATGTCTTACAGTAGAAACATCTTTAAACTGGGAGTCAAAACCCTTGGGTTTCTGAACCATCTTTGACAATATTTAGCACTCTGCTATTCAGCAAGTTGCTTTCATGTTGTAATAGAAATCAGTCAATTAGATTCAGAGGATCTGAATAATGGTGTGACATTGGACAATTTATTTAGATTTTAGGGCCTTGGTTTCATCATTCATAAAAGGAGGGGTTTGAATTAGATCATAGGGTCAAAGATCTAGAGGTCGAATGGATCTTAAAGATAATCTGCTCTAAGTCCCTAATTTTATAGATGAGGAAACTGAGTCCTAGAGAAATCATTCCTAAAGATTCACAGGTAGTAAGAAATAGAGCATGTATTCAAACTTAAGTCCCCAAATTCCTGTTTCTATGTTCTTTCCTCTAACCAATGTTCCCTTCTTAAAGATGGTCTTACAAGTCCCTTCTAGGTCTATCTCTATGATGTTACAATTTGAGTGTAATTTTCCACTGCTACAAAATAAAGTGTTTATCTACTACTTTATCTCTAAGACCTCTTCTAGCTTTCAGATTCTTTAAGTGTGCTGGGGAATGATTAACCACCCTTCCTGCCCAATATGCTTTTAAGTTGAAGAGGCATTGTTAATATTTCTCCATCATGTTCTCAATTCTAGAAATCAACAACACAAGGCCTGGATTGAATTGTCAGTTTCCAATTTCCAGTGTACAAATGCACAAATTCAAAGTTGTGCAATTGCCCCTTTTGAGCTGTTTTAGCACCCCTTTGAGTATAATGTAATGTTTCATTTGATAACATGATGTATACTGAGTACAAAGGATTATAGAGAGATGGAAAAGACTTCTAAGCCCCTCATTTTATAGACAAGGAAATGAGGTCCAGACAGGGTAAGCGACTTTGCCAAGGTTACATAAGTAGTAAGCATCAGAGATAGAATTTGAATTCAGGTCACTTTATAGATTTAGTTAAATAAACACAATGACTTCAGACACTATATGTAGACATTAAGGAAGAAACACACATTGATAGTGATTTTGTTCAATATGGGTCCTGTGGACTGAGAATAAGGAGTTGATAGTTTTCTGGTATTTTCCTTGACAAATGACACTTTTCTTATGCTACATTTTGTTCAGACCTTTTAGGAGAGAAGGGAAGAGAAAAAAAATATTTCCTAAGCACCTATTAGGTGCCAGGCACTGTGCTAAATGCTTTAGAAATATTATCTTCCTAGAACGCTTTCAAGCATCTTCTCTGAATCTTTAGGGGATAGCTTGTCTCTCTGGTATTGAACTGTATAATTTATTAAAATGTGACAACTTATGATTTCTGCAATATTGGAAACAAACGTTGATATTGGGGCTTTTGTTGATGTTATACTGCATTGGGATCTTTCCCACCACTTCTGTAATCAGTGGGTAGGTGTTCTGTGAAGCAGACATTTGGGAATACTTGTACTTCTGCCTCTGTGCTCTTTGTTCTCCTATTTTTGCTTAGATTCAATCAGCTTATTTATCAAATGTTGAATATTTCTTTGCAATCCAAAAATAACCAGAAGTAACTTTCTCCACGCTGCTTTCATTAAATTTCATTTCATTAAATTTTTTTAACAATTCTTCTGAATCTCAGTTCCTATTGCAATGTCTGGAATGTGGTGTATGATAGACACTTAAGTATTTGATGATTGATTGACCAACATAATCCTTTGAAAAACAATTATAATAGTGACTACTCCCTCACTCCTTTCCCAGAAAAAAATGGCTTTTTCAAGTAATCCACACATTTTTGTTCCTATTAATGTTACAGATATTGTCCTTCTCTTTACCCTTGTTTATTTTTCTATTGCAATGAATAGCTTCCTAAAGAAAGAGATGATATAGTGCTTCTCTCAGTCTATCTGTTCTCTCACTCCTCTGCTTCACTCCTGCACTGAGAAATAGGGCTTCAGCTGCCGGTGGGGCTTGAGAAAGGAGATATATAATAATGTCACTTGATATGGGAAGGTAAAGAAATGATATAGTCAAATCATGGATGCCAGGGTGCCATTGGGTCCTTTTTTTGTCAGGGTCTGCCACTGATTCAACCCATCCAGTTCTATGAATGATGAGGCAGCCATGTTCAGACAGACTTATGACAGGTGATCACATGAAAAAAAAATCACCTGCTTTCAGAAGTTCCAGTCCCAGATCTTGAATACATATTCCTTGCAATAAGCCTTAGGTCCTAAGTTGCTGAATATCTTCTGGAGGCTAAGCTCTAGTGAATGGATTCAGGTGAACATAGTCTGAAAACTAAACTGCTTTCAAAACTCCTTTTCCCACTCAGCAGGAGAGACAGTGGGGAAGAAGAGGGAGGGACATTTAACAAACTCAAAGGTATATTTTCTAGAATTCCTGTGCTCAGCATGGCCTCTACTCTCAAGGAAGGATCTACCTCACTCTTTGAGAGGCTGTGTCAAGTCTCAGCTAAAATAGCACCTTTTGTAAGAAATAGTTCCTGGTTTTTCTTAGTGTTAGTGCCTTCCTTCTTTTATTATCTTTAATTTATTCTATTTATACTTTGTACATATTTATTTGTTTGTTGTCTCTTCTCATTAGACTGTGAGGATTTTGGGGGCAAAGATTCTTTTGGTCGTTTTTGGCACCCTATAGTTGTTAATTAATGCTTGTTGACTTTACTTAACTGTGAGCATGTAGCCTTAAATTAAATATGTTTATTGTATGTTTTTTTAAAATTTCTGTCATTAATTCTGCGTCAGTATAAAGCTCTATGTGAAGTACCTTTGTGTAGGTGACTATTCCTTTGATAAATTAATTCCTTGATGCCAAGATCACATGATTTAAGAGTCAATGAGTATAGGTACAAGTTCAGAAGCAATTAGAATTTGCCAGATTTGAGAGTTGTTTGAGTTGAATAAACTCTAAATACATTACTCTCTTAAGTATGGTCACTCAGGGATGGAGTTAGAGGAAGGTTGTTTTCTAGGGTTCTCTTAGTACCCTAGAGAGCTTTAGATTTGTACTTAGAGAGGTAAAATACCTCTGAAGGTAGGATGAATTCAACTTATACTTCTTTCTGAACAGGACCAAGATAATTGCTTCTAGTGCCACTGGGAGGTTAAAATGTCAGGTTTGACAATGTCAAACTATTTTTGATGCTTCAACCAAATTTACTTTTAAACTTCTAGCTAAATTTTTATGACTAATATCAATTTTTTCTTTGGTTGAAAGCAGGGAAACTGATAGGATAGCCAATCATTGTGAGAAGCCATTCTATTACTCAGAGCTTTACTAATAATATCATAACCTCTTGATGTTGTTAGCAAAGAATTTAAATGACTTTTTTTTAACACAGAACACATTGCTGCATTTAAAAAGCAATGGCCCTCAAATTGACATTGAAAATAATATAAATGATTAAGATAAAGTCAATATATTTTTAGTTGTTTTTCTTCATAAATGTAACTTTAGGAACATTTGTGATACTACTTAATATAGACCTACTTTGACCTTTAGTTATTACTGTGGTGTTATACATAAGCAAAGTCAATAAAAATATTTTTTATTGTTCAATTTTTGAAAACTTCTCTGTACTGTAAATGTATATTTATTATGATTTAATTTGAAGTTAGAGTGTTATACACATATAAGCACTTTAATTACTCTGAAGATGTCATAAGAAGCACATGAAATTCTCTTATTGGATTCATATTATTTATTCCTAAGAGTCATTCTTTGCACCAAAAATATGAAACTGTAATTCTTGTTCATCTGTTATTGGTACTTACTATAAAACATCTTTCAAATATAAGATATATGAAATTAGATTAATTTAAATTCATCATTAACCTTTCATCATTATAATTTTGATTTAGTTGTTTCCCTCTTCTTCTTTCTCATCCTCCTCCTTCTCATTATCATGTCCTAACCTGCCCCAGGGCTGGAGCTGGGGAGAAGTGAAAGACTGAAAATGCTAGTCAAGGGAGTATTGATTAAGGATCATCCATGGAGCCTATACACTCACAAAGATGGAGACCTAGACTTATTTTGTGTTATCCCAATAAATGACTCATGTTTCTAAGTGTAACGGGTGAACAAGTACAAGAAGTACTGGGCTTCTCATGGTATTTCTACAGCCAAGAGACCAAAGGTGTACGTGTATGGGGCGAGGGGTTGAGCGCTAATCTGTAAAATATGAGAAAGTTCAGTGTGAGGATGGATTCTTCTCTTAGTTAGTCTTCATGATAGGGAAATGATAGGGCTTTTCCTTTGAGAAGGAAAAATGAAAAAAAAAACCAACAACTCACTGTATTTTATTTTGGTGGCATAGAATATGCAATTCTCTCTTTTTGCGATTAAAGGTAGTATCTTCTGAATATGAAAGAAATATGGGATTTTCAAAATGCATTTCAATCCTTTAAAATTAAAACATACTTATCCATAAAAAATTAACTGACTAGGATCGTAGTGACAGTAATAACAATTTTTAACTCATACCAAAATAGTGTGGAATAGTGAAAAGCTATCTGAATTAGGAAGCAGAAGAGAATATATTCAAATATTGGCTTTTTCACTTTCAGGTAGTGTGATGATGTGCTAAGCATTTACCTTCTGTAGACCTTAGTTTCCTCATTTGCAAAATGATGATGTTAGGGTTTTAAGGTCCTTTCCAACTATATGACTGAGCCTGTGAACCTGCAAGTTGGTTTATTTTTTTTTTTATTATGCTGATTAATTTTTTTTAACTTTGTTCTATTTTATCTTTTTTTTTTTCCTTTATTTATTTTTAGTTTACCACACATGGTTCTACATAGTTTTGAGTTCCAGTTTTTCTCCCCTCCCTCCCCCCTCCCTCCCCAAGACGGCATGAAGTCTCATATAACTGTCATGTATAACTTCGCATTGAATTAATTTATGCTCTAGTCAAGTCGTGGAGAAGAACTTTGACCAATGGAATGAATCATGAGAAAGAAGAAACAGAACCAAAAAAACAAAACAAAAAAAAAAAAACCCCAAAACCAAAAACAAAAGAGAAGCAGAAAAGGCGAGCATGTAGTGTGCCTCAGTCTGTATTCAAACTTCGCAGTTCTTTCTCTGAATGAAGATAGCATTCTCCATCGTGAGTCCCCTGGAGTTGTCCTTGCCCCTTTAGGTTGCTGAGAGAAGCGCAGTAGGTCAGGGTTGGTCCTCACGGAATCCACATATCTGTGGCTGTGCACAACGTTCTCCTGGCTCTGCTCCGCTCACTCAGCATTATGTCGTGTAGTTTTTTCCAGGTTGTTATGAAGTCTGCATCATCCCCATTTCTTATGGCACAATAGTATTCCATCACCTTCATATACCACAGCTTGTTCAGCCATTCCCCAATTGATGGGCATCCCTTTGCTTTCCAATTCTTGGCTACCACAAAGAGAGCTGCTATAAATATTCTTGTACATATGGGTCCTTTTCCCGCTTGCGTGATTTCTTTGGGATACAACCCTAGAAGTGGTATTACTGGGTCAAAGGGTATGAACATTTCTATAGCCCTTTGGGCATAGTTCCACACCGCCCTCCAAAATGGCTGGATCAGCTCGCAACTCCACCAGCAATGCAACAATGTTCCAATTTCCCCACATCCTTTCCAGCATTTATCATTCTCCTGATTTGTTATTTTAGCCAATCTGACAGGAGAGATGTGGTATCTAAGAGTTGTTTTGATTTGCATTTCTCTAATCAGCAGCGATCCAGAGCATTTTTCCATATGCCTGTAGATAGCTTTAATTTCTTCCTCTGAAAACTGCCTGTTCATATCCTTTGACCATTTCTCAATTGGGGAATGGCTTGTATTCCTATATATTTGGCTTAGCTCCCTGTATATTTTAGAAATGAGGCCTTTATCAGAGATACTAGTTGCAAAGATTTTCTCCCAATTTTCTGCTTCCCTCCTAATTCTTGTTGCATTGGCTTTTTTTGTACAAAAACATTTCAATTTGACATAATCAAAATTATCCATTTTGCATTTTGTAATGCTCTCTATCTCTTGTTGGGTCATGAATTCTTTACTTTTCCACAAATCTGATAAGTAAACTATTCCTTGCTTTCCCAGATTACTTAGAGTATCAACTTTTACTCCTAAATCATGAACCCATTTTGACTTTATTTTGGTATATGGTGTAAGATATTGGTCTATGCCCAGTTTTTGCCCTACCATTTTCCAATTTTCCCAACAGTTTTTGTGAAATAGTGAATTATTAGCCCAGAAACTGGCTTCTTTGGGTTTATCAAAGAGTAGATTGCTAAACTTGTTGATTTCACCTACTTGTGTACCTATCCTATTCCACTGATCCACACCCCTGTTTCTTAACCAGTACCAGGCAGTTTTGATGACTGCTGCTGTGTAGTACAGTTTAATATCTGGTGTGGCTAAACCACCATCCCTAGCATGTCTTTTCATTAATATCCTAGATACTCTAGACCTCTTGTTTTTCCAAATGAATTTTGTTATTATTTTGTCCAGCTCAGTAAAAAAAAATTTTGGTAGTTCGATTGGTATGGCACTGAATAGATAGATTAATTTAGGTAGAATTGTCATTTTTATTATATTAGCTCGGCCTAACCATGAGCAACTGATATTTCTCCATTTATTTAGATCTGATTTTATTCGCGTGAAAAGTGTTTCATAGTTATGTTCATATAGGCCCTGGGTTTGTCTTGGCAAATAGACTCCCAAATATTTTATAGTGCCTTCAGTAACTTTGAATGGAATTTCTCTTTCTATCTCTTGCTGTTGGGCTTTGTCAGTAATGTATAGGAATGCTGAGGATTTATGTGGGTTTATTTTATATCCTGCAACTTTGCTAAAGTTGTTTATTATTTCAAGTAGTTTTTTACTTGATTCTCTAGGATTCTCTAGATAAATCATCATATCATCTGCAAAAAGTGATAATTTAGTTTCTTCTTTTCCTATTCTAATTCCTTCAATTTCTTTTTCTTCTCTTATTGCTACAGCTAATGTTTCTAGAACCAAATTGAATAATAGGGGTGATAATGGACATCCTTGTTTCACCCCTGATCTTATTGGGAATGCATCTAGTTTATCCCCATTACAAATAATGCTTGTTGATGGTTTTAGGTAGATGCTATTTATAATTTTGAGGAAGGTTCCCCTTATTCCTATGCTTTCTAGTGTTTTTAATAGGAATGGGTGTTGTACTTTGTCAAAGGCTTTTTCTGCGTCTATTGAGATGATCATATGGTTTCTGCTAGTTTTGTTGTTGATATGGTCAATTATGCTAATAGTTTTCCTAATATTGAACCAGCCTTGCATTCCTGGAATAAATCCTACCTGGTCATGGTGTATTATTCTCGTAATGAGTTGCTGCAATCTTTTTGCTAATATTTTATTTAAAATTTTTGCATCAATATTCATTAGAGAAATTGGTCTATAATTTTCTTTCTCTGTTTTAACTCTTCCTGGTTTAGGTATTAGTACCATGTTTGTGTCATAAAAAGAATTTGGTAGGACTCCTTCTTCCCCTATTTTCCCAAATAGTCTGCAAAGTATTGGAATTAGTTGTTCTTTAAATGTTTGATAGAATTCACATGTAAAACCATCTGGCCCTGGAGCTTTTTTCCTAGGGAGTTCATTGATGGCCTGCTCAATTTCTTTTTCTGATATGGGGTCATTAAGAAATTTCACTTCCTTCTCTGTTAGTCTGGGCAGTTTATGTTTTTGTAGATATTCATCCATATCTCTAAGGTTGTCAAATTTATGGGCATACAGTTGGGCGAAATAATTCCTAATTATTGTTTTGATTTCCTCTTCATTAGAGGTGACCTCACCCTTTTCATTTTTTATACTGGTAATTTGATTTTCTTCTTTCTTTTTTTTAATCAAATTGGCCAAAGGTTTGTCAATTTTATTGGTTTTTTCATAAAACCAGCTCTTTGTTTTATTTATTAATTCAATAGTTTTCTTGGTTTCAATTTTATTAATCTCTCCTTTGATTTTCAGTATTTCTAATTTGGTATTTAATTGGGGGTTTTCAATTTGCTCTTTTTCTAGCTTTTTCAGCTGTATGCCCAGATCATTGATCTCCTCTTTCCCTATTTTATTCATGTAGGCATTTAGAGATATAAAACTTCCCCTAAGAACTGCTTTTGCTGCATCCCATAAGTTTTGGTATGTTGTTTCATTATTGTCATTCTCTTGAATGAAATTATTGATTGTTTCTCTGATTTGATCTTTGGCCCACTCACTCTTTAGAATTAGATTATTTAGTTTCCAATTAGTTTTTAGCTTATTTTTCCATGGTGCTTTATTAAAAATGATTCTTATTGCATCATGATCTGAAAAGGATGCATTGACTACTTCTGCTTTTCTGCACTGGATTGTGAGGTTTTTATGCCCTAGTACATGGTCAATTTTTGAGTATGTGCCATGTACTTTTGAGAAGAAAGTATATTCCTTTTTATCCCCGTTCAGTTTTCTCCAGAGGTCTATCATATGTGCCTTTTCTAAAATTCTGTTTACCTCCTTCACTTTTTTCTTATTTATTTTGAGGTTAGATTTATCAAGTTCAGAAAGGGGGAGGTTGAGGTCTCCCAATATTATAGTTTTGCTGTCTATTTCTTCCTGTAACTCCCTTAACCTCTCCTCTAAGAATTTGTATGCCTTACCACTTGGTGCATATATGTTAAGCAATGATATTGCTTCATTGTTTATGGTGCCTTTTAGCAGGATATAATGTCCTTCCTTATCTCTTCTAATTAGATCTATCTTTACTTTTGCTTTGTCTGAGATTAGGATTGCTACACCTGCTTTTTTTACTTTAGCTGAGGCACAATATATTTTACTCCAGCCTTTTACCTTAACCCTATGTGTATCCCCCTGTTTCAGATGTGTTTCTTGTAAACAGCATATTGTAGGATTATGGTTTTTAATCCATTCTGCTATCTGCTTCTGTTTTGTGAGAATGTTCATCCCCTGCACGTTCAGGGTTATGATTTCTATCTGTGTCTTTTTCTCCATCCTAATTCCCCCTGTTTATGCTTTTATTTCTCCCTTTCCCCTTCTCCTCCCCAACAAAGTTTTGCTTTTGACCGCCGCTTTCCTCAGTTAACCCTCCCGTTACCCACTTGCTACTTCTCCTCTTCCTTCTGCCCTCCCCCCTCCCTTTTTCCCCCCTTTCCCTCCCACTTCCCGTAGGACAAGTTAGATTTCTAAACTTATCAGAGTATGTTATTCCCTTCTTGAACTAGATCAGATGACAGTAAAGCTCAAATACTGCTCTTTTCCCTCCCTTCTTTCCCTCTACTATAATATGTTTTTTTGCCACTTCCTTTGGTGTAATTTACCCTTTTCTACAACCTTCTTACCACTTCCCTCATAGCCCTCCCTTTATATCTCTTATTTATATTTTATATCTTTACATCAGTTAATTTATACAGGCATTCACAACCTATGTATATCCCTTTCATTTGTCACAATAGTTGTACCATTCACAAGAATGACTTATATATGTATATGTATATATATATATACATAAAAAACATACATAAGATGATATAATCCCACATAAAGATGTAAACAACCTAAGCTTATTGGTTAATGAAGTTTGTGGGGTTTTTCCCCCGGTTACCTTTTTATGTCTCTCTTGAGGTTTGTATTTGGAGATCAAATTTTCCATTGAGTTCTGGCCTTTTCATCAGGAAGGTCTGGAATTCCCTTATTTCATTGAATGTCCATCGCCTTGCCTGGAAAATTATGCTTAGTTTTGCTGGGTAGTTGATCCTTGGTTGTAGTCCCAGCTCCTTTGCCCTTCGGAATATCATATTCCAATTTCTCCTGTCTTTTAATGTGGAAGCTGAGAGATCCTGCGTGATCCTGACTGTAGTTCCACGATATTTGAATTGCTTCTTTTTGGCTGCTTGCAGTATTTTCTCCTTAAGTTTATAGCTCTGAAATTTGGCTATAATATTTCTTGGTGTTTTCAGTTTGGGATCTCTTTCAGAGGGTGATCGGTGAATTCTTTCAATGACTATTTTGCCCTCTGGTTCTAGGACCTCTGGGCAGTTGTCTTTGATAATTTCTTCGAAGATACTGTCAAGGCTCCTTTTTTCATCGTGGATTTCCGGTAGACCAATAACTCTCAAATTGTCTCTCCTGGATCTATTTTCCAGGTCAGTTGTTTTGCCAATCAGATATTTCACATTTTTTTCTATTTTTTCATTCTTTACATTTTGTTTTATTACTTCTTGATGCCTCATAGATTCATTAGCTTCCACTTGCTCAAGTCTAATTTTAAATGAGTTAGTGTTTACATTTTGCTTTTGAGCCTCCATTTTCAATTGGTTGATTTCACCTCTCAGGGTGTCCTTTTCTCTCTCTAGATTCTGAATCTCCATAGCCATTTCGCCAATCTTATTCTTTAGGGACTTGATTTCGTCAGTGGATTTTTTCTCCCTTTTTTCCATTTTTTCCATATTTTCTTTTAGCTCCCTAATTTGGTTTTTAAAATCCTCTTTTAGCTCTTCCAGCAGTGCTTTTTGGGCTGGAGACCAGATCATATTAGCTTTTGAGGTATCTGATGTATCTACCGTGTCATTGCTATCTCCTTCTAAGTCGATATTTTGATCCTGCCTGTCTCCATAAAAAGAATCTATTGTCCTCGGTTTTTTTGTGTTCTTCTTCATGTTGGATTGCCTTTTGCTGGCGTTAGAACGAATTTCTATCTGTGAGTCTCAGGGCTTTCTGTCCCAGCTTTCTTATTCTGGGGGTTGTGAGTCTAAAATTATAACCTTCAGTTTCCTGAGGTGTGGGGGAGGGGTCTGGCTCCCTGGCGTCTCACTCCCTGTGGGTGCTCTCCAGCACTTGCTTTTCAGCAATGGTCTCAGCTGTTTGTTGTTTGAGCTGATGACTGGCGCTTCCCCTGGGGGAGCAAGGTTACGTCTGGGCTCCTGGCTTGGCCCCCTGCCGACTCTTCCCCTCTGGGACTAATGAGCTTCTAGTATTTGTCCTGTGAAGCCCCGCTACTCTCTCCTCTGTTTCAGTTCTCTTTTTTTTTTTTTTTCCCCCGAGGAATTCTCTGGGTGAGGGGGGGAGGGGTTAGAGCCGCTTACCTAGCCATTGAGTCTTCCGGAAGTTCCCAAGTTGGTTTATATAACAATAAAAATAACAGCAACAACCATAATGATATACATTATAATAACAATAATTATTATTCTATTTTAAAAGAAAAATGGAAAGCTTGATATTTATTTAGAATTCAAAGAGGAGTTTCTTGGGACAATAGCTTTGTAAAACCTTTATTTATTTCTTTTTTTAAATTTACCATCTTTTTGTTTGTTGTGTTATACACTTATTCTTATAGGAATACATTGTCTCTGGCTAAAGGGAAGAACAGTGATAAACTTCAAAGACAAGGACATAAATTCCTTTCTCATTCCAGTGGAATACATGCTCAAAGTTCTGGCAGATACTTCTTAAGCACCATGTTCTAAAAACTTAGCCAAGTGAAAATTAGGGTAATTTTTAACATCATCCACACTTTATGTCTCCCTAGGATGCTTTCAAATGACTATTTCAGTTTGAAGGGCAAAGCAATGATTTGGGGCTAGACTTCATTCCATTTCCTTCCAATAAGGAATCTATTTGAGCTAAGAATTTCATTTCTTTTTACTTATTGAAGCATGTTATCTTCTCACTTATTTCATTCAGCTGAGGGCTGAATGCAGAAAATCTAGTGAATCTTGGGGTCCTACATCATTTTTACATTAATTTTCCCTCCAACTATCCTTTCAAAAATAAAACAACAACTCCACAAAACTCCCTTTGCTTCCAGAAAACATCTGTCTTATCTTTTTTATCTTTTTAAGGGTCTATAAAATCTGTAGCAAAAGCCTTCAAACTAAAAAACAATAATAATGCTTTATATTTATATGACAATTTCCTTAGGAACTGAAAGTACTTTTACATCTCTCACCTCAACTTGTAACATATGTTATATAAACAATTAGGTGTTATTATATTTATTTACAAGATGGCAAAGCTTAAGGTCCATAGCAATAAACTACAGATCTACTTAATGACATCCTAATGACCAACCACTATGGCATATCATTTCAGTAAACTTTTTAGACATTTCCATGCTACTTTATTCTACTGAGCCAGTGTAGCTTCATGTTAAAAGATCTATGCATTGAGTCAGAAGTCCTAAACTCAAAGTTTACCTCTTAACACATATTGTCTGTGTGACCACAAATAAGTCATTTAAGCTCTCTGGCTACAACACTAATCTCTAAAATTGTAAACTGTTTTACTAACTACCAATTTACTGATTACTAGAGGAAGTTTCCTCTCTAGGAGTTTCCTTCAATAGAGAAACCATATCACCAATACTAGTCCTACTCCTCACACCCTTCTACAATCATCTAAGACAAGAATTAGAGTAATATAATAGAGAGACAAGAAAACATTATAGAAAGTACAACAAAATGCACAAATGAAGGAAATATAAGTTTGGAGAAAAGTGAAAAAGGCAAGATGGGTGTGGGGGAACAAATATGTCAACATGAAGAAAAGATGGAAGAGAAGGGATAAAAGCTTTTCTGTATGAATAGGGAATGTTAAAGCAGGGCCTCACTAATCGTCTAACCTCTGGCCTTTTTTAGGAGGAAGTATCAAATACCAAGAAGTGAAGTGAAAGTACTATACCTCTAGGAGGAGGACTGTGGGGATCTCTTTTATTGCCATGATTGATTCCGGTTACTATATAATCTGTTTGATGTTTGAGATACCATCACCATAAAAGGAAAAAGAGACCTTGTGTGTGCTTACAGTGGCTCTGTGAATTCTACACCAGCCTGTTGGGAGTAGGAAAGTCAGAAACATTTTTTTTATTTCGTATTTATTCTTTGATCTACAAACTTTTTATTAGGTGCTTATTACTATTATCACCCATGGACGTGTTAAAGAGGTATACCAATAATAATGATGATAATTATTATTATTTCCAAATCCCTGTGCTTCTTTTCAGAGAGGGAAATGTGAAAAAAAATTATAATTGCTATCATCAAGAATCTGTAAATATAGGAAAGAATCAGTCAGTCAATCAGCATTTATTAATCTCCTACTGTTTTCAAGATGTGCTGAGGATACAACCTGTGTCCTCAAAGAACAAGGAGCTCACAATCTAGCGGGAAAGACAACATAAAAACAAATATGCCTAAGTGAGTTACATACAGGATAAATAGGAAATAATCAACAAAAGGAAGGAAGTGAAGTTAGGGAGGATAGGGAAAGTCTTCATGTCAAAGATGAGATTTTTTTTTATTGGATCTGAAGGAAGCCAGGGAAACCAGGAGGTATAGATGAGAAGTGATAGCATTCCAGGAATGAGGAACAGCCCAAGAAAATGACTGGAGCTGAAAAATCATGTGTTTCCTTTGGATTCAGGGCCAGAGTCACTGGGTCAAAGAGTACATATGGGAGCTGTAAGGTGTAAGGAGACTGGAAAAGCTGGGTTATGAAGGTATTTGGATACCAAACAGAGGATTTAGTATTTGATGATGGAGCCACTAGAGTTTATTGAAAGAGGGATGAAATGGTTAGATCTGTGCTTTAGGAAAAGCACTTTGGGTGCTGAACTGGAGATGGTATAGAGTAGGGAAAGACTTGTGGCAGGCAAACAAACTAAGAGGCTCTTGGAAAAATTTAGATATGCATTGATCAAGGCATGTACCAGGATAATGGTATAAGAACAGAGGAGGGGGAAAGTTTAAGAGATGTTGCATAAGTGAAATCAATAAGTCGTGGCAAAAGTCTGTCTTTGGGGAAATGAGAGTTAGTGACAGTTGAAGATGATGCCTAGGTTACAAGCCTGGGGGACTGAGAAGATGATGGTAGCTTTGATAGTGATAGAGAAGTTTGACCAAGTTAAGTATTTTGAGGGAAAAAATGAGTTCAGTTTTGGACATGTTGAATTTAAGATATCTATTGGACATCTAGGTCAAGATGTCTGAAAGGCAGTTGAAGATGTAAGATTAGAGGTCAGCAGAATGGTTAGGGTTGGATACATAGATCTGAGAACCATCAGCATAGTGATGATAATTAAGTCTTGGAAAATGATGAGATCAAAGGAAGTAGTAAAGGCAGAGAAGAGAGCCCAGGACAGAGCTCTGTAGGACATCCATATTAGTGGGCATATGCTAATTGAGGATCCAGCAAAAGAGACTAAAAAGTGGTTAGACAAGTAAGAGGAGAATCAGGAGAGAGTAGTGTACCAAAAACCTAGATAGAAGAGAGTATCAAGAAGAGAGTGTCCAACACTGCCAAATATTGCAGAGAGAGCAAGAATAATGAGATTGAGAAAAAAGATGATTGGATTTGGCAATTAAGATATAATTGGTAACTTTGGAGAGAACAGTTTCAACGGGATGATGAATTCAGAAGACAGACTGTAAAAGGTTAAGAAGAGAATGAGGGGAGAAGATGTGAAGGCATCTACTATTGTAGATAGCTTTCTCAAGGAGTTGATTTAACCATAGGAGTTAGCTACAAAAGGAAAAAGAGATATACGATGATAGTTAGTAGGGATGGAAGGATCAAGTAAGGGTTTTTGAGGATTGCAGAGATATGGGTATGTTTGTAGGAAGTAAGGAAGCAACATAGAGAGGGGGAGAGATTGAAGATAAGTGAGAGTGCAGATGATGGAGGGAACAATATGTTGGAGTTAGTATGGAATAGGAGCATTTGTGCAGATAGAGGTAAGGAGTAGGGGCCCCTCTTTATCAGAGTTAGAGATGAAGGAGGAAACAGTGTTAAAGGCATATGAATGATATGAGATCAGGAGGAGGAGAGAAAAGGGAATTATTTGGGAATCGCCTCAATTATTTTCAATAAAATAGAGGCAAAGTTCTCAGCTGAGAGAGTGGAGGTTTGGGATGTTTAAAGAGGAATGGAAAGATTTGAAAGACTCACTGTAGAGAATGGGATAGAAAGCTGATTAGGGAGGCATAGAATGATTGCTTAGCAGAGGTGAGATCAAAGTTTAGGTTATATAACATAATCCAGAAGGAAAACAGTTATATGATTTTCTCTGCCTTCATTCGACAGCAGATGCTGGTAGTGATTCAAAGCTGAGATTTATCAGGACAGAATCAGCTATATAAGAGAGCCAGGGGCTCAAGAGAAGAGGAAATGTATCATTTATTCAGTTCATCTAGGGGTCTATATAGGGGAAAGGAGAAGGATGTGGCTGATTCGGTATGGCCTGAACTGAAATGAAGAGTAGGGGACTGGAAATTATGGTATAAGCGAAGAATGGATTTTCGTATGGGAAGGCCAAGAGAGAGAGGAGGAAAGGTCATAGATTTGGATCAGATAAAGGAATTCCAGCATTCCTGAGCATGGGGTTGGTATATTTAGTTGGTCAGACCAAAGGAAAAAGGAAGCATATAATAAGTTCTAAGTAATTACAAGACCTTACAACATGAAAGTATGAAAGAAAGAAGGAAGGAAAGAAGGAAGGAAGGAAGAAAGGAAGAAAACAAGTATTCATTATTTACTGTATGCCAAGCTAAATGAAAATATCTCTCTTAATCCTTGCAACAACCCTGAAAAGTAGGTGTTATTATTCGTTTACCCCCATTTTACTGCTAAGGAAACTGAGGAAAATAGGTTAGGTGGTTTATTCAGTGGTTTATTTATAAGATTACACAGCTTATAAATGTCTAAGGTTGGATTTGAACTCAGGTCTTCCTGACTCCAAAACCAACCCTAGACCTGACTCTATAAGCAGCTACTAGGAGAGATTTATAAATGTTGTGAAGAGAATGATCTATTGAGCTAAGTTACAGCTATGTGATTCAAAGATGTCTTCCTGGAGGAGATGATATGTCATGTGGGTCCTGAAGATTGGGAAGGAATTCAATAGGTAGGAAGAAAAGAGAAAGAGAGAAGGGAGGCAATAAAATCATGGGTTTAGGGGCACCATAGTGAAGATGCAGAGATGGGAAAGAAGAGAATAGGATTTATGAACAGAAAAGTAGTCTGATTTAACTAGAATCTACAGTGAATGATGAAGTGGAGAGGAAATCCGATGAAAGTTTTTAAATTGGGAAGTGGTGTGATGAAAACTAATGTACAATCGGAAATTAAGGTCATTCTGAACTTCATACAACATTTGTCCTCTTACCTCACACCATGTACTTATCTTGAAACACTGAGAAAAGTGAGATCCAGAAAGAATATCTCAAACCTCTAATGCCAAAGTTAGCTTAAAAGAGAAAGCTAATAAAAAGAGGAAGCCAAATTATGCTGGCATTTCTTTATTAAGAGAATAATGCTACTAGACTTTCCATCAAACAAAGAAAAAAAACAGATGAAATGACACTAACCTCTGTAGGTCCATGGGATATTCCCTCTCCTTCTTCCTCTCCTTTTTTTCTTTTTTTGAAATATTTGGTGTGTTGACAGAGCCATAAAAATAACTTCTGCCACTCCTTCAAAGCTTGGCATAAATACAGTAAGGTTGAGTGGCTTGTCCCTTTCTTACTGAAAATGGAAACCATGCTCTCTTTCCTCATGCTGAAGCATGCTGGTTTATGATAAGCATGTTCTTTAAAAAAGAAAATACATCATTTTTATGGACTGTATCCTCATGTTTATTTCAGATGGTAAAATGCTAGGGAAAAAACAACAAAAACAAAAACCCTATGCAGTAATGCAGGGTGGACTGTACAGCTTAGATTTAGGAAAACCTCTCTTTACTTTGCAGTAAATCATTGTAATGTGTGTTACTGTATGTTTCTTTTGAGTATATTCTACTATCAAGAGATTTGTGTAGGCAGTGTGGTGGCTTAATGAACTAAACAGTCACATTAAGAGATCAGAGTTCAAATTTGTTGTAAGCTTTACTTTTTTAAAATATAAAACAAGCAGATGATTGTTCTGTTGTTCTTAAATTGCCCTCTACAACCTGGTTCCAATATTTTTAAAAATTGTATTTTTTCATCCTTTCTTCTTTCTTTCTTTCCTTCCTTCCTTCCTTCTTTCCCTCGTTTTATATATCAATTTCCTTTGTAGGCAAGAGAACCGCTTATGGTGGAGGTGGACTTATTTCCTTGTTTAAGAATCTGTTTGAACCTAATCAATTGGAAGTATTTAAATTGTACTTGGATCTTAGACTATGTCTTGGCAGGGAAAGTAAGATTTTGCTACTTTTTAAATTTTTGTTTTTATTTCTGTTTTTTTGTCTAGCTTTGCTTGTGAAACAAAAAAAAAAGAATCCCTTAGGCGAGGACATGATATGAGATGATATAGTAAAAATGCACTGAATTTGAATTTGAAACTGAGAACCTGGGATTGAATACTGGCTCTAATTATTAATACCTATGTGAATAGGACAATCACTTTAAGTTCCTGGACCACAGTTTCATCTTTTGCAAAAGAAGGTGTTTTGATGACTGGGTGATATACTGGGTCCCATCTAGCTACAGACAGATTCCAAACTATTGAAGTTCACAGGTTCATCAAGAAAACAAAAGGCTTCCTCAGTTAGTGTAGTCATGGGAAGATCCTTTTTGTTTGTGCACATATAAAAGTGTAATACAGCTGGAAAGCTGTGTGGGAGGAGGGAGTTAGGTTATGAAAGGCTCTGAATACCAAACATAATTTTTATTTGAGCCACTAGAGTTTATTGAGTAAGGGGTGACAAGTCAGATATGAGCTTTAGGATAATCATTTTGGTGGCTAAATAGAGAATGAATTAGAATTTATTAGTGGCAAATAAGTCAACCAGCTCATTATTACAAGAGTCTGGGCATGAGATGATGAAGGTCTGCACAAGGGTGGTAGCAGTATCAGAGAAGAGAAGCAAGACTATTCAAAAGATACTACAAAGATGAAAAGCACAGGCCTTGGCAACAGATTGACTATGTGAAGAGGAAGTATGGTGAGAAATAGTGAGTTGTCAAGGATGCTGTCTCCATTGTGAGTCTTGGTGACTGAGAGAGTGGCTGTGAGCTTGACAGTAAAAGGGAAATTTGGACAGGGGAAAGGTTTAAGGGGAAAGATATCAAATGCGATTTTGGATAGGTTTAAGTTTAAGATGTTTACTAGTCTTCTTGTTTGAGATGCCTGAAAGTCAGTTGAAGATGCAAGATCAGATGTCAGCAGACGGTTTAGGACAGGAGAGGTAGGTTTGAAAATCATTAGAATAGAGATGTTAATTAAAATCATAGAAGCTGACAAGATCACTAAATGAAGTAGCATAGAGAAAGAAGAGAAGAGGGCCCAGAACACAGCTCTATGGGACACTCCCAGTTGGTAGGAATATCTGAGTGAGGATTCAGCAAAGAAGACTGGGAAAAAGGAGTATGATAGGTAGGAGGAGGACCAGGAGAAAATAGTATCCTCAAAAACCTACACCAGGGGTGGGGGCCCTGAGGCCTCGAGGCCAGAGCCTTTTAGGTTCTTGGGTGCAACCTTTTGATTGAGTCCATGTTTTACAGAACAAATCCTTTTATTAAGGAAATTTGTTCTGTGAAGTTTGGATTCAGTCAAAGGGTCACACTTGAGGACCTAGAGGGCCCCATCTCTGACCTAGACCAGAGAGAATATTAAGGGTAAGAAGGTGATCAACAGTGTGAAAGGCTGCATAGAAGTCAAGAAGAATTGAGTCTGAAAAAGGCTGTTGGATTTGCCCAATAAAATAGCATTGGCAACTTTAGAGGAAGGATTATTAGTGGAATAATGATGTCAGAAGCCAAACTGTAGGGGATTAAGAAGGGAGAAAGAGAAAGGAAGTGGAGATATCTATTGTAGGTAGTCTTCTCAAGAAATTTTGCCACAGAAAAAAATAAGAGACTTTTTTGCGCTACCCAGGCGAGGGTTCCATACCACATTGTTCTCAGTTTCTGTTGTAAATTTAAAGTGAAACTTTCAAAATGTCTGGAGCCCTAGATTTCTTGCGGATGAAGGAGGAAGATGTCTTCAAATTCCTTGCTGCAGGAACCCATTTGGATGGCACCAATTTGCACTTCCAGACGGAAGAGCATATCTACAAAAGAAAGAGTAATGGCATCTACATCATTAACTTGAAGAGAACTGGGGAAACTCTTCTGCTGGCAGCTCATGCCATTGTTGACATTGAAAATACAGTTCATGTTAGTTTCATCTCATCCAGGAACTGTAGCCAGTGAGCTGTTCTGAAACTTGCTGCTGCCACTGGTGCCACACCTATTGCTGGATTCCTCATACCGGGCACCTTCTCACCAGATCCAGCCAGCTTTCAGGGATCCTCCTCCTCATGGTCACAAATCCTTGGGCAGGTCACCAGCCTCTGACTGAAGCATCATATGTTAACCTCCCAACCATTGCCCTGTGCAACACAGACTCTTCACTTCACTGTGTGGACATTGCCATTCCAGGTAACAAGAACTCAGTGCGTCTGATGTGGTGGATGCTGGCCCGTGAAGCCTACATATGAGTAGTACCATCTCCTGTGAACACTCATGGGAGGCTATGACTGATTTTTACTTCTACAGTATCCAGAGGAGATTGAGAAGGAAGAGTAGGCCATAGCTGAGAAGCTAGTCACAAAGGAGGAGTTTCAGAGTCAATAGATTGCACCTGCCCTTGAATTCACTGCTATTTAACCAGAGGTAGCTGATTGATCTAAGGGAGTACAGGTTCCATCTGTGCCCATTCAACAGTTTCCTACTGAAGATTGGAATTCTCAGCCAGCTACTAAGGACTGGTCTGTGGCTCCTACTGCTCAGGCTGCTGAGTGGGTAGGAACTACTACAGAGTGATCTTAAATTTTACCCCAAATGCTCTAATAGTGTTGAGAAAATGCTGATGCAAAATAAACATTGGTTTCTTATAAAAAAACAGAAAAGATACAGAATAATAGAGGGGATGGAAGGATCAATTGAGGATTTTTTGGGTGTTGCAGAGACATGGAAATGCTTATAAGCAGTAGGGAAGCAGTACTTCAACAAGGAAAGATTGAAGACAAGTGAGAACAGGGATGACAGAGGGATTAATAATATGTTGGAGTCAGGATGGAATGGAATCACTTGTGCAGGTAAAGAGATTTGTCTTGGTTTAAGTTGTAGGGCTTTGTCTTTTTGTGATACAGAGATAAAGGAAGAGATAATGGCAGAAGATATATGAGAAATGTAAGATGAGGATGAGGGAAGAAGAGTGAACTCTTTGTGAAAAGCCACAAGTTTTTTCTCAAGATTTTCATGTGAGAGGGCAGTATATGGTGAAGAGGAGTGATGGAAAGTCTTAAGAGGGATGGAAAGGTTTGAAAGAGCCACTTAGAGAGTGGGTTTAGTGAGTTGATAAGGGAGATGTAGAAGTATTACCTAGCAGTAGTGAAGGCCTGGTTATGATTATGTAATATAAACTTCAAGTGGACCTAGATGGTGTAATTCTGTGATTTCCTCCATGTTATTTCATCAGCACATGTGTACGAGCAAAAGCATGAGATGGTAGGAGGTATCCAAGCATGAACCTTATCAGAGTGCAATGGGTGACATATAAGGAAACCAGGTACTCAAAAGAAGACAATATTGAGTTGAATGGGTTTGGTAGTGAGTCACAATGGGGAAAGTATGAAAGAGTAACTAGTGCAAGGGTGATGGCATGGGAGAGAACTGAGGGGTTGATAGTGTGGATGGAGTGAGTTTAGTATCAGAAGAGAAAGAGGGAGGTAGAAAGACAATAATTTGTGTTTAGATAATGGGATTTCAGAGTTTCTGAACTCTGCATATGTCGGTGGTGACAAGTTCAAGAGTATAACAAACTTTGTATGTGGCTGAGGTGAAGTGGAAGGACAGGTCATGGAAAGTGATTAGGAAAGCGGGGAAGGAAAGGAAATAAACATTTATGTAGTGCCCACTATGTACCAGGTACAGGGCTAAGAACATTTTAAACAGATGACATCTCACCTGATTCTCATAACAACCCTGGGAGGTAGAAATCATTATCTCCATTTTACAGTTAATGAATTGAGACAAACAAGATTAAGTGATTTGCCCAGGGTCCCCCAGCTAATAAATGTTTGAGGCTGGATTGAAACTCAGGTCCCCCTGATTCCAGGCCCAACACTATCCACCCTGTTGGGTGAGGAAACAAAAAAGGGAGAGTCAATATCTATGTTGAAGTCTCTCATTATGAGGTCAGGAGTTGGGGAGGAAGGAAAAATTGTGAGCCTGGTAGTGAAGAGTAATCTGCTGCCTTCCAACAAAATTGATTCAACATTTGTGTTTTTTTTCTTTACACTGAACTTTAAATCCTTTTCTTTTGAATTTTAACCATTACTCTTAGTTCTGCCCTCTGAAGGCAATTGAAATAAGTCTAATATCTCTTCCATACAATAGCTCTTCATGTGCTTGATAACATCTATCATCATCCCCCTAAACCCATGTGATAATTTTTTTTTAACCAGTACCTACCATGGCATAGATTACAGGCACTTTACCATTCTGACCACCTTTCACTAGGTGCTCTCCAATATGTCCATATTCTTCCTACAATGCCATTCTGACCTGAACCGAACCCATAGCACAGGTCAGTTCTCATCAGGATAGAGTATGGTAGACATATCACTTCCTCATTCCTGAATGCTATAACTCTCTCAAAGCAACTTAACTTCTCACTAGCTTTTATAGCCATCATATCATAATAGTAACCATTTTGGGGCTTGCAAGATCATTAAAACCTCTGAATTTTTTTCAAATAACTGCTATCTGGCCACTCCTTTTCCCTCTTAAACTTTCAAGGTGAGTATTTTGGAGCCAAGATTAACATTTCATATTTATCTCTGTTAAATGTTAACTAATTAGAACTGAACCAATTTCCCCCTGTATAATGACCTCCATGAGTCCTGAGTAATCACTCAGTCCACAAGTATTTATTGGGTGCCTATTATTCCAGGCATTGTTCTAAGCACTGGGGATACAAAGAAAGGTCAAAACAAAACAAAGACACAGTCCCTGCTCTCCAGGACCTGATAATCTAATGGGGGAGAAACACAAACAAAATATATGCAGGATAAATTGAAAATAATAAATGGATGGAATGTGTTAAGCATTAAGGGGATCAAGAAAAGCCTCCTATAGAAAGTGAATTTTATCTGGTACTTGAAGAAAGCTAGGATACAGAGATGTGGATGGAGAGTATTTCAGGCACAAGTGATGGCCTGTGAAAATTTTCCAGACTCACACATAGCATGTCTTATGGGAGGAAAAATAAGAAGGCCAGTGTCGCTGGATCAAAGAGTATGTGGAGGGAAGTAAGTTGTAAGAATATTGGAAAGGTAGGGAGGGGCCAGGTTGTAAATGTCTTTAAATGCCAAAACAGATAATTTTTTAATATTTGATTTTAAGGGTGATGGGGGGGGGGTCATGGGATTTTATGGAATGTGGTGAGGGCGACTTGGTCAGACCTTCACTTTAGGTAGATTAATTTGACAGCTGAGTGGAAAATGGACTGGAGTGGGACAAGACTTGCATCAGAGAAATGAAGAAACAGGTGGTTGCAATAGTTCAGCCATGAAGTGATGAGACCCTGTAACAGTGTAGTGGTAGTGTCAGATAAAAGAATGAAGAGTATACCAAAGATGTTACTAACTGAAAATTGCCAAGGCTTGGCAACAGATTTAATTTGGAAAGGGGAGGGATGAGAATGAGTTAAGGATGACAACTAGGTTGTGTGTGCATATGTGACTCAAAAGATAGTGGCATTTTAATAGTAACAGGGAAGTTCAGAAAGAAGAAGGGTGTGTGCATGTGTGTGTGTGTGTGTGTGTGTGTGCGCGCGCGCATAGATAATGAATTTGGTTTTTGACTTATTTAAGATGTCTGTAGGACATCCAATTTGAGATATCTAATGTGCCACTGGAGATCCAAGTATGGGGTTTAGTAGATAAGTTAGGACTTCATAAGTAGATCTGAGGATCACCAGCATAGATATTATAATTTAAAATGTTCTAGCTAACCATCTCAGTTTTATGTTACCAGCAACTTTAATAAGGATGCCATTTAGACATTAATCTTAGTCACTGATAAGAATGTTTAACATTACAAATCAAGGAACAGATTTTTGAGGCATTCTACTAGATACCTCCTTTCATGACTACTTTTTGGGTAAATCCAATCAATTAACTCTGATACTATTTTCATTATTAGGAATCTATTTACCAAGATACAGATATACAATAACTATATTAATATAACTGTAAAGCACTCTTTATGCAAATAAAGAAAAACCTAAATAATTACAGAAATATTAATTTGTCATGGATAGGTTGAGCCAATTTAACAAAAAATTACAATGTTACCTAAATTGATTTACTTATTCTTTCTCTTTTTCCCTAATGGGTGGTAGGAGGTGAGTGGAAGAAAAAACAAACATGCTTGATAATTGTTGGTTAACTTTCTTGTACTGTTTTTCCCTCTTTCCTTTTAAATATGTGCTACAATGTATGGCATCATGTGTGAAAGAGGGCAAGGGATATATTAAAATAATGTAAAACCAAAAGATTTTCTTGAAAATAAGAAAGTATTTAAACAAGATAAGAAAATTGGCACAGAGAGACTAAGGGATTTGCCCTAAATTAGAGGTGTCAGACTCATTCCCCACCCTCCCCATGCACCCATTATCCTTAAGCAGTCACAACTCAAACAGATTAAAATGTAATTGGGAAGTGTTTAACAAAATAAATAAAAATACTGTACAACATAGATTATGTCAATTTATGATTTCCTAAATAAATATGAAACCTGTAGGGATCTGTTTCTATTCGAGTTTGACACTACCACTCTAAATCACCCAACTAATATATAAAATCACTGAGAATAGAACCAAGGCTTTACTAGCCTGCTCGATTGGTAGTACTGAGTTTGCATTGGTAGTAGGAAATGAGAAAGTATATTCAAACTTTAAATATAGGATACAATAATAAAAATTTCCCCTAATAACCAAAGAAAGTATATTATAATCTCCCTCAGATCTCTTTATCTTTCCTAAAAATAGAATATAAAACCTTATCAAATGTTTTGATAGCATCTCTGTAAGCTATATCTAAAATAATCTTCAGATCCACAAGGGGATCTGCTTTTCTGAGCTGGGCTTGACTCAGGCTAGTCTCCTGGTAATTTAGCTTCAATATTGGAACGAAAGGAGGTACTCAAAGGTCATTCAAAAGTTAACAAAAAGAAATGTACTTAGCCATAGTAGGAGAAGAATATTCAATAAGGATAGGAATTGAGGACACCTAGAGGTTGTGTAACTGAGTAAAGCTAGCTTCCTTGCATGACTTGTCCATTGAGAGAACAAGAGAAAGCACCAGAAGTTCCTTGTGGCCTTTTTTGTACTCAGACCACGAGGAAGTGATGTCAATAGACTGAGCCTTTAATCCCCTTCATCAACCAAATCTTGAGGATGGCAGCAATACATTTTAAGAAAAGCATTGCCTAATTTGCATGGGGGGAGGGATTTGATATTTGATATTTGATATTCCTGTTCATATTCATTGAGCAGTTGTAGGGACTAACACTCCTGCCTCAACACATTCTCTTATAGTGTTGGCAATTTCATCTTGCCCACCTGGCACACGATATTGCCTCAAAGTAATTATTTTAGAAGGTTCGGGCAAAGTGATTGGATCCATCTTGATTTTCCCCACTAAGACTGCATTAATGCCCATTTTCCTCACAGCAAATTGGTATTTCCCTTCGGGTAAATTTAAGGTCATACCCTTCAATATGTCTATTCCAATGATGTATTCGGGAATAGGCACAATAACCACACTATATTCTTTCTTGGGCAACTGTCCAATTTTCATCATTAATTTAACTTGTCTGGCTGATATTTCAGTCCCTCCTAGTCCTGTAATGGTAATAGGAGTTCCATGGCTGAACTTGTCTGGATTTCCATAAATAAGGGTGGCCTCGGCCCCAGTATCTATTAATGCCTCAGTTACCGTACTTGACCCATTTTTCCAATATATGGTCAAGTTAATGTGAGGTCTGCAATCCAGCCTGTGTATTTCCTTAATTTGGGCTGGGGCCTGGCCTGTTCCCTAGTATTCCCTTTCATGTGATTCACTTGGGTATGAAGGTTCAACATCTGTAGCATTTGCAGGAGCAGTTCTTATTTCCCTATCTCTCCTGTTATCAAGGCCTTTATCTCTGTACATTCTATATAATTCATTGGTTGGAATTCCATCTATCATTTCAAAACCTACCCCTGCTCTCAATAAAGCAGTAAACATTTCTTTCCTTGTTACTCTCCTTTGGCGCCAAGTTTGCTGGTTATTCACTCTTCTCTCTCGAGGAGATCTATCCCTTCCCCAGTCACCTAAGTCATGTAACTGTAAAATCTTATTTATCACTGTTGTAAGACGGCTCCCTACTTCTCCAAGTAATAAATTCAGAATTAGTTGTTTATAAGCAGGGGGAGCTGTCCTAATTATTAAATTCCTATGAGGCAGTCCCATTGGATCATTGTAATATTTGTCTGCAGTTCCTATCATAATGGCAGTCTTCATTACCTCCTCCTTTAGTCTCATGATACAATCTCTAAGTGAATACCAGGGTCTGTGCTCAGTGGGCCACATAGAATCAGTAGCATATCTCTTATTGCATCCCACAGCGGCTAATGCCAACAGAGTAGTCCTGCTATCACCATCTCCTTGCTGATGATGTTCCCTAAAAGCTTGTTGAACTAGAGGATCATGGCTGATACCTATGAATCTCATGCAGTCTGTCCCATCTACTGATATTCCACTGGCCCCTTGATCACTGAGTCTTACCATCCAAGATATCAATGGTTCTCCTATTCTTTGGCTGAATCTACTCAAAATATCTGTGACCTCTTGCGGTGAGAAATCTTCCTGAATTTCCCTTGTAACTGAATCTTCACCTCGGGTTTCTGTCTTCCTCCTTTGTATGGGTCGAGCCCTTGTCTGATCATTTAACCATCTCCTATTCTCTGTGTGATGCACATCCTGAACCCTAGTAGTGTTTTGTGCCTCAGCCCCTAACATTGTCTCATTCTCTCCCCACTCACTTCCTCTGCCACCATGGCTAGGACGAAGCAGGCAGTCAGGCTCTTTCTGGGCTGGGTTGAAATGCACTCTGGGCTTTTTTGGTCTCCTGTTGCTCTTAGCCACATTAATAGAAAAGTTCTCATTTGAGTCAGTTTGGTCTCCTGCTATCTGAGATTCCTCTTCTTCCTGTGGGGTAGGAGTGCCCCCATGTCTTTCACTTAATCTCAATCTTTCGTATACTAGCCGGTAGGCTGATAACACTATCCAGCTTTGCCTAGATAGTGATGCCCCTGACTGAATCCCAACTTCTCGTAAACACTTTTCCAAATCCCTAGGATCTCCTCTCCGTAGCCTTGGTTCCCAGTTTTCACAGGGTCCAGCTTTTTTAGCCAATTCTTTTGCTAGGGAGGAATAAAATGGATCCTCCCATCCTGGGATATTCATCTCTTCCTCTGGAATTGTTCTGCTTCTAAATAGAGATCTTATACCTAGCGATCCCATCCTCGTCGCCAAATGTATTAGGAGGGCAGAGTTTATAATCTCAAAGAGGATCATAAACATGTCTGAAACGTTCGGAACCGCCGGATATAAGAAACTCTCAAAGTAGAAGGCAGAAGAATCAAAACATTTATTTAGGCTCCACAGTAACCAACCCATGAACCAGCAACCCCATTTTGATATATTGGTCAAAAGCTTCCAGGCCCAATAAGTACGCCTTGAAAGAGTAACCAGGAGGCTACAGAGAAGCATGATTGCGTAAAGCAAAATCATGTTTCCCCTTCTATGGTAATAAGATTACCCACTGGCCTGAAGTCTTTGTTCAGCTTCCTCCCGTAGGTCAGCTCTGCTACTGGCAGCTCCTGCTTCAGCTGTGTCTGTGTCTGTAACTGTAACTGACGTAACTGTCGTAACTGCCTCTGTAACTGCCTCTGTAATGGCCTGAAGTCTTTGTTCAGCTTCCTCCCGTAGGTCAGCTCTGCTACTGGCAGCTCCTGCTTCAGCTGTGTCTGTGGCTGTGGCTGTAACTGACGTAACTGTCGTAACTGTCGCTGTAACTGTCGCTGGCTCCAACCGGAAAAGGAAAAGAGAGGATCTTCAAGCTGTCCTCTCCCCTCTTATAGAGTTTTTGACATCATCAAGCATCGCCTGAACGACCAGGGCCGATTGGTTCTTGACTTGGCCCCTCCCCCTAGCATAGCCTTTAACACCTCCCCTCAGCCAGCCCCATGACTCATCACACAGGAAGTTGTCTGGTCCTGCCCCGGAAGAGCAAGCCCCAGCATCCAGGGAAGCTCAATGAGGTAAGCTGAGTCATTCAAAGAAAACAAAGGCCATTCTGGCTACACTACCACACCTACTAAGAAAATTAATAAAGTTATTCTGGCATGAACCATCCATAGTAAAACCATGCTGGTGTAATTTAATTAAATTGCTCTAATTATTGATGATTTTGAGCATTTTTTTCACTATATGGAGCTAGGATTTCTTCCACTGAAAATTGCCTGTTCATATTCATTGACTATCAAGTAGGGAATTGTTCTTACTTTTATGAATTTGAATCAATTTCTAATGTATCTTTGAAGACATCTTTTTTATGCATTCCCTCCCCCTAATTTATTTATTTATTTTAGTTTTCAACATTTACTTCCACAATATTTTGAGTTCCAAATTTTCTCCCCATCTCTCCTCTCCACCTACCTCATGACAGCATGCATTCTGATTACCCTTCCCCCAATCTGCCCTCCCTTCTATCACATACCCCCCTTCTCTTATCCCCTTCCCTTCTATTTTTCGGCAGGTATAGATTTCTATACCCCAGTACCTGTATATCTTATTTCTCAGTTGCAGGTTAAAAAAAATTGTTGACATTCATTTTTTAGAACTTTGACTTTCATATTCTCTCTCTTCCTCCTTCCCCACCCATCCTCATTGAGAGGGCAAGCAATTCAATATAGGTTATAAATGTGTAGTCATGCAAAACACTCCCACAATAGTCATGTTGTGAAAGACTCCATCTTATCCTGCTCCTCCTTTATTCTATTCTCTCCTTTGACCTTGTCCCTCCTCAAAAGTGTTTGCTTCTGATTACCCCCTCCCCCAATCTGCCCTCCTTTCTATCATCCCTCCCTTTCTTATTCCCTTTCCCCCTACTTTCCTGTGGTGTAAGACAGGTTCACTCATTCCCTCTTACCTCCCCCCACTCCTTCCCCTCCATTGTAGAAGCTTTTTCTTTCCTCTTTTATGTGAGATAATTTTCCCCCATTCCATCTTTCCCTTTCTCCTTCTCCCAGTACATTCCTCTTTCACCCCTTAATTTTATTTTTTAGATATTATCTCTTCATATTCAACTCACTCTGTGCCTTCTGTCTATATATATATATATATATATATATATATATATATATATATATATATATATATATATATATATATATATATATATATTCCCTCCAACTAACCCAATACTGAGAAAGGTCTCATGAGTTACAAATAACACCTTTCCATGTAAGAATGTACACAGTTCAACTTAATGAGTCCCTTATGATTTCTCTTTCCTGTTTACCTTTTCATGCATCTCTTAATCTTGTATTTGAAAATAAAAATTTATATTTAGCTGCAGCTTCTGAAGAATGCAATAAATTCCTCTATGTCATTGAATACACTTAGTTTTGCTGGGCAGGTTTTAATCCTAGCTCCTTTGACCTCTGGAATATCATATTCCAAGACCTCAGATCCCTTAATATAGAAGCTGCTAAATCTTGTATTATCCTAATTGTGTTTCCACAGTATTTGAATTGAATTGTTTCTTTATGGTTCCTAGCAATATTTTCTCCTTGACCTGGGAACTCTGGAATTTGGCTACAATATTCCTGGCAGTTTTTCTTTGGGGATCTATTTCAAGAGGTGATCAATGGATTCTTTCCATTTCTATTTTTCTCTGATTCTAGAATATTGGGGCAATTTTCCTTGATAACTTCTTGAAAGATGATGTCTAAGCTCTTTTTTAGATCATGACTGTCAGGTAGTCCAATAATTTAAAATCATCTCTCTTGGATCTATTTTCCATATCAGTTGTTTTTCCAGTAAGATATTTCACATTGTCTTCTATTTTTTTCTTCTTTTGGTTTTGTTTTATAATTTCTTGATTTCTCATAAAGTCACTAGCTTCCATTTGCTCTATTCTTTTCTTCAATGAGGTTTTAGACCTCCTTTTCCATTTGGTCAAGTCTACTTTTTAAGGCATTCTTTTCCTCATTGGCTTTTTGGAACTCTTTTGTCATTTGGTTTAGTATATTTTTTAAGGTGTTGTTTTCTTCAGTATTTTTGGGTCTCCTTTAGCAAGCTGTTGACTTGTTTTTCATGATTTTCTTGCATCACTTTCATTTCTCTTCCTAATTTTTCATCTGCTTCTCTTATGTAATTTTCAAAATCCTTTTTGAGCTCTTCCATGACCTGAGACCAATTCATATTTTTCTTGGAGGCTTTGGATGTAGGAGCTTTTACTCTGTTGTCTTATTCTGATTGTTTTTTTTTTATCTTCCTTGTCTCCAAAGTAAGATTCTATAGTCTTTTTTTCTGCTGTTTGCTCATTTTCCCAGCCAATTACTTGGCTTTTTAACTCTTTGTTAAGGTAGGGTTCTGCTTCCAGTGCAGAGTGCTTACTGTCCCAAGCTTCAGGGGTTTTGTGCAGCTGTTTTCAGAGATATTTCTAGGGCCCTATAAGTCTTCAGTTCTTCAAAGGTGGTATGATCTAAGGAGAAGTGTCTACTCCTCTCTTGGCCTGTGCTCTTCCTCACCCCAGGACTGCAAGCCAGGACTGAGACCCACATCCAAATATGGGCAAAGCAACAGAATCTTGTCTCAGTGCCAGCAAAGAGATCCATGTAATCTCCTTCTGATTAGTTGTTTGATCCCCTTACTATCTGTGGGTTGAGAGCTCTGGATATAGCCACTGCTGCTGCCATTGCCACCACTGCTGCCTCCCTGTGGTTGTGCTGGGGCTGGGGACAGTTTGTCCTCCTCTCTCACCCATGTCTGGCAGACCTTTTCCATTGACCTTCTAAGTTGTCTTTGGCGTTTGTGGGTTGAAAAGTCTGCAAACTGCATCAGCTGCCAGTGATTCACTCCCCTGAAGCCTGCTTCAGGTTTGCTGGGGCCCAGTCTGTGCTAGCTCAGCATGTACTGGACTGTGCTAGACTGTGCTCTTCTCCCACCCTGGCACAACAGACCTTTCCCATCAACCATGAGGGTTGTCTTGGTCTGTAAATCTGTTTCATTCTGTCTCTTTGTGGGTTCTGCTGCTGTTGAATTTGTTTAGAGTTATTTTTAAGGTATTTTGAGTGCTTTGTGAGAGAGCTCAAACAAGTGCCTGCTTTTACTCCTCCCTTTTAGCTCTACCCCCTGAAGACATCATTATTAGAGCAATTTGCTGCAAATATTTCCCCACTTAACTTTTTTCCCTTCTAATTTTAGTTACGTTAATTTTGCTTGTGAAAAAAATTTAAAAATACATAAACAAAATTATCTATTTTTTCTTCTGTGATCCTATCTATAGCCACATGAAAAACCACTTCAAATGACTGATATTTGGAGAAATACAAATTAAATCGACTTTGATTTTCCAGTTTTGCAAAGTTGACAAAATGAAGGGAAAGTGACAAAATTTCAAAGGGCTGTGTGGAAATTAAGCATATAAACTCACTATGGTCTAAATATGAATTGGCATATTGATCCTGGAAAGCAATTATATCCCCAAAGTTACTAAACTACGAAGACAATTAGAGTTATACAACTACTAAGTCTATGTTTCAAAGAGATCAAAGGAAAAGGAAAATGATCCATACGTCTATAATTATTTACAGCAACTCCATGTAGCAGCAAAGAACTGGAAACTAAGGAAACATCCATCAGTTGGGAAATAGCTAAACAAATCAGGGTATATTGATATAATACATTGTAATTGTGCTATGAGACATTATACAATGGATGATTTCAGAGAAACATGGGAAGATTTCCATAAACAGATGCCAAGTGACGTGAATAGATCAGGAAGAAGAAGTCATAATTATATTGGAAAGATAAACATGTTTGAAAGAATGCCTAACAATACAATGACCAATGACAATTCCAGGGGAATCCCAGAGGAACTCAATGATGAAGGATGTTAACCCCTTCCTGAGAAAGATGTCTTCTAGATGGAGGAGACACATACATATACATACATACACATTCATATACATACACACATACATGCATGGATACCTACATATATACATACACACAGAGACATGGCCAATGTGGAAATTTATTTTTCTTGACTATGTGTTACAAGGTTTTTGTTTTAATTTCTTTTTTTTTCCTCCAAAGGAGTGGGAGGAAAAGAATGCAGTAGCGAGAAAATAAATGCTTATTAATTAAAAAAAAAATAAAGTCAGGTGCTGATGGCTTTTAAGATTACTACTTCATTTTCTAAATGTTCACTAAATACCTGACAAACTGTAAATATGATTTTTAATGTAATGACAGAAAATTGTTAATATCTATTGTAATATGAACTTCCTAAACCTCTTAGTCATCATGAAAATGTCAAAATTCCAGTAATGTCCTTACATTCCTACCCCTAAGATAATGAGGTTAGGTGGAGCTAAGCCATACCCTAGGTCCCCATACCCATTAAAGTTGCCTTGTGGTGCCCAACTCAAGCTGGATCTCAGTTTCTAGTGTCCTTGGCCCCTTCCTTTAGAATTTATGGCATGAAAGATGAAATAGCAAGAATGAAGGGGTTTTCCTTGCCCAGATTGCAAAGGGCAACTGGGGTTTCATGACCAGGCCTTTCAACATCACCCTTCTTATCCCCCTCTCCTCCTAAAACTATAAAAACCTTTTCATGGGTCTATTTGGTTAGGAAAAATCCAGGGAACATTCCCCAGGGTGGCAAGTTTGCTATTTTGTTATCTCAATTAAAGATACTTTATTCCTCAACTCATGGCTTTGACCTATTTCAGGACTTCACACCTCATTTTAGAATATCAGAATTTTGCTAGGTATTTAAGTCAAGTGCACTAGCCAATAATTTGTGGACACCTGCATTCTTGTTCTTCTTCTTCTTGTTCTTCTTCTTGTTCATCTTCTCATTCTTCTTCTTCTTCTGCATCCCTCCCTCCCTTCCCCCCTCTTTTTCTCTTCTCCCCTTCCCTTCCCTCTCTTCACCCCCTTCCTTCCCTCTCTCACGCTCTCTCTCTCTCATCAACATTTGCCTTCCAAATTCTCTGAAATTTTTCAAAGATTTGTTACCATGACTCAATAGTTGTATTTGCCATTTCTCTTGGTAATCTAGTATGTATTTCCTCTGTGCCAGGTGATTTGAACTCATCAAAGGAAATTATATATTCTCTTACTGTCCACTTATCCTGGGTAATAACTATCCATTGGCTATTTTTGTTCCATTTTTAAGTCCAAATCTCATTTCTCTTGGCAAAGAAAACAGAAGGTGATTTTAATTGTTAATGATTCAGCCTTTTCTCAGTTGCCAGTGCAATGGGAAGATTGCTGTATTCGGTGCTACAGGACTTAGTTTGATTATAGATTCTGCTGCTTACTTCCTGTAGCAACTTTAATAGGTCATTTTAATCTCTCTGGGCCTCAATTTCCATGTCTCAGTTCAATAAGTTGTTTGGACTCAGTAATTCCTGCCATCCCTTCCAACTTTAAGTCTTTGAGTATATGTGAGGATTCTTTCTTTGACTCAAAAAAGTAGCCCTATGCTTTTATCATACCTTTTTCTCTAACCTGATGAAAAATGAACAAATACCCAAATCTCTTTTCTTGCCCTAAGTTTTCCTCAGCGGCCTCAAATTATTTTGATTTTAGCCTCTCCTGACACAATTTTACAGGACTTTGCCATCCATTTTCATTCCTAGATTTGTAAAGGTCCTTAGGTAACAAATCATGCAGCACTACCTGCCAACATATGAAGCTGATTTCTCAATCCAAAAAGTGGCTAGCTCTAGGTTGCACAGCTGATGCAAATGTATCATGGATCCAAATTGTAAGTTTATTGGTATATTTATTAGCATTCCCATTGTCTTGCTATGCGAAGAAGTATGTTTAAAAAGGCACATTTTTTTCATCAGCTATATGAGAGGTATTCAATTAAAAAGTCCAATATTCTCGTTGAAACAGGTTTACATCTTATATTTGAATGATAGGAGAGAAGGAAGAGGAACGATAAGCAACCTCTTGGTTAAAAATGGTAGCGATGATTATTTATTTTGCAAAAGAAACTACTCTAGACATAACTTTTTTGGTCCCTAAGTTCTGCAATGCATAGAGACAGGGTTAAGGCTTGGGGTGAAAGTCAAAACAGATCTACTTCTATAACAACAATGTTGCTAGCAGCTGCTGTGGAGGTGAGAGACTAACGAGCACTGAGGAGGGCTGCTAGCACAGATTCTTTGATCTGCTTTTCTAAGGAAAGCAACTACAAAGGGTTCACAATCTCACTTTAATTAAGCATGCATATATCACTCACATAGTTCAAAGGAAAAAGTCAGTACCCTGAACTTCAGAGCAAATACAAAGAAAATATAAACAAATCAACAGACAGTCTTTTGTCTGATCAAGACATCACTTACATTGTTACCAGAGAGAGAAGCATCAACATCTGGGTTTTCAAAGCTGGTGGAGGTGGGGCTCCTTGACAGCTACCCCGTTCAGGACCCTGAGGGCTCAGAGCCTACTTAGCAAAAAGGGGTGTGGAAAAGATCTTTAATCACTAGCAACAGATCATATACATTGTTTCCAATCAAAGACTTGATTCAAATAAAGACAAGACTCAAAGCCACCACATTGCCTCAGTGCTGAGAAGCACTCCAAAACAAAAGACCCCACTTTGTTTGCCATTACATTTGAAAGGCAAGACTCATCAAAGGTACTTGATTACCTTAGTGCCGAAAAGTACTCCAAAACCAAAAATAAAAAAAAGAGTCCTACTTCACCTGCCTGATTCAAACAAAGCAAGACTCATTAAAGACACTTGATTTCTTTAGCATTCCAAAAGAGAAAACACTAAAAAAAAGCCCCATCCTGATTACCATTACAACTACCTAAATCCCATTCTATACCCCAAATTTACCTCTATGTTAAAACTAGCACATGTATCAGAAAAGAAAAAATACAATAACAGCTTCTTTCCCACACTCACCCCACGGAGGGAGATGATAAAATCTTTTGGAGAACAGGCAGATAATCAGAAAGGTGGTTTTTCTGTCTTCATATCCATAGCAGCAAGAGAAATAACTTTATTATTCTATGGGTGCATATCAAAAGTAGTAGCTAACTATAATCTGACATATCTTGACTTGTATATCTATGCATGTGTACATATGTATATATGTGTTTATATATACATATAGATATTTCTATCTATCTATGGAGAGAGAGAGAGGTGGGAAATAAAAAAATAGAATAGTTAACTGTCAGGAATAGAAGGCACTTAGAAAGATTTGAGGTCAAGTCCTTCCTGAGGAATTATCAGTGTTTTCAAGATTATTATGATATTATTATTTATTATATATTGTATGTATTATGTATTATATAATTATAAGGAGTTTCAATACCAAGAAATTCTATTACTGATGTAGTCATAGGTGGGGATGCCAAGCCTCTTTTAACCCTAGCACTAAAATATAAATGATTAAAAATTGAGAAATAATATCTCAAAGAGATCAAGATGCTGTGGTGGGGGAAAGACTGTACTTAAAGACCAAACACTTGGGTTTGAATCTGAACTTTGGTACTTGTGACCTGCATGACCTTGTGTATGTCATTTAACTTCTTGAGATCTCAATTTCTTCATGTCTTAAGCGATAGAGGTGGACTATGTAAAGTTTAATATTCTGATGTTTCTAAGTCTGATGTTCCTCCCCCACACGTTTACCTTCCATATACTTTTTATGTATCTTGTGACGTTTATGGGGTGTTCAGGGAAGAGACTAGCACCTCTTGTGTGAGAGATTACTGAATCCTTTTTAGGGCTGCTCATCCATCCACCTTAGGTGTCTACCTGTCACTCGACTGTGATTTGAGGGAGCTGTAGCATACACTGGCCACCCCTAGTAAAACCATCTTGGCAGACAGGCTAAACTAGATTTAGGGTAATAGACAGTCCTCAAATCTGTCAGTGAGTTAGGAGTATTTCTACCCAAAGCAAGTAAAGGCTCCCCTCTCCCCTAGCAGAATGAGTGGATTAAAACAAATTGTTCTGTTGGCAATGAAGGCAGCTAAAGAACGCTCTGAGCTTTCTCAGACATCAAAGACATTAAGGTCATCCATTGTATCCTCGGCCATTGCAAGTATTCCTAACTTTTGTCTTACTACTGGACGTCCATGATTCTGGAAGAAAGATTCAGACTGATGACTATGCGGCTCTGCCTCACTTCAATTCATATGAAAGTGAAGCCATCACCCCATGATGTTATTGGCTCTCTTCGAAAGCAGCGTATATTGTATGTAGCTATTTGTGTATATTTTGTCTCCCCATTAGAATGTAAGTTCCTTTACAATCATAGATTTAGAGCTGGAAGGAAACTTAGAGGCCATCAAGTTGCTTCATTTTCACAGGTGAGGAAACTGAGGCTGAAAGAGGTTAAGTGAATTCCCCAGGGTTAGCAAGTTTCTGAGATAGGATTTGAACCCTGGTTTTCCTATGCTACCTAAATGCAGGGGTAGGGTCTGTTTTTGCCTCGTATTTGCACCCCTGATAATTCAAACAGTACTTTATCACAACGTAAGCATTTTATAGATGCTTGTAGGTTACTTAATATCATAAGCCTTATGGAATATCATTAATTAAATGAAGGAGTCTTTATTTTAGTTTAGTGTCTTTTAAAAATATAGTATTATTATTTATTAATTATATCATTAGGACAGACATCCCATCCACTTGTCCAACTAGGATGTTTTGCCAAATGCTCTGCCACTTTTCCTTTTCTTCCTACCGGGAAGGATACTTGAACCTCCATTAATGATGCCCTGAGTGATTGGGGCATTTAATCAAGATGGCTCTAGAATTCCAGCCCTAATGGTGAGCTCTCTTTATTACTGAGTGAGTCCAACCCCCCCCCCAGCTCATCATCTGTTGCTCATACTGCCATATACCTCAGTTACATAGGCATATGCCTTCTGATAGAGATAGCATCTCTTTTCAACCCCTTCTATCTCTAGTTCTGGGCACAAGAATGAAAACATCATTACAATGGTTTCTGAAAAGGAAATTTCAATTATCTGCTCTATGTATAACTCACCATTCTTGTGATTACTCAGACCAAAATATTCCCTGGCCACAGTTATCTTATTTTTCTAATCTATAAGAATGGAAACTCCTTGAAACCACAATGTTTAATACATACCAAGTTCTTTAAAATACTTTTCATTCATTTGTATAAATGAAATCATGATAATTCCAATATATTACGTATAACCACCTACCTCCACATACATACAGACACTAGTTTTCATAGACATTTTATTATTAAAATGAGAGAGGGTGCAGAAATAAGTATTAATAATAACATAATATTATGTTGATATAATATATAGTATTATAATAATATAAGTATTAATAATAAAATAATAAAATAAAATAAGCTTATATTAGTTTTTATAATGTGAGCCTTAGCATTACTAAGATTAATTTTCCTCATTTATATGTTGCTCTGCATAAGAATGGCATTAAGAAGGTTTTCTGAAGCCTCGTTAAGGTTAGAATAATTAAAGCAATCTGAACAATGACCAGCTTCAACTTGTCTTTACCAAACAGAATTTAAGTAAATAAGCTGAATTAAGCACAATTGTTACAATTTTAAACTTAGAGCTATTATTACAATTCATAAAGGAAGCAGTCAGATTGTACAGAAGAAAATATGTTTATATTTCATAAAGAAAATTGGGAAGAGGTAAAATTATAGTCAAATAAATACCCATAGATTAAAAGTATCTCATCTTGCTCATACAATGATGTATGTTTATCATTCTCATAAAAAAAACATAAGAAAAAATCAACTATAAAAAAATTGAACTAAAACGCAAGTTTTGACATATTAATCGATATAATTTTGAAATACTGTTTTTTTTTTAAATTTCAACATGCCCAAAGCATGAGGAATTAAAGGACGAATTCATTCCCAAAAAGAGTAGACAAACTATTAAAATAATGTTATTCCATTCATATAGATACAAATTTAAACTTAACCACCCTCATCCATTTAAATGCTTTTTTGGGGCAGAGCCAAGATGGCAGAGTAAAAGCAGGGACTTACTTGAGCTCTCCTCCCAAACCCCTCCAAATACCTGTAAAAATGACTCTAAATAAATTCTAGAGCAGCAGAACCCACAAAATGACAGGGTGAAACAAATTTCCAGGCCAAGACAACCTGGAAGGTGAACAAAAAAGGTCTGTTGTACCAGTCTGAGAGAAAAGTGCAGTCCAGTGTAGGCCATACTGGCAGATGGGCCAGAGAAGGCATCAGGGCACTGAATCACTGGCAGCTGTGCTGGTTTCCAGACTTCTCAACCCCAAAACACCGAAGACAACTTAGAAGGTCAATAGGAAAAGTCTGTCCAGCCTGTGTGAGAAAGAAGCATGGTCCAGCCCCAGCCCTGGTGTGGAGGCAGTGGCAGTGGCAGTGGCTGCTTCCAGTGCTCTTGACCCATAGACATTGAAGGGATCAAGCAGCTGATTAGAAGGGGACTGCAGGGATCTTTTTGCTGGTGCTGAGACAGGATTCTTTTGCTTTGCCCTGCTTTGATCTTGGTCACAGCCCTGGATGGTGAACAGCTGCACAAAACACCTGAATCTTGGACAGTACAACCCCCTCCCCACACTGGAAGCAGAGTCCTATCTTGACAAAGAGCTAAAAAGTCAAGTAATTGGCTGGGAAAATGAGTAAACAGAGGGGAAATATCAGACTATAGATTTAGCACTTCTATATTAAAGGATATGATGGCTTGGGATATGATATTCCAGAGATCAAAGGAGCTAGGACTAAAACCAAGAATCACCTACCTGCAAAACTGAGTGTAATCCTTCAGGGGGGAAATGGATATTCAATGAAATAGAGGAGTTCCAAGCATTCTTGATGAAAAGACCAGAGCTGAATAGGAAATTTGACTTTCATGTACAAGAATCAAGAGAAGCATGAAAAGGTAAACAGGAAAGAGAAATCATAAAAGATTTATTAAAGTTGAACTGTTACATTCCTATATAGAAAGATGATATTTGTAACACATGAGACCTTTCTCAGTATTAGGATAATTGGATATATGTATACATCTATGTATATGTATATGTAGATATATGTAGATAGATAGATAGATAGATAGATAGATAGATAGATCGTACACGGTGAGTTGGATTTGAAGGGATCATATCTAAAAAATAAAATTGAAAGGTGAGAGAGGAATACATTGGGAGAAGGAGAAAGGGAGAGGTAGAATGGGGTAAATTATTTCACATAAAAGAGGCAAGAAAAACTTTTACAATTGAGGGGGAGATGGGGGTAGGTGAGAAGGAGTAAGTGAACCTTACTCTTATTGTATTTAGTTTAAGGAGGGAATAACATACACACTCAATTGGTGTGAAAATCTATCTTACCCACAGGAAAATAGGGGGGAAGAGGATAAGAAGGGAGGGCAAATGGGAGGAGGGGGTAATCAGAGCAAACACTCTTGAGGAAGGACAGGGTAAAAGGAGATTACAGAAGAAATGGGGGTGGGGCAGGATAGGATAGAGGGAAATATAGTTAGTCTTTCACAACATGACTGTTATGGAAGTGTTTTGCATGACTGTACATGTATAACCTATATAAATTGCTTGCCTTCTCAGTGGGGGGTGGGTGGGGAGGGAGTAAGGGAGACAATATGGAACTCAAAGTTTTAAAAATGAATATTAATTTTTTTTGTATATGCTACTGGGAAATGAGACATATAGGGTATAGAAATCTATCTTGCCCTGCAAGAAGATAGAGGGGAAGGGGATAAGAGTAGGGGGTGGGGGGTGTGATAGAAGGGAGGGCAGATTGGGGGAAGAGGTAATGAGAATGCTCCCTGTCTTGGGATGGGGGAGGAGAGAGATGGGGTGAAAATTTGGAGCTGAAAATCTTGTGGAAATGAATATTGAAAACTAAAAATAAATTAATAGAAAAAACATTTTTTTCTTTCAGCTTTAAAATGAGGGTGTTGGACTCAATAGTCTCCAAGATTCCTTAAAGGATCCTATCATTTTGTGATAATTTTAGTGTTTTCTATAGACTTAAATTATTCTTCTTTCAAAATTCTGAGATCAAGTGAAATAGCAAAAAATAGAATTTCTTCATAATTATTTAAAATTGAACAGCTGGAGATGTGTATATAAATGGATACACATATACACATGTATACATACATACATATATATATATATATATATGTGTGTGCATATATATATAATATGCATGTATATATATTATATAGGAGAGAAAATTTATTATGTAGTATTTTAGTAAAATTAACTGACAGTATCACATTCCTTTTTACACATTGTACTTTTTTCCTCCCCTACTTTTTTTGTAATTGTTATAACTTCAGGAAAGTTAACACCATTATCAAAGTGAAATTAATTTATAAGAAGCTCAAAATCATTACCAAAGTCATCATCAATCCACCTTCAGAAGATCTGAGGTCAACTTTTGAAGTCAGTGATATAACTTTAAATTCCCAGATTTTTATAATGGAATTGGCCATTAAATAGAAGAAAGGGAAAGAGGGAAGAAATTAGAGGAGAGAGAGAGACAGAGAGGGACAAACAAAGAGAGACGGAGAGACAGAGAAAGACAGAGACTGACACACAGAGAGATACAGAGACAGAGAAATCAGAGAGACACGGAGACAGAGAGTGAGAGAGAGAGAGACAGATAGACACACACACACAGAGAAATAGAGCCAGAGTCAGAGACAGACCGAGATAAAGACAGACAATTAATGGGTTTGGTCACATCCCATCCATAGTTTCTAGCACAATTTGACCATTGAAAGTAGACAACCTATACTATCCCGGAAACTTGTAAAAAAGTTCTGAACCCCAGTACTATTTTTTCCTAGATTAAATGGAATTAAAATTCTTTAGATGATCCACTGACAAAATTAAAATCTTACTTTTTGTGCAGCCTGTTTTTCAGTTTTCCACATCTATAGCCTAGTCTCACTTTACTTTTCAAACTGTAGGATTTTAGCCTCATGCTTTCAGGCAGCAAATTTTATCTAACAGATTGTTAATGATTTTAAGATGCAGTTCTAGGACTATCATACTAATTTAAGCCTAAGTAGGAGGTAGAATAGCAACATTGACTCCTTTTGGAAAATGATTTCCAGTTAATTACCTCTAAAAAGCTATATTTAAATAATACATTTCTTTTTATCACCCTATTTCTACTACATATGCACCTTAGGCTATAAGGGAAATTAGTATGCTTACATTTTCCATTTTGAAAATAAGACTAGTTGTTTGTTTTCAAATATTCTAATAGGGCCATACTTTTGCTGGCAGTGTCACTTCTTCCACTAAGTTTTAATCCATCCACGTCTTCTAGAATTCTGGGATTATTGTTCTTTTATGTCTATAAGTATATTCTGTATTGTCTTGTTTATACAAATGCCATTTCTCCCAAAGAGATTATATACTTTTTGAAGTCAGAAAATGTTTGCTTTTTCTTTGCGTCATTACTACTTGGAACAGTATCTGGCATACAATGAGGCTTAATAAATGTTGATGGATTGATCAGTGGATCAAGTTTTAGAGGCATTTCCTCTCATAAAAATGAGAATTATACAAAATGGGATAGTCTGCCTCAGAAGGGAGTCAATTTTCCTTCACCAGTGATATTCAAACTTAATGATGGATGACCATCGTTAGTAAATATTATAGAATATATCTTTGTCAGGTAGAAGTTGGACTAGGTGAACTTTGGAATCCCTTTGAACTCAGATTTTTTCTGGTTTTATGTTTCCTCAATATCTTTGTTAAGTTCTCACTCATAAGGCGTTATTTTACACTCACCTTCAGTGACTTAAGCTATTCATCTTTTCAAAGTTGTGGTATTATTTCATGATTGCTGTGCATGACGTTGATGTTTAAAAGAGAGGTTTTAGGCATAGTTTCTAGTTTATATGGTTTGAAGCCTTGGCAGTTAGCAAAATTTTACCTTGCCATATTTCTTCCATTTACTCATTTCTGGTTCCAGTTTGTTTTCTACCTGCAATGTCAACTCTGCCAAAATTTTTACCATGTAGGGTTTTTCATCCACACTAGTTTAACAATATGGATGATTAAATCAATCTCTTTTGCATTGACTTGTGGATATTTTTATAGTGCTCTGAAGCCTGATGTAATTCATATGATATCATCTGTGAAAAACAGAAAATGTAGAAAATTGATATCGATAGAGAATCCTGCTTTTGTTTGGATTCTGAGCAACATATATTCTTTGACATAGGAGATGATGTTAGGTGAGCATATGTTTCATTGTTTTACACCTCACTTGATATAAATGTTAAGCAGATTGTTGAAAAGAGTCATGTATGCAGTCATATTTTAATTGAGTTTTATATAGAGTTGATATTTGGGTAAGAGAAGATTTGAGAAAACTCTTCGACTTTGAATTCTGTGGTACTAAGTCAGATGTGTTTTCAAGAGTTAATAATCTTAAATTACTCCACAAATATGTAGAAATATATTTTCCTTAGGATGTACATACCTTATGTTCAAAAAGATAATCCCATTATAGCCCCTAATAGGGGAGGGTCTAACTCATTCCGGTATCCTGTTAGTTTAGACTTGGCATTGGAAAGAAATCACATACTTATAGGCTATATAAGAGTAATCAAATGGAAATTTACTTAGCTATAAATTAGAAAAGGCAAGTAACAAAGATACAATAGCACTTAGCCCCCAGTAGATGAGGCACTGCTCATGCCATATGGACATGAATCTGGTTAATAGGTAAGGGAGTGATTTTGATACATCCTCCAAACCTCAAGGGCCTCTATTCCACATAAGAGAGCCTTTTGGTGCCCTTGGGTGAATAGGAATTCATGTCAATAAAGCCAGAGGCTACCAGGATGCTACAGTCAAGTGAGGCACAGGTCAAGCCTTAGTTCTAAGACATTCAAATACTAGGAATAGCTTTTCATTTTTTCAAGGAAAAAAAAGCAAACCACACCTCAATTTGTGTGATGGAAAAGAGAAATGATACTTAGTAGTGGGAGTCCTATCAAAGACTCTGTATTATAGCCTAATTTCTCTGGTAGTCATTACATCCAAACTTTAGGGCAGCATTCTTCTAAACAAGTTTCAGAATTGAGTTTCTTAATCTACTCATTTGTTTGAGGAACAAACAGGTTGTAGGCATGATTACCCCATTAATCAATGATTTCTCATACTTTATCTCATTAAAACAAAACAAAAACAAATTCAGAACAATAGCAGCAAAACCTTTGGGAGTAATATTCATTGGTCAATCATATATTTAGTCTCTGACTCTATGGTTCAAAGGGCCAGCTGGGTGGGGCAGTAGATGGAGTGCTGGACCTAGAGTCAGAAAGACCAGAGTTAAAATCTGACCTCCAACTCTTGCTAGCTGTGTGACTCTGGGTAACTCACTTAACCCTGTTTGCCTCAGTTTTCCCATCTGTAAAATGAGCTGGAGAAGGAAATGGCAAACCACTCTTGTATCTTTGCCAAGGTCATGAAGAATCAGATGCACATAAATGACTGAACAACAATAACAACAAAATATCATCCAAAGCAAGGAAACATTCCATTATATCATAATACTACAACTACAAAAATCTTGGTAGACAGTGATAATCTTCTGAAAATTGCAACAAATTATTCTTTTCATATTTAATTTATTTATTTTTAATTTTCTTTTTTTCACATTTTTTAATTTAATATGCTTAGTTTTCAGCATTGATTTTCACAAGAGTTTGAATTACAAATTTTCTCCCCATTTCTACCCTCCCCCGACTCCAAGATGGCATATATTCTGGTTGATCTGTTCCCCAGTCAGCCTTCCTTTCTGTCACCCCACTCCCCTCCCATCCCCTTTTCCCTTTATTTCTTGTAGGGCAAGATAAATTTCTATGCCCCATTGCCTGTGTATCTTATTTTCTAGTTGGATGCAAAACCTTTTTTTTTTTTTCGTTTTTGAACATCTGTTTTTAAAACGTTGAGTTCCAAATTCTCTCCCCTCTTCCCTTCCCACCCTCCCTCCCTAAGAAGTCAAGCAATTCAACATAGGCCACATGTGTATCATTATGTATAACCCTTCCACAACACTCATGTTGTGAAAGACTCACTATATTTTGCTCCTTCCCAACCCATCCCCCTTTATTGAATTTTCTCCCTTGACCCTGCCCCTTTCCAAAGTGTTTGTTTTTGATTACCTCCACCCCCATCTGCCCTCCCTTCTATCATCCCCCCTTTTTTATCTTCTTCTTCTTCTTCCTTTTTTCCTGTGGGGTAAGTTACCCAATTGAGTATGTATGGTATTCCCTCCTCAGGTCAAATCTGATGAGAGCAAGATTCACTCATTCCCCCTCACCTGCCCTCTCTTCCCTTCCTACAGAACTGCTTTTTCTTGCCACTTTTATGCGAGATAATTTACCCCATTTTATCTCTCCCTATCTCCCTCTCTCAATACATTCCCCTCTCACACCTTAATTTGATTTTATTTCTTTTAGATATCTTCTCTTCATCTTCAACTCACCCTGTGCCTGCTCTCTCTCTCTATATATATATACACAGATACATATATACATACATACACACTCACATATACATATATATATACATAAACATATATATACACACATATACATATATATATATTCCCTTCAGCTACCCTAATACTGAGGTCTCATGAATAATACACATCATCTTTCCATGTAGGAATGTAAACAAAACAGTCCAACTTTAGTAAGTCCCTTATGATTTCTCTTTCTTGTTTACCTTTTCATGTTTCTCTTGATTCTTGTGTTTGAAAGTCAAATTTTCTATTCAGCTCTGGTGTTTTTACTGAGAAAGCTTGAAAGTCCTCTATTTTATTGAAAATCCATATTTTGCCTTGGAGCATGATACTCAGTTTTGCTGGGTAGGTGATTCTTGGTTTTAATCCAAGCTTCATTGACCTCCAGAATGTCGCATTCTAAGCCCTTCCATCTCTTAATGTAGAAGCTGCCAGATCTTGGATTATTCTGATTATGTTTCCACAATACTCAAATTGTTTCTTTCTGGCTGCTTGCAGTATTTTCTCCTTGATCTGGGAGCTCTGGAATTTGGCGACAATATTCCTAGGAGATTTCTTTTTGGGATCTATTTGAGGAGGCAATCGGTGGATTCTTTCAATTTCTATTTTGCCCTGTGGCTCTAGAATATCAGGGCAGTTCTCCTTGATAATTTCTTGAAAGATGATATCTAGGCTCTTTCTTTGATCATAGCTTTCAGGTAGTCCAATAATTTTTAAATTGTCTCTCCTGGATCTATTTTCCAGGTCAGTGGCTTTTCCAATAAGATATTTCACATTGTCTTCCATTTTTTCATTCCTTTGGTTCTGTTTGATAATATCTTGATTTCTCATCAAGTCACTAGCTTCCACTTGCCTCAATCTAATTTTTAAGGTAGTATTTTCTTCAGTGGTCTTTTGGACCTCCTTTTCCCATTTGGGCAATTTTGCCTTTCAAGGTATTCTTCTCCTCATTGGCTTTTTGGAGCTCTTTTTGCCTTTTGAGTTATTCTATTTTTTAAGGTGTTGTTTTCTTCAGTGTATTTTTCAGCATTTTTTTGCATCTCCTTTATCAAGTCATTGACTATTTTTCATGGTTTTCTCACATTCTTCTCATTTCTCTTCCCAATTTTTCCTCTACTTCTCTAACTTGCTTTTCCAAATCCTTTTTGAGCTCTTCCATGGCCTGAGACCACTTCATGTTTTTCTTGGAGGCTTTTGTTGTAGGCTCTTTGACTTTGTTGACTTCTTCTGGCTGTATGTTTTCATCTTCTTTGTCACCAAAGTAAGATTTCAAAGTCTGAGACTGAATCAGGGTGCGTTTTCGCTGCCTGGCCATATTCCTAACCAACTAACTTGTCCCTTGAGTTTTTCAGTGGGGTATGACTGCTTGTAGACTAAAGAGTTCTATGTTCCAAGCTTGGGGGGATGTGCCAGCTGTGCCACACCAGCACTCCTCCTTCCCCAAGAACCCCCAACCTGGACTGGACTTAGATCTTCTGCAGGCTCTGCACTCCTGCTCTGATTCGCCACTTAATTTCTCCCACCAGGTGGGCCTGGGGCCGGAAGCAACTGCAGCTGTGGTTCTCTAGCTGACCCACCTCCAAACTCCTTCCACTCCTGCAGCTTTTCCCACTAACCTTCTCTGTTGTCATCTGATTTTGTGGGTTGAGAAGTCTGGTAACTGCTGCAGCTCACTGATTCAGGGTGCTAGAGCACGCTCTCGCCTGGCTCCTGGTCTGGTTGATCTGCGCCGCCCATGCAGGGCTCTGCTCCACTCCGCTCCCAGCTCTGTGTGGGATAGACCTCACCCAGAGACCATCCAGGCTGTCTTGGACTGGAACCCTTTTTCCCTCTGCTCTTTTGTGGGTTCTGCAGTTCTACAATTGGTTCAGAGCCATTTTTTATAGGTTTTTGGAGGGACTATGCGGGGAACTCACTCTAGTCCCTGCTTTTCAGCTGCCATCTTGGCTCCACCCCCTATTTTTAATTTTCAACATTCATTTCCATAACATTTTGAGTTCTACATTTTCTCCCCATCTCTCCTCTCCCGCCACACCAAGATGGCATATAAATTGAGATAGGTTAAACATGTACATTCATGTTAAACCTATTTTCACATTAATACAGAGGAATTAGAACCAAAGTGAGCAACCAAGAGAAAGAAGAAATGAAAGAGAGAGAGAGAAAGAGAGAGAGTGAGAGAACACAAGAACACAAATAATATGCTTCAATCTGCTTTGAGATTCCATAGTTCCTTTTCTGGAGGTAGAGGGCATATTTCCATTTGGAGTTGTTTTAGATCCTTGCATTACTAAGAAGAGATAAGTCTATCAAAGTTAGTCATCATATACTGTGGCTGTTACTGTATACAATTTTCTCCTGGTTCTGTTCAATTTACTCAGTATCAGTTCATGTAAAGTTTTCAAGGTTTTTTACTGCTCACCATTTTTTTTTATGTGAGATAATTTACCCAATTCTACCTCTCCCTTTCCCTTTCTCCCAATGTATTCCTCTCTCCCCCATTAATTTTATTTTTTTTACATATCATCCCTTCATATTAAACTCAGACCAGTACCCTCTGTCCATATATGCTCCTTCTATCTATCTCAATAATGAGAAAGGTGTTATGAGTTATAAATATTATCTTCCCAGGTAGGAATGTAAACAGTTTAACCTTATTAAGTCACTTATGATTTCCCTTTCCTGTTTACTTTTTTATGCTTCTCTTGAGTCTTATATTTGAAAGTCAGAATTTGTATTTAGTTCTGGTGTTTTCATCAAGAATGCTTGAAATTCCTCTATCTCATTAAATATCCATTTCTTTCCCTTAACAATTATTTTGTTATTTAATATTTTAGTTTTCAACATTGATTTCCACAAGATTTTGAGTTACAAATTTTCTCCAATTTTCTACACCCCACTCCAAGATGGCATATATTCTGATTGCCCATTCCTCAGTCAGCCCTCCCTTCTTTCACCTCACTGCCCCCCATCTCCTTTCCCCTTTCTTTCCTGTAGGGCAGGATAAATTTCTATGCCACATTCCCTATGTATCTTATTTCTCAGTTGCATGGAAAAACAAAATTTTTTGAGCATCTGCTTTTAAAACTTTGAGTACCAAATTCTCTCCCCTCTTCCCTTCCTATTCGCTCTCCCTAAGTGAGCAAGTGATTCAACATAGGCCACACATGTATCATTATGTAAAACACTTCCACAATCCTTATGTTGTGAAAGACTAGCTATATTTTCCTCCACCCTATCCTGTCCCCTTTATTCAGTTTTCTCCCTTGACCCTGGCCCTTTTCAAAAGTGTTTGCTTTTGATTACCTCCTCCCCCATCTGCCCTCCCTTCTATCATCCTCCTCTTTTTTATCCCCTTCCCCCTACTTTCCTATGGGGAAAGATGCCCAATTGAGTGTGTATGTTATTCAAATGAAATATGATGAGAGCAAGATTCACTCATTCCCCCCTCACCTGCCCCCTCTTCCCTTCCAACAGAACTGCTTTTTCTTGCCACTTTTATGTGAGATAATTTACCCCATTTTATCTCTCCCTTTCTCCCTCTCTCAATATATTCCTCTCTTGCCCCTTTATTTTATTTTATTTTTTTAGATGTCATCCCTTCATATTCAACTCACCGTGTGCCCTCTGTCTATATATATACATATTCCCTTCAACCACCCTAATACTGAGTAAGGCCTCATGAATTACACACATCATCTTTTCATGAAGGAATGTAAATATAACAGTTCCACTTTAGTAAGTCCCTTATGATTTCTATTTCTTGTTTACCTTTTCATGTTTCTCTTGATTCCTGTGTTTGAAAGTCAAATTTTCTATTCACCTCCAGTCTTTTCATGGAGAAAGCTTGCAAGTCCTCTATTTTACTGAAAATCCACATTTTGCCTTGGAGCATTGTACTCAGTTTTGCTGCATAGGTGATTCTTGGTTTTAATCCTAGCTCCATTGACCTCAAAATATCGTATTCCAAGCCCTTTGATCCCTTACTGTGGAAGCTGCTAGATCTTGTATTATTCTGATTATGTTTCCACAGTACTCAAATTCTTTCTTTCTGGCTGCTTGCAGTATTTTCTTCTTGACCTGGGAACTCTGGAATTTGCCTATAATATTCCTAGGAGTTTTCTTTTTGGGATCTTTTTCAAGAGGCAATTGGTGGATTCTTTCAATTTCTATTTTACCCTTTGCTTCTAGACTATCAGGGCAGTTTTCCTTGATAATTTCTTGAAAGATGATGTCTAGGCTCTTTTTTGATCATGGCTTTCAGGTAGTTCAATAATTTTTAAATTATCTCTCCTGGATCTATTCTCCAACTCAGTGGTTTTTCCAATGAGATATTTCACATTGTCTTCCATTTTTTTCATTCATTTGTTTCTGTTTTTATAATATCTTGATTTCTCATCAAGTCACTAGCTTCCACTTGCTCCAATCTAATTTTTATGGTAGTATTTTCTTCAGTGGCCTTTTGGGTCTTCTTTTCCATTTGGCTTATTCTGCCTTTCAAGGCATTCTTCTCCTCATTGGCTTTTTGGAGCTTTTTGACATTAGGGTTAGTCTATTTTTTAAGGTGTTATTTTCTTCAGTATTTTTTGGGTCTCATTTAGCAAGTCATTGACATGTTTTTCATGATTTCCTTGCATTACTCTCATTTCTCTTCCCAATTTTTCCTCTACTTCTCTAACTTGCTTTTCCAAATCCTTTTTGAGCTCTTCCATGTCCTGAGGCCAATTCATATTTTTCTTGGAGGCTTTTGATGTAGGCTCTGACTTTATTGATTTCTTATTGTTGTACATTTTGATCTTCTTTGTCGCCAAAAAAAAAGATTCTACAGTCTGAGTCTGAGTCCTTTTGCACTGCCTGGCCATGTTCCCAGCCAACTACTTGGCTGTTGAGCTTTTTCTTAGGGTATGACTGCTTGTAGAGTAGAGAGTGCTTTGTCCAAGCCCGAGGGGCTGAACTGCTGTTTTCAGAGCTACTTCTGCGCAGCACACTGTGGCACAGTAACACTCCTCCTCCCCCAAGAACTGCCAGCCAGGATTACAAACCAGATCCAAGCAGGGAAAAGCTGCCTCTGCACCAGCAAAGCACTCCTTGCACTCCTGCTCTGATCTGCCACTTGAATCCTCCCACTGTGTGAGCCAGGGACTCTGGAAGTAGCTAAATCTGGAGCTCTGGAAGCAGCTGCAGGAGCTTCCTGCTGCTGCTGCCACTGCCACCACCCCTGGCCTGGGGCTAGACTGCTCTGCAACTTGCTCCATGGTCTTTGGCGTTTGTTGGTTGAGAAGTCTGGTAAGTACCACAACTCAATGATTCATGGCCCTAAGCCCTGCTTGTACCCACTCCCAGTCTGGTCTGTCCTGGCACAGCCCACCTTCGGCTGTGCTCTGCTCTCAGCAGCATTTGATAGACCCTTCCCAGAGACCATCCAGGCTCTCCTGAGCTGGAAACCTGCTTCCCTCTGCTATTTTATGGGCTCCACAGCTCTAGAACTTCTTCAGAGCCATTTTTACAGGTGTTTGGAGGGATTTGGGGGAGAGCTTAAGCAAGTCCCTGCTTTCAGTCACCATCTTAACTCTGCCCCACAAATTTCCATTTTTTGCTGAGTAGATGATCCTGGGTTGTAATTCTAGTTCCTTTGCCCTCCAGAAGATCATATTCCAATCCCTCTGATCCTTTAATTTAGTAGCTGCTAAATCTTGTGTTATCCTGACTGTGGCTCTACCATACTTGAAATGTTTCTTTCTCACTGCTTGCAATATTTTCTTCTTGACCTGGAACTCTGGAATTTGGCTATAATAGTCCTGGCAATTTTCATTTTGGAATCTCTTTTATGAGGTGACCAGTGCATTCATTCAATTTCTGTTTTACCCTCTGGTTCTAGAATATCAGGGCAATTTTCCTTGATAATTTCTTGAAAGATGATGTCTAGGCTCTTTTTTTTTTATCATGGCTTTCAGGTGGTAAAATAGTTTTAAATTATGTATCCCAAATCTATTTTGCAGGTCACTTCTTTTTCCAATAAGATATTTCATATTGTCCTCAAATTTTTCAGTCTTTTGTTCTTGTTTGATTGTTTCTTGATAACTCAAAAGCCATTAGCTTCTGCTTGCTCCATTCTAATTTTTAAGGAATTATTTTCTTCAGTGAGACTTTGTGTCTCCTTTTCCATTTGGCCAATTTTGCTTTTTCAGGTATTATTCTCCTCACTGGCTTTTTGTACCTCTTTTACCATTTAGCCTATTCTATTTTTAAGGTGTTATTTTCCTCAGTATTTTTTTTCCTTTACCAAGCTGTTGACTTGTTTTTCATCATTTTCTTACATTGTTCTCCTTTATCTTCCCAATTTTTCCTCTACCTCTCTTACTTGATTTTTGAAACCATTTTTGAGCTCCTCCATGTCCTGAGACCAATTCATATTTTTCTTGGAGGCTTTGGATGTAGGAGCTTTGACTCCTTGTTGTCTTCTGAGTATGTGTTTTGATCTTGCTTGTCACCAAATAAATTTTCAATAATCAGAGTTATTTCTGTTGTTTGGTCATTTTCCAAGGCTATTACTTGACTTTTAACTCTTTGTAAAAGTAGGGCTCTGCTTCCCTTGTGGATGGTGCACTCTCCCAAGCTTCAGGGGTTTTGTGCAGCTATTTTCAAGATAGTTCTAGGGACATGCAAGTTTTCAGTTCTTCCTGGGTAGTATGATCTAAGGAGAGGTATTTACTTCTTTAAGGGCCTGTGCTCTGGTCACTGAGTGACCACAAGCACTGTTTTCTGCCCTGGAACTGTGAGGACAGTTACCCCTCCACTGTGGCCACAAGCTCTGTTACAGTAGTGTTCCTCCTCATCCTGGGCCTACCACCAGGATATGAGTATGAGCAAAGCAACAGAGTCCTGCCTCAGTGCAAGCAAAAAGATTCCTGTAATTTCCTACTGACCACCTGTTCAAGCCCTTTACCATTTGTGGGCTGAGAGCTCTGGAAGCACCGGTTGCCACTGCTGATTTAGTGACTCCCAAGGTCTGCCCCTGGTTTGCTGGGGCCAGAGCTGTACTGGATTACACTCCACTCTCACCAGGTGTGACAGACCTTTCCTGCTGACCTTTCAAGTTGTCTTTGGCATCTGTGGGCTGAGGGGTCTGGAAATCTCCACTACTATCAGTAATTCAGTTGCCCAGTGGCATGCTGTGAGTTTGCTGGGGCAAGGTCTGTGCTCACTGGCCTGCATTGCACTGCTTTTCTCTTACCCTGCTGCAATAGACCTTTCCTGATGGCCTTCCAATTTGTTTTGGATTGGAACTTTGTTTCACTCTTTTTGTGAGTCCTGCAGCTCTAGAATTTGTTTAGAGTCATTTAAAAAAGATATTTGTAGGGTTCTGTAGGAGAGCTGAGGCAAATCCCTGCCTTTACTCTGCCATCTTGGCTCTGTGCCCCCAGAGCTAACTCATCTTGGCAGGCCCTTAAGAACATAATTGTCCCTTAAATCAGTTATTTAATGGGACTCATGTGATATTATTTTGTGGTCAGGAGGAATGGTAGGAGGTTGCCTGTGTAACTTATAGGGTTAATATTATCATTTGCCTACTTTATGATGCAGAAGTATAGAATCTAACATGAATACTTTTTGAAGTATTTTATCACCATCAACTTTTTTTTTAATGTTGCGATATTAAATAACTAGGCTTGGTTCCCATGGCAAGATGAAGGAATGTTTTTTATAAAGATGGGAGACCATGAACATAAAATATTGCATATTTTGTGAACTTGGATGATGTGCTGCTTAGTTTTACTGAACCACTTTCCACTTGCCTTTCCTTACTCCTTTCATTCTTTTTTCTTTTAAATTTATTTGTTAATTTTTAGTTTACGACATTCAGTCCCACAAGCTTTTAAGTTTTAAATTTTCTCTCTCACCATCATTCCTTTTCCTTCTCCCCAAGATGGCATGCAGTCTGATATAGGGTCTACATATACATTCATATTAAATATAGTTTTAGATTAATCATGTTGCAAAGAAGAATTTTAACCAATGGAGTGAACCACAAGAATGAAGAAACAAAACAAAACAAAAGAGGAAGAGAGAGCAAATAGTATAGTTACATCTCCGCATTCCTACTCTGTACTTCTTTCTCTGGATGTACATAGCATTTTCTATCACGAGCATTTTGGAGTTGTCTTAGAACCTTGCATTGCTGAGAAGAGCCGAGTCTATCAAAGATAGTCATCACACAATGTGGCTGTAACTGTGTGCAGTGTTCTGCTGGTTCTGCTCCCTTCACTCAGTTTCAGTTCATAAGTCTTTCCAGGTTTTCTGAAGTCCACCTATTCATCATTTCTTATAGCATGATAGTATTCCATTACATTCATATACCACAACTTGTTCAACCATTCCCTAACTGATGGGCATCCATTCAATTTCCAATTCTTTGCCACCACAAAAGAGCTGATATGAATATTTTTGTACATGCGGGTCTTTTTCTCATTTGTATTTCTCTTTGGGATACAGACCTAGAAGTGGTATTGCTGGGTCAAAAGGTATGCATAGTTCCAAATTGCTTTCCAGAATAGTTGGATCTGTTCATAACTCCACCAACAATGCATTAGCATTCCAATTTTCCCACATCTTCTCTAGCATTTATCATTTTCCTCTTTTATCATGTTAGGCAATCTGATAGGTGATATAGTACTTAAGAGTTGTTTTGATTGACATTTCTCTAATCACTAGTGATTTAGAACATTTTTTCATATGGCTATAGATATCTTTAATTTCTTCCTCTGAAAACTTCCTTTTCATATCCTTGGACCATTTATCAATTGTGGAATTACTTGTATTCTTACAAATTTGACTCAGTTCTCCATATTTTAGAAATGAGGCCTTTATCAGAGACCCTAGTTGTAAAAATTGTTTGATGATGTCTGAAGCCCTATAAGAAGGAAGGACAGAGCCATTTATGCAGGGTTCTGCAGATGGTGTTGATGAGGAGATTCCAGGCAGCTGTAGCTAAGGAGCCTTCCAGCTTGCAAACCCAGATGCTGAGACTTTGTTGAACTCTGGTAACTGTGTGTTTGGATTTGAATCAGACAAAGTCTGTTGATGTTTGTAATTTGTTAGCATTTTGTTTTGAAGTTCAGGGTGCTGGCTTTTCCCCCTGAACAAACTGAATGATATTTGAATGCTGAATTAAAAGTAAGCTTGTCAACCCCTTCACCTTGCTTTCCTTAATTAAGCAGATCATAAAACCTGTGCTGTTGGCAGCTTTCTGGGTGCTGGCTGTGGGTGAATCTTATACCCCCACAGAAGCTGCTAGCCAGATTGTTAAAACAATGGGGAAGAATGATTTGACTAAACCCTTACTGATATACTTCAGATAATAATTTGATGACATTATTAATAATCTTTAAACAAAATCAATGGTGTTCTAAATTTTGCCACCTGCAAGACTCGTAATGCATGGCATAATACCTTCTGTTAACTGTACATTAAAATTTTCACTTATGCCAAACTATTTTTATTTAAAGGTATTTCACATGAAAATTGTTCAAGATATTTCATTTTCAATATGCTTACATATATAGTGACATGTATGTACATATTAACTTGTATTTTTATTTCTATTTTCATTTTCTTTTCTTTTTGAATATTTCTGTCTTTGTTTATAGCAGAGAGGCATGGTCATAATCAAGGCCTTCCTATTCCCCTTGACTTTGAAGTTGTAGAGCCTGCCTTTGGCCTTTTGTTGACAGAAACATCAGAGATGTAAGTCCCTGTAATTCCAGGAAAGTGGTTCCATCCGCTAGAGATAAATGAAAGTTAAGACAGGAGGCTAAAACAAATTGTTTTGATGCCTAAGATGTGTAAATTCTAAAGTATTAGGGTGTTGAAATGATAGGTTCCAGCATCTTTCCCTTTTCAAATGGTATTTGGGTTGCCAATTACGCTGGTCCTTAGCCAATGTTAGTTATCTTTGTTAGTTAGCCTTGTATATTGTAGACCCAACTGCTTCCTCCCCACTTTTCAAATTAGACTTCATAATTGTGGATCTTTTCATAGAACAGAATACAAATACCTGATATGTCTAGAGAGGAAAAAGAAAGCAAAATATGAACACAACAGAAGAAACATTGCATGAAATGTTCTTTATTTAGTCTATCTCATTTTTAAAAAAAATAACCTATCAAAGTACTTTTTTTTTATTTCCTTAAAGAAAAAAAATCTCCACTAAATATTACATAAGGCAGGCTGACATTTAAAATACACTATTGTGTACTTAATAAGGCAATTCAAAGGTTTAGTTCCCTCAGCAACCATAAATGCCACCTTGAAAAACCAATGATTAGGTAAATAAATGCTAGCAACAAGTATATTAAAATTCTACACATTTAATAAGGTGATGGGTTATATATGCTATGGGAGCCCAGTTTTAAACTTCTTAACTTCCAGATTATAAAATATTCATGATAATGCTTCAGAGATAGAGTATACATTGTAATTTGATATACAAGATTGATGGACTGAATTTCTTTAACAATTTCTTATCTGAAATGCATGAAAACACACACATGTAACATAAGTCTATCAATATACTTGATAAAAGAAAACAATTGTATACAGATTATTATAGACATAATAATGCAATGGTCATTATTAATATGATGCCATGGTAAATATGCATTATGCTATGATTTGATATAGCTTATTATACCATATTATAATATTATATAGCAAAGTGGAGCAAAGTAAAGTATAACATGACATAGCATAGTATATTTTACTATGGAATAATGTAAATGTTTTATTTTGATGGCTCAAACCAATGATTGTATTGGAGTAGAGAAATCCCAGTGTAAAAACTCAATCTAGGCATGCAAATCTGCAAGGCTGTAAAATATAGGCTTAGAGAGTTGCAATGGGGGATGCTGAGAAAAGTGAGTTACCAATGAATACCCTATTAATATGGATTGGAGGCAGGACTTAAAACCAAGCTTTTTTCACATCAAGGTCATCCATCCATCTACAAGGTGATAGGCTATTGATACAGCCAGGTGGTGCAGTGTACAGAACTCCAGACCTGGAGTCAGGAAGACCTGAGTTCAAATCTGGTCTCAGAAACTTACCAGCTTTATGATGCTGGGCAAATCACTTACCCCTGTTCATCTCAGTTTCCTCATCTATAAAATGAGCTAGAGAATGAAATAGCAAAACACTCCAGTATCTTTGCCAAGAAAACCCCAAATGGGGTCACAAAGAGTTGGACACAACTGAACAGACTGAGCAACAACAAAATGGACTACACCTGTGATTCTATTTGTACAGGGAACTCTTGGGTGAAGAAACTCCCTTTACTAGTTAGTGTAAGTCCGTATTATTTTGCATCTCATAAATATATATACACACACACACACACACACACATATATATACATATATCTACATAACTACATATATGTGTATATGTATATATATATGTGTGTATATGTATATATATACACATATATATTTATATGTGTGTGTGTATATATATATATATATATATATATATATATACACACATATGGAGTAGTCTAGAGCAGAGATTGCAAACATCTGGCCTGTACATGTAACCCCACAATACTCCTCAACCAAATTAAAATATAATTGAAATATTTAACAGAGTAAAAATACAAAAAGACATAATGTTAATAAGTGGTTTTCTATGTCCATAGGCAACCCTCAGGGATCCTTATATAAGTTTTAGTGGCCACCATTTTTATTTCAGTTTGACGCCACTGGTCCAGAGCACTGAGAGTTTATGGGATTTGTCCAGGGTCATGCAGCAAGACTCAAACCCAAGTTTTTATGACATGGAGGCCAGCTGCTACTCCTGTAATATAAAAAGTATCATAATAAAATATAAATTACTCTTAGCTGTCTCATTCTTCTGGGAATCCATCAGGGGATAAGTTAAATGATAAATGAAATATGTTTTCTTCATTTTAATAATGATTCAATGTCACAATCCCCTCCCTGCCTCATTACTGTGTATTTTGGTTTCCTGTGTACTATGCAAAAGCATTTCTACATGTAAATCCATTTAAACCATAGCCTTATCACTCCATTATATTAAAAATGATGTGAGCCATCAATAAAACGTTTTAGGCAAGAAAACACAATCAGTAATGCCATCAAATTTTCAATGGAAAATAAAGAGAAAGCCTGTCTGACAAAATTAATAACTAATTAGAACCAATTATTCTAATCAATTGTGGGTGATATCAGAATAAGATTAAGAATATGGCAAGGGAAATGGTAGGCATTTACATGCAATTTTTATTTGACACATACACAGATTCATTTCTAGTGCTGTTAAATATTTGGAAATGAAGTTAATCTTAATTTGATTTGGTTTGCCAAAATACTTGTTGGGCAGTACCTTTCAGAGGACTTTCATAGGAAGCATCAGTGAACCCCTAAGAAAGGAGCTTAAGTCTGGTTTACCCAAGAAATTTTATTTGGAAATTGGATTCTTTTAAGAAAATGAAGTTTCTATTTGCACATACATATACATGATCAACCTATAATGCATCCTAAGAAAGAAACGCTAAGAAAGAATTCATGATCATGATTAGTTTTTATCCAGAATATGTAATACAAAAATTAAATAGCCTCAATTTCCTTGTCCTTAACATGCAATTTTTGCTTATCTGTTTCATTGATAGAGTCATTTTTACAATTGCTATTATTTCTAAAGTTTTTTCCATTTCTAAAATATGGCAGTTCATAGTTCCTCTATTTGCAAAGGGACCTTGTGAACGTAGAAATTTTCAAATGGGAGCTTTCAGAACTACAGTAAAAAGCTTGATTCTGGGGTTTCAAATAGTTAATTTAAGAAAGTTAAAAAAACTGGTTAAGATAATTTGCAATAAAATTGAACTCATGCAGTATTGGTTAAAACTGGATACCATGACATTTGATTCTCTTCTTTAAAGCATTCCTTTTATGTGTTCATATTATATATAATACATAGGCAGCTAAGTGGCACAGTGGATAAAATACTGGGGTTGAAGTCACGAAAACATGAGTTCAAATACTCAGACATTTACTTGCTGTATGAAACTGGACAAGTAATTTAATTTGTATTTCCCTCAGCACCCCCAACTGCAAAATGGGATAATAATAGCACTGCCCTCCCAGTTTTGTGAAGGTCAAAGACTGTATTTCTAAAGGGCTTTACACTGTGCCTGATACACAGTAGATTCTCAATAAATACTCCCTTCCTTCCTTCCTTCCTTCCTTCCTTCCTTCCTTCCTTCCTTCCTTCCTTCTTTCCTTCCTTCTAGAATGAAAAGGCTTTAATGTACACATAGAAATACCCATCTGAAAAGTATACATGAAACCAGAAAAGACAGTGATTTGGAGCATAATTCATATTAAATCATTAAATTGAAAAGGAATTAATAATCCCTCTCTCCCTTTCTCTCTTTCTCCCTCCCTTACTCCTCTCTTCCTTCCTCCCTCCCCTTCCTTCCTCCCTCCTTCTCTTCCTTCCTTCCTTCCCTCCTTCCTTCCTTCCTTCTTCCCTTTATCCCTGCATTCTTATTTCCCTTCAACTCTCCCTTCCTTTTTTCTTCCCTCCCTCCTTCCTTTCTTCTCTTCCTCTCTCCTTCCCTCCCTCCTTTCCAACCTCTTTAATTCTGTGGTTTCTCTTCTCCCTCCTCCCTTTCTTTCCTCCCTTTATCTCTCCCTATTTCTCTCCTCTCCCCCGTTCCAATGATATAAGACAGTCTTTCTACTAATGTAAATAAGCACTTGCTGTGCCTTTTTTAGTCTCAGAGAGTTTCCTGGGGCTGCTGAGATTTTCAGGGCCTTGCTCAGAGTCACATTGCCAGGATGGTCAGAGTCAGAACTTGAAAATAAGTGTTCCTGAGTTTTCCCCTACATGAGTGGTTCTCAGAGGGAATGTCCTGAGTTTCACTAAGTATGTAATAATATTTTAATTACTCTGTTATTGCAGATAGTTTTGCTTAATATATAATTTAATTTACCCAACTTTAAAACTACAGTAAATATATTATTTGGAAAATTATTCCGTCTCTACCTCTGACACAATGTCTATGTGACCCAGGGCAAATCACTGCACCTCTTGATGGTTTAGGTGACACCAGAAGACCACAACCTGTATGGAGAAACCAATAAACATTGGTAGAAGGAATTCTTGTCACGAGCCATTTGCTGTTTCTTGTTGTTATTGTTGTTGTTCAGTCCTGCCTGACTTTTTGTGACCCCATTTGTTGTTTTCTTGGCAAGGATACTTGAGCGGTTTACTATTTTCTTCTCTAGATCAATATGCAGATGAGAAAACTGAGGCAAATAGTGGTTGAATGACAAAGCTAGTAAGTGTCTGAGGCCAGATTTGAACTTAGAAAGAGGAGTCTTCTTGATTCCAGGCCCAGCACTCTATCCACTGCACCACTTACTTACACCAATGAAATCTGACATCCATTTTCTTTCCCTATTGCATGTACTAAGCTCAAAGCCTAGCTCACATTAAACTCACCTAGAACTCAACAAAAAACAACTGTTACTGTTGGAGAGGAACCACATGTCCTAATCTTCTCTAGTATTGCCAACTTAAATGTTCAAAGGACACAATTTCTTATGGCAAAGAATGCGGTAGCATGAGTGAAAAAAAAAACTATTTCGGGATAAATATACTACAGCAGCCTGCCTTTTTTTCTTTCTCTTTTGCCCATTAAAATGGATTTGAATTGTTTTTAATGGAATTGAAGCTGCAAATAAATGTTTAGAATATTCTTAACATTTCCAAACTGAAGTTATTATCCTCCTACTCTTACCCCCACTGAAATCTGTTCCTAACTCTGATTTCACAATTTCCAACTATGGTACCATTCACTCAATCTCTTATGTTCTGAACCTCAACTCAATTGTTTACATTCCTTCCTCCATGTACAATAAGGTATCAAATCCCGTCAACTCCACATCTATGACTTCTTTTCTGCCTTGGATCTGTAGTTTCCTCCCTGGGCCTGTTAAGAATTCCTGACTGTTAAGAATTCTCCCACAGCATCCAGATACAAACACACCAATTTTGTTTTCAAGCATTTTCCCAAGTCCTTTCTGTGTCTCAGTTGAAGTTAATCAAACCAAAACTACTATTCCTGGAAATGATGTCAGTCATTTGCCCTATGGGTCCATTCACAATTCCTATGACTCCCCATTACAAAACACCCATTCCTGGTTACTAATCCTCTACATGTGCTATCTTCCCTCATCTAAGTGTAAGCCTTTTGAGGTCAGAGGTCTTTCTTTTTGTATTAATATCTCTAACATTTAGTATCGTGCCTAGCACATATTACACACTTAATAAATGATTTCTAATTTAATTGTCTCTTCCATCTGTCCTGACTTTCTCTAACTCTATTTTAATCTAGATTTGCCCATGACCACATTATCTACCAGGTGATAGAAGCAAAAAGAAATGCCAGATTTCCTGACAATAGATCCAATTTTTTTTCCACTCCTCCAAGCTGCTTCTCTAATAAGCTTATTCACTTCCAGTTGCTTACACCCCCAGTACATGCTTCACAGCTAGATTCATCTTCATTATGTATATATTTGGTCATGTCGCTCTTTAAATAAAAATCCTCAGTGCTTCCTATAGAGTATATATTGCCTAACAACAATATTTCAAAGGTTTTTGCCTGGCATTCAAGATTCTCCATAACATATTGCCACCCACTCATCTCTATTTTATCTCACACTCTTCTCCCTTGCAGAATATTAGTAATACTCATTAGATGGTGAGCTCTTTGAGGGCAGGGACCATCTTTTGCCTCTTTTCATATGCCCAACACTTAGCTCAGTGCCTGGCACATAGTATGTACTTAATAATTAGTTATTGACTCACGGATTAGAGAAACTAGTAGTAAATTTTGCTCCAGAGGCAACACTTTAGTCAGGACAAGAAATAGAAGATCTATCCTCAGTTTAAGGGGTCGAGGGCAGGGAGGGAATACTGCCTTATAATTTGAGGGAGACAGAGATCCTGGGGCACAAATAGCAAAGTTACTGATGGAGAGTTGGACAGCATAAGGGTGAGGAAGAAACAAAACAGGGCAAGGCAGGAGACAAGCTCACCACAGTCTACCATCTGATTGCTTCCTAATTTACCTAATTATTCTTGCTAACTAGGTGCTAAGCTCAATTGTTTCTATGTTGCTGAAGTACTGTCAGCATGCTCTAAATCTGGCACCCTGAGGCCATGCTTCATGCTGCTGTTCTAGGGACTGGCTCAGAATGTACTCCCTCCACTTCTTTGCCTGCCAAATAAATTCCTTCCCATTCTCAAAAGTCTAATTCAAATATTATATTCTATAGGCATTTCATTTTTGGTTATCCATTTTTACTTATCACTTTTCTCAGCTCCAAATTGGTACATATCCCACAATGTAACATGGCAGAGGAGAGAGACAACTGATAGCAGGGTCAGGAGGAGCTATGTTCAAGTCTTGTTCAATACTGGCTGTATGACCTTGGGTAAGTCCCTTAGCCTAAGTTTCAAAGCAGGTGCCAATCTTTATTGGCAGAGAGAATCTCCTCATTGAGAGTTTCTTATAACAAAAGAATATAACATCTAATCTAAAGTTACATTTTGGTTTTATTACATTACAAGAAAATTATCCATATCAAAGTTGATACATTATTTTATCTAAACTTTCTCCCCAAACTCAGCACAATGTTCTACATATAAATAGATGCTTAATACATGTTTTGAGATGAAGTAATTCCATTCAATGAACATTTATTAAGCACCTTGTATGTTCTCTATACTGTGCTAAGCCCTAGGGATACAAAAAGAAAAAGAAACGCTGTTGCTGTCCTCAAGAAGCTTATAATCTAATGCGGAAGACAACATGCAAAAGGAAGTTGAAAAGCTGGGAAGTGGTGAAGGTGGCAACCGGCGGGTACCCCATGTGGGGAGATAATATTCTGTGGAGTTGAAAGCAACCAGAATTGCTGATGGCAAACGGAAAGTTTCTTGAACAAGTGAACAAATACATATTTCTCTTTATCAGTATTTGGCATGATATGCTGAAACTATACTTAAGATCCTATTCAATGATTATGAGCTGCTGAAGTATCAAAAAGCTCTTGTGAAAACTGATAATAATCTATTCATATATCATGAACCTCACTATCTTAAAGGCATATTTCAGTGCATTTAAACAAAGCACTCTGCTCTTAAGTAGAGAGTGTTGGCGTTTGTTTGTTGGTTTTGTCTTACCTTTAAACAATGTTCCATTGGGTTAACACTTGAGACTTTCATTCTTTTTTATTATTCACTTTTTAAATTTTAAGAGTGCTGCTATGTGTAAAATTAATTTCATTATTTTTTTTCTTCTATGATTCAACCTTTTCTCTGGATTTAGGTAGATTACATTCTTCCAATTGTAGTTGGGCCAGCATGACTTTTTTTCACATGGACATCATTACACAAATGAATCCCATCCTGGCAGAATGGGTGACTCCAGCTGCCTGTATCAGCCAAATGATTCATCTGATTCCTGCTCAATCAGTGATTCTGCAGCCTAATATGCCATATGCAACTCATACGAATGTGGGGAAGTGAGCTATTCTACCTTTCTCCGTTTATTAATTTCTGGCATATTCCCACACTCTGTCAACATGCAGCTACCGATAATTAGAAGTTCTGTAGCTGATATTCTTCAAGAATAGTAGCTAAACTTGCTAAAAAAAAACTCATACACAATTAAACATGCAAAAGGGCATAAATTAAGGGATGTGCACATGGGCATGGCTTTGCAGTTTGATTTCCAGGAATAATGAAATGGAGCATATCAGTAACACCATGAGCTTAAAGAAATTCTTAGGAAGTCACTGATAGTAATACTGAAATTAAATAAATCATACCTGACAGGAGGACTGCAGTGAAGGGAGTGCTACATTAATTTCAACCACCACTTTTCAGTCTTGTCTACCTCAACAAGCATCATAAATGGCTTTTTTTTAAAAAGAGAGAACAATGAAACAATAAAAATTCAATGCTAACAGAATCTGTCAAGTGTAAAACAATAAAAAATTCAGAGCAAGGAAGGCAGTTGTCTGCCATTGGTAAGGTATAGAGGAGGGAAATCAATATTTATTTCTCTGAGAGTGCCGACCCTGGCATGTGGTATTGATGTTTTCAACAGGATGGAAAAGCTTTTCACAGCAAGACTTTTACTTTTTTTCCAGCTAAAGGGTGATCTATGCATTAGCTAGATTATTATCTGATGGCAATAAGAATTTAAAAAGAATAGGAATGATTCTGATATTAACTGTGAAGCATCTGGGTCCTTAACATTGCATAGAATTGGTTATTGTTCCATTATAGAAAGTGATCAATCACGAGCCTGAGCATTTACTACAGCTGGCGGTGTTAAATAGAACTTTCTTTTCCTTTGAGCTCAGAACAAAGAAAGTATCTTATCCCCAGCCCTGGGCCTAAGATGCTTGCTGATCACAGCACATCTTGTTGGCACCTTTTGCAATTTTCTGTTTTCTTCTTTGGACTGGAGCCCTTGGAGACACATCTATGGATTAGAGAGACACTGCTGTGGATGACTTTTAGTTGTTATTTAACTTTGATGCAGCTGAGACCTCTTTAACTAATGCTAGCTTTCTGACCTTTGCCTCCAAGTAGATGGAATGAAATGAAAATGAAATGCATCTTGTACCAGTCCCTTGTGTTAGTTTTAAAAAATGTTTTAAAAAATGAATTGTGTCAGTTATTATTTGACCTCTGTTTTTCAGTGTACTGTGTGACCTGATGGCATTTTGATAGCTGCCATTTCCTCCTATGAGCAACTCTGGGTTGAAAATAAGTGAATAAAGAACACATTTCTTATTAATCTAATTGTGAAGATTTTTACATTGGTCATCAGAGATAGCAATTATATTTACTGAGTGCTATACATCCATTCTGAGACAGAAAACTACATGGATAATCTTATATGCTGAGTTAGTCTTATGCTATTTTTACATTTTAAAACAAATATTCTAAAAGTAAAGGCAACGTAGACACTATGAAGGATTATTGTTGATGACAATGCTGGTAAGTTAGAATTATGGTTAGATGGATATTTCTTTTGAGGAGTAGGAAAGATATGAATTTAAGATTTCATAGTTGTAAGGATTTCCTACTGAGGAAATACCTACATTGAATATGATTAGCATTCTTCTATTACTTATAGGGATTTGCCTGGATTGCTAGAATTGCCCATGGTCACAAATCCAGTATGTGACAGGAGCAGTACTTAAACACAGGTCTTCCTTTCTGCAAAGCCTGATCTCTCACCACTATGAAGGCTGACTTTCTAAACATCAAAACTACATCAGTACTAAGTACAGATATACAAAGATAGGTAGAAGAAAGAAAAAGGCAAGTAGGAAGTTCAAAAGGACAGAGGTTGAATAACATTCTACCTCAAAATTCCATATAAATAACAAATGGCTTAGAGATAAATATTGATGTAACCCCTCTTATTCTAATCACTAAGAAGGACAAAGATTTAAGAAAATATTGTTAGGATTTTCTATTTATTACTTTTTGGTGTGTGAATTACTAATGGAGAACCACTGATTTACAGGGAAGTTGGTATGAAAGAAGGGAAACATTTTTTTCATTGAAATATTGTCCAGAAAAATAATAGAATAAATATTTCTGATTTGTGGAACCAGTAAATTTAATCATGATGAACTTGGTTTTATTTTTGGAAACAATTTTTCTCAGTTTATACTGATGATTTCTGGCAACTTGCAAGTTTCATAACAGGGAATAGTTCCTTGGATTGAGAGGCTCCTCTTTAAGGTAAGCTTGAAAATCTTTGTCTAGGTTAGCAGTTTAATGTGCTTATATTTAGTAACAGATTGATTATCATCTTTTACATTTGTGTCATCTCCCCCACTAGAATATGAGTTCCTTAAGAAAAAGGACTGTCTTACATTTTAGTTGTATTTTCAATGCTTAGCAGAGTGTTTTGAACATAGTAAGTGATTAACACATGATTTTATTCCTTTATTCAATGCCTTTAACTTCAGAAGGATAGAAATTATTTATGTTTAACCACTAGAAAAAGGTGACAGAAAATAAAACGATTAAGAACTTTGCTTGGATGACTTTCCTGTGTCTTTTGTACCAAATAGAATCACAAAACTGATTGCTAAAACCACATTTCACTGCCTCTATATTTTAAGTGTAAACATTGAACAATAAATTGATGCTTTCAGTCCAGTTTGTTATAAAAAAAGAAACACATCCAAAATGTAAGTCCCAAATATCAAAACCTAATTTGATTGCATCTAAAAGTAACCCAAAATGTTCCAGAAAGCAGATGTCTTATATCCCAAGCTGTTTTAGCTCAGCATGTGCAGCATCTTAAAAATCACTTCACTAACTTTTGCTTTGTTATCTCTTGGATTGCACAAGAGAAAATTATCTGCATGACTACAAAAAATATTAGGAGTTAAAGTTTCCTAACTTAGTTCTATGAAATAGGGTCAATGTCAGAGCAATTACCAATGTAAGTTTCAAATTATGTCTTTCTGGTTTTAAATGAAAATCGAAGAGAGAGAGCAGCCATTATAACAGGCTATGGGAAGCTGAATTATGAAACAATGTATCATATTGTATTATATTAAGCTGAAGTTATTGTCTTTGAACAGAAAAAAGTCTAGCAGGGGAGGGGAGCTTCTTTATAAAATGATGGTTGTATTTTATATTTATATTAAAATAAAAAAGATAAGAATTATAATAAAGTTGAAAAAACTTTTGGCAACAATCATGAAGATGAATTTCACCATATATCAACACACTAATATAGAATTCCTAGAACACCATTTCTGATTTAAGCCCAATAATTCATTTATTTCTCCTCCAAAATAAAATAAAAAAAAACAAATATTTTAATACTATTTAATAAATACCTTTTTTAAATTTGTCTATTAGACCAGCTTTCTCATGTGTTTTGGAAACAAATCATAGAGGCAGTTGGTAACTATGTAAGTATATTAAAGGATGATCTATTAAAGTTGAAAAGGCATTCTCCTAGTTACATGGAATTGTATCATTCATTGTACGGGCAGCTGGGCGGTACAGTAGATAGAACTCTGCACTTGAAATGAAGAAGGCTCGACTTTGAAATCTTGCAAAGAAACTTACTGTTATGTTACCTTGGACAAGGCTTTTGCTGTTTGTTTCTTCATCTTTAAAATGTTGATAATAATACCATCTACTTCCCAGAGAAGTTGTGAGGACAAAATGAGAGAGCATATGTGAACATATGTTTGCAAACCTTAGAAAATAATATGAACAGTATATTATTATTATTATCACTGCCACCACCACTACCATTATCACTATTATTGTCATCTTTCTATCCTGATATGCCTTTTATCCATACATACATAATTCATCAGTTTTTCCTCTGTTGATAGTCTAGGACCCAGTTTACTTCAAATAAGCTAGTGATAGAAGGTTGTTGTTTTTCCTTTTTTTTTTTGGAGAGGATCAACGACATGACAGGGTGATGCTTTAACTTGCATGTGAATTGGATTTAAATGAGGCAGAGTTGCACAAAGTCATCAGCCTCACTCTCCCTTCCTGATTTATCAAAGTCCAGTGGTAAGACAAAAGTCAGGTGGGCCTGTGATGGTCTGCAATGCAGTGGATGACTTTGGCATCTTCAACATCTGACTAAGGTCTAATGCTCCGCAGAGCCTGCTTCAGCCTCCTTCATGGCCATTGGAACGAATTATTCTCATCTACCTATTGCACCAGGGGAGTCTCCACATGCTTGGTTCAGGCATCCCCCTAAGTCTTTAATGGGTAGGAGGCCTGTATTTTACCACCAACTTGGTTCATCTCGTCTGCTGTGGCTAATTGAAAAGCTATTTGAAAAATCTTGTCTAGTTCCAGGCATTCTCCAACAAACTAGAAAAGACTCAAGGGTTGGATTAGTTTCTTGGTAAGGCTACCTGGGCTTACGTGGGTGGGGAACCCCGTGGCCTCAAGGCCACATGTGGCCTTCTAGGTCCTTGGGTGTGGTCTTTTGACTGAGTCCAAGTTTTAAGAACAAATCCTCTTATAAGAACAAATTCTCTAAGAGGATTTGTTCTGTGAAGTTTGGATTCAGTCAAAGGGCCACATTTGTGGCCTTGAGGCCACAGGTTCGCCACCCCTGAAGAATCACTGAAATGATCAAAGGACTACGTCTTCATTATATATTCGGCTTTTCAATATATGAAAATGCAGTAAATGAAAACTTCTGCTCTGATCTTTTGAAATGTTAAATTTATTCAGAATTAGTAATAATTATCTTTCTTAATCAGATGAGTATATTCATTTATATGCCCATAGTCAGAATAAGATTTGTTAATATAAGAATTTGAGGGTTGCCAATAGTTCTATCATTTATTGGTTCTCCATTCAGAGAATGGAGCAGAATCCTAGCTCCATTGACCTCCGGAATATCGCATTCCAAGCCCTTCAATCTCTTAATGTAGAAGCTGCCAGATCTTGGGTTATTCTGATTGGGTTTCCACAATACTCAAACTGTTTCTTTCTGGCTGCTTGTACTATTTTCTCCTTGATCTGGGAGCTCTAGAATTTGGCGACAATATTCCTAGGAGATTTCTTTTTGGGATCTATTTGAGGAGGTGATCGATGGATTCTTTCAATTTCTATTTTGCCCTGTGGCTCTAGAATATCAGGGCAGTTCTCCTTGATAATTTCTTGAAAGATGATATCTAGGCTCTTTTTTTGATCATGGCTTTCAGGTAGTCCAATAATTTTTAAATTATCTCTCCTGGATCTATTTTCCAGGTCAGTGGTTTTTCCAATGAGATATTTCACATTGTCTTCAATTTTTCATTCCTTTGATTCTGTTTTATAATATCTTGATTTCTCATAAAGTCACTAGCTTCCACTTGCTCCAATCTAATTTTTAACGTAGTATTTTCTTCAGTGGGCTTTTGGACCTCCTTTTCCATTTGGGTAATTCTGCCTTTCAAGGCATTCTTCTCCCCATTGGCTTTTTGGAGCTCTTTTGCCATTTGAGTTAGTTTGTTTTTTAAGGTGTTGTTTTCTTCAGTGTATTTTTCAGTATTTTTTTGGGTCTCCTTTAGCAAGTCATTGACTCGTTTTTCATGGTTTTCTCTCATCAGTCTCATTTCTTTTCCCAATTTTTCCTCTACTTCTCTAACTTGCTTTTCCAAATCTTTTTTGAGCTCTTTCATGGCCTGGGACCAGTTCATATTTTTCTTGGAGGCTTTTGGTGTAGGCTCTTGCACTTTATTGACTTCTTTAGGCTGTATGTTTTGGTCTTCTTTGTCACCAAAGAAAGAATCCAAAGTCTGAGACTGAATATGGGTGCGTTTTCGCTGCCTGGCCATATTCCCAACCAACTAACTTGACCCTTGAGTTTTTCAGTGGGGTATGACTGCTTGTAGACTAACGAGTTCTATGTTCCACGTTTGGGGGGAATGTGCCAGCTCTGCCACACCAGCATTGCTCCTTCCCCAAGAATCCCCAACCTGGACTGGGCTTAGATCTTCGGCAGGCTGTGCACCCCTGCTCTGATCCTCCACTTAATTCCTCCCACCAGGTGGGCCTGGAGCCAGAAGTAACAGCAGCTGTAGCTGCCCCACCTCCGCTGCCCCGGGGGCGGTGGCCGCACCTCGAGCTCCTTTCACTCCTGCAGCTTTTTCCACTAAGCTTCTCCACTGTCTTTGGTGTTTGTGGGTTGAGAAGTTTGGTAACTGCTGCAGCTCACTGATTCAGGGTGCTAGGGCCCGCTCTGCCCAGCTCCTGGTCTGGTCGGTCCGAGCAGCTCACGCTGGGCTCTGCTCTGCTCCACTCCCAGCTCCCAGCTCCCAGCTCCCAGATCCCAGCTCCCAGTTCCATGTGGGATAGACCTCACCCAGAGACCATCCAGGCTGTCCTGGGCTGGAGCCCTGCTTCCCTCTGCTGTTTTGTGGTTTCTGCCATTCTAGAATTGGTTCAGAGCCATTTTTTTATAGGTTTTTGGAGGGACTCAGCAGGGAGGTCATGGTAGTCCCTGCTTTCCAGCCGCCATCTTGGCTCCACCCCCCCTACACAAGTATTTCTTTTGAAATACTTGTGACACAGTAAGTAAAAATCCTGGACTTGGAGTCAAGAAGACCTGAAACACTATTTTATGATGCTGGGCAAGTGACTTAATACCCAAGCCTCATTTTCCATATCTGTAAAATGAAGATAATGAAGCTCGTTTCTCACAGGATTGTTATGAGTATAAGAATGATATAACATGTATTATACTTGAAAAATCTTAATGTGATTTATATATGCAAGTTATATTTTTTGTTATTTATTGTTATTTCATGGAAGAGGTATCAAATATTTTAGGCCTTCACTTGGTTCTTTTAATATTCTGTGGGTACTAAAAGCACTTAGGTTAGCTATCTATTATCCCACATTCTTAATATGACTCAGTCACATTCCTTTGAATAGCTTTGATAATGACTTAAACCACTTCTATATCAAAGTCATCATTGGCAGCATTTTTCAGGCTACCTACACCCACAATATCCTGTATTGGTCTTCATTGTCCCATGATTCATGAGCACTTGTGATTCTTCTGAGAACATGATGTTCATGATTCAGTCATATAACATTACTGGGATTTTTCTGGTAACAAACACTGGAGTTATGAGAAGACAACAAGGAGCTCAAGATAATTGAAAGGGCTCAGAATTTTTTCCAGGGGCAATTCCACTCAACTGCTACCGCCTATTTGATTATGTTTCTACATCAATGCCTCTCTCTACTGGTTTCCCAGCCATGTTAACTGACAGGCTACTCATTCAACAACTTGTCAAAATTAGGGCAATTTTCATTCCTTATCCATTTTGATTTTCTGGTGTGAATAGTTAGACTGTTACCTATGAGAAACTGAGAATATACTGATGAGACCCTACAGTGCTCTGGAGCTCAATGAAGACAGCATTCTCAGACAGGAGCATTTATAGAAGCTTTCAAAAATACATGATTCCTCTTTTGTTGGATTTTGCAAAGAACACCCTCTATGACAAGGTAACTAGCACCTTTGAAGAGAATGTGCCTCTATCTTTTATGCCATACATGATGGTGTCCCTCAGTGAATTTTTGAACAGTCATTTTGGTTGTGCCCCTGTATGACTTAATATCTGTGAAAGATATCTTCTTTGAAGAGAATCTTTAAAATTGCCACTTGCTCTAGTGTTAAATGATTTTGCAAAATCAACAAGCAATATGCAAAGTAGTTTTGAAATGGCTGCTCTTCTCATGTAATTATGTCATTATTAGGCTATTTCCTGCATTGGAAAGTTGTCAATAAAAGTTTCTGTTGTAAGCCTAATGACTTCTTATTCTTTTCTTAGGCTTTTGAGTTTGGGGAAAGAAAGTAGTGGAAGTAAGAGACTCTTTGATGTGTAAATTACCTCTTAGTTAAGTAGAATTTTTGACTAATACCCTGAGAAGCTTACATTATGAATAAAACTTCAACTCTAACAGAGATAGTATCCCAATGAATAATCCTCATTGTACACTGCTATGTTTTGTGGCCATACATTAAACCAGGGGGTGGGGAACTCGAAGCCTCAAGGCCACATGTGGCCCTCTAGCTCCTCAAGTGTGGTCCTTTGACTGAAACCAAACTTCACCAAAAAATTTGTTCTGTGAAGTTTGGGTTCAAAGAGCTGTACTTGAGGACTTAGAGGGCCCCATGGGGCCTCCTGTCTGCAGGTTCCCCACCCCTGCACTAGACCTTCCTGAATATTTCAGTAAATAGGAACCTGAGCCATCCTAGTTAGCTAATGTTTTATAATAGTTGCTCCTAATCTATTCATCAAATTGGCTTTTTTTGGAATTTGACCTTTTTCAAATGTGATCTCAGGACCAAATGTTTGCAATGATCCTGAGCTTCAACCTTGCCTCTCCATTCAGAGTTTCTTCCCTTGAAAACCTTCCTTTGAAATCTGTTCCACTCATTCCCACCACCCCCAAAACACTCTTGCCTAATGTTCTTGTTTCTGTACTACTATGACACCATGCATATCATGATGGCAGAAACATCAAATAAAGCCTCAAGCCAAGAAATAGCATCGTTTCTTGCTATTTTACTGGATTTACCAACAGACTTGTATATAAGTTAGGGATCCTACCTCATCTTTTCCCCTTTGAAACTGCTTGAGATCAGGGTTAGTTCATTTCTCTCTTTGTGTCCTCAGGTCCTCATATAGCATATTTGTGCCAAGTAGACAATCAATCTACACATTGAATTAAATTTACTGAATCTATTTAAAAGTGTAAAATAAAGAAATAGTAAATGAATTAATAAATGAATAAATGAATGAATGGACAGATGGATGAAATTGGAGGGGCAAATAGTTGTTGCACACAAATTAAATATTTATAATTCCCCCTAACCAAAAAAAAGTTATTACATGAAACCACAGTTTAAAAATCTGGTGCATTTACTATTTTATAGAATTTGATAGAAAAAAAACACATTAGCTTTCTGTTTCTCTGCAAAACAAATATGTAACTCATTGCTTTACTAATAGTTCTGGTACTATGATATTTACATCTATTATAGTCATATAACCTCAGTTCCAAATTATACTACTAAATGAATAGTCAGTAAGTTCCAGGAAATAGCAAAATGGCAAACTACATGAAGAAAGGCACTTGGTGAAATATTGGAGCAGTCTTCTCTTAAACTTCTTTTAATTTGTCAATCTCTCAGTGAGAAACATTTGACCAATTTTCTGAAATGCAATCAATGTACACTTGACTTTTCAAATGGCGTGTGTAGAATTATTCTACAGCATAATTCACAAAAGTCAAGCATGCTTGAATTTCATTTTAGTTAATTGGTTGGCTTAGATGAAAACTGGCTATAATTAGAAAAGTATAATTTGATTTTAATTGTATGGTGAGAATACATTCCTTTAAAAACATAGCTCACTTTTTTTCTAGGTAAGTAAGTAGAAAGCATAGCTCTGTCTGTTTTTCTTATTGGTGCATCTCTCACATTTCATTGATGCTTTAAAGTCAATCTTAATGACTTTTCATTAATAGATGGAATATTTTATTAATCCTTACTTTTGATGACAGTGTGGCTCTGTGAATTAAGAGTTGGTATTGGAAGTACAAAGTCATGCCTTTGACACTTGTTAACTCTATCACCATGGGATAGCCACTTAGCTTCTGAGTGCCCAGTTAATGCTCTGAAGCTATAACTTAGAAGAGTTGATGATCTGAGTTAATGGAAAGAATTTCCATAGTAGGAAGTACTCTATATCAGAAAAATCACAGATGTAGGGCCAATACTAACATTTGAGTATATTAAGAAATGTTAAAGATCCTCAGATTTAGCCAGATTTAATCATTCAACAAATGTAGTCATTACCTTCAATGTTCCAGAAAGGTAGAATGTAAACATAAGTTGATCATTGAATTTAGCTCAAAGACCATATAGTGAGATTATATTTGTTGCAAAGTTTTATACTATACTGGTATGTATGTTTACTTTGCAATTTAAACTCATGTCTGGAAAGGATTTTAGAAAGCTTACAAAATTGAACATGGTATAAAGCAGGATAATAAAAAAGGAATACATAGAAGAAAAAAGTTCAAAGAAGTGGGAAAATAGTCATTCTCTGGCATCTTTAATGAATTAGTTATTTCACTTGAGCATTCAGATTATCTCTGGATTTTCTGGCCACTTAGGGAAAAAAGTAGACATGCTAGATTACAAAATTGCTATTGTCTGATAGAGCAAACCCTATAGATTTTTTTAAAAAAATTTTCATTACACAAAAAGGTATCACATTGAAATTTATGATGTGAGAACTTTTATAAAAGAGAATAAAACATTCTTACTCCATTATATCCATATAATAGATATTTAATAAATGTCTGTTGGATTTGAATGGGTTGGACTTTTATATCAGCAAATTGTAGATGTAAAGGAAACAACATTATACTGGCTCAGAAAAGCTGTATCTAAGGGTAGATGATAAATATTGACCTAGTAAGTTCCTTCTTGAAGATCAAACAATATAAAAATAAAGTTTTAAGGACCAAAAGGTTAGTTCATAATCAATGTGCATATTAAGCCATTTATTTTCCTTGAATATGATATGTTTTAAGCAAGACTTTGGAAAATGTTGTATGGGTATCAATTGATAGTCAAACTACATCAAAAGTATGCTAGTAATCTTTCTTATTGATTATGGAGAGAGCTACATGCTTCAGGTACCAAAAGTACAAGAGATAGATTTGGCATTCCATCTTAGAAATGTAGGAGCTTACATATAATCTCGTCCAGATACAAGACCACTTTGTTTCCTGTGAATAATGCACACCCTGCAGATAGAGGCCATTTTTTGTTTCTTTTTTTCTCAAACAAAAGTTTTGAATCTTCCCAGTTCCTTGGACAACCATTCAAATTAAGGTTTGAGAGTTTTAGCCTGAAAATATTTTCCCAATAATTATCAAGCACCTACCATTTGTTAGGTATTTTGCAAGGCATTGGAGGAATGTTAAAAATTAATCATTCCTTGTTCTCAAAAAGCTTATATTCCAAGAAAAAAAAACATTAACCATCAGAATGAGTCATGTGGAACATTTGATTTTAATGTTCCAGATAGGCTTGACCTCTTTCTACTTCTCAAATCTTCCATTTTACTTGGTTTCACATGCTCTATGGTACTGCTATGTTGGCATACACACTCTATTTCCTATCTCTAAGGTTTTTATGGTGTCTATCACCCATGTCTTAAATGTTTTCTCTCCTCACTTCTGCCTCTTAGAATTTTTGGCTTCTGTTTCACAGTCCATCAGCTGCTTGAGGCTTTGTCTTTAATGATACCTTGCAAATATTTTTTTATATCTTTCACATACCTATTTATTTATATATTGTGTTCCTTAATGGAATTTAAGGCTTAGTGAGGGCAGGGTCTATTTTTATCTTTCTTTGTGTCCCTGGCATTTAGTATAATACCTGCAACAGGGTAAAGACTTAATAAATGCTTGTTGTCACTACAAAAATCAAACAATTATATCCAAAGTACACAATAAAACAACAAGTTCCAGGCAGGGCAGCTAGGCTGTACAGTGGAACACCAGGCCTGGAGTCAGGAAGACTAATCTTCAGAAGTTAAAATTTGGTCTCAGACACTTACTAGCTACGTGACCCTGGGCAAGTCAATTAACCCTGTTTTCCTCGATTTCCTCATCTATAAAATGAGCTAGAAAAGAAAATGGCAAACTACTCCAGACATATACACACATATATACACATGTGCATGTGTGTCCACGTATATGTATATATCTATATAGATATCTATGTATATACCTATAAACATGTAAAAACCATACATGTATACATGAAACATGGCATGCATGCTTCTAAACTCTGCTATGCATATATGTATATGTGTGTATATTTATATGCATGTTTTTATATATATGTACATATATGCATATGTATCTGTGTCAAATGGTGCCTTCTCTATGCAGGAGAGGGAGGTAGGGGGTGTTCACAGTTCAGGACTTAAAATGTAACAAAATAATAAATAAAATTATTTTTTTTAAAAAAGAGAATACATAGTGGAAAGTAAGGTTTACGAAAACTGGAAAGGTACACAGGAGCTAGGTTATGAAGGGTTTTGAATACCAAACAGAACATTTTGTACTTGATCATAAAGGCAATAAGAAGCCACTGGAATTTACTGAGTAAGTAAAGACACACACACACACACACACAGAGTATCTAGGAAAAGAGAGTGATTGGTAGGGTCAAAGGCTGCAGAGAGGTCAAGGAGAATGAGGACTGAGAAAAGACTATAAGGTTTGGAAAATAGGAGATCATTAATAACTTTGGAGAGAGTAAATTTCGGTGGAATTATAAAGTCTGAAGCTGAATTGTAAGCAGTTAAGAAGAGTGAGAAAATAGAAAGTGAGGGCACTAATTGTAGATAGATTTTTTGTGTACTTTGGCTACAAAGGGCAGCAGATATCAGACGATAGCAAGAATGGAAGGATTAGAGGGTTTTTTGGGGTGGGGGAAGCATGGACATGTTTGTAAGCAGAACGGGGTAAGACAGTAGACAGAGAAAGAGATCAAAAATAAATGAAAATGCAGGGATGAAAGAGAAGGCAATTTGTTAGAGGAGATGGGATGGGATAGGATCACTTGAATAAGCAGAAGATTTAATCTTGTTAAGGAGTCCATCTTTTCATTATGCATGTGAGACAGGAGTAAAGGAGGAGATAGTGGCAAAAGTCATCTCAGTGATAGGAGATGAGAAAGAGGAGAGAAGAGAAAGATCACTGCCAATGGTCTCATTTTTTTTCCTGTAAAACACGAGGCAAGATTCACAGCTGAGAGACAGGGGTAAGGGGAAATAGGAGGATTGAGGAGGGTTGAAAAATGTTACAAGAGCCACTATGGAGACTGGAATGATGAGTTGATGTAGGAGGTATAGAAGAATTGCCTAGAAGTAGGGAGGGCTCAGTGGAGGTGGTTAAACATAAATTTTTAGTGGACCCAGTCATCAATAGTTACCTGATTTTCTCCATCTCGGTCTAGTAGCATATGTGTAAGAATGGAGGTGGGAGTGATCCAAGATAGAAGCATGGCTTGGTATAACTGGCAATATAAGTGGGCTAAGGAGTCGAAAGAAGTGGTTGGTGTAGAGTAGAATTCATTCATCAAGGGGTTAAGATAGGGAAAAGAGGAGAAGGTGATGAGTGCAGAGGAGATGGCCCAGGAGAGAATTGAGGGGTCAGCGTATTGAATGTGACCTTGTGACTCATATTGTGGTTCACATTGTGAGGCTGAAGAATAAGGTTTTATAAGGGAATGTAGAGGGAAAAGTGAAAAACCAAGAGATTACGGTTGAACAAGGGCATTTTGGAATTTTTGGACCTGGAGGTGGTATATTTTTGTATGATGGCAAGATCAAAAGGAGGATCATCTTTGTGTGAGGCTCATATTAGGTGAAGTAGCTTATGGGAAGTGGGTAGGTTGAAGAACTGAGTAATTATGGTGTGTAAGAGACAGTCATTATGTATGTTGAAGTCCAGTAGCACAAGGGCAGAAGTTGGAGTGGACAGAAAGTTTTTGAAACAGGTGCCAAATTCATTGCAGAAGGAAGGAAAATGACCTGGGGAATCTGTTTTGATTGGGTGGTAGATATAAATAGCAATAATATCAAAGGAAGAGAGGTTACTAAGTGATCAAAATAGGGAGAGAATCTGAAAGAGGCAATGAGGAGGAAGGAGTATTATAGCTCCCCCACTTCAACCAAGGAGCAGAGAATGAGTGAAAGTGCAACCAGTATGAGAAAGGGTGCCCAGGGTGGCAGTGTCACGGGGTGGGGGAGCCAGATTTCAGTAACAGTGAGTAGATATAAGAAGTGGAAAAGGAAAAGATTTAAGTTGAAGGAATGTTTACTGCACATAGAACAGACATTCTAGAGGGTGGTGTGGAAGGGAAGGATGGTGTTTGATTGAAACTTTGTGGTGAGAATCAGGAGGATGGGAATGAGGAACTGGGTGCAGGGGAGAGAGAATATGGTTTGGATGATCATCTAAAAGAATCCAGAGTCGCTGAAATAAGAAGGGTATGACCAGGTCTGAGAATATTAATCTTTGAATAGAGGTTGTGTCTCCACTTCCCAGTGCAGGTTGAAGAGCGGACTGGAGGCAAGTGAAATACAAGATGGGAAGCACATGGTCAGATGATCATATGACAGGTCTTGCTTCACAACTCTTTTTCTCTACACAGGCTGGAGATAGCCAGGAAAAGGGTATATCTGGAGATTGAAGTCAAACCTGCATAGCTGGGGAAAAAGTCCTGTTCCCTGTCAACTTTCCTCTTCCTCCTCTGTTGAAGGACAGGTTTATCAAGAGATGGAAGGCCTTCAGCCAAAGAGTGAGTTGTTTTTCTTTACAATAGAGATTCTCCACATTTCGGTCGGGAGACTGGGCTGACAGAAGGAGGAAGATGTTTTGTGCTGACACAGATGGGGGTTATTGTTTTAGGACAGATGGAATATGTCTAACCTGACCCCTAGCTACCTTCCACTGGGTGACATGCAGTGCACAGCAGGAGATGGAGGGCACAAAGTTCTGGAGAGGTCAAAGGTCATCTCAGCTATCTAGCATCACTAGGAGACCATTAGTGGTTTAGAGATTCAGATTTTTTAATAGGTGGAAGGTGTTCTTGATATCACCTTATACATGTAGATGAGAAAAATGAGGCCCTAGAGAGGTTAAGGGACTTGCACAAAGACAAATAGGTAGTAAATGGCAGATCCTGGATTTGAACCCAGGACATCTTACGCCAAATTCAGCATTCTTTCTACTACATCATTCATTCTCTCTCTCTCTCTCTCTCTCTCTCTCTCTCTCTCTCTCTCTCCCTCTCTCTCTCTCTCTCTCTCTCTCTTTCTCTCCCTCTATTCCTCTCTCTCTATTTAAAGGTGTGCTATTCCTGTGACAGTTCTAGGTACTATTGAAAACACTGTACAATATCTTTCCAAAATTAGTTTCATTGTCTGATTATTTCCTGAAGTTCCATAGAATTTTATTCGAGTTTCATAGGTCACTTTTAATTGCATAATATTTATTCATTTGGTACTATGTCTTTTTAACTGCTTAATCATTTTTCATTCTTTATGAGACATACTGCCACCTCTTCTGCTTGGCAACTGGATTTATCCTCATCTATTTTCTTACTGACTTCCTGTCTTCTTCCCCTTCCTTTTGGATCAATTAACATTATTCCAAGCTTTCTCAATGATTTCCCTTATCACCCACTACCACCCATCCAAACCACTGGACTTTGACATCTTCAAAGTCCACTTCACACTGACAGATGCTGTATGGCAGCAAGCTATGTGGGGTATGTGTGGTGTATGTGTGTGTGTGTGTGTGTGTTTGTGTGTGTGTGTGTGTCTGTGCATAATCAGAAAATGAGAGAGAAAGAGACAGAGAGAGAGAGACACACACACAGAAAGAGAGAGAAAGAGAGAGAGAGAAAGAGAGAGAGAGAGAGAGAGAGAGAGAGAGAGTGCCATGATGGGACACATGAATTTGTACCCTTGTTAAAAGCAGAAGTGTCAAACCAAGGCACTGCTAAAAGGAGAGGCATGAAAATCTTCATAACCAAAGTTCACATTAGAGACCTGTCCTGTAGGTAGTGCAAGGGCTTAGACTGAGAAGGCAATGGAGAAGTTGGTCCACTCAACCTGTCATTGCTATTTCTGTAAAGTTTGCATTATGAATCTCTCTCTCATATTTCTTATTGCTATGAGATAGTGGGGCTCGAAAGTCATTTATTTGGTCATCCCTAATCAACTCTTTCTCCAAAACTAGCTACATTAACTCTGACTACTTCACAAAATTTTTATGCAGAAAATTGTTTGCAAGGTTTTTACAATGCACTAAGGATCTAATTCAATAACCTGTTGGTCCAATTACATGACACAACTGGAGCAATATACATTATTTTTCTCCATTTTGTTTTTACAATATTGGTGGGTAGATAAATTTCTTTCATATTACTGAATTCATTGTATTGTAGGCCTTGATATAATTCAGTACTATATCATCTCTGATTAGAATGATTTGGAGAAGAACACCAATCAATCGGTAATATTTTTGGTGTTGTTTACACCTCATGTAGAATCTGTTATTGTGAGAGAAACTTTGGTGATGTTATGTACTGTTTAATATTTCACTTGAAATTTATGTCCAAATGATTATTTAACAAATTAGTTTCTATAGATATGTATATTTTAGAGTTATGTTTATATATATATGTGTGTGTGTGTATGTGTATATGTATATATATACATATATGTGTATGTATATATATATACAGATATGTTTATATGTAGGTATTAGTTACCAGACTTCTCAACCCATAAACACCAAAGACAACAGAGAAGGTTAGTGGGAAAAACCATGGGGACAGATGGAAAGGGGTTTGTGGTCAGCCACCACCCCTGGGGTGGCAGAGGTGGTGCAGCTTTGAGGCTGCTTACAGAGCTACAGCTGCAGTTGCTTTGGGACCCAGGCCCACCGGGTGGTAGGAATTAGGTGGTGGATCAGAGCAATACTGCAGAGCCTGCTTAGAGAGTCGCCGTCTGGGTTGGTGGTTCTTGGGGGAGGAGTAGTGCTAGTGTGGCAGAGCTTGCTGTGTAGAAATAGCTCTGAAAATAACAGCACAGCCCCGCAAGCTTGGGACAAAGTGCTCTCTAATCTACAAGCAGTCATACCCTGACAAAAAGCTCAAGGGTCAAGTAGTTGGCTGGGAACATGAACAGGCAGTGAAAACAGACTCAGATTTAGACTCAGAATTTGGAATCTTTCTTTGGTGACAAAGAAGGCGAAAACATACAGCAAGAAGAAGTCAACAAAGTCAAAGAGCCTATGTCAAAAGCCTCCAAGAAAAACATGAACTGGTCTCAGGCCATGGAAGAGTTCAAAAAGGATTTAGAAAAGCAAGTTAGAGAAGTTGAGGAAAAATTGGCAAGAGAAATGAGAAGAATGTGAGAAAAACATGAAAAACAAGTCAATGACTTGTTAAAAGAGACCCCCAAAAATACTGAAGAAAATAACACCTTAAACAATAGACTAACTCAAATGGCAACAGAGATCCAAAAAGTCAATTAGAAGAATGCCTTGAAAGGAAGAACAGCAAAATGGAAAAGGAGGTCCAAAGGACCACTGAGGAAAATACTACCTTAAAAATTAGATTGGAGCAAGTGGAAGCTAGTGACTTTTTGAGAAATCAAGATATTATAAAACAGAACCAAAAGAATGAAAAAATGGAAGACAATGTGAAATATCTCATTGGAAAAACTATTGACCTGGAAAATAGATCCAGGAGAGATAATTTTAAAAGTATTGGACTACCTGAAAGCCATGATCAAATAAAGAGCCTAGATATCACCTTTCAAGAAATTATCAAGGAGAACTGCCCTGATATTCTAGAGCCAGAGGGTAAAATAGAAATTGAAAGAATCCACAGATTGCCACCTCAAACATATCCCAAAAAGAAAACTCCTAGGAATATTGTCACCAAATTCCAGAGCTCCCAGATCAAGGAGAAAATACTGCAAGCAGCCAGAAAGAAACAATTTGAGTATTGTGGAAACACAATCAGGATAATACAAGATCTAGCAGCCTCCTCATTAATGGATCAAAGGGCTTGATATTTCAGAGGTCAATGGAATTAGGATTAAAACCAAGAATCACCTACCAGCAAAACTGAGTATAATGTTCCAAGGCAAAATGCAGTTTCAATAAAATAGAGGACTTTCAAGTTTTCCCAGTGAAAATACCAGAGTTGAGTAGAAAATTTGACTTTCAAACACAAGAATCAAGAGAAGCATGAAAAGTTAAACAAGAAAGAGAAATCATAAGGGACTTACTAAAGTTGAACTGTTTTGTTTACATTCCTACTTGGAAAGATGATGTGTATAATTCATGAGACCTCAGTATTAGGGTAGATGAAGGGAATATACATATATACACAGAGGGTACAGGGTTAGTTGAATATGAAGGGATGATATCTAAAAACATAAAATCAAATTAAGGGATGAGAGAGGAATATATTGAAAGAGGGAGAAAGGGAGAGATAGAATGGGGTAAATGATCTTGCATAAAAGTAGCAAGAAAAAGCAGTTCTGTAGGAAGAGAAGAGGTGGCAGGTGAGGGGGAATGAGTGAATCTTGCTCTCATTGGATTTGACCTGAGGAGGGAATAACATACACATCCAATTGGGTATCTTATCCCACAGGAAAGAAGGAGGAAGGAGATAAAAAAAAGGCAGGACAGTAGAAGGGAGGGCAGATAGGGGCAGGAGGTAATCAAAAGCAAACACTTACAAAAAGGGACAGGATCAAGGGAGAAAATTGAATAAAGTGGGATAGGAAGGAGCAAAATATATTTAGTCTTTCACAACATAAATATTGTGGAAGGTCATTGGGGAGGAAAGAGGGGAGAGAATTTGGAATTCCAAGTTTTAAAAGCAGATGTTCAAAACATAGTTTTGCATGCAACTAGGAAAACAGATATACAGGCAATGGGGCATAGAAATCTATCTTGCACTACAAGAAAGTAGGGGAAAAGGGGATGGGGGAAGTGGGGTGACAGAAAGGAGGGCTGACTGGGGAATGGGGCAATCAGAATATATGCCGTCTTGGAGTGAGGGGTGTGTAGAAATGGGGAGAAAATTTCTAATTCAAACTCTTTTGGAAATCAATGCTGAAAACTAAAAGTATTAAATAAAAAAAAAATAGTAATTTGAAAAAAAGAAAAGAAAACCCCAAATGGGATTCCAACAAGTCAGACACAACTGAAAATGACTGAATAACAGTGACTTTGGTGATACTTTGAGGAGATTAAAGGACATATAATTCTAGTTAGTCAAATGGTTTCTTGAAATAACTACATGAATAATAAACTGATTGGGATCATCATTGATGTTGTTGTTTGCTGTTGTTGTTATCTATACCTGAGATCAGTTGTATGACTATAGAAAAATATTTTTACTAGGAAATTTCCAATGAAAGTCTCTCTGTTTTGGTTTCCTATTTTGATAAATGATACTTATACTATATTCATAAACCATTACTCTAAATATTTTATTAAGATAAGAAGAAGAAATTGGTTGAGAATTGCATCTTCTCTATTATTTTTTGGTGAAAACACTCTAATGATATTTTCCCATTTTACCCTTTTCTGCTCTGGTAGATCTTGAGGATAACGCAATCCCTAAATCACCTTAAAATTCTTAAAATTCTGTTTCCTCTAACAGTTTCATTATTTATATACTTGGTCACTGCCAGCTTCACTTTCTAGCTTCTTAAGTACCATTTCCACTTCCTATAAGGTATTAAGTACAGAGGTGAGAGGCTTTGAATGTGGCTGTTCCAAAATTGTTGCCAATAAGCATAGATCACTAAAATTGGTAGCAGCTTTGTTCCTTGCTCTGCTTGATAATTACCTACTTTCTAGTTTCATTTATAAATGCTCTCAGAATAATTTTCCTATCTGTGTTTTATCTTCAACTACTTGAAAACTTATTTTCTTATGTGGACTAGCTATTTCCCATACCGTTTTTTTTCTTGCCATGTAAGTCAATTCTTGCTACATATGGGAATATAGAAAAGGTTAAGTATAATTAGGTATATTATGATCAGAATTAGATCCTGGACTTATAAATTTTATGAGCAAAAATAAGTAGCATGATGGGTGACTGAACAATGAATTTGAATGCCAAATATCTTAATGGTTTCCACTGTTTCCATTTGCAGTTTTTCATAATAAGTATTCCATTTTCATGGTACTGATCCACTGGAAGACTCTTTTGCTTTGAAATGTATCCTTTAATTAAGATCTTAACAATATACTGAGTTGGAAACCATGGTTTAGTACAAAGCATCCTGGACTTGGTATCAGAAAAGAATTAGGGTGGAATCCTTCCTCTGGCACAAGATGGGTGACCATGAGCAATTCTTTCTGAGCTTTTATTTCCTTCTTTGTAAAACTGTGGTAGTATTTTCTCATCCCACAGAGTCAACCAAAGGGTTGTTGTCAGGATCAAAGACATAGTATTCAAAACGTGTTTTGTAAATATTAAAGCACAACATAAATGTCATATTATTATTATAGTTAAATACCATGGGCAAATATATTTTTTTCAATTCAGATATCTAAGTGACATGTCATAGAAAATGTCATTTACACAGCAGTACAGTGGGTGGTCATGAAACAAAAGATGAACACTTATTATCCTTGTTATGTCTAGGATAGTAAGAAAACCATCAGTGTTGATTCAGGTAATTGCAGTAAGGAACATTTCATATCCTTTATGAATATTTTTATTAGAAAATTTTCCTAGTGGCTGGAGAGGCTGTAAGTGTCAATTTTCTTACTATATATTTGGATGATTCTTATTGAAATTAATTAATTCTTAATTTTCAACAACAGTAAACTTTATATTGCTTAATTTTTTTCTCTCCACAACCCCCAAATAAATTACTAATATATATATATATATATAGATGTATATATATGTACATACATCTATATATACATATATAGATGTATGTATCCATACATCTATATATACATATATAGATGTATGTATCCCTCATCTCAATAATGCAGTCCTTGAAAGTTTGCAAACAGAATTGGCATCTTTTAATAAAAAAGCATTTGTTCATATGACCATATTAATAGTAATGATACCAGTATATTTGTTGTTGTAATTTCAAGCATTATAGTACTTCTAAGGTTCATTTCTAAAGAAAAACCTTTTTTTGGGGGGTGGGTTTGTTTGGACCACTACTATAAAAAGTTTTACTTGTCACCTAAATACACTCCAAATGCTTCATATTTCTATAATTTAGTTTAAAATACATATTTTACATATGCGTGCTCAGGGGAATCATAGCAGAATCATTTATATTCATTATTTTGAATTATTTTAATAGAGTAAATTAAGTAAGATAAAGAGATTATTAGAATAGTCTTCTTCAGTATCCTTGAGTGTCCTATTCAAAATCTTCATTTACTGTGATTTTTGTGGTGTGTTCATGTGATGTAGAAGAAAAATGATTCAGTGGCTGCTAGTATTTTTTAAGGTTTATCTGTTTGTTCCTTTGCATGTCTCCTCTGATTGAATGTAAATATGACATTAAGAAGAACTGGGATTCTACCAATTGAGCAATATTATGAAACCTACTTTACCTACCTGATAAAAAGGGCTGGGCACATTAAAATGTCTCCCATGCACCTGTATGGTGAGAAATCATCTACTCAACAATTTGAGACTAGTAAGACCACTTAACCTCAGTCATTCCAGGCATATGTGTCAACAAAGTATATACTACTGAGAGTGTGGTGGTCAAGCAATTCTATAGTTATCAGCTAGGAAAGTGGCAACAACTGTGATCAACAGCAATCACAGGATAGGAAGAATCTTGAGGAAGAGGTGGAATTATCTACCTTCTAAATAGTCTTCACTTATATACGAAATTTTTCTAAATATTTACTGCCAGAACTCTTGTTCTTTAGGAGAATTTTTCCCACTGGAGAGTTTTGTATAGGCCAGCAGCTGCCCACCTCATGGAGTAGGAAAAACAATGCTTCTGTAAACAATGCCCTATCCTGCCTACCATACTGTCTGAGCTCAGTCTGTCTCCAGTTGCTGCTACAATCCCCTCTCTAGTAATAAATTATCCTCAATGGAAGGAAGCATATCGGTTTGCTCCAGAGAATTATTAATGAGCACTTTTCTCATTTCCCTCTTGATCTTATCAATATTCCCCAGTTACTAGGCATATGGAGATGGTAAGACATGAAAAAGAAATATATCCTGGAACTTCCAAATAATCTATTTTCCCCCTACTTTAGAATACACTACCTAAAAGATTGGTTGTGCATTATTCCAAAAGTGGTAATCAGTTCAGACAAAATAGGTGCCTTGTTAGCCAGTTGACATTATATAAAACGAAAACAATTTTTTTTGTTTTTTTCCATTTATCAGTTGTGTCATAAACAGAGATTCAAGTATATAAAATTGAAGCAAGGTTTCCTATTATCCACAATAGAATTTTGTAATGTAACTGTACCTACAGGCAATGTAATGGACAAAGTAGCATCTTTAAAAATGTTTGCAACATATTTTTGAAACAACTCTGCCAATATTGCAAGAACATAACTTTTGTTCCATTTTATTCAACTCATATTCGTTAACTGGTCTTATCATTAAGCTTTAAAGTAAATTAAATGCTTATGAAATAAGTTGGGCTTATGAAAATATAAATGAACATTCAGTAATATAAGATTCACTTAGCGTTAGATTAATTAAACAAACATTTGGTAGCAGATATTTATTTTATGTTACAAAAATGTTTCCTCCATAGTCAGGATAATGTTGCCATAGACAATTCTTTTGGTAAATTATTTTTCTTTCAGAAAGAATTTGGGGGACACTGTTGTGTGTGTATATGTGTGGGTATGGGTGTGAAATTTCTATTTCTATTATATTTTCCATTTCGTATGCTTACTTTAATTTTTCAGACATCAAATAATTTCAGACTGACAACATTTATGCATGTATTCATATAATGGCTTGTTAGAAAAGTGGTTTTTAAAAGAGTGGGCATTTCCCTTTTTAATATAAACCTTTTTAAAAAGGAAAATTTCACACATTGAAAGAAAGTTGCCATTTGAAATACCTAAAATGCCAATAAAATATGTGTTGTTCATAAAAGCCATTTTCTTGTAAACCATAATAACCACTTATGTTCTTGATACCAGCTAGATTTTTTTTAAAACCAGTAGTTTTGAATTGGATTAAGGAATCCATTAAAATATTGATTCATTTAAAAATTATTCTCTGACAATATGTAACAGGTAAAACAGAAACACAGCTTATCAATTCACTCTAAATATCATCATAATCAGTATTGACCACTGAAGCCATGTGGTGAGCCTCACTAATCTTTCAGATAAGCCAAGTCAATGGAGAGAAGAGGGTAATGCAAATGTTATTTGTCCATATTTCCTGCCTGAGAGAAGGAAATTAGACTGGATTCTGTTTCTCAAGTTCCTCTGCAAAATATCAGCTTGAATTATTCCTTCAGAAGAGCAAGCTATAATAAACGTTATATCAGTAATGTCAAAACTGCATTTGTAGGTAATCAAAGAACAAATACTTTCAAAGCCACCTTGTTATGACCTCTTCCTTCCTTCCTTCCTTCCTTTCTTCCTTCCTTCCTTCCTTCCTTCCTCCCTCCCTTCATTCCTCCCTTCCTTCCTCTATTCCTTCCTTCCTTCCTTCTTTTCTTTCTTCCTTCCTTTTTTTCTAAAACAGTAATGTTTCCATTCTATTAAAATCATTTGGAAAGAACTTCTATGTAAAGAATATAAATCAATTACTGTTTCTTGTTGAAAGACCAAAGAGTCTTCAATGCTGGGAAGAAAAAAATAGAATTCTATTTTTTGGAGGCATGTTATATCCTCCTACCTACCACCCACAAAAAAGATTTTTAAAAATCTAATTAACTTTAATCATCATAATTACATTTTTCAAAAATTGTGCATTAAAGCAAACTAGATTGTTTTTCTTTTTTTCTCTCTTTACCATAGTAAAATTTGCATTAAAAATAACTCATCAGATTACCTATCTCATAGTGCTTTGATATTTTATAACAGTATTCAAATCTTTATGTATTCTTAAACCTTCTACATTATGCTCATCGAGTATTTACATAAGTAATTTTTTTCAAACAAACATCTAAACACTATTTATAAAAATGGAACTATGCATTTTCAGAACTGTTTCTTTGAGGGGAATAAATCCATTTCCAACTTAGTGGTTTTGGAAGAACTCCACACCCCATTCACATTCCATATACATTAAAGGGGGCATTACATCTCTGCATAACCACGCCTAAGTGCTATTTAAGCTACCTCCACCAATCTCCCGGTCTTTCTAAACAAGGAAAGGGTACTCTTGTATTTTTACTTTCAAAAATAACTTCTGTTATGGAAGTGTTTCTGCATTTCCCCCATAATTCATTAAACTTGGGGAAACAATTTAGTGGTAGCTATACATCTATATCTATCTTCTAAGATTATCTAGTGTCATGTGCCAGTACTTGGTAGTGTCCAAATGGAGAAAAAGGTCCATGTTCCCAGGAGTGCTGAGTGAGTAATGAGACAACCTTTCAGATAGAGCTTTAGTTGAATTTCAAATCCAAAGATTGTTCTAACACTTCACTTTGAATATGTTCTGAATACATTTTAACCATAGGAATCAAACAATACACATTTTATAATACCTATAATGTGTCAGACTTAACCTAGGTCCTGGGTATGCAAAGATAAAATGAATTAGTCTTTGCCCTTGAGAAGTATTATATCAGCTGAAGAACAGTGCACAAAAAGATGTGAGAATATATGTGTGTGTATATATATATATATATGTTTATATGCACATATATACATGTATATATGTGTGTGTATATATGCTTATGCATACATTCGGAAAGACAGAGAGGCAAAGGGAGGGAGGGAGAGCTCCTGTATAATAAGACACATTTTAGATTGAGCACCAGCCCTGGAGTTAGGAGGACCTGAGTTCGAGTTCTGCCTCAGACACTTGATACTTACTAGCTATGACCCTGGGCAAATCACTTAACCCAAAATGCCTTTCAAGAAAAGACATATGTTAAAAGGTCCCAAGTTCAAAGTAATTCTGTCCTCCCCTCCAATTAAAGAGTAAAATCTCTCTAACAATTGGCTGGGGTTTTGGGATTTCAACCCTAACCTAGGAGAGGTCACTTTGTGCTGTATAGCTCCCAGAGGCATTTCAGGCCCTTGTGCCATGAACAATGGGACACATGGAATTTGAAGGACTAGGTCGAGCACAGATGTATGTGAGAAGTGAAATCTGATTCGTCAAATATAGTTGATTTTTTTTAAAGAACAATAAGACAAGGCTAAGAATAGATAAGAATTGAACCCATCTGAAGATGTAGGGGGCTGGTGGTTGTAAGGACCATCAGTAATCCCAGTATGTCTTTTTTCCTCACTGCTCCAGCCACATATCCCACCCCATCTCCCTCAATACACACACACACTTGCACAGTCTGTAATCTCTCATTCATTCACCTTTCCTGCACTTACATGGAGGCTTTGGTTTCAGGAAGGGAGCTGCAGATGCTGCTGCCATTGACCTAGCTTGCTTTGCTTCTTCTTGCATGGAGAAGATGATTTTGACATCTCCTTCCTCTTTCCAGATATTCTCTCTCCAGAGGTCCTCCAAAATTCACATTTATGACAGAAAACCCTACCATGTAGGCCTGATATCTTAGTTTTCTCTCTTCTCAAGCTGGGAAGACATAGAATTCCCCAAGTCATTAGTTACTCTGGTCTATTTACAGGAGGCCAGCAGAAGCCTTACCCAAGGACTGTTAGATATAAATTCAACTTGATTTTGGTTTTAGGGGCAATAAAGGCTATGGGGAGAGGAGTTGGGAAAAGCCTCCTTTATGGGGTGGGGCATGATATTTGTGCTGAGTCTTAGGAGTGTCTTCTAGGCATAGGGTGTGAAGGGATGGAAGGAGCCTGATTAAAGATATCAAATGGGAGAATAAGTACCAAAATTAGCAAGTAGGCTAGTTTGATTGGTGTGAAGAGTACATGAAGGGAGGTACTGTGGAATTAGCCTTGGAAGGTAACGTAGAACCAGATAATGAAGGCTTCTAGAGTTACAGGCTACTACGGTCATAGAATTAGACCTTACAGGTACCTCAAAGGAACATCCTTATTTTGCACATAAGAAATGAGACCCAGAAATTAATTTACCAAAAGTCATTCAGATAAGAGGTAGAGCTGATATTTAACCTTCTAACTTCAAATCCAGAATTCTTTCCACTGTACCATGCTCCTTTCCAGTGATTTTGGATAACAAACAGATTATTTTCTATTTTATCCTAGAGGCAGTAAGGAACCCTTGATGAATTTTGATCAGAAGCACGATATGGTCAGATCTATGCTTTGTGACTATAACTTTGGCAGCTATATAGAGGATAGATTGGAGGGGAAAGAGACTACAGTAGGGGAAATCAATTAAGTGGCTGAACCAGGGTGACAACTTGATAAGTTTAGAAAAGATAACATGCAAGAGATGTGAGAAGCTGCAAATATAAGTATCCCACAGACACTGAGTAATTTACTTCTTTAATGTTTTTCAAATATTGCCTTGTCTTGATGAAATTAGTCACTGTTAATGCATTTAATAATTATGATAACAATAATAAATAAATAAAATAAGTTATCTTGAAAATGCATTGTTTTGGATAGGTATTTGCTATATTTCAAAAGCTTTTACCTAACTATCCCAGATTAAGGTTTGACAACTTAAAAAAAAAAACTATTTTCATAATACTGTGAGAAAAACTCACTTGCCACCAGAGCATGAATTAGGAGTCCTAATTTCCTTAGTCTTCATTTTGACACTGTGCAACCAGGGGACTAATAAACTTTTTAAACCTGTATATTGAATGTAAAAGTGGGGTTTGGACAGTTTTGAAGTATTTTTAATCATCTTATTTCGTTTACATTTTAAGTTAAAAATATCTTTAGAATCCATACATCATAGGGTCTACATAAGCAATAACCAAAATGTTAATGTTGGTTTTACAATGCATGCTCAATGTATGTAACATCAGTCTCAAAACTGTTCAGTAATAAGACTATTCAGTTTTCCCTGAAAACAACCTTGTTCATTTTATTTGAGCTAATATTTTTACCTTTTCCAAATGGGAAAGAAGCTTCATTGAAAGAGAATCAATGAATTGCCTAAAGTCACAGAATTTTCAGTGGCAGTGCCTGGGTGAATTTATTTTTTTTCTCATTCATGATATTTATGCTATATGTAAGGTTGATGCATGTCACTATGGATTAGAGTATTAAAAATAAAATATTAATGAAATTAAATTTATCTATACATTAGGATATGAATAAAATATCAATAATAAAGTAATGTCACACCCATGATATATTAATGCAATGCATTATGCATGATATATAGTATGAATAGAATGTATTATTGTTAAAATTTTATATATTCTGAAATTGCACAGACATGTTGCAAAATGAAAATTTCTAGATTCATTAGTTTGCTTTTTTAAAAGCTATATATAATTATGAAAAGTGATAATTAATAATCCATTAAAATATTTATAAGATTAAAGATCGAATGTAAGACTTTCTCCTCACACTCACTTTCTTGCAATTTGCATTCCATTCCTTCTATTCTCCTTTAATTAGTCATTGATGACCTGCTTAATGCTATATCTAATGACCTTTTTTCCTCCTCAATCTTCATGTCCATTGACTTTAATGGCCTTCGTGTCTAAAATAATTGTCAGAATAGAAAAAAAAAAACTAAAAAAGAATCTATTGTGGCACGCACACCAAAGAAAAGAGAGTTGACCACTGAATGGAAATGCAAATCCACCACCTGATGTTTTATTCCTTAATAGTATCTCTCACTTTAATTCCTGTGGCTTTATAGATGTTTCAAGATATTCTTCTACCTCCTGTATTGCTACATCTCTAGCTTCTCCTCCTCCCATTCCCATATATTTCTATCAACTCATCCTAGGTTATAGATACATGCTTCCACTTTCAAATGAAGATCTCCATGTGGACGTTTTTCAAGTTGTTCCAACACAACATATTCAGAAGTTGATTCATCTTTTTTTTTGTAATCTATTCCTTTTCTTTATTAATGAGATCTGTCTCCTGTTACCACCATTCCAAAATTAGTGCAATCACCCAGACTTTGAATCTTAGTATAATCTTTAGCTCTTCCTTCTATTTCTAGACCCACATCCAACCATTTGTCAATACTTTTTCTTTATTATTTACTTTCCAATCCAACTTTTCACATACCAATTCTAATTTTCAAACCTATTACTATACCATTTTACTCAACACTGAGATATATTTTTGCATCTCATATAGAGATTTTTCTCATACTTCTTAGTTGTACTTAGTATATTCTAACTTATATTATATTTATATGTATCACCTTATATTATTTACATCTTTGCAAGCAAGACCTGTATCTTATCTATTTTTGTTTTCCTCAGGAACTCATTAATAAATAATTATTTAATTGAAATGAAATTAATAAAAGAAAATACCTTGACTTCCAGATGTCATATTCTAATAGAAAATAAATAAATACATTTGTTTATGCATTTCTAGTGCCCTAAATAAAATAATCCTAAATGGATAACTTAACAGGAAGTTTATTTTTCAGTTATTTTAAATATTGTAAATAAATATTCCCTCCCTAATTCCTAGGTTACCCCCATGCCCTCATGATACACACAAATACACACACACACACACACACACACACATGATGTGGTATATGTCAATGTACTATTTAAAACTTGATTTTTCTTTTGAGAAAATAATGGATTACTTGTAGGAACTTTGTGAACTGCAATGGAGAGGGCATAACAAGCACTAGGTAAAGAAATCTGAAAGGTATAAATTAGGCAGTTTTGTTAGTTTCTCTATCTGACTAAAAGTTTCTAGTGGGTAGGAATATGACATATTTCATCTTTGTATCTATCCAAGTCCTAAAATGTTCATACCTTTTGATCTGGAGATTACATTACTATGCATATGCCATGAGATCTGATAAGAAGAAAGAAACTACAAACAACAAAATATTTTTAGCAGGACTTTTGTGCTGGCAAAGAATTAAAAAAATTAACACCCATAGATTAGGAAATGGTTAAGCAAATTATGGTACATGAATGTAAGGGAATAAACTGTGCTATTAGAAATTATGAAAGTGATGAATACAGAGAAGTTTGGGAAACATCTACAGAGACTGTGCAGAGTGAAGTAAGGAAAGCCAAGAAAACAATATATACTATGACTACAACAATAGAAACAGAAAAGCAATCACCCACACAAATAAAATAAAAAAAATGAATGTTTTAAAATTTTAAAGGATAAGCATACCATGAAAGAAGCTATATGAGATGATACCTCTACCCCACTCTTTTCTAGAGGTCAGAGATCCAGAAGTGAGGTACATTGCAAATAAGTTCAGACATTTTCCAATGCATATTTATACTTGGAAGTTACTTTCTTTAGGTTGGGCCTCCTTAAAGTAAGAAATTCCCAGCAGCACTGCCCTCTCAGATGTTCTCCCCTAAAAAGACTAGAAGATGGAAGGCTTTGTCTAGATAGGAGTCATGACTCTTATTGTTAAACATAGGGATAATTAGAGGAACATTGACAGCTCTAAATGCCAGGAAAAGAGAATAAGTGAAGCTTTTGTCCCCATATTTTGTCCATACCTTCCAATAATTCTTTGTATTCTGATTTAATACAAGTAAAAGTTGTGTAAGTTGGGGCCAAGCTTTTTTTTTTCCAAAACCTTTGATTTTTATCATTGGACTAAAAGAATCTCAGAGACCCAATGTCCAAGTCAGTTTATTGTATGGAAGGTGAGATTCAGAACTTTATGGGTCTTCTGGATAGATGAATTGAGATAACTACCATTTTAGTGACCTGGCTTGAGGAAGACACAGAATCTCAATAAAAGTGGGAGGTTGGGGAAATCACCATATGGGAAAAAAAAGATCATGGATAAGGGTGGAAATATGACCAGGAGGATGTATCCATATTATAGTTATAAATTCTCTTCAATTGTAGAGGGCTATTGATTTGTTGAATTTTTGATTTGTGGTCCCCATTGTTTTTGTTTAGGCTAGGTATCCCCAACCCCTTTTAAAAAAATCTGTCCCATGACAGTGGCAAAGTTCATTGAATGGCCCTCAAATTGTTTAAGTTATATTACATTATTTATGTCAAGTAGTGCCATGTCCATGAAGATATTACTAGAGTGTCCAGCTTCAAAGTAGAAATGCACTTTACTGGGTGGGCAGAATCGTCCACTAAAATATCATTAATTTCTTTGAAGGTGTTGTCTTCATTGGGTCTCTTTCACTGCCACTGCAAATTCTGGCCATTTGGATGCTTCTTTGAACATTTGGACTCTTTATATTTAACCACTCTGTACTTTACAGGCAGACAAGTAGTGTCAGATTGTATTTCTCCACTGAGCTCTACCCAAAATCCTAGGAAGTCTTTCCAATGGGCTGATTGGGCTACTTGCATAAGTTGTGAAAAGGCCCTTCATGGGAGAAAAATAACAAGTCATCATATAATAATTTTGGGCCATTGCTCAGTGCTTTAACTGAGTGACAGAATTTCAATGATTAGATCATCAAGGGGGCAATGAATAACTTCCCTAAACCAGCCAACTGCTTCTGTATTTGAATAAGCCATCAAAATTTACCAATGGCAAGCTACTGTCTCTGCTGAATAGAATAACACTATGGAGAGACTTCTTGCTTGTGACTATGCTACTATAATTTTCTTTGATAATGGGACTTAGCTTTGGTGCTGCACAAGGTTGGCTTAAATTCCATAATGTAACTGGACACTTTACTTTTGGCCTATCACTCTCAGCGGTGGATTTCATTGGGAATTTGAAAGGACTTTCTAAATATAAGTTTTAGTTTGTTATCTCCTTCCGCCTTTAGTAAATGAACTTATTTCCTTATGGAGATAGCTTGTTCTCCATAATAGCCAGTTTATTAAGGGGAATATGTAGTTTTCTGTTTCAGTGCTGCCTTAGTGCCAGTTATAAAGATGAAAGAATGGATGATGATGGTGAGGATGCTCTTCTGCTCAATACTACCTCAGTACCACAGCAGGATTTTTTCCTTCCCTTTTCTGGGATCCATTTAGATTTCTAGGATTCGTTTTGATTGCATCAGATTCAGATCCCTTGCTCCTCTCCACCCCATCTCCAGAGAAGCAGGATGTTGCCTTCAGTTTTTAAATTTACTTTATCTACTGGAGAGTTTAGACAAATTATATGAAAACCATGAAGAGCTTGATGGTAAGGGAAGATCAGTGGTGTCTAACTGAAGATAATAAGTTGAGGTGGAAGATGGAGTGGAGGGAAGAGATAGGGGATAACATTGTCCAACTGATACTTGTATAAATTTAGAAGTTGGACATTGGGTTCTCACAAGAGAAAGTGGGGATCATTATATTCTGGGCAAGAAAGTATGATTTCATTCACTTAGAGATAGATGTCCCATTTGGGGAGATCAAGAGAACAGGAAAATGGATACCAGAGTAAGGAGAAGAGAATGGATATAATGTCATAGGTCAGTGTACAAGGTGTAAGCAAGGGGGTAAAAACACTTAGTATCTGCTTCCACATACAGTTTTCACAAGTGGAGCAGAGGCATCTTTGAAGTTTCCAAGTTCTGATATGCAGTCTTTTGTCTTGCTATTTTTAAAGTTCTTCCTTATAATGACCTCCATCTTCAATTTAAACTCCTGGCTGATTTATGAAATTGATGACATTGCAACTCTTCTGAGGCAGGTAATTATAGTTTCCTCCTTGTTTACCATTTCACCCATTCTTTAGAGTATATATTCCCTTTGGCAGTAATTTTTTGTACCTCAAACCAAGGCATAGGTTATATACTAGTACACATACAATATAGTCTTGGGCCTTTTGTCTGGGTGAAGTCCTAGAATGCATTAGATGTTACTCATCATATTCAGGCCTTGGACCCCAGCGGGCTAAGAAGCCTGCATGGCTTTGGTGATTTAAAATATGTATATAGCTCTTTTTCATGGAGATCTTAACAGAGTATGAGTTAAATTCATTAATGCCTGCCTTTTGGGTGATCTCATATAAACCGATGTTGAGAAGGGAGTGTAGTTTTTCTGACTTGATGGACACATGTTTTGGACTATTGTGGTACTCTCACTAACTTCATCCCTCAAAGGCAGGGTTTCTTTGAATATCCTTGCCGAGTGTTGCATTTTTAATAAAAGGGTCTGTTTTGTTTCTTTGTTTTAGCTATTTGCCTCATTGGGTCAATCTCTCCAAATCATGACTCTACATTTTAAAAGAGCATACAAGTGATAAAAACATTAGTTAGCAAACAGTAAACACAGAGGGCTCCTGTATGCTCTGTACCTCCCATTCAGTCGTGTTATTATAAAAATCTGGTTTGCTGTAGAATACTTTGTGAAAGTCTGCCTGTTCCCTTCTCAAGCTTCTATCAAGGATGTTTTTTTCAAGTATATAGATTATTTTTGAAGTTTGGTAAACATAGGAAAGCTGGTATATGGATTCAGTATTGATTTTTATTACCCTTTTTGGATAGCAATAATTTTTATGACTTTTTTGAAAGAATTAATATCCTTCCCTCTTTTATGTAACTAAAGAATCAATCCCTCCATTCCCTCAGAATGGTTTCTCTTCCATCACAGGTTACTTCTGAGTTCATCTGCTTCTTCTGAACCCATTATTTTCTTGATTGATTTTTAAGGCCATTTATACTTACTAATCTAGAGCATGAGGGTCTAAGAGGTTGGAGCCTAAATATGCTGGTTCTACTTGCAATGATGAAGAAAAGAGTTTGCTATGAGAGAAGTACATATAGATATTTTGTATGTGTTGTCCTCCTTTTTAAAGGATGATCTGACTCAATTGTGATTCTTACATAACTATATCTACGTGGTTTTTTTCTTACCACCATCTCACCTTTCTATGATTCATAATTTATAGCTCTTTTCTTCTGAAAGATTTATAAACAAATTAACTTTCTAAACTGGTGTCAACCAGCACCATAGCAAGGGCTCCCATTCATAATGCTCTTCTCTAATGACCTTTTAATTGATGATCTGACCCTTTCTTGATCACCATCTTTCTTGACCATTCTGTACTATTTGAAATTACTAATTAACAGCTCCTTCACTATGCTTTCTTCTCCATTTGCTTGTATGCCAATTTTCTCTCCTACTTTTACATCTACCTCTTTGTAATATATAGAATACATTTATATCTATCTACATACACACATATGTACATATACATACATATGTACATATATACACACACACCTTTAATTGTGTTTGTTGATTCAAAAGAAAGACAATAAAAGTTGATAGAGGGATTTGTCTAATGATAATATCTTGATACAAAAACAAGTTATATATAGCAAGTGCACATGCCAGATGAGGGCATGGCCAACCTGAGTAATTTTATCTGAACTAAAGACAGGAATATGAGTTAAGAGAAGATCATGGTAGCATGAAAGGGAGGCAAAGAAGATAGCAATTATGGCAACAGATGTCTGATTCTTCAACCTAGACTCAACTCAAATATCTTCTAGGAAACCTTCCACAATCCAAGTTTCCTCCCCTAAATTGCTTTGGATTTATTTATCTCTCTGTATAAGTTGTCTTCTTACCTTCTCTCCCCCCCAATAGGATATTAAGTTCTTGAGGTATGTAATCTATCCTTCTATTATACACTACCTAGCACAGTGCCTTTAATATAATAGATACTTAATAAATTTATGTTTACTTGGACTGAGAGAAGGAAATATGTGGGAAAGATATTGCCAGGTAAAGCTGATGGGTTGGCACCTTATACAAAAATACAAGATTAAAGTTTTAAAATGTCTTTTTATTGATAGCTTTTTTTTTAATTTCACCTCTATTTTCCCCTGTAGTCCACTCCTTACCCATTTCAGAGATCCTTCCTTTACAAGAAACATTTTTAAAGAAAAAAAAGAGTAAGGAATAGAGAAAAAAAATAAGAAAAATTAATACTTTGTAAAAAAAATCTCATTACATAAAATACTCCATACCTATTGACATCTGCCTCTACAAAGGATTTGTGTCGTGATTTCTTGAGATGAAAATTTTAAAGCAATAATTCTATCATTTATATATACATATGTGTATATGGGTAGATATACATAAACATGTGTGTGTTCACACACACATACACACACACACACACACACACACACACACACACACACACACACATATATATATATATATATACACACACACAAACATATTTCTGCAAAATACTTCGAAACGTTTGCTTCACAATTATCTAAAATGAGATCTGGTGAAACGTATCAATCAAACATGAAATGATGTTATCTAGCTGTAAAACTAAAGAGAAATACCTACCCCACGGCAGTATTCTATCATATTTCTGAAAACTAGTTTAATACAAGGTGATGTCTTTATTTAAATAATATTATCAGACAATATGTTACACATTATAAAAGCAAAATTCATATTCACTTTGAAGATTTGAAATAAATACTGGAAGGAAAAGATATCTCTATTGTCAAATTGAAATGGCTTAAAGTAGTATGGGGGGTAGTAAATTTTACTTAACAAATCATGTTGCTATACTAATATGCTAATTTATTAATTATTTCTTCCATTTTTCCTGGGATTTTGATTTATAGTCTCACAACTTCAGTTCTCAGCCTTGGTGCTTTCTCCCATATTTTACATTGAATCCTTCCTTTTTATGGGGAAACACATCCCACACACAAAGATATAGATAGATAGATAGGTAGATAGATAGATAGGTAGATAGACAGATAGGTAGATAGATAGATAGACAGACATCAAGATGAAGATATTTGGATCTGTATCTGTAATTTTGTCTCTTAATGGAATGCCTGGTGTATAAAATCACCTTAATGGTGCAAATCATTAAGTCATCTCTAATTTATAGTCACATAGATTTGTTTGGGGACACTGAAAAGTTGAGTGGCTTCCTCATTGTTGGAACTAATATGTTTCAATGTTAGAACTTCAAAACAGGTCTTCTTGATTTCAAGGCCAGGCTTCTATCAACTATACTACTCTGCTACTCTTGTATATCTTTTTAAAATAATTTTCTTTGTAAATATTTTTCCTTGACTCAATTATATTCACAACCTCATTTTAGTCTTCCTTTTAAATTTAATAATTGGCCTTCCCCAAAACACTTCTTCCTAATTTGGGTTTAGTAATATGGTATTACTCCAAATTTGTGATATCACCAGGTAAATGAGTAGTATTATAAATGAGGGATTAAAGTTGAGGTACATCTAAACATCTATGAAGGAAGGTAAGGAATTATGTTTGGAGTCTGGGTGAGGTTTTTCACATAAAACGTCTTTGGAGATAATGTTTTTTATATACAATGGAGCTCTAAAAATATGTTGACTTCTTAATTCTCCTCTGTCACTCTGCGCCTCATCTAGTTATATTAAAGAAAATTTCATGTAGGTCTTTAAGCAGGAATAACTAGGAGTGTAGGTTTGGAAGAGAAGTGGTACAAAGAACAGTTGACCCAAGACATGGGTAATCTTATCACACTGGGAAAGAAGAGACCTACTCCTCAGAGTGCATTGTCCCAAAGTTCCCCCAATATCCCTTAACTCAAACAGATAAACATGTTCCCAGAAAGAAAACATATGTTCCCTCATCTATCATTGTCCTGAGACAAAATCTCCTTCCCTTACCCTACTGTGGCTTTCTGAGTGAGTGACCTGAGTAGTTATGATTTTGAATAGTTCTTTTTTGGACCCTTAAATTACCAAAACCCTAAGATGTGTGTGTGTGTGTGTGTGTGTGTGTGTGTAACAACAATGCTGCTAGAAGCTGCTGTGGCGGTGTAAGACCAACAACACCAGCACACAGGAGGGCTGCTAACACAGGTTCTTTAATCTGCTTTTCAAAGGAAAGTAACATTGAGGGGTTTACAATCTCACAAAAGTGAGCACCCTGAACTTCAGAGAAAACACAAACAGAAAATGCAAGCAGAAATTCTAAAAACAGAGCAAACAACACAAATCAGCAGACAGGGTTTCTAACTGTCTGTAGCAATACATACATAGTTACCAGAGAGAGAAGCACCAATATTCTAGTTTTCAAAGCGGGGAATTCCATAATGGCTACGCAGAGTCTAGCCTGGCCAAATCACATGAACATGCTTCCAATGAGTGAGCCCCAAAGCAAAATGCTAACTTCAGAATATATATACACTTCTTCAGGGTCAGAAGCCATCAAAACCATGTGACTCAAACTCATGTGACCTAGGCTTTCTTGTGACTTAAGCAGGTCATCAAAGAATCTTGATTCAATCAAACACAAGGCTCAATCAAAGGCACTTGGTAACCTTAGCTCTGAGAAACACGACAAAAGAAAAAAACGGTGAAAATTCCCACTTTGCTTGCCATTACATTGTATGTGTGTGTACTTGTGCATGTGCATGCATGTGCGTGTGTGTGTATGTGTGTGTGTGGGGGGGTATGTGTGTATATATATATATATATATATATGGGAGGGAAGTATGTTTACTCAGTTTCAACTGTTAATGTTTTAACTGTGCTTATGACAATAGTCCAGCATAATACCAGACTGATTGGAAACCTTAAAACATTTCCTAGGCTTCATTTAAATATTTTCACTAAAATCCTACATAAGTGCTTCATCTGGGCATATAAGTAACCCTTGCTTATGCCAGTTAAGTGCCTTCTGCAAAGCTGGACAAGTTTTAAGAATAGGATAGATAATGGAATATGTGCCTCTTTTCTAAGGACAAACTTTACGGAGTTTGGAGTTGCTCACCACTAGTTTGGCATGATAAATATTGGTCACAGAAGACTTGAAAACCAGCTGCTAAGTTATTAAGAGACTGGGATCTGTGTTGTTTGTGGGAAGGTGTGAGGGATGACATCCTGGATCTTTGAGTTATTGGTGTACAAAAGGGGGTTCATAGAGGCAATTCTCATCTAAGATTTCTAAGAAAATTTTACCTGGATTCCACAGGAGTCAGTTGCTCCAAAATTTTATTATCAATATAATTACACTTTTTTTCTTGCCAATTGTTGCACAGTTGTACCAATTATAAAACAGTTTGTTTTTAATTTTTTTCAGTTTACAAAATCTATATACAATGTCACAGGGAATTTTGGTTTGTTGATTCATTTAGAATCTCAAATGAAAGCTTGTATTCTCTTATTTTCTCTTATGACTTATTTTTGTATTTGTGTCCCGTATAATAATTACCATAAGATTTTTGATATGGAGTTTCTTTGGCAACAAAATTTCCCTAATATTTTTTATATTTTTCAAAATGTTTTAGTAACATAGTGAAAGGTACGCAACTTTCTCTTGTATGGCTTTTGTAAACCTTGGGAGCTTTTAAAATATTTCAGGTTAGGTACACATAATGCTGAAAAGTGAGATATTCAGTAAATCAGTCCATTTCTCAATCTAGAGAAAAAAACCCTCCATTCAAACATTTTAGCTTTTTTCTTTATTTCTTTACTAAATTGTTATGCAGATGTTTTATTTTAATCTTCTTTCCTTGAGGATTAAATTAAATTCTAATTGATTTTAGAATGCCCACCATAATTCCTGCATGGCCTATTTAATCTCTCAAAGTCTCCTTTTACTGCTTCTCCTGATACTTGTCACAAGAGGAGTGAATCAAGACACAGTCAGTTGTGTTGTTTAGGGAACAGGGGAATAGGGGAGCAGGAAAAGTGGTAGGTAGGATGAAGAGAGCAAGCTAATCAAATCTGTTGTTTTCTACCTTAACATCTTGCTTATGAAGAGAATATATATGCCCTTGGGAGTTTATGAAAATATTCTTCATTTAGGGACCATTTCTTACTCATAGAAAAAATCAATTAATGGTCATAGAAAGAGGATAACAGTGTGTGGACTAAAAGGTTGTATGTGCTGTTTGGGTAGAAATGAAGAAAAGGAAGGGGAAGTTAATGCTTTCAAAGCATGATTGAATCACCCTTTGTGAGCAAGTTAACCAGGATGAGAAACATAAATCTAAAGTAGAAGGTAAAGATTTCTTAGACTTCCAGTAAAGATACAAAATCTTATAGTATATTCCATGATTTTTTCCCCTGCTAAACACAAAAGTTAAAGTGGTGAGAATCTTATAATATGCATCATACATAATCAAACATTGAAGGAAAAATAGAAACTGAAATACTCCCTATCAGAACCAAGTTAGAGAATTCATTTTCTAAAAAAATACAACTTTATATTTCAAAGTGTCATTAGCATTAGACGAATTCTTTGTAGTTTGTCTCATTTGGAATGAAACATTAACATCTGAGGAAACATTTGCAAAACTCACTAAGCTGTTGACTAAAAAAAAGTTTAACAGTACCCTGACCATTCAAAATCTTTTTATATAATCTCTATAATTCCAAAGTACCAGAAATGAATAAATAATTAATTTAGACAGCATATATTAACATATCATTTCAATAGCATAAAGGCCATATTAATTAAGGTAGCAGAGTAAACTGGATAGAGCATCATACTTGGAAATGGGAAGAAAAGTTCATATATTGAGCCAGACACTAGTTATATCTATTATAATAAATCTCTTTGCCATTTTGAGACTCATTTTCCTCATTTGAAAAATCTAGACAATAACAGGGTAATAGATAATAAAACAGCAAAAAATTGATGTTTTCGACAATCAATCAATAAGCATTTATGAAGTAGTCAATAGGCGTTTATCAAGTACATCCTAACTGGCACACACTATGCCAACTTTCCTACTAGGATTTAGGGCACCCTTGAACTCTTAGTCACACAGATTCACAACCTAGGTGTCATTCTCATTCTTCACTCTCCCAACCCACATATACAAGCTGTTGCTAAATCTTCTTATTTTACCTTTGTAGCATTTATCTGGTTTTGGTTTTTTTTTTGGCAGGGCAATTGGGTTTAAGTGACTTGTCCAAGGTCACACAGCTAGTACATGTGTCAGGTGTCTGAGGCCACATTTGAACCCAGGTCCTCCTGACTCCAGGGCCAGCACTCTACTCACTGTGTCACCTAGCTGCCCCTTCCTTTGTAACATTTGTTGAATATGGCCCCTTATGAGTCCTCTGATACTGTAACCAGCATGGTGCAGGTACTCATCACCACATACCTAGACTATTGCAATAGTTTCCTGATTAAATTCCTTACCTAAAGTTTCTCTCCACTCTGGTCTATCTTCCATTCAGATACCAAAATTATCTTCTTAAAGTACCTGACTATGCCACATAACCTATAAAGTATATTCTAGTGGTTTCCTATTACCTCCAGAATCAAATATAAAATCCTCTTTCAGGCATTCAAAGCTCTTCATAACCTGACCCCTTATTCCCTTTCTGGTCTTCTTACACTGTTTTCCCCTCCATACTATTCTATAATACAATGACATTGGCCTCTTTTTTATTTCTCCCACAAGATACTTCAAGGGAAAGATGGAAAGAGAAAATATCATGTTTAGATAAAGAAATTTCAGAATTCATAAACATCAAAGTGAGACACCTGAGGACGATGGCAACACAAAAAGTATTATGAAGTCTTTAATGGGGTGAATGGAAGAGTAGGTTATGGAAATTAGTGAGCTGAGGAATTTAGAGGTTAATGTTCATTCAGTTCTATTTTCTTTGTTCATTTTTTTCTGTTAGATTTCTCCAACACAACTTCTGCTCTTTTTAAAACCCTTGAAATATAAAATATTTTTTGTCAAAAATTAGTTTTCATTTCATGTTGTCCTCATTTTGATTCTACGAATCCAGTTCATCCATCCCTTAGCCATAACTTACCAGACTCCTCACCATTGCCCACCCCCTACTCCTACCTTATGATTTAGTACAAAGATATATGACCATGTCTCAGTGAAGGTGATCCTTTCAAGATGCCAAAGCAGCCAAAAGAGGTCACTACAAAACCCTTGTCTTACTTTGTTTTTCGTCTGCCACTATTATTCCCTTTCTTTTGACCCTATTTAACCCTTATTCTACATTCTCTATTCTATCAGCATGACAGTGTTCTATCCTTGTTTTCTAATCACTCAAAAGGAAGGAGGAAAATTGAAAGAACCTCATCTACCTTACCTCCAAGTCCTGACCAATCATTATTGGGAAAAAATACCCCCTCCCCAAAACAGAATGTGAGATTTTAGTGAGATTTAGGGTTTTGCTATGATAATGTATTTAAAATACATATTATAATTACTTTTCTGTGTTCTAAAGAAAATAGAGTGACTGATTCTTTGATCAAAGAAACCGACATCCAGGAAGACATTCTTCCTTCAATCTAGTGATATCTGCAAAATGCTACCACTCTCTTGAGGCCTTGGACCTATGTGGTTTGAATATCAGGGGTCAACTTTTCTATGGAGGTTGGGTTATATGGGTTAACATATAATTCTTCCAGAGGTTTTTCACCTAGAGGACAGTGGGCTAAGTATTCTTTGTACCCCCTTTCCCCTCCACCATCAACTAAATTTGTCTTGGTTACCACAGTTCCTAATTATATCTCTGCTGTATTTTAAATGAACATATAATATCTTGATGGCTGAAAATATCCCTTCTCTTGCTCTGCAATTATGTTCTTGTACCTCCACATGGCCAAGTTTATACTAGCTGCAATATGCTATTTAGACAATCTCAAATTCATTTCACTGACAATGTTAATATTTTGTCCAGAGTTAGGCTATGATCCTAGTAGCAATTTATGTTCCCTAGTGTACTCTCTTAGAAGATATTCTGTTTATTATGAGCCTTGGAGCGATATAATGATTAAAAATTTTCTATTTTTCCCAGGACCTGCATTTTTCACATTGTACAAGTTTTTTTTTTCTGCTATTTTGACTTTGGCTCATTAGCTCAAGGAATGGAGAAAGGAAGAAGAAGGATCAAGCTGTGTTTGTTATCATTAGATATGCTTCCTTTACCTCTAGCCTATAATCTATATGAACAGTCAAAATCATACTTTTAAATTTACACCCTGGTTGCAAAGTTTAAGCCTTTGGCAAACAAACTGACTACCTGTAGCAAACATCTTTGTAATGAGCATGACATTACTGTAAAAATACAATTAAGAAAATACTAATTACATAACAGATGTGCACGTTTGTTCTGGGATTGATGCATTCTGGTCACAGAGCTGTCATTATCTTTCTCACAATTACAGCATCACCTGGTCATGTGCTATGCACATGTGGCCCTTTGGCAATGCAATTACTTATAACTTGGGAAATAATTAGTCTTTATATGAATCCCAGATCATTCTGTTCCCCTATGTGAAATTTTTCTCTTCCCCCCACACATTATAAGACTATCTTTTGTACTTAATAATTATTCTAATAGCAAATCATATACAAAAATGTCACTATAATCTATTCTTGGAGGTTCACTTTATGTGCTTTATCAAAACTGAATTTTAGAATAGCTAGATTGGGCTTGATATAGAACATTCTTCCCTCCCTCCCTGCTTCCCTCTCTCCTTCCCTCCCACCCTTCCTTCCTTCCTTCTTTTTTCCTTCCTTCTTTTCTTCCTTCCTTCTTTTCTTCCTTCCTTCTTTCCTTCCTTCCTTCTTTTCTTCCACAAAGCTCCTGCTATTACCCTGCTTACATGGTCTTACAATGTACCATAGAATCAGGGCTGTTTTTCAATATATACTTACAAAATTACACGTACAGGCACAGAAACACACATTAACACACACATTTTATATATTATACACACATGTGTATTTATATGCATAAATATCAACTCTTCCTCAAAGATTTCTTAAGAATTAGGCCTGAGAGACTTCCAGGGGCAGAGCTAAGATGGCAGCTGGAAAGCAGTGAGCTCCCCACCGAGTCCCTCCAAAAACCTATAAAAAATGGCTCTGAACCAATTCTGGAACTATAGAACCCACAAAACAGCAGAGGGAAGCAGGGTGCCAGCCCAGGACAGCCTGGATGGTCTCTGGGTGAGGTCTATCCCACACGGAGTTGGGAGCTGGGAGCTTGGAGTGGAGCAAGTGAGCTCCCCAGACCGCACATACCAGGAGCCGGGCGGAGCGGGCCCTAGCACCCTGAATCAGTGAGCTGCGGCAGTTACTAGACTTCTCAACCCACAAACACCAAAGACAGTGGAGAAGGTTAGTGGGAAAAGCTGCGGGAGTGGAGGGAGTGGAAGAAGTTGGCTGTTCGGCTGCCAGCCCCAGGGGCAGCGGAGGTGGGGCAGCTACAGCTGTTGTTGTTTCCAGCCCCAGGCCCACCTGGTGGGAGGAAATAAGTGGCAGATCAGAGCAGGAGTGCACAGCCTGCTGAAGATCTAAGCCACGTCCGGGTTGGGGGTTCTTGGGGAAGGAGGAATGCTGGTGTGGCAGAGCTGGCACAACCCCCACCCCCGCCCCCCACCAAACGTGGAACATAGAACTCTTTAGTCTACAAGCAGTCATACCCTGCTGAAAAACTCAAGGGTCAAGTTAGTTGGTTGGGAATATGGCCAGGCAGGGAAAACACACCCAGATCCAGTCTCAGACGTTGGATTCTTTCTTTGGTGACAAAGAAGACCAAAACATAGTGCAAGAGCCTACACCAAAAGCCTCCAAGAAAAACATGATCTGGTCCCAGGCCATGGAAGAGCTCAAAAAAGATTTGGAAAAGCAAGTTAGAGAAGTAGAGGAAAAATTGGGAAGAGAAATGAGAAGGATGTGAGAAAACCATGAAAACCGAGTCAATGACTTGCTAAAGGAGACCCAAAAAAATACTGAAAAATACACTGAAGAAAACAACACCTTAAAAAATAGACTAACTGGAATGGCAAAGGAGCTCCAAAAAACCAATGAGGAGAAGAATGCCTTGAAAGGCAGAATTAGCCAAATGGAAACAGAGGTCCAACGGACCACTGAAGAAAACACTACCTTAAAAATTAGATTGGAGCAAGTGGAAGCTAGTGACTTTATGAGAAATCAAGATATTATCAAACAGAACCAAAGGAATGAAAACATGGAAGACAATGTGAAATATCTCATTGGAAAAACCACTGACCTGGAAAATAGATCCAGGAGAGATAATTTAAAAATTATTGGACTACCTGAAAGCCATGATCAAAAAAAGAGCCTAGATATCATATTTCAAGAAATTATCAAGGAGAACTGCCTGGATATTATAGAGCCAGAGGGTAAAATAAAAATTGAAAGAATCCATCGACCGCCTCCTCAAATAGATCCCAAAAAGAAATCTCCCAGGAATATTGTCACCAAATTCCAGAGCTCCCAGAACAAGGAGAAAATACTGCAAGCAGCCAGAAAGAAACAATTTGAGTATTGTAGAAACACAATCAGAATAATCCAAGATCTGGCAGCTTCTACCTTAAGAGATGAAAGGGCTTGGAATGCGATATTCCGGAGGTCAATGGAGCTAGGATTAAAACCTAGAATCACCTACCCAGCAAAACTGAGTATCATGCTCCAAGGAAAAATATGGATTTTCAATAAAATAGAGGACTTTCAAGCTTTCTCAGTGAAAAGAACAGAGCCGAATAGAAAATTTGACTTTCAAACACAAGAATCAAGAGAAGCATGAAAAGGTAAATAAGAAAGACAAATCATACTAAAGTTGAACTGTTTTGTTTACATTCCTACAGAGAAAGATGATGTGTATGAATCATGAGACCTCGATATCATAGTAGCTGAAAGGAATATACATATATATATATGTTTATGTGTATATATATATACATATATATATAAGTGAATGTGCATGTATGTATATATGTATGTGTGTGTGTATATATATATATATATATATGTATATACATACATACAGAGAGAGAGAGAGAGAGAGTGACACAGGGTGAGTTGAAGAGATGAAGGGAAGATATCTAAAAGAAATAAAATCAAATTAAGGGATGAGAGAGGAATATATTGAGAGAGGGAGATAGGGAGAGATAGAATGGGGTGGATTATCTTACATAAAGGTGGCAAGAGGAAGCAGTTCTGTGGGAGGAGGGGAGAGGTAAGGGGAGGGGGGAATGAGTGAATCTTGCTCTCATCAAATTTGGCCTGAGGAGGGAATGCCATACATACTCAGTTGGGTATCTTACCCCACAGGAAAGAAGAGGGAAGAATATAAAAATGAGGGGGATGATGGAGGGGAGGGCAGATGGGGGTGGAGGTAATCAAAAACAAACACTTTGGAAAGGGGACAGGGTCAAGGGAGAAAATTCAATAAAGGGGGATGGGTTGGGAAGGAGCAAAATATAGTTAGTCTTTCACAACATGAGTATTGTGGAAGGGTTTTACATAATGATACGCATGTGGTCTATGTTGAATTGCTTGACTTCTTAGGGAGGGTGGGTGGGAAGGGAAGAGGGGAGAGAATTTGGAACTCAAAGTTTTAAAAATAGAGGTTCAAAAACAACAAAAAAAAGTTTTTGCATGCAACTAGAAAATAAGATACACAGGCAATGGGGCATAGAAATTTATCTTGACCTACAAGAAAGGAAGGGAAAAGGGGATGGGAGGGGAGTGGGATGACAGAAGGGAGGGCTGAATGGGGAACACGGCAACCAGAATATATGTCATCTTGGAGTGGGGGGGAGGGTAGAAATGAGGAGAAAATTTGTAATTCAAACTCTTGTGAAAATCAATGCTGAAAACTAAATATGTTAAATAAACAAATTTAAAAAATAAAAAAAACTATGTTAAAAATAAAATAAAATAAAATTTAAGTATTGCAGTAAATAAAAAAAAATAAAAATGAAAAAAAAAAGAATTAGGCCTGAAACAAACATTTGTCATCAAAACAAAACAAAGCAAAATTCCCTGGCAAAATAATGTATAAAACAATTCAAAAAGCTAGAATGCAAATATAAGATATGGAAAGCATCTGTATGTCTATAACACATACTAATACATTAAACTTTCTTCATTATTTAAGTAACAACCCACACAGAAATTTGATGTCTGTATTTGACCTAACCTGTTTCTTTCCAATAGCACCATGACACAGGAATTACTAAAAATGCTTTTGAGAAAAGCGACAATGTTGATTCAAGTGGTTTTGTTTGTTTGTTTTACTACTTAGTAGATATTTATTCTTAGTCAGCTTTAGGTAGGCAGGACTAGTTTATCTAGATTGTACTTTTTTAAACAATAAAGAAATCACAGAGTCAAAATCCCATGAATGAAAAGTAAGAAGGAATGTCTTCTTTTCCTCTGTGGCCTTTTACTGATGACTTAAACTTGTCTTTCATAGCTGGATACTTTATCCATTTCCCTTAACAAATTCCCTGAACAAAGCCATTACTGTTGCCCTCATTTATCCATGAGTGTTTCAGTGCTAGCAAAGTATATGGTTACTGCCATGTTCACTCCATCACCATGGCTATTTACAACTAAGACTGCTTTTTACATACTTAAATCATGTGGAGAACTAGGCAATAATCATTCAACTGAAGAACATTTTTGCCTTAGTTATCTGGCTATTTTGGGAGAAAGATGTTTTTGGCGGGGAGGGAGGTTGGTAGATTACTAAGAAACATTATTCCTTCACTTTACTCAGTATGTGTAAGCTCAGACTTTTGCTTTCAATTTTTAATTAGGCTATTGCAAAATGAACTTTGAGATGTGTCAAATACAATAAAAAATAAATTGTCTAAGCCTTTCTTTGATGAGAAGCCTGCTTGTCTTCTCTCAGAAGAATTAGATTTCCTCATTTTAACTCCTCTGCTCCTCTCTAAATGAATCTATAATTAATCTGGACAATGTTTAGAATGTCAAAAGTTACCTTGATGCCAAACTGGTTAATATTCTTTTCTGACCTTCCTCAATATTTACTTGTTCTCTACAAGAGTGCTGAACAGGGAATTTGTGATCAGAAGAAAAAGAAAAAAATCTCGGCAGTATCTTACAAATGGCTTCTGCAAACTGTGATTCATAAGAGATGCTGTCTTTTATAATTGCATCTGAGTATTCTCTTATGTATTTTTCTGCCAAGAGTATATTAAATCAGTTGCCCCTAGCTAATCTTTAAGGTTTTTAGTTATGGAGTAAGTCCCAGCCTAGAAATCTTATAAGTTCTTCATCTTTCTTCATACAACTATCTTCGATATCTTGGCCATTGCTGTGTTCATTGACCTCTTCTTAGTTCAATGGATCCTTTTGGTCTCATTACTTTTACTGAATCTTACCAACAGACAGAAGACAGGATTATAATAGTCCTCTGAACTCTAAGGTCAAAGATATGATCTATTTACATTTAATCTAGAGGCAGGGTGGTATTCTAATTCTATATTTATCTGGCAGGGAAACCTTTATATCCAACATCCTACTTGAGCTAAAATCTCCACAAAGCCAGGTATTCAGTGGAGCTAAATAGTCTTAGAAGGACCTTGATGAAATATCAAATTAAATATGTTATGCTGTGAATTCAATAACTGGTCCTTCCATGGCAGGGGCCACAGATCTTTTGATGCCAAATTTCATCCTAGTGGGGTGCAGCCAAAATGGCAGAGAGAAGCCAGGAAATTGCCTGAGCCATCCCCAGTTTCCCTCAGAAACAACATTAAATCAAGCCTCTAAAAGAAGTCTGGAGCTACAGGATCTACAAAAGTATCGTGAAACAATTTTTGAGCCCAAGATAATTTAGAAGCACTTCAGGAAAGATCTGTCTCACTTGGGTAAAAAGGGAGTACAGACCAGCACAGCCAGTGTCTGGGCAAGGCAAGAGGAGGCTCTTAGCCAAAGTACAGAGCAGCAGCCAAGGCCCTGCAGTTCTGGTTCAGCAGTCCAGTGGCATAGCAGGCGAGCTATGAGACCTCCAGCCCCAGCACAGCAGGCAAACTGCCAGCATGAAACTCAGTGTACAACAGGCATAACTAAACCAGGCCACCTTAGTACAGTGGGGAAACTGCCAGCCACAGAAGCCCTAGTGCAGAAATCCAGTGAACTGGCACCCTGGCCCTCAGTGCAAGTAGTTCAGAGCAGTAGTCCCTGTACCTTAGGAGCAGAGAGCTCAACATTGAAAAATGGGAAAAAAAATAAAAAAGAGCCCTAACCACAGAAAGATACTATGGTGACAGGGAAGATCAAAATATGAACTCAGGAGAAGACAATAATTTCAAAATGCCTATACATGAAGCTTCAAACAGGAATGCGAATTGATCTCAAGCCCAAAAATGTCCTCTTGGAAGAGCTTAAAGAGTATTTTAAAAATCAATTAGGAGAGGTAGAAGAAAAATTGGGGAAAGAAAGGAGAGTTATGCAAGAGAATTATATAAAAAAGTAAATAGCTTGGAAAAGTAAGCACAAAAATTGACTGAAGAAAACAACTCCTTAAAAAATAGAATTGACCGGGGGGCAGAGCCAAGATGGCGGCTGGAAAGCAGGGACCAGCCTGAGCTCCCTGCTGAGTCCCTCCAAAAACCTATAAAAATGGCTCTGAACCAATTCTAGAATGGCAGAACCCACAGAACAGCAGAGGGAAGCAGGGCTCCAGCCCAGGACAGCCTGGATGGTCTCTGGGTGAGGTCTATCCCACACGGAGCTGGGAGCTGGGACCTGGGAACGGAGTGGAGCAGAGCCCAGCCTGAGCAGCGTGGACCAACCAAACTTGGAATCGGGTGGAGGGGGCCCTAGCGCCCTGAATCAGTCAGCTGCGGCAGTTACCCGACTACTCAACCCACAAACACCAAAGACAGCAGAGAAGGTTAGTGGGGAAAGCTGCGGGAGTGGAAGGAGTTGGGGTTCGGCTTCCAGCCCCAGGGGCAGCGGAGGTGGGGCAGCTACAGTTGCTGCTGCTTCTGGCCCCAGGCCCACCTGGTGGGAGGAATTAAATGTTGGATCAGAGAAAGACTGAAGAGCCTGCTGAAGATCTAAGCCCAGTTCGAGCTGGGGGTTCTTGGGGAAGGATTAATGCTGGTGTGACAGAGCTGCCACCTCCCTCCCAAATGAGGAACATAGAACTCGTTAGTCACAAGAGTCACAAGCAGTCATACCCCACTGAAAAACTCAAGGGTCAAGTTAGTTGGTTGGGAATAAGGCCAGGCAGCGAAAACACAACCAGATTCAGTCTCAGACTTTGGATTCTTTCTTTGGTGACAAAGAAGACCAAAACATTCAGCCTAAAGAAGACAACAAAGTCATAGAGCCTACACCAAAAGCATCCAAGAAAAACATGACCTGGTCCCAGGCCATGGAAGAGCTCAAAAAGTATTTGGAAAAGCAAGTTAGAGAAGTAGAGGAAAAATTGGAAGAGAAATGAGAAGGATGAGAGAAAACCATGAAAAACAAGTCAATGACTTGCTAAAGGAGACCCAAAAAAATACTGAAAAATACACTGAAGAAAACAACACCTTAAAAAAATAGACTAACTCAAATGGCAAAAGAGCTCCAAAAAACCAATGAGGGGAAGAATGCCTTGAAAGGCAGAATTAGCCAAATGGAAACAGAGGTCCAACGGACCACTGAAGAAAATACTACCTTAAAAATTAGATTGGAGCAAGTAGAAGCTAGTGACTTTATGAGAAATCAAGATATTATCAAACAGAACCAAAGGAATGAAAACATGGAAGACAATGTGAAATATCTCATTGGAAAAACCACTGACCTGGAAAATAGATCCAGGAGAGATAATTTAAAAATTATTGGACTACCTGAAAGCCATGATCAAAAAAAGAGCCTAGATACCATCTTTCAGGAAATTATCAAGGAGAACTGCCCTGATATTCTAGAGCCACAGGGCAAAATAGAAAATGAAAGAATCCATCGATCGCCTCCTCATATAGATCCCAAAAAGAAATCTCCTAGGAATATTGTCACCAAATTCCAGAGCTCCCAGATCAAGGAGAAAATACTGCAAGAAGTCAGAAAGAAACAATTTGAGTATTGTGGAAGCACAATCAGAATAACCCAAGATCTGGCAGCTTCTACATTAAGAGATCGAAGGGCTTGGAATGCGATATTCCGGAGGTCAATGGAGCTAGGATGAAAACCTAGAATCACCTACCCAGCAAAACTGAGTATCATGCTCCAAGGCAAAATATTGATTTTCAATAAAATAGAGGACTTTCAAGCTTTCTCAGTGAAAAGACCAGAACCGAACAGAAAATTTGACTTTCAAACACAAGAATCAAGAGAAGCATGAAAAGGCAATCAAGAAACAGAAATTGCAAGGGAATTACTAAAATTGAACTGTTTTGTTTACATTCCTACATGGAAAGATGACATGTATGATTCATGAGACCTCAGTATTAGGGTAGCTGAAGGGAATATGCATATGTATATATATATATATATATATATATATATATATATATATATATATATATACATATATATATATGTTTATGTATATATATATAAGTGAATGTGTATGTATGTATATATCTATGTGTATATCTATGTGTGTGTGTATATATATATATATATATGTTAAAAAGAGAGAGCAGACACAGGGTGAGTTGAAGATGAAGGGAAGATATCTAAAAGAAATAAAATGAAATTAATGGATGAGAGAGCAACATACTGAGAGAGGGAGATAGGGAGAGATAGAATGGGATGGATTTTCTCACATAAAGGTGGCAAGAGGAAGCAGTTCTGTGGGAGGAGGGGAGAGGGCAGGTGAGGGGGGAAAGAGTGAACCTTGCTGTCATCAGAATTGGCCTGAAGAGGGAATACCATACATACTCAGTTGGGTATCTTACCCCACAGGAAAGAAGAGAGAGGAAGATAAAAAAATAAAAGGGGGGGAATGATGGAGGGGAGGGCAGATGGGGGTGGAGGTAATCAAAAACAAACACTTTGGAAAGGGGACAGGGTCAAGGGAGAAAATTCAATAAAGCGGGATGTGTTGGGAAGGAGCAAAATGTAGTTAGTCTTTCACAACATGAGTATTGTGGAAGGGTTATACATAATGATACACATGTGGCCTAGGTTGAATTTCTTGACTTCTTAGGGAAGGTGGGTGGGAAGGGAAGAGGGGAGAGAATTTGGAACTGAAAGTTGTAAAAACAGATGTTCAAAAACAAACAAAAAATGTTTTTGCATGCAACTAGAAAATAAGATACACAGCCAATGGGGCGTAGAAATTTATCTTTCCCTACAAGAAAGGAAGGGAAAAGGGGATGAGAGGGGAGGTGGGTGATAGAGGGGAGGGCTGACTAGGGAACAGGGCAACCAGAATATATGCCATCTTGGAGTGGGGGGGAGGGTAGAAATGGGGAGAAAATTTGTAATTCAAACTCTTGTGTAAGTCAATGCTGAAAACTAAAAAAAAAAAAAAAATAGAATTGGCCAAATGAAAAAGGACATACAAAAAAAAAAACTGAAGAAAATAATACCTTAAAAATTACAACTGGGCAAGTAGAAGCTTATGACTCAGGGAGACATGAAGAATAACTCAAACAAAATAAAAAGAATGAAAAAATAGAACATGTAGCATAACTCATTGGGGAAAAAAACTGACCTGGAAAACAGATCCAGGAGAGATAATTTAAGAATTATTAGACTACCTAAAAACCATGATAAAACAAAAAGAACCTGGACAGCATTGTTCAAGAAATCATCAAGGAAAACTTCCCTGACATCCTTGAACCAGAGGGTAAAATAGTCATTGAAAGAATCCACCAATCACCTCCTGAAAGAGATCCCAAAATGAAAACTCCAAGGAATAATGTAGCCAAATTCCAGAACTATTAGGTGAAGGAGAAAATGCTGAAAGCATCCAGAAATAAAGAATTCAAATATCAAGAGCTGCAATGAAGATTACACAGGACTTAATAGGTGCAACATTAAAGGATCAGAGGACTTGGAATATGGTTTTCCAGAAGGCAAAAGAATTTGGATGACAACCAAGAATCAACTGCCCAGCAAAACTGAGCATAAATTTTCAGGGGAGCAGATGGACATTCAATGAAATAGGGGATTTTCAAACTTTCCTGATGAAAAAAAAACAAGAACTGAACAGAAAATCTGATCTTCAAATATAAGACTCAAGAAAAGCATGAAGAAAAACAAACAGAAAGAAAAAAAAAAATCATATTCAGTGAGGTTAAACTGTTTACATCCTTACATGGTAAGATGATATTTGTAACTCTTAAGCACTTTATCTCTATTGCGGCAGTTAAAATATTCTTAGGGTGTGTGGGTATAAGTTAATTTTGATGATAAAAATTAAGGGGTGAATAAAAGGATTGTACTGGGAGAAGAGGAAAGAGGGAGCCAGAATGATGTAAATTACATCACATGAAGAGGCATGAAAGACCTATTACAGTAGAGGGAAAGAAGGGAGGAGGTGAATATTGTTTGAACCTTACTCTCATTGGATTTGGCTCTAAGAGGGAATAACGTACACACCTAGTTGGATCAATAAACATATCTTACCCTATAGGGTAGTAAGAGTGGAAAGGGGGGAGGGAGCTGATACAAGGGAGGGCAGCTTGGGAGAGGAAGTAGTCAGAAGCAAAAAAAAAAAAAACTTGAGGAGGAACAGGTTTAAAGGATAGAAAAAAGTATAAACAGGGAGGAAAATAGGATGCAGTGAAATACGCAGTTAGTAATCATAACTGTGAATCTAAATGGGATGAACTCTCCCATAAAATGAAAGTGAATAGCAGAGTGGATTACAAACCACAATCCTACAATATATTTTTTAAAAGTGACACATTTGAAACAGAGAGACACACACAGAGTAAACATAAAAAGCTGAAGCAGAATATATTATGCTTCAGCTGAAATTTTAAGAAAAAGCTGGGGTAGCAATCCTGATCTCAGACAAAGGAAAAGCAAAAATAAATCCAATTAGAAGAGACTACTACATCTTCCTAAAAGGTACCAGAGACCAGAGTGCTTCTTAATATTTGGGTTGTGACCCTGCATGGCATCATGAAAAGTTTGGCAACACAAAAGGTTTCTGAAAGAGCAATGACAAAAAACTAATTAAAATCAAATGTGTGATGAATCCAAGATGTTTCTGGAAACTCTTGCTCATGCGCAACTTCACTGCAGCCTTGGTTCTGAACACACAGCATGTGCACTTTGCACTGCACATGCCCTCAGGCCACACAATGTCAATGAACACTGCCAAAACACAAAAAGAGGTCACCAGTGAAAAAGTTTAAGAAGCCCTGCCATAGGCAATGAAGTAATATCAATACTGAACATATTTGTACAAAGTGGCATAGCATGCACTACTTAGAAGAGAAGTTAAGTGAGTTAAAGAAAGAAATAGATGGCAAAACTATACTTGTGGGAGACTTCAACTGTCCCTGCTCAGAAATAGAGAAATCTAACCACAAGATAAACAAGAAAGAAATTAAGGAGGTGAACAGATTTTTAGAAAAGTTAGATATGATACACTTCTGGGGAAAATTGAATGGAGAGAGAAAGAAATATATCTTTTCTCAGCAGGACATGGCACCTACACAAAATTGACTATGTATTAGGGCATAAAAACCTCACAATCAAATGTACAAAGACAGAAATAGTAAATGCATCTTTTTCAGATCATGATACAATAAAAATTAAATGTAAAAAAGGTCATGGGAAGATAGATTAAAAATAAGTTGAAAAGTAAATAAAGTAATCTTAAAAGTGGGTAAAACAAAAAATCATAGAACAAATTAATAATTTCATCAAAGAAAATGACAACAGTGAGACACAATACCAAAATTTATGGGACACAGCAAAAAGTAGTACTTGGTGGAAATTTTATATGTTTAATTGTTTACATCAATAAAATAGAGAAAGAACAGATCAATGAAGTGGGCACGCAATTTAAAAAGCTAGAAAAAGAACAAATTAAAAATCCCCAATTAAATACCAAATTAGAAATCTGAAAATCAAAGGAGAGATTAATAAAATTGAAAATAAGAAAACTATTGAACTAATAATAAAACTAAAAGTCAGTTTCACAAATAAAAGTAGATAAGCCAAAGACTCCAGCTTCTGGGATGAGAACTCACTAGTTGAGAAAAGTTACTGGGAAAACTGGGAAATAGTATGGCAGAAGCTAGGCATAGATGAACATTTCACTCTGTATACAAAGATAAAGTCAAAATGGGTACATGATTTAGGCATAAAGGATGATACTATAAGAAAATTAGGAGAGCAATGAATAGTTTACTTGGCAGAGCTATAAAGAAGGGAAGAATTTATGAACAAATGAAATACAGAACATTTTGAAATGCAAAATGGCATAAAATTAAAAAGGTTTGCACAAAACAATATAACCAAGATTAGAAAGAAAGCAGAAAGATGGGAAACAATTTTACATGTAGTGTTCCTGATAAAGACCTCATTTACCAAATATATAGAGACCAGAATCAAACATATAAAAATACATCATTCCCCAATTGATAAATGGTCAAAGGATATGAACAGGAAGTTTTCAGATGAAGAAATTAAAGATATCTCTAAACATATAAAAATGCTCTAAATAACTATTCATTAGAGAAATGCCAATTAAAATAACTCTGAGACCTCAAACCTACCAGATGGGTTAATATGATAGAGAAGAAAAATAATAAATGTTGGAGAAGATGTGGGAAAATTGGAACACTAATACATTGCTGTTGCATTGTGAACTGATCCAACCATTTTGGAGAGCAATTTGGAACCATGTCCAAAGGGCAATAAAACTACCTATCCTTTAATCCAACAATACATTACTAGGTCTGTATCCCCATGAGATCATAAAAAAGGGAAACTGAGCTACATGTACAAAAATAATTATAGCAACTCTTTTTGTGGTGGCAGAGAATTGGAAATTGAGGGGATGAACATCAGTTGGGGAATGGCTGAATAAGTTGTGGTACATGCATGTAATGGAATACTGCTGTGCTATAAGAAATGATGAGCAGGCAGACTTCAGAAAAACCTGGAAAGACTTATATGAACTGATGTTGAGTGAAGTAAGCAGAACCAGGAGAACACTGTACACACTAATAGCAGCAGTTCATATTGATCTACTATAATTAACTTAGCTCTTCTCAGCAGTACAATGATCCAAGACAATTTCTTTTTTTAATTTTTTAAAATTTATTATTTTTAGTTTTTAGCATTGATTTTCACAAGAGTTTGAATTACAAATTTTCTCCCCATTTCTATCCTCCCCCTCACTCCAACATGGCATATATTCTGGTTGCCCCATTCCCCAGTCAGCCCTCCCTTCTGTCACCGCACTCCCCTCTCATCCCCTGTTCCCTTACTTTCTTGTAGGGAAAGAAAAATTTCTATGCCCCGTTACTTGCATATCTTATTTCCTAGTTACATGCAAAAACTTTTTTTTTTGTTTTTGAACATCTGTTTTTAAAACTCTGAGTTCCAAATTCTCTCCCCTCTTCCCTTCCCACCCACCCTCCCTAAGAAGGCAAGCAATTCAACATAGACCACATGAGTATCATTATGTAAAACCCTTCCACAATACTCATGTTGGGAAAGACTAAATATATTTTGCTCCTTCCTGTCCTAACTCCCTTTATTCAATTCTCTCCCTTGACCCTGTCCTTTTATGAAAGTGTTTGTTTTTGATTACCTCCTCCCCCTATCAGCCCTCCCTTCTATCGTCCCCACTTTTTTTATCTCCTTCCTCTTTCTTTCCAGTGCGGTAAGATACCCAATTGAGTGGGTATGTTTTTGCCTGCTCAGGTCAATTCCAATGACAGCAAGATTCACTCACTCCCCCTCACCTGCCCCCTCTTCTCTTCCTACAGATTTGCTTTTTCTTGCCACTTTTATGCAAGATGATTTACCCCATTCTGTGTCTCCCTTTCTCCCTCTCTCAATATATTCCTCTCTCATCCCATAATTTGATTTTATGTTTTTAGATATCATCCCTTCATATTCAACTCACTCTGTGCCCTCTGTCTCTCTATATATGTATATCCCCTTCATCTACCCTAATACTGAGGTCTCATGAATTATACACATGATCTTTCCATGTAGGAATGTAAACAAAACAGTTCAACTTTAGTAAGTCCCTTAGGATTTCTCTTTCTTGTTTACCTTTCATGCTTCTCTTGATTCTTGTGTTTCAAAGTCAGATTTTCTATTCAGCTCTGGTCTTTTCACTGAGAAAGCTTGAAAGTCTTCCATTTTGTTGAAAATCCATATTTTGCCTTGGATCATGATACTCAGTTTTGCTGGGTAGGTGATTCTAGGTTTTAATCCTAGCCCCATTGACCTCCGGAATATCATATTCCAAGTCCTTCAATCCCTTAATGTAGAAGCTGCTAGATCTTGTGTATCCTGATTGTGTTTCCACAATACTCAAATTGTTTCTTTCTAGCTGCTTGCAGTATTTTCTCCTTGATCTGGGATCTCTGGAATTTGGCAACAATATTCCTAGGAGTTTTCTTTTCAGGATCTATTTGAGGAGGCAATCTGTGGATTCTTTCAATTTCTATTTCACCCTCTGGCTCTAGAATATCAGGGCAGTTCTTCTTGATAATTTCTTGAAAGATGATATCTAGGCTCTTTTTTCGATCATGGCTTTCAGGTAGTCCAATAATTTTTAAATTATCTCTCCTGGATCTATTTTCCAGGTCAATGGTTTTTCCAATGAGATATTTCACATTGTCTTCCACATTTTCATTCCTTTGGTGCTATTTTATAATATCTTGATTTCTCATCAAGTCACTAGCTTCCACTTGCTCCAGTGTAATTTTTAAGGTAGTATTTTCTTCAGTGGTCTTTTGGAACTCCTTTTCCATTTGGCTAATTCTGCCTTTCAAGGCATTCTTCTCCTCATTGGCTTTTTGGGGCTCTTTTGCCATTTGAGTTAGTCTATTGTTTAAGGTGTTATTTTCTTCAGTACTTTTTGGGGTCTCCTTTAGCAAGTCATTGACTTGTTTTTCATGGTTTTCTTGCATCACTCTCATTTCTTTTCCCAATTTTTCCTCTACTTCTCTAGCTTGCTTTTCCAATCCTTTTTGAGCTCTTCCATGGCCTGAGACCAGTTAATGTTTTTCTCGGAGGCTTTTGGTGTAGGCTATTTGATTTTGTTGACTTCTTCTGGCTGTATGTTTTGGTCTTCTTTGTCACCAAAGAAAGATTCCAAAGTCTGAATCTGAATCTGAGTCCATTTTCTCTGCCTGGTAATGTTCCCAGCCAACTTACCTGACCCTTGAGTTTTTGGTCAGGATATGACTCCTTGTAGACTGTAGAGTACTTTGTCCCAAGCTTGAGGGGCTGCACTGTTGTTTTCAGAGCTACACAGCAAGCTCTGCCACACTAGCACTACTTCTCCCCCAACAACCACCAACCCAGACTGCAACTCAGATCTGAGCTGACTCTGCTCTCCGGCTCAGGTCTGCCATTTAATTCCTCCCACCAGTTTTGCTTGGGGCTGGAAGCAACTGCAGCTATCATTCTGTAGCTGCACCACCTCTGCTGCCCCAGGGTGGTGGCCAAACTCCTTTTACTCTGTCCCAGAAGCTTTTCCCACTAACCTTCTCTGTTGGTTTTGGTGTTTGTGGATGGAGAAGTCTGGTAACTGCCACAGCTCACTGATTCAGTATGCTAGGGACTGTTCCACCCATCTCTCAGTCTCATTGGTCCAGGCGCAGCTCATGCTGGTCTCTGCTCAGCCTCACTCCCAGCTCTGTGTGTGATAGACCTTACCCTGTGACCATCCAGGCTGTCCTGGCCTGGAGCCCAGTTTCCCTCTGTATTTGATGGGTTCTGCAGTTCTCAAACTTGTTCAGAGACATTTTTATAGGTGTTTGGAGGGACCTGGGTGGGAGCTCACGAAAGTCCCTGCTTTCCAGCCGCCATCATGACTCTGCCCCAATCCAAGACAATTTCAAAAGATTTATGATGGAAAATGCTGTCCACACTCACAGAAAGAACTATGGAGGCCGAATGCAGAGCAAAGTATATTATTTTTATTTTTCATGGCTTTTCCCTTTTGTTCTTGTTCTATTTTCACAACATGACTAATGTGAACATATGTTTACGTGACTGCTCATGTATAACCTATATCAGATAGCTTGCCCTCTTGGGGAGAAAAAAAAATTTGAAACTCAAAATCCTATAAAAATGAATGTTGAAAATGATCTTTACTTGTAACTAGGAAAAAATAAAGTTCTATTTATCAAAGGCAGGGGGAACAAATTTCTTCCTATTGTAAATATTTTAAAAGTTTAATTCCAGTAAACAAAAGTTTATAGTTAAATACTAAACAATAAAAATCACTTATAGATCCTATGGCCCTGGTGCTAATAAAATTATAATTTTCCTTTTTGCAAGACCATTGACAAATTCTTTCTGTAATCACACAGCTAAACTCTATAGGATATCTATATGTGAGCAGTCCTGACATACCTAAGGAAGTGATGGGCAGAGCATATATTTTTAGCAGTTCTCTCAGTAGTGAAAAAGACCTAGAAACTAAGGGGTGCCCAGTGATAGGGTAAAATTAAAGAACTTATGGGATATGAATGTAATGTAATATAACATTGCACTATCAAAATCAAAGAAAAAAACATTTTTAAAAAGAAAAGGAAAGATTTGTGTAAACTAATACAGAGTGAAATAAGCCAAACCAAGAGACCAACATATAATATAATATCACCATGGTAAAAAAAGAACTATTTTGAAAATCTTATGAATTCTGATCAATGGAGCAATCAGCCCTGATTCCATAGGACCCATAATAAAGAATATACTGAACTTCTGACAAAAGTTATTTACTAATATGCCAAATGAAACACAGTTTTGGACCAGGCCAAAACAGAAGTTACTTTTTTTCTTGATTGTTCTTATCCATTCCATTTTTTTAATTTCCATTTTTAGTAGAAAGGAAGTAGAAGGGAAAAAATTGAATCCTTGAAAATTTTAGGGGGAAAGTGTACAAAAGGGCAAAGGAAATAAAGTACACTTACTGTGGAGGCAAGAAAGAATCAAATGTAGAAAATATTGGTGTAGAGTGGGAAACTTTCATGGTAAGAAACAGCTCTTCTCCCTTCTTTACCTGCAGCTACACACACACACACACACACACACACACACACACACACACACACGTCACTCTACACTGGAAGAGAAAAAATGGACATGAAAACTCTGAAGAACCAGAGTAAGCCATCTTAGGTGAAGCTTTTTTTGGGAAAAACTGTATTGATTTAATTGGAATATTGTTGACACCTGCCCCAACATAGCAACTGTTTCTACAACAAGCATGTATATATGAATTGGGGCTACTAAATAGTTTTGATGATTATGATGATTAATAGTAACTTAGTTTATATGGGATTATTTCAAAATGTTTTAAGGAAATAGGGAGAGCTACTTTACTAGAATGTTTTAAGAAAGAGTTGGTGTATTTATATGGGTATTCTTCTGTCTATGCTGAATAAGTTTCACTTTTTTAAAAAAGAACAATGAACTAGATAATCCAATATTCTCTAATTTCATGAGCCTTTTATATATGTGATAAGTGGGAATGCAAAGGGACTATAACATTCTACCAATATACTTGAATGCAGGTTAATGACTTCAGGCTTAACTAGATTATATAGTAACAAAAACGTTAAATATTTGTTATTTATTACATCAATAAATTCATATACACCTATATGTATATACATTATATATACACATATGTTCATTTGTATATATACACATATATATGTATCTATCTGTCTACACACATATAGTATATATAGTACATATATGTGTATATCATATATACATACATATATACATATATATGTGTGTTATATATATAAACATATATATATAAACATATATACACACATATTTGTCTTTCTAGGGTTAAGGAAATGAGCAAGACATCCTGCATTGCTTCAAAGGAAGACAATTTACATGTGGACAAAGATGTCTTTCTCCTTTCCAGGAAGTACAACCTGGATATCCAGGTTTATAGTAATAGCTTAAACATAAAATTATTCAATGAATTTAAAAAAAATTCAAGATGATGTACTGTATTACATTGGTTTACCAAGTTATGTATTTTGTCTGAAGATAATTTATATGGCTTAAGAATTTGTTATAATATTAATATGCTTTCTCTAGGGAATAAGATTTAAATGCTGTATTCAAATAATGTATACAGAATTGGGATTTAAGTAATAACAACTATCCTATTCATCATAGTCATCTTCATTTAATGTTTTATAAATACAAAGATTTATGATATATTTCTTATTATTACTGCCAATTCTCTAGTAATTTGTAAATCAACTTCAAATTTTTATAACTATAGTTTACTTCACTTAAAATAGGTTAATTTAATTAACAATCATTAATTTCTAAATAACTATTGCCACATAGCTCAACAGTTATATAGATACTAAAGTCTTTGACAGCAGAGATGGCATTTTGTTTTGGCTTTATATCAGAAGTTCACAGTACGGCACCTTGGTGAGAGTTTGTGCCAATATGAACTTATTGGATTTAACTGATTGAAGTTATTGAGTATTCTTGTCACATTTGCTATTGATATTGAGTTAGATAACATCCTTTATATCTTGAATGACAGGAATCAATTTCAAACTGACCTTAAAGTTTAAAAAAAATGACTCATTTAAAAAATATAATGATGGGTAAAATATATTACATGAGGACACCAAGAAAATCTTGAAAGATGTTGAGGAACTGGGAGGCCAGGTGTTAGAAAGCAGAAAAGGTTGGAAAGGAGAAAACTGTGAGCCAAGCATGTAACATGGAGGAGAATGAGTGATGTGACAGTTCCTATATGTCAATCAATCAATAAACATTTATTCAGCTCTTGCTATGTGCCAGACACTGTGCTAAACGTTTAAGCAACAAGAACATGGATAGGATGAAATGAAATTTACTATTGCTCATAAACTATCAGTTCTACAATTCCTTTCTTTCATCACTTCTACACTTGGCTTACCCATCTATTTTAAACTTCCCTTCTCCCTCCATTCTATAGTTCCTTTTTCCTTGCAGTTTTACAGCCCCTTTTGTTAACATAGAGACATTATACCCTTCTTTTACCACTTTTAGAATGTTATCACAGACTGCGTTGAAGTATAGTTGTTTGTGCAGTAATATATTGAGTTGATAAATGAGACTGCGATGTCTCTTTCATTGTAGACCTTTAAATCTAAAAGTGATGACTATAACTATTTTCATTCTATTAAAAGGATGTTTATCCTTCTGCAAGATGGATTTAGTGGAATACAGAGACTCTCTGTGTCTCATGGATACTTCAGGTCTTATTAGATATTCCTTTTAATCAGCAGTGGGCCTATACTTGGAGACTTTTCTGTTTAGAAGGGCCATAAGAGCTTAGACTCCTGGCAAACAGTTTGAGAGCCTAGAATTACCTCCATGTGAAAACAAGGCATCAGAGTAAAACCTTGCTTTGGTAAACAGTCTGGTGACAGTTTTTATATATCTCTTAATTGAAGCATGCTTTGAGTTACTTATCACCCAGTTAGACACAAGTGGTTGAATATTGGTCAAAATAACTGAAATATGGTTTAGTAAGAAAGATTGTGAATAGAATCAACGGAAGGAGTATTCTCATCAACAAAATCACATATCTTTGAAGTATTATCCATTATTCTAGACATAATTTTCTTTCCCTACAACTCAGTGCCTTTGTGATGGACATAAATATAAAAATTTGGAATGTTGAAAAAGTTGGAAGTGGTTAGGCTGCAATGGCCCTCCAAAAGACTTAGGGGGTCATAGTGGGTTGCAAATTCATTATCAGGAAACAGTGTGACATTGAAGCCTAAAAGATCGTAATGTGATAGTAGGCTGAAATTAAAAGGCAAAAATCTCATTTTCCTTTGACTAGTTCAGACTGTAGCTAGGATATTGGGTTCAAATCTGGGCACTACAGTTTTTTTTTTGTTGTTGGGGAGGAGTATTAAAAAGCTGTGAAGTATCTAGAAGAGAACTAGAATCATTAAGTGTCTTGAGTACATGCCATTGAGAATAAGTTGAAAGAGCTAACATTTTCAGTTGGAGAAGAGAAGACTCAGAAGGGAACTGATTGCTTTCTTCAAGCATTTGAATGGATGTTGGGGGGGAAGAATTAAATTTGTTCTCTTTGACCCTAGAAGACTGAACTAGGAACAAGGGGTAGAATTTTCAATGAGGAAAATTGGGATTGATATGAGAAAAAACATATTAACAAGCTCTTCTGAATAATTAGAGCTGTCCTAAAGTGGAATGGGTTCCACCAGGGGATACTTATTCCCTCTTCAATGGAGGCCATCAGGAAAGATGATCGTTTATGGAATAATTTCATAGAAGTAATTATTTTTCAAGGATGAGCTGTTTGGAAGCCCTTTCTAATTTGAAAATCTTGTGGTTTATGTTATTCTGAGTTAGTTCTAAAGAGATCAAGTAGCTCTCATCCTAAGGAAGAACAAAATAAACCTTGCCCCCATTTAATTAGAAGGATTTCTGATAATTTGCATTAAAGACTCAACAAGACAATTCTACTTCTGTTAACAATGGACAGTTAAGACTAGTCACTTCTCTTTCAAGTGATAATAGTAGGGTGAGATTCATTTTGTTATCCATCCATCTTTTTATTCACTAAACAAATATTTGTACTGTGTACAAGGCTCTGGTCCTGTAGGGGAAATGACACACACAAAAACAATGAAAGAAGGCAACCTATGATGATAGAGGTCCACAAGGAAATTAAATAGAAACTAGGATCATTAAGGAATCTAGGTTTAGTCCTAGAACTCTGTTGTTTTAAGTGTAAGCCTAGTGTTCTAATGAGCTCTATGTCATTGGGCAAATTGTCTGTGCCTCACTCAGTGATACATAAAGTCCATTAATAAGCTGCAAAAATACTGTTACTTCTGAAAATGCATAGTTACGTCCTTAAACCCAGATATTATATAATCTATTCTGTTCTCTTGAACTTCAAGAGGGACTTTGGCCTCCAGTTGAAAATGTGGTACATTAAGCTTAAATTCATAAAGCCCTGCAGTTTGCAAAGCACTCTCCTCTCGATCATCCTCTGAGGTAGGTGATTAATATTTTATTACCTACATTTTGCAAATACCGCATATGGAATGGAAGTCCCTGCTCCTAATCTCTGAACTCCCTGAGCCATCTGAACCATATGCTACAACAATTTAAGGGGTTCTACTGTAATTCAAGACTTCATAGTACAGGATGATGGGACTTCAAAAAATAATCCAAGGGCTGGGCCAAGCGGGACACTGGAGACAGATAGGTAAACACATTTTTGACAGGGAGAAAAGAAACAGTGCCTCTTCTCCTCATGTCATTTATTAGCTATGACATAACCTCTGTCACCCCATGTTGGTTCTAGATCTGCTATGCAGACATGAATTTCAGAGTTTAAAATGAATATATGTAGGCCAAGGCAGTAGCAGAATCAGTCTCAGAACTATGAATATAAAAGACTATCAAACAAAAGAGTCACAGTCTTATGTCCTAACTGAGATAGATCCCTTTGCAGTTCACAGATTCCCAGAAGAGATAGAGGCATGGTCCCCTCCTTAAAATATTCACAATCCCTTCATAGCTTTAGTCCACTGTTTCCTCTGTCCTCCCACTCCTATCCACTCTCTCTATTTCTAAAAGCCTCCGTTCTCCCAGACAACCAAGTTCCTACTTTTATATTTTCAGTCTTGTGTGAATATGCAACTCTCATAACTACTCTATCCCTCGAGTAGGTTTAAAAGGCACACACACATACCCACACACACACTCCAACAACTTGAACATTGCCTTTTCAAAGCAAGTTAACAACAAAACTTCATCAAGTAAATAAATATGATTAATCATGAAATAGCATCATGAACATTATATTAATTTCAGATGTTTCTTCATTTTCCCAGGTTTGCAATGCTACATCCCTAAATGCTGCATGTGTTGTTATGACTTAGAAGAGTTCTAATAATGCATTATATAATGTGAGCTACCACAGAGCAGGTGTCATGTCTTTAGACGTTGCTCTGAGTAATGCCAAACACAGCAGCATCCACCTGAGGGCCTTTAATAAATAACCATCCAGATGCTCCCCATTTGTAAATTACTCCCTGGTTGTAAGTTAGACTCTTTGGAAATGCATCAACTTGTTAATAAGTATTATTCTGATTCTAATACTTAGGGTTCACTAAGGCATCACATATAGTACATTGCTGCTTTAGTGCACTTTAGTCTGATTTTGAATATTGTCAAATAAAGAGCCAAATACCAGATGTGCAAGTATCCCTTTTCATAAAAGCTTGGTCCTTTAGGAGATAGTCATAATAGTTCACATTTACATAATGCTTTATGGTTTAAAGAATGGCTTAATCACATAACATGCAGGTACTTCTATTTTCACCTCAATGCCTTCATTACAGGTTCTTCGATCCTGAGATAGGTAGTAACAGCAAGAAGTATTCAATTACCTATGAAGAAACAGAAACTCAGAGAGATTATGTGACATGCCCATGGTCACACAGCTAGAAAGCTGTTAGAAATGACATGTGAATCCAAGTCTTGACTCCCATTCCAGAGTCATCTGCAGTAGACCACATCAGTTTTCCTTTAACCTTTTGCTGAACGGGGAAACAATATATGGATATGTGTGTGTGTGTATATATATATATATATATATATATATATATATATATATATATATATATATATATATATATATATATGTATACACACATACACATGTATGTGAACACATAGAATACATACATACACTTATCCATATATGTATGCATGTATATATGTATATATACATACATGTATACATTTCTACATACATAAGTTCTTTACTTATAGTAATTGCATAATAAATACCTGTTGATTAATTTAAATTATTTTTATATGTATATTTGATCCTCATAACAAGCTTTCAAGGTATATAGGAATTATTATTTTTCCCTTACAGATTAAAAAACTGCATTAAAAGAGTTTGACCTTAACTCTAGAAGGAACATATTTGTCAATTCACACACACACACACACACACACACACACACATATACACACATACACATGCACAAATTTGCTTGGTTTTTTAGGATATTCTTAAATTCTGTTCCTCTTATGAATAAGTATTGTCAGGACTTAAAGTGGTTCTGCTTAGAGAATATAAATTATTTCCATGATTTTTTAACTTCCAAAACTCTCATAGCTATAAAACAAAATAATTTATTTTAAAAATAATATCTCTCAGTTTACCATTTATGTTGCCACATGATGTAATAAAATCTAAATTTAGTCACCTGTGTAAAAGCACATTAGTAAAATGTCAATGGCCCTGTTAGTTTGCCAGTGAAATAGTTTATTCAAAGTAAAAACCGAGTCCTATAGCTCATAGGTGAGTGTTGTTTTCACTGCTTGATGCCATTTTTCCATGCTGATGACCATGATGAGGAGGTTAAACAGAGAAGGATTGCAGAGATCTCTTTGCTTTAATTTGCTCAGGTAAAAATTTAATATGTTTGTTTCCAGCAACACATTTTTTTCAAAAATAATATTTGAATTAAGCATTTTTTCATTCCACCTTATCATTTCTCTCAACTCCTACCTCATACCTCATGCAGTGGTTGAAGAAACTATTCCTCCAGACTTCTTTTCTTGATCAATGTACCCAACTGATGATTCTATTATTTATACATGTATTAGGTATAGGGCCATTGAATTTGTATTATATTATAATACTTGCTATAATTGTTTCATACTCATTTAAAAAATCTTAGAATGGCAAAAAAAGGAAATATGTAAGAGAACAGGCACTTACACAGATTACCATAATTTGTAAAAGAATTTTAAGTACTATAAAGCAGTATCCATTTCAGGGATTTCAAGAAATAAAAAGGCATTTATTAAGTACCTATTATTATCTAGGTGGTATGGATACAAGTACAAAGCATGAAGCAACCCCTATTCAGAAGGAGCTTATATACTAATGGGGAAAACAAATAGCATAGGATGCCCCAAAATTCTTAGTGAAAGTTTTATGTTTTACTTTAGTAGCTTAAAAGTTGAACTAATACTTTTGGAACATTCTCTCTCTCTCTCTCTCTCTCTCTTACTCTCTCACTCTCTCTCTTTTTCTTCTTTCTCATAGTTTCCCCCTTTGGTTCTAATCCTTTTGTACAACATGAATAATGTGAAAATAGGTTTAATATGAATGTACATGTTGAGCCTATATGAATTTACCTATATGGATTTACATGCCATCTTGGGTGGGGGAGGGGAGAGATGGGGAGAAAATTTGGAAGTCAAAATCTTATGGAAGTGAATGCTGAAAACTAAAAATAAATAAATTACATTAAAAAATAAATAAAAATTACCTAGAGCCATGAGAAAGAAATTGACTTTCATAGATTCATAAAGTCAGTATACCAGAGGTAGGATTTGAACCCAAGTCTTCTTGGTTTTTAAGACAACTCTTTAATGATTCTTCTTCTTGTCTTTTTGAACACCTCTGTGCCTATCTAAATCTCCCCAGATAAAGTATTTGTTCCCCAATGGACCATGTCTTTAGCTTTTCTGAAACCCTTCACAGTTCCTATCATATAAGACTCTGTGTGGCTATTCATATTGTATTCACTAACTGGCAAACAGTTTTTAATTAAGTTGTTCTTTCATTTTTTAATTGACTATCCACTACTAATGTGGATTTGATACTTGAGCCTATATTTACACTCTTGAAATTGACTTAGGGAAGTAAACAATAATGGTTGAATTAGTCAACTGCTCGCCAAACAATGTTAACCTGAATGAATACTACCTGGTTAGATCATTTTTCTAATTAACTTCCTAGATTGAATGCAAGGATGTGTGTGTATGTGTATGCATGTGTGTGGCACATGCTTACCGTATTTTAGGCATAGCCAGCATTTTGTTGCCAATATTTTCTGTGAGAATGAATGTAATGACAAGCAAAGTGGAACTTTTTGCTGTTTTTTTTTTCTTTTGGAATGCTTCTCAGCACTAAGGCAATCAAGTGCCTTTGATTGAGTTTTGCCTTTCTTTCAATCAATAGTCTTTGATTGAATCAAGAATCTTTGATGACCTGCTTAAGTCACAAGAAAGCTTAAGTCACATGAGTTTGAGTCACATGGTTGTGATGCCCTCTGACCCTGAAGAAGTATATATATACTCTGAGATTAGTATTTTGCTTTGGGGGCTCACTCAAGGAATGTTCATGTGATTTGGCCAGATGAGACTCTGGGTAGCCGTTAGGAGCTCCTGGGCTTTGAAAACACAGAGACTGATGCTTCCCTCTCTGGCAATTATGTATGTATTGCTATGAACAGACATTTAGAAACCCTGTTTGCTGATTTTTGTTGTTTGCTCTGTTTATATAATTTCTGCTTATAAATTGTGATTGTGTTTTCTCTGAAGTTCAAGGTGCTTTCCCCCCTGAACTAGGAGAATTACATATGTACATTTATTTAAAGTGAGATTGTAAACTCCTTAAAGTTGCTTTCCTCAGAAAAGCAGATCAAAGAATCTGTGCTGGCAGCCCTCCTGTGTGCTGGTGTTAATGGCCTTACACCCCCACAGCAGCTACTAGCAGCATTGTTGCTACAATTAAATAAGTTAATCTGAATGGAATTGATTTTACTAACACAACTTTTGACAAGTCAAAAGATGTGCAATTTCTTCTTCATTCTTCTGCTGAATATTTAAAATAGAAGTCCACACATACGAACCTTGCTTTTCTTACTATTAACTTTTTATAAAGCACCATCACTTCTCATCTCAATTTGAGATGTAAGCCCTAGTTATAAAATACATATATTCAAAGCAGCCTAGATTTTTAAAAATATACCGAAGAATATAGGGTTATAGCATTATGTATGTTAAATCATTGTATTATTAGGTAGTAGTATTAGTAAATTTATAAGATGACTATAGCTGGAGCTTTTTCATTTTCAAAAAATAAACTGCTTTCAAATTCTTAGAAATTGTCATTTATGAGTGCTTGATATGCTAATTACATGTTTCTGATCTGCTCATTAAAAAGTTAAAAAATAAATGTTTAATGTTCTTTAAAATATCTGTTCATAAAGAAAAAAAAAACAGAATTTTCACTACCCTGCAATGTTTTAATTTTCTACTTCCTATCTTTCTAATGAAACAATCTATTCTGTAATCTAATTTTTACTTACATAGAGTCCTTTCCTCTTAATCCAAATGGGTGTGTTTTTGATATACATTATTATTCTTCAATTTGAAAAATGAATATTGTTTACAAAATTTAAAATGTTATTCTAAAATATAGCATTAATTTGAAAATTATCATTTAAGAGTAACTTTACCAATTATCAAACTCCCCATCTGGTGGATATATCCTAGGTGTGTATCATATGAACTACAGCTGGGACCCAGCTGGGACCTTTATGATGTTTAAATGACTTGCCTACAAGGTGAGCCAAAAGGGCATTGAAGTTCATTGAGCCATATAGAGCTTGATTCATCTAAGCATGGCACATCACCATGACCCTTTGGGGGTAGAACCAATATACAAACAATAAATGAACTCCCTTTTCTCTGAGAAATTTCAAATTTGGAAACTTGACCAGGAAAAACATTGAACTTGAAGTGTGGAGACCTGAGTCCAAGGATCAGCTCTTCTAAAATAACAGCCATGTGAAGTTAAACTCATTTCCTTTCTTTGAGCCACAGTTACCTTGTATCAAATGTAACTTTTGGACAATCTAAGGTGATGTCTGCCACCTTTAGTTTCTCTCTCTCTCTCTCTCTCTCTCTCTCTCTCTCTCTCTTCATCTCTCATAGAATTTTGAAAGCACTAGACTAGAATGCAGGCAGTCTGGTTTCTTAACCAAATTTTTCATATAACTAGCTATGAATTAGGTGTGTTGAAGTCTGGAGTCCGGAAGACCTGAGTTCAAATCCACCTTAGATACTTTCAAACTTTGTGATCCTGGCAAATCACTTGAACTCAGTTTCCTTGACTAAAAAAGAGGGATAATAATAGCACCTGCCACCCAGGTTTATTGTAAAAATTAATGGGGTATTTTTAAAATGCCTGGCACATATTGGGTGCTCTATAAAAAACTGGCTCATATTAGTTATTACTAACTAAATGATTCCCAAATTCGCTTAAAGCTGGAACTTTCTCTATTCTAACATATGAAAGGGATACACTACACATATTATATAAAATATATAATATCTATCTATATCTATATCTATATAACCTGATTGAATAAAATGAATGTCTATAGGCAACTTATTAAGAATAGGTGGGGTTTGTAGCAATCTTAGAACACATTTCCCACCCCCTCTCCTTTGACTTATTTATAAATATTTAACATTTCTTCCATCCATCAATGAATGAAAGCTACTCTCAGAATATACTTAGCTTCAAATACATAATTAGGTAAGAAAAAACCCACACACAATCTCTTAAAGCCTATGTGTTCACAGACTATAATATTAAAATCAGTGATGTAAGCTTAAGAAAATTAATGTAAGGGGGCAGAGCCAAGATGGCAGCTGGAAAGCAGGGATTGGCCTAAATCTCTCCCCCAGGACCCTCCAAACACCTGAAAAATGGCTCTGAACAAATTCTAGAACTGCAGAACCCACAAAACAGCAGAAGGAAGCAGGGCCCAAGGCCAGGACAGTCTGGATGGTCACTGGGTAAGGTCTATTACACTATGCTGGGAGCACAATGGAGCAGAACCCTGTGTGGGCCGCTCCTGGACTAACCAGCCCTGGGAGTCAGGCAGAACAGGCCCAAGTGCCCTGAATCAGTGACCTATGGCAGTTACCAGACTTCTCAACCCACAACACCAAAGGCAACAGAGAAGGTTGGTGGGAAAAACCGCGGGGACTGAGTGAAAGAAGTTCGTGGTTGACCACTGCCTTGGGGGCAGAGGAGGTGGTGCAGCTCTGAGGTTGCTTACAGAGGTACAGCTGCAGTTGCTTCTGGCCCCAGGCCCACTTGGTAGGAGGAATTAAGTGGCAGATCAGAGCTGGAGTGAGGAGCCTGCTTAGAACTGACTCATGGTCCAGGTTGGCGGTTCTTGGGGGAGGAAGAGTGCTGGTGTGGCAGATCTTGCTGTGTAGAAATAGCTCTAAAAATAAGAGCTATGCCCCTCAGGCTGGGGACAAAGAGCTCTCTACACGCAGTCATACAGCCACAAAAAAGGTCAAGGGTCAAGTAAGTTGGCTGGCAACATGGCCAAGCAGTGAAAATGGACTCAGATTCAGACTCAGATTTTGGAATCTTTTTGTGGTGACAAAGAAGGCCAAAACATACAGCCAGAAGAAGTCAACAAAGTCAAAGAGCCTACATCAAAAGCCTCCAAGAAAAACATGAAGTGGTCTCAGGCCATGGAAGAACTCAAAAAAGGATTTGGAAAAGCAAGTTAGAGAAGTAGAGGAAAAATTGGGAAGAGAAATGAGAAGGATGCAAGAAAAGCATGAAAAACAAGTCAATGACTTGCTAAAGGAGAGCAAAAACAATATTGAAGAAAATAACACATTAAAAAATAGACTAAGCCAAATGGCAGAAGAGCTCCAAAAAGCCAATGAGGAGAAGAATGCCTTGAAAGGCAGAATTAGCCAAATGGAAAAGGAGGTCCAAAAGACCACTGAAGAAAATACTACCTTAAAAATTAGACTGGAGCAATCCACTGATCACCTCCTGAAAAAGATCCCCAAAAGAAGACTCCTAGGAATATTGTTGCCAAATTCCAGAGCTCTCAGATCAAGAAAAAAATACTGCAAGCAGCCAGAAAGAAAGAATTTGAGTATTATGGAAACACAATCAGGATAATACAAGATCTAGCAGCTTCCTCATTAAGCGATTGAAGGACTTGGAATATGATATTTCAGAGGTCAATGGAGCTAGGATTAAAACCAAGAATCACCTGCCCAGCAAAACTGAGTATCATGCTCCACGGCAAAATATGGATTTTCAATAAAATAGAGGACTTTCAAACTTTCTCAGTGAACAGATCAGAGCTGAATAGAACATTTGACCTTCAAACACAAGAATTAAGAGAAGCATGAAAATGTAAACAAGAAAGAGAAGTTATAAGGGATTTACTAAAGTTGAACTGTTTTGGTTACATTCCTACGTGGAAAGATGATGCGTATAATTCATGTGACCTCAGTATTGTAGTAACTGAGAGGAATATATATATATATATATATATATATATATTTAGATGTATACATTATATCTCTATATCTCTATCTCTATATCTCTATATCTATATCTATCTATCTATCTATCTATCTATCTATATATATATATATATATACAGAGAGAGAGAGAGAGAGAGAGAGAGAGAGAGAGAAGGCACAGGGTGAGTTGAATATAATTAAGGGATGAGAGAGGAACATATGGGGAGAGGTAGAAAGGGAGAGATAGAATGGGGTAAATTATCTCACATAAAAGTGTCAAGAAAAAGCCTTTCTGTTGGAACGGAAGAGGGAGTAGATGAGAGGGAATGAGTGAATCTTGCTATCATCGGAATTGACCTGAGGAGGGAATAACATACACACTCAATTGGGTATCTTACCCCACAGGAAAGGAGGAAGGAGATAAAAAAGGGGGGATCATAGGAGGGAGGGCAGACAGGGGGAGGATGTAATCAAAAGCAAACACTTTCAAAAAGGGACAGGGTCAAGGCAGAAAATTGAACAAAAGGGGATAGGATAGGAAGGAGCAAAATACAGTCTTTCACAACATGAGTATTGTGGAAGGGTTTTGCATAAGGATACACATGTGGCCTATCTTGAATTGCTTGCCTTCTTAGGGAGGGTGGGTGGGGAGAGAAGAAGGGAGAGAATTTGGAACTCAAAGTTTTAAAAGCAGATGTTCAAAAAAAAAGTTTTTGCATGCAACTAGGAAATAAGATATACAGGCAATGGGTCATAGAAATCTATCTTGCCCTACAAGAAAGTAGGGGAAAAGGTGATGGCAGGGGGGAGTGGGGTGACAGAAGTGAGGCTGACTGAGGAATGGGGCAATCAGAATATATGGCATCTTGCAGTGGGAGGAGAATAGAAATTGGGAGAAAATTTGTAGTTCAAACTCTTGTGGAAATCAGTGCTGAAGACTAAAAATATTAAATAAATAATAAGTAAATGTGAATACTTCAACATGTACTTTTGACTATTTTTGTCTTGCTTTGGCTGGCCTTGGTCTCTGATCAAAACTTAAATCTTAGGAAATGTCAGCAATGAACTAAGTTTCTTTTAATATGAAGTTCATTTTAGGGGTCATTGATTATAAAAGAAAACTTCAAAAATTCCTTGTTAGTGCATACTCTTATTCTAAACAAACAAAACTATATAATATAACTCTGTATTTTTAAGTAATTTATCTCTTTCAAACAGGGGTTCTTCAGCAAACAAGTCTGTGGATAGATTCCAGGTTTTCAAGAAACCTGTGTGGGAAAAAAATGCATCTTTTATTTTCATTACTCTGCACCTGAAATTTAGCATTTCTTTTGATTGTGAATGTAGACAAAAATTACAATATTAGGCTTTACCCAACTGCATAAAGGTTCCACACACAGACTCATACAAAACGTTAAGATCATTTGAATTGGAAAAAAATGGAAATCAAATATAGCCTTCAAACTTTGTAGGGTTATATTTTTTTCAATTTTCCTTCTACATATGTAGCATCTGTTATAGACGTAACGAATGTTAAAGCAAAAGGGTGAATCTAGCTCAATCTCAGTGCGTGCTCGCCTGTGTGCCGGTTTCCTTGACTCCCACCGCCCCGAGCCTCTGCCCCGCCATGGCCGCCTACAAGTTGGTGCTGATCCGGCATGGAGAGAGCGCCTAGAACCTGGAGAACCGCTTCAGTGGCTGGTACGACGCGGACCTGAGCCCCGCCGGGCACGAGGAGGCCAAGCGCGGCGGCCAAGCGTTGCGAGATGCTGGCTATGAATTTGATATCTGCTTCACCTCTGTCCAGAAGAGAGCAATTCGTACCCTTTGGACAGTCCTAGATGCCATTGACCAGATGTGGTTGCCTGTAATGAGGACTTGGCGCCTCAATGAGCTGCACTAAGGAGGTCTGACCAGCCTCAACAAAGCCGAGACAGCTACTAAGCATGGTGAGGCCCAGGTGAAGATCTGGCGACGATCCTACGACATCCCACCACCTCCAATGGAGCCTGACCACCCCTTCTACAGCAACATCAGCAAAGACCGTCGCTATGCAGATCTGACTGAAGATCAGTTGCCTTCCTGTGAGAGCCTGAAAGACACCATTGCCCGGGCTCTACCCTTCTGGAATGAGGAAATCGTCCCCCAGATCAAGGAAGGAAAACGTGTTCTGATTGCAGCCCATGGCAATAGTCTTTGAGGGATTGTCAAACATCTTGAGAGTCTGTCTGAAGAAGCAATCATGGAGCTGAATTTGCCTACTGGCATTCCCATCGTGTATGAGTTGGACAAGAATCTGAAACCCATCAAGCCCTTGCAGTTCCTTGGGGATGAAGAGACTGTGCGCAAAGCCATGGAGGCCGTGGCAGCCCAAGGGAAGGCCAAAAAGTGAAAGCAGGCTACCAGCATGTGCCAGCAGTAGCCAGGTCCTTCTCTTCTCACTGTCCCCACCACATCTCTCCCCTGCCTGCTCCACACTGACCATCACCTTAGGGATTACAAAACATAGCCGCAGGTGGGGGACTGATGGTTCCTTTTCTCATTTCCTCCCTATTTCAGACCAATTCTTTTCTCTCATTGCCCTTCCCCTCAACCACATTAGTCAGAATGCCTCGTGGGTGGTTTGGCTCAGAAAGGACCTGGTTAGGGGTTAGGAATGGGAACATAGTAAGAAGTGACCAATGTGGGGAGTTGAAAGAAGCAACTGGTCCATTTATTCCTACGAGTCAGTTCTGCCAGTAGGGCAGCCCTCTCAGGGGCTGTTGTAGGAAGTTGCCTATAACCCAGGTGGTCATTTAATAAATCATGAAAGGCTTTGTGTCCTCCCTAATCCAAGAACAATGGATCTGGGAGGTTGAGATTATATCCTAATGTTTACTTGTTGCAATCGCTTTCACAAAAGACCCTTCTAGGCTGGTTATTAGTGGCTTTTGAAATTAAACTGTCCCTCTTGGTAGTTATCAGAGATCTCAAACTGTCAGAAGGGAGAGTTCCTTGATTTCTAATGAGTGGATGAGTACATCCCATTGTGTTTTATAGGCCCCACTTCTAGATCATGTTGAAATGTGTCTCAGTGTCCCATTGCCTTCCACCTTATGTGCAGCAACCTGGGTACTCATCATTTTTAGCATAACTGTACTAATTCTGCCCCCCCCTTTTTTTTGTTGTTCACTATAATAAAGGAGTGATGTGCAATTAAAAAAAAAGGATGAATCTATTGGTTTGTGTCCCTAGCCTAATAAGTATTAATAACTTATAAATTATGCCTCTGTGTTGCTCTTTTTACCTCATTTCAACAATAGGGTTTCTTCATTCCTTACAACACACAAATTTTAATTTTGCTTCTTAAAATCTATTATTGAGGTTATCATCATCATAATAATTATGTTATCAGTTTAAAATACAAATGAAGATCTTTAGCTGCCCATAGAAAAAAGCAACAAGTAGATATACCGAATTCCTTCCAAGAATAGCAGCCATTATTGTTAACCATTTGGTTGAGAACAGTGTCAACGTAGCCAAAGTCTAATTTGCTGATTATGCTATACATGAATGTAGCTCATATTTTATTTTTTTATTAGGTGTTTTATATCTATTATCTGATTTTATCCTAATATCAAACCTACATTGAAGAGGTGGATGAATTTGGGCACTATGAGTTTGGAGAAAAAATCTATTCCCAAGATAAATTAACGTCTGAACCCAAGGAAACAGAACTGTGAGGTTTGCCCTTTACTTCCCTCACCATTGGTCACAACAGGATGAACAGGAATAATTCTACTTTCCCACAAGAACCAACCTGACCTTTAGCAACTCTTGTGACCCCAAGGCTTGCACACTTCTCCCACATCCATTCTACCTCAGAATGTCTTTTGCTGAGTATTTATAAATGAACTTAAAATGTTATAGAATATCAATATGTACTCTACAACAATGAAGGCCCTCCTTGCCCAAGTGGTCTTCCTTTGTGCAATAAGAAATTTTCTTTTGGACTGGTTACTCACTTCTTAACACCTATTTTTACAGAGCTCATGGTAGGAGAAATTCTCCCTGGACTGTCATGGAATTCAGCCTGAGAAACTCTTATGACAACTATAAAATAGTTAGTTGTAAGTCCAGTTATTTTCATTTTACAGATGAAGAGAGATTAGATAATTTACCCAATGTTACATAGATAGTAATAGAAAAAGGGAGGAAGCATACCCAAGACTTCTGACTTTACGTAAAAAAGTTCTTCTTTCATTACAGTAGACTTGTCATTAGTCCTGTTCTCAGTGTTCTTATTCTCCTGAATCTAGAACTATGTTGGACATTCATAGCTAATCAAAATTTAGTGTCAACATAACTTTATAGATATATGTGTTACATTTTCTTGTATACTCCATTTTCTAGCCAAATCAATCCATTTGCTGTTTTTTCACAGGGCATTCAATGTTGTATCTTAATTTGTACAGATTGAGACCCCCCACTTTTAGGGTCTACCATATTCTCCTGTAAACTTCCCTCTATTAAAATCCTGAGCTACTTTCAAGGCTCAGTTCAAATGTTTGTCTTCATTAAGCCTTTTGTGATCTTCCAGGCCATTAGTGCTTAACACCCTAAATTATTTTGTATTTATTAAGCTGTATACAGATTATTCCTTTCTATAGTGTGCCACCCAATAGAATATAAGATCATCAATGACAAATACTGGTTTTTTTGTCTTTCATCTCAATACTAGCACACTGCTTGGCATATAGATAGTGTTTTTAATGAATATGGTTAAATTGAATTATTAAATGGATATAAGGAAAATGCATTTATATAGTACCTCCTATGTGCCAAGAACTGTGGTAAGAAGTTTTTACAAATATTATCTCATTTGATTCTCACAACAACACTTCAAGTTAGGTGCTATTATTATCCCCATTTTACATTTGAGGAAACTGAGAGAAACAGAGGTTAAATGACCTATCCAGGGTCACACAGCTACTAATTTTCTGAGGTCGAATATAAACTTAGATCTTTCTTACTTTAGACCCAATGTTCTATCCACTGTATCACCAGTTACTTTTATTAAGTTTATTATTAAAATGCCATACATAATATATGTTTGATTTCTTTGAAAAATAGATAATGGGAAGGAATTCAGGGTGAAATAAACAGTAATCCATGGATTAGATCCAGAGTTAACAGTTTGTTTTTTCCTTAATCAAATTTGCCAATGGTTAATCTGTAATTTTTTTCTTCATAAAAGCAACTTCTAGTTTTATTAGTTCAGTATTATTAAAAAAACATTGAATTTTATTATTATCTTTGATTTTCATGATTTATATTTTGATGTTTAATTGAGAATTTTTAATTTTTTCTAGGTTTTTTTTCACTTGCAAGCTTAATTTATTGATCTGCTCTTTTTTAGTTTTAATTGATATAAACATTTAAAGATATAAAATTTTTCTAAGTATTACTTTGGCTGCATCCAAAATAAGGTATATTTTCTCATTCTCATTATCTTTAATAAAAAAAATCTTGATTATTTCTATAATTTGTTCTTTGACTTTGTTATTCTTTAGCTTTAGATCATTTAGTTTCCAAGTAATTTTTAATCTATGATACAAAGAGCCTTTTTAAATGCAATTTTCATTGTGTCATTGTCCAAAAAGTATGCATGTAATACTTATGCTTTCTACATTTATTTGTGTGGGTTTTGTGCCCTAATAAATAGCCATTTTTGCAAAATTACCATGTGTATCTGACTAAAAGATAAACACCTTTCCATCCCCATTCAATTTTCTTTAGATGACTATCATATCTATTTTTTAAAAAAATTCTATTAATCTCCTTGGCTGCTTTCTTGTTTACTTTATGGTTAGATTTATCTATATCTAAAAGAGTTAATTTGAGGTCTATCACTAGTATAGTTTTACTGTATATTTCCTCCTATAACTCAATTAACATTTGTTGTTCTTCAGTAATTTCAGTCAGGTCTGAAACTTTATGACCATATTTGGTGTTTTCTTAGCAAAGATAATGGAATGGTTCACCATTTCCTTCTCCAGCTCATTTTACAGATGTGGAAACTGAGGCAAATGGGGTTAAGTGATTTGCCAGTCACACAGTTAGTAACTGTCTGAGACCAGATTTCAACTCAGGTCTTCCTGATTCTGTACCCAGCATTCTATCTACTGTGCCACCTAGCTGCCCATCAGTTAACATTACCTGTAAGAATTTGGATGCTATGCTATTTGGTACAAATCCATTTGGTATTGATATTATTTTATTGTCTCTGGTATCTTTTAGCAAAGTGTAGTTTCCCTGATATCATTTTTTAAAAAACAAATCAGGTTAATTTTTGCTTTTGCTTTGATTGAGATATTGATTTTTACCCTTCCCTCTTTTTTCTTCACATAAAGCATAATAGATTCTGCTGCAAACCCTTATTATAACTTTTTACATGTGTGTCTTTCTGTTTAAAGGTGTCTCTTATAGATAACATATTGTTATATTCTGGTTTATAATCCATTTTGCTATCCTCTTCTATTTTGTGGGTGTGTTCATCCCCTTCACATTCAGAATTGTGATTGCTAACTGCTTATGTCCCTCCAGCCTATTGTCTTCTTTTTTTTTTACCCAGAAACTTTCTCAAAAGAATAGTTTGCTTCTGACCACTGTCTCCCTAAATCTACCCACCCTCTTATGATCCCATACTTTTCTTTCAATTTCTTCCCCTCTTACTTCCTGTTCAGTAGGATGAATTTCTATGCTCGACTCTGTGTGTATGCATGTATATATGCACACACACACACACACACACACACACACACACACACACACATTCTATCCTAGCTGAAATTTACAAGGCGGGGGGGTTCCACTGCTCATACGAAAATTGGCTAAAATTTTCCAGGTTATATGACAAGAGGAAGTTATCACCCAGGGGTTCAATGGCGTATTTGTTGTCCATCTCTATAAAGGTAAAAGAAATGCTTTATCCTGTGACAATCACAGGGATTTCTCTTTCTCTTAGTCATGGCTGGCAAGATTCTTGCTGGAGTCATCCTTTAATCAGCTCATCCTTCACCCGAAAGATGGCTATCTACCTGAGGGTCAGTGTGGAATCTGAAAGGGCTGAGGAATGATTGACATGTTGTTTGCTGCCTGACAACTAGAGGAAAACTGCCAGGAGCAATAGAGAGGTCTATACACAACATTCCTTGATTTGATCAAGGCATTTGATACTGTCAGTAGTGTAGGCTTGTGGAAAATTATGGCAAAATTTGGTTGCCCAGAGAAGTTCCTCAATATTGTCCATCAATTTCACAATGGCATGCTTGCTTGGGTTCTGAACAATGGACAATGCTCTCATGTTTTCCCAGTCATCAGTGTAGTGAAGTAAGGCTCTGTGCTTGTTCCCAAGATTTTTAGCATATTATTTTCAGCAACATTGTCAGATATCTTCAACAAGGATGAAAATGGCAACAGGGAGGTCAGCTACCTCGCTGACAGTAAATTATTCAAATGAAAAAGGCTACAAGCCAAGACTAAAGTACAGGGAGATTTAAGGCATTATTTTTTTTTGTTGTTGTTCACAGATGATTATGCACACAATGCAGCCTCTGAGGCTGAGATGCAACAAAGTATGTGGATCACTTCTCTGATGCTTGTGCTATTTTTGACCTAGTAATCAACACCAACAAAACATAGATGCTCTACCAGCCAGCACTACACCATACATATGTGAAACTATTTATTACAGCAGATGAAGAAATTTTGAATGCTGTGAATAAGTTCAGTTGCCTTGGCAGTACATTTTCCAGTGATGTACTGGAAAATCTCATCCAGACGATGAGATTGATGCATGCATTGCAAGAGCTAGATCAGTGTTTGAGAAGCTCTGAAGGAGAGTGAGGAAGAGAAGAGGCATTAGATTGCCTACATATCTGAAAGTCTATAGAGCCATTGTGCTGAACTCATTGTTGTAGACTTGTGAAACCTAGACCAACACCATTCCAGGAAACTGAATTGCTTCCATTTGAATTGTCTTAGGAAGATTCTGAAAATCACCTGGAAAAATAAGGTACTAGACAGTGAGGTCCTTTCTTAAGCTAAACTGCCAAGTATTTAAACTCTACTGTAAAGAGTGCAAACATGATGGGCTGGCCATGTTTGAATGTCAAATCTATATTTGCCTAAAAGATTATTTTATGGAGAATTCACACAAGGCAAGCACTCACACAGAGGTCAGAAGTGGTACAAAGATACTCTCAAGATCTCTCTGCAGAACTCTGGAATTGATTGAATGACATGAAAGACACTAGCAAAGGACCACACAACATGGTGTGCCTGCGTTAAAAAGACACTGTGCTCCATAAGCAAAGCAGAATTGCGGTAGCTCAAAAGAAATGTGAGATGCAAAAATATAGTGATATTTCTACTCCAAATGTTCATGTGGACTATTTTGCCGGACCTCTGGTAGAGCCTTCTGAATTCAAATTGGTCTGTTCAGCTACAGTTAGACACACTGTTCCCCAACTCTAACATAATGGTGCTGTGTTGCTCCTTTGTGAAAACAGACTACTACCAATCAACTCTCTGTCTCTGTCTCTGTCTCTCTCTCTCTACAAACACACACACACACACACACACACACACACACACAAACACACACACAGAGGTATATGTATCTGTGTGTATATATCTCTACTTATACAGATATATACATATGTGCATATATGTATATATGCGCATACCATATTACCTCTTTTACAATTTGACTATTTCTGATCTTTAACAAGTTTTCTTCAGTATTTGCTGTGACTCCTTTAAACAAGCTGTTAATTCTCTTTTCATTATTTTCCTGCATTGCTCTCTTTTCTCTTCCCAATTTTACCTTATACCACTCTTATTTGATTTTTACAATCTTTTCTTGCTATTTTAAAATTCTTTTTTGAACTCTTCTAGAAATTCTTGTGGGGGGGGGGCCGAGCCAAGATGGCGGCTGGTAAGCACGGACTAGAGTGAGCTCCATACCCGAGTCCCTCCAAAAACCTATAAAAATGGCTCTGAACCAATTCTAGAACGGCAGAACCCACAGAACAGCAGAGGGAAGCAGGGCTCCAGCCAAGGACAGCCTGGATGGTCTCTGGGTGAGGTCTATTCCACACGGAGCTGGGAGCTGGGAGCTGGGAGCTGCGAACAGAGTGGAGCAGAGCCCAGCCTGAGCGGCGTGGACCATCCAGACCAGAAGCCGGGCGGAGGGGGCCCCAGCGCCCTGATTCAGTGAGCTGCGGCAGTTACCAGACCCCTCGACCCACAAACACTAAAGACTGCAGAGAAGATTAGTGGGAAAAGCTGCGGGAGTGGAAGGAGTTCGCGGTTCAGCTTCCAGCCCCGGGGGCAGCGGAGGTGGGGCAGCTACAGCTGTTGCTGCTTCCTGCTCCAGGCCCACCTGGTGGGAGGAATTAAGTGGCGGATCAGAGCAGGAGTGCAACAGCCTGCTGAAGATCTAAGCCCAGTCTGGACTGGGGGTCCTTGGGGAAGGAGGAGTGCGGCTCTGACAGAGCTGGCACCTCCCCCCCAAACGTAGAACATAGAACTCGTTAGTCTACAAGCAGTCATACCCCACTGAAAAACTCAAGGGTCAAGTCAGTTGGTTGGGAATATGGCCAGGCAGCGAAAACGCACCCAGATTCAGTCTCAGACTTTGGATTCTTTCTTTGGTGACAAAGAAGACCAAAACATACAGCCTAAAGAAGACAACAAAGTCATAGAGCCTACAACCAAAGCCTCCAAGAAAAACATGAACTGGCCCCAGGCCATAGAAAAACTCAAAAAGGATTTGGAAAAGCAAGTTAGAGAAGTAGAGGAAAAATTGGGAAGAGAAATGAGAAGGATGCGAGAAAACCATGAAAAACAAGTCAATGACTTGCTAAAGGAGACCCAAAAAAATACTGAAAAATACACTGAAGAAAACAACACCTTAAAAAACAGACTAACTCAAATGGAAAAAGAGCTCCAAAAGCCAATGAGGAGAAGAATGCCTTGAAAGGCAGAATTAGCCAAATGGAAAAGGAGGTCCAAAAGACCACTGAAGAAAATACTACTTTAAAAATTAGATTGGAGCAAGTGGAAGCTAGTGACTTTATGAGAAATCAGGATATTATAAAACAGAACCAAGGGAATGAAAAAATTGAAGACAATGTGAAATATCTCCTTGGAAAAACCACTGACCTGGAAAATAGATCCAGGAGAGATAATTTAAAAATTATTGGACTACCTGAAAGCCATGATCAAAAAAAGAGCCTAGATACCATCTTTCAGGAAATTATCAAGGAGAACTGCCCTGATATTCTAGAGCCACAGGGCAAAATAGAAATTGAAAGAATCCATTGATCGCCTCCTCAAATAGATCCCAAAGAGAAATCTCCTAGGAATATTGTCGCCAAATTCCAGAGCTCCCAGATCAAGGAGAAAATACTGCAAGCAGCCAGAAAGAAACAATTTGAGTATTGTGGAAACCCAATCAGAATAACCCAAGATCTGGCAGCTTCTACATTAAGAGATCGAAGGGCTTGGAATGCGATATTCCGGAGGTCAATGGAGCTAGGATTAAAACCTAGAATCACCTACCCAGCAAAACTGAGTATCATGTTCCAAGGTAAAATATGGATTTTCAATAAAATAGAGGACTTTCAAGCTTTCTCAGTGAAGAGACCAGAACTGAATAGAAAATTTGACTTTCAAACACAAGAATCAGGAGAAGCATGAAAAGGTAATCAAGAAACGGAAATTGCAAGGGACTTACTAAAGTTGAACTGTTTTGTTTACATTCCTACATTCCTACATACAGATGATGAGTATGATTCATGAGACCTCAGTATTAGGGTAGTTGAAGGGAATATGCATATATATATATATATATATATATATATATATATATATATATGTATATGTACATGTATATATATATATATGTTTATGTATATATATAAGTGAATGTGTATGTATGTATATATCTATGTGTATGTGTATGTATGTATATATATATATGTGTTTATGTATATATAGATATATATATATATGTAAAAGAGAGAGAGCAGACACAGGGTGAGTTGAAGATGAAGGGAAGATATCTAAAAGAAATAAAATCAAAGTAAGGGATGAGAGAGCAACATACTGAGAGAGGGAGATAGGGAGAGATAGAATGGGGTGGATTATCTCGCATAAAGGTGGCAAGAGGAAGCAGTTCTGTGGGAGGAGGGGAGAGGGCAGGTGAGGGGGGAATGAGTGAGCCTTGCTCTCATCAGATTTGGCCTGAGGGGGAATACCATACATACTCAGTTGGGTATCTTACCCCACAGGAAAGAAGAGGGAGGAAGATAAAAAAAAAAAAAGGCGGGGGATGATGGAGGGGAGGGCAGATGGGGGTGGAGGTAATCAAAACAAACACTTTGGAAAGGGGACAGGGTCAAGGGAGAAAATTCAATAAAGCGGGATGGGTTGGGAAGGAGCAAAATGTAGTTAGCCTTTCACAATATGGGTATTGTGGAAGGGTTATACATAATAATACATGTGTGGCCTAGGTTGAATTGCTCAACTTCTTAGGGAGGGTGGGTGGGAAGGGAAGAGGGAAGAGAATTTAGAACTCAAAGTTTTAAAATCAGATGTTCAAAAACAAAAAAAAGTTTTTGTATGCAACTAAAAAATAAGATACACAGGCAATGGGGTGTAGAAATTTATCTTGCCCTACAAGAATCGAAGGGAAAAGGGGATGAGAGGGGAGGGGGGTGATAGAGGGGAGGGCTGACTGGGGAACAGGGCAACCAGAATATAAGCCATCTTGGAGTGGGGGGGAGGGTAGAAATGGGGAGAAAATTTTTAATTCAAAATGTTGTGAAAATCAATGCTGAAAACCAAATATGTTAAATAAATAAATTGCATTTAAAAAAAAAAAAGAAATTCTTGTCGGGACTTTGTCTAGTCTGCATTTCTTTTTTCCTTTGAGGCATTGTACATAATTTCAAGTTATTGTCTTCTTCTGAGTTGTGTCATGAGCTTCCCTGTCACCATAGTAGCTTTTTATGGTTAAGTTTATTGTTTTTGTTCCTCTTTTGACTTTGGTGTTTATATTAGAATTGGGGTCTGTTTCTCTCTAGGGTGGGGTGAACCACCTGAGCTTCAGATTTTTTATGTCCTATTGTTTTCAGAGCTAGGTCTGGGAATCTCTATGTTTCTGGTGGTTTCAAAGTAGTATAATCTGGAATGTGGTCTAGTCATTACCCTCCTTATTTTCCCTCTGATTCTTACCCAGGTAGGGTCAACTATAACTGTTCTTCTGTGCTCTGGAACTATGCCCTCAATGTGGATAATGTGGCTGCCAAATGGTAACCAGTCTTGTGGGGTGAATCTGGAATCTTTCCGATCAAGTATTCAGGCTTCTTACTCACCCTGCTTGTTGTGTGTTCCTGGTACTCCCATTGTTACCGCTACTTTAGCTCCCTCCAAGACCCACAACTGTTGATCCTTCTGTTGTGCCACACTCAAAGGCAGTTCCCACCCCTGTCCACAGCCCTCTCTTTTTGTCCTCTTAAGCTTCCTAGCTTTGAAAAAAGTGACTCTCTGTGACTTTTTGTTGGTTATCCCTCTCAAAATTTAATTTGACTTTTTTTAAACAAGTTATTTAGTGTAGTCTGTTGGGAGAGCTTGAGAAAATTGCTTACATGATTATGCCATCTTTGCTCATCCTCTGCGCTATCTCCCCACCCCAGTGTTAACACTTAAAATTAATAAGAAATGTACAAAAGCAAACAAAGAAAAATCTCTAAAATGAAACAAACACAAATAAAACCCAGCAATGCTAGGAGGAAGATAAATCCAACAAGCCATCACAAGGCATCTACTATAGGGTAAGAGTATGTAAAGATCATCTCTTGACACCCCTGCTACCAGTAATTCTTTCAATCAGAATATGGCCAAGCCTGAGTGTAGTCCCTATTCACTGTAAAAAAAACTGCATTTTAGGAGTCAGATTTTAGAATAATCTCCTTAGCATTCATTGTACTGGGGTCTCCTGTTCATGAATCGGATTGAATCCCAAGAATTAGACAAGTCCCAAGGGCCCGAAAAGTCTAAAATGGTAAATCTTGGTGTGGGTAGAGTTCATGTCTAAAAGAGAACAAACTGAAGAGTTTTTCATGTCATTATATGCCTGGACACCTTTCTCTTTCCTTATAACAGGTTGCGACTATGTGATTCTGACCAGCTCTAATGGCAGCAGCTTAACAAGACTCAAAGCAATACAAGAGGAAGAGACTTAACAGTGCTGCACTTAACTTTTTAAAAATAGAACAAGAATAATCTAATAGCCAGCAGGAAGACTAAAAGAAAACTATAGAATGCAAATTAAAGCACCTCTGAGGTACTACCTCATGCCTATCAGATTGGCTAACATGACAGAAAGGGAAAATGACTAATGCTAGAGGAGACGTGGAAAAAATGGACACGTTACTCTTGATGGAATTGTCCAACCACTCTAAAGAACAATTTGGAAATATGCCCAAAGCGCTATAAAACTGGGCATGGCCTTTGACTTAGCAACTCCACTACTAGGTCTGTTTCCCAAAGGGATTCAAGACAAAGGAAGAGGAATCAAATGTAAAAAAATGTTTATAATGGTTCTTTTCCTGTGGAGGAGTAGGCAAATAAAATCATCTTAAAAAGATAGAGGAGGCTAGAGGAAATACTCTATTGTAGCTATGGCAAGGAATAGAATTCTTGGATAACTAATTATAGACAAGATCATAAAATACACAACAGGTAATTTTGAATAAATAAAATTCAGAATCTTTTACAGAAACAAAATCAATGATATAAAATCAGAAGAGAGGTAGTTGGTCCCTCGTTAGAGATCTGCAAATGGAGGCTGGTTGACCACTTGTTGGGCATGTTCTAAAGGGTTTTTCTTTTTCAATTAAGTATTAGACTTGATAGCCTCTGAAGTCTATCTGAATTCTGAAATTCTGTCATTCTATAGATTGAGTGGGGAAAGAATTTTAGCATTCCAATATACTAATAAATATCTAAAGGAAATAATCACTAATAATGAGATAAATACAAATTAATATAGCTAGGTTTTACCTCACACAATTTGTTTTTGGAGGCCGGAATGCAGGGCAGTTGGGATTAATTGACTTGCCCAAAGTAACACAGCTAGGAAGTGTGTCAAGTGCCTGAGGCCAGATTTGCACTCAGGTCCTCCTGACTCCAGGGCCTGTGCTCTACTCATTGTGCAACCTAGCTGCCTCTACCTCACACAAATTGACAAAAATCATAAAAACTGAGAATAGACAATGTTAGATATGCTATGAGAAGACTGCAACACTTTAGTTTACTACCGTTACTGGAATTGTGAATTGGTCCAAATATTTCGGATTTTAATTTGCAATTATACAAGAAAAATTGTATACATATTGACCCAGTGATGACATTACAGCAACAAATTATTCTGAAAGGAGGTCAAAGATTGAAAGAAAAAGTCAGCTATATGCCTGATTATTTATAGCAGCATGCTTTACAAGAAGAACTGGTTATAAAGTGGTTGCCCATGGAATGAGGACTGGTTGAATAAACTGTGATCTATGAATGTAATGGCATATTTTTATGCAGTAAGAAATAATGATTTTGCAGAACTTAGAGAAACACAGGAAACCTTGTGTTACATAGCTACATACATAGTGAAAAAAGCAAAATCAGAACAATACACATGAGGATTGCAACCATGAAAATGAAAAAAAAAGCTAAATGGAAATTGAACTCTGAATAACTGGAAAACCAATATTGATACCAGGAAAAAAGATAATGAAACATATTTCTTATTTTTGGTAGAGAAGTAGAGGACAACTAGAGTAGACTGATCCAACACAGACATTAAAATTAAAGTCAGCTACGTGTATAGCACCTATTCAGTCTATCAGTGGATGGAGCCCTGGACTTGGAGTCAGGAAGACTTGAGTTCAAATCCAACCTTAGATACTTACTAGCTATATGAACCTCTGCATGTCTCAATTTCCTCAACTGTAACATAGTGATTGTAATAACATTTACCTCTCAGGATTGTAGTGAGGATAAAATGAGATAAAATTTTGCTCTGCAAATTTTAAGGCACTATACAAATAATAATAATAATTATTATTATTATTATAAATATGTTGAATAGTTGCTTAACTTTTTATTTATTCAATTCTAGAAGGGGAAGAGTGATGTATACATACATGTCTATTATATACAAAAGCATCATTTTATAAAGAAAATGTATACAAAAGGACTATAATTTCATACTCAATAATGTGCACAAAATTTCTGTTCTAGATTACAAGGAATTAATAACATATTTTCATTTTATAATTTTTGTGGAAACAGTGGTATCCTTATAATATGAAGATAGACAAATAAATACATTCCCAAGTGATCTCGATCAGTCATATAATGGGTATAAATTATTGCTTTTTATTTTCATCTAGTCATATATGGGCCTAGGTGATGCTGTGTCACAAAATTTGAAAAGGCGGTGATCAAGGGATTTATTTACAATTTTCAAGCCACAAATCTAAGCCATATCTCACTATGACACCAAAGCCTTTTACACATATATAAACTATTAAAACATCAAGGAAAAATAATTCATGCAATTATTTCTTTGACTCATTCTTTAGGATTAGGTTATTTACTTTCCAATCAATTTTTAATCTATGCTTCCACAACCTTTCAGTGAATGCTATTTTTATTGCATTTTAGACTGAAAAGGGTGTATTTAATATTTCTGCTTTTCTGCATTTGTTTGTGAGGATTTTTTTTGCACTCACACATGGAAAATTTTTGAAGGTGTCATATATTGTTAAGAAAAAAGTATAGTGGGAAGATAGTAGGGCAGACAAATGGTAAGTAGGGGCAATCAGAAGCAAACACTTTTGAGGAGGGTCAAGGTCACAGGAGAGAATAGAATAAACATGAGGCAGGATAGGATGGAGGTAAATGTAGCTAGTCTTTCACATCATGGCTGTTATGGAAGTGTTTTGTATGACTACAGATGTAAAATCTATATTGAATTACTTGCCTTCTTAATGAGAATGGGTGGGGAGGAAGGAAGGGATACAACATGGAATTCAAAGGTTTAAAAACAAATGTCAAAAATTGTTTTTACATGCAACTGGGAAAAAAGATATACAGGCAATGGGGTATAGAAATCTATCTTGTCCCACAGGAAAATAAAAGAGAAATGGATAAGAGAAGGGATGGAGGTGGGGTGATAGAAGAGATGGCAATTGGGGGAAAGGGTAATCAGAATTCATGCCATCTTGGGGTAGGGGGTGGGGAGATATAGGGAAAAATTTGGAATTGAAAATCTTGTGGAAGTGAATGTTGAAAACTAAAAATAAATTAATTAATGAAAAGAAAAAAAAAAGAAAAAGGTATAGTGCTTTAATCCCCATTCAATTTTCTCCAGCAGTTTATTATAGCTACCTTTTCTAATATTCCATTGGTTTCCTTAACTTATTTCTTATTTGTTTTATAGACAGTTTTACATAGGTCTGAGAGGGGAAAGTTGAGGTTACCCATTTTCTTATATAACTTATTTATTTTTTCCTTTAAGAATTTGGATATTATACAGTTTGGTACGCACACACACACACACACACATACACACACACACAGGCTTCTATAATTAACACAGATATTGCTTCAATTTCTATGGTGCCTTTTAGCAAGTTTTAGGTTTCCTGCTTAACTCTTTTAATTACATCTATTTTTGCTTTTGCTTTGTCTGAGATCTTGATTGTTAAGCCTGCCTTTTTTCTTCAACTGAAAAACAATAGATTATGCTTCAGCCTTATTTTAATTCTTCATGTGTCTCTCTATTTCAAATGTGTTTCTTGTAGACAACACATTGGTAGAGTCTGGTTTCTAGTCAATTCTGCTATCTGCTTTTCTTTAGTGGGTGAATTCATCCCATTTACATTCACAGTTATTATTACTAATCATGTAGTTCCCTCCAATGTATTATCTTCTGTTTTAGCCTTTTCTCTTTTTTTACCTTGTTCCTCCTCAAAATTTGGTTTTGCTTCTGATCACTGCCTCCTTTAATCTGCCCACCTCTTTTTTATCACTAGCTATCTTTCAGCCTCTCCTCTTCTCCTCCTACTTCCTTGTTCTGTAAGATGGATATCTATACACAATTGAGTGTGTATAGATTTTTTGCTCTTTGAAACAATTTAGATTTGAGTGAAGTTCAAGAATTCCCTGCCCCTTCACCATTTTCCCCTCCTTTGTAAGAGCTCTTCCTTGTTAACCTCTTTTATGTGAGATAATTTTCCCCACTCTTCCTCTCCCTTCCCTCTCTTGCCTATCCATTTTTTGAGATCATAACAACATAATTGATTCATTCTCTTTCTCTCTGTCTATGAAGATTCTTTTTAATTGCCCTAATAATTAAAAAGTTTGTAAGAGTTAAATGTATCCTCTTTTCCTATAGAAATATAAGTAGTCTAGCCTTGTTGAGTCTCACATGATTTCTTCTCCGTTTATCTTCTTATGCTTTTCTTGTGTCTTGTATTTGAAAATCAAATTTTCAATTCAGTTCTCGTCTTTCCATGAGAAATGCTTGAAAGTCCTCTATTTAAACAATGTCTATTTTTCCCCTGAAGGATTACCCTCAGTTTTGCTGGGTAGTTTATTCTTGGTTGTAATCCTAGCTCCTTTGCCCTCCAGAATATCATCTTCCAAGTCCTCTACTCTTTTAACTTGCAAGCTGCTAAATCTTATGCGATCCTGACTGCCTTCTGTAACAACGTTGCTAGCAGCTGCTGTGGAGATGAAAGACCAATAACAAGACCAACAACAAGAACACACAGAAAAGTTGCTAGCACAGGTTCTTTGATCTGCTTTTCTAAGGAAAGCAATTTTAAGGTATTAACAATCTCAGTTTAATTAAACATACATATATCATTCACTTAGTTCAGGGGGAAAAGCCAGCACCCTGAACTTCAGAGCAAGTACAAACAGAAACTACAAACAGATCAACAGATGGGCTTTGTCTGATCAAGACATTAGTTATCAAAAAAAGAAGCACCACCATCTGGGTTTTCAAAGCCTGGGGATGGGGCTACTTCAACCGTTTTCCCAGAGTTTCTTCACCAATACTCTTTCAATGAGTGTGCCCCCAAAGGCAAATGCCAACCTCAGAGCTCTTATACCCTGATAAGGGCCCTGAGGGCTCAGAGCCTACTTAGCAAAAAGGTGTGGGGCCTGGTCCTCACACCTAGCTAGTGAAAGGGTGTGGGCCTGACTCTAGTCAGGCCACCTTTTGTTGGCCTCACATGAGGCCTATTCAATGGGCAGGAAAAATATTTCACTTACCTAATGGTTTTACACCTCCATGAAGTTTGAATTATTACTAGCTGCTTGCAGTATTTTCTCTTTGATCTGGGAGCTCTGGAATTTGGCTATGATATTTTGGGAGTTTTCATCTTGCATTCTCTTTCAGCTGGTGATTGATGGATACCTTCAATTTCTATTTTATCCTCTGGTTTTAGGATATTGTTGTAATTTTCCTTGATTTCTTTTAATGAAATATGATGTCTAGGGTCTTTGCTTGATAGTAACTTTTAGGTAGTTCAATAATTCTTAATTTATTTCTACTCAATCTATTTACCAAGTCAGTTGTTTTTCCAATGACATATTTCACATTTTCTTCATTTTTTTTTCATTCTTTGGACTTTGTTTTATTGTTTCTTAAAGTCTCATGGAGTCATTAGCTTTCACTTGCCCAATTTTAATTTCTAAGGAATTATTTTTTTTAGTAAAGTTTTATACTTCTTTTTTCCATTTAGCTAATTTTCTTTTAATGGAGATATTTTCTTCAGTGTTTTTGTACCTCTTTTAAAAAGCTATTGTTTTCATAATTTTCTTTCTTTGAAAATATAAGGATAATTGGACTACCTAAAAGCTATGATTGAACAAAGAATCTTAATACAGTAATACAAGAAATAATTTTTAAAAATTGTCCTGAAGTATTTAGAACAAAAGAGAAAAGTAGAAACATAAAAAATCCACCATCACCACCTGAAAGAGATCCTATGAGGAAAACCCACAGGAATATCACAGTTAAATGCTTTTTTCTTTTCTTATTGTGTATATTGTATATTTCAATCTAAAATAATTTTAAATAATTTTTTCTTCCTTTGCTTCCATTTCTTTTCCTAATTTTTTTCTTTACCGCTCTCATTTGGAAACTCATTTTTTAGTTCTTCTAAGAATTCTTGTTGGGTTTGTGCACAATTCAAATATTTCTTTATGGCTTTGCTTCTAGCTGCTTCAACATCATTATTTACTGAGTCTGTGTTTTGAACTTCCCTTTCACTGTATCAACTTTTTATGGTCAGGTTTTTCTTGTTGTTGTTTGCTCATTTTGTCAGCCTGTTTCTTGACATTGATTTTTTTTTGTTAAAATTGGACTTTGTTCCTGGGGCGATTTTTTTTTTTTTTTTGCGGGGGATACTGTCCCAAACTTCAGGCTTTTTCTCACTTCTATTTTCAGAGGTAGTTGAGAGGTAGAACTGCTTCCAAGGTGCTGCTATCCAGGGATAGGTGTGTTTGATATTCCCTCAGTGTCCCTGCTCTTCATTCCCATGAATCAGTACTGGTCCTCAAGGCACCTGCTCCTTTTTGACTAAAGGTGACAACCATTTCTGTTTATTTTGGACAGCAAGAGCTTCTCTCCTTTGAACTGTGCCTGGAAGTGAGTTTAGGCAGGGTAGTGTGTAATAGCACCCTGTCTTCTATCCAGTTGTAGCACAGGAGTTCTTAGTAGTCTTTTTCCCCCTCTCCCCTACCCTAGAGATGGCTACCTTTAGATACAAATAGGCGTGTGTGTGTGTGTGTGTGTGTGTGTGTATGTGTGTATGTGTGGGTGTATGTGTGGGTGTGGGTGTGTAAAATTATTCTGTACATACTTCTATTTATCAGTTCTTTCTCTGGATGCACATAGCATATTTCTTCATATGTCCTTTATAGTTAATTTGGGTATTTATATTAGACAAAATGACATATTCACTCAAAGTCAGTAGTCTTTTTGAAACCATTTGCTTGATTCCCTTACTGTCTCTGGTTTGAGAGCTCCCAAAGCTGCTGTTGTTGCTGCTGCTATTGCCACCTCCAAGGCTGGCAGCTGGTGTTGCTGCCACATGGGCTCCAGGCTGTCCTGTACTCCAGTGTCACAGGCTTTTCCTTCTGACCTCCTAAAGCTGTCTTGGATTAGGAAAAAAAAAAATCTTTCCCTAACCTTTTGTTGTTTCTGGTCAGCAGTATTCAATTAGAGGCATTATTTTGTGGATTTTTAGAAGGGAATGTTGGAAGAGTTTGGCTGCTTCCTTTACTCTGTCACCTTGACTCCACCCTCAGAATCCCCCCCCCCCCCCACCATATGGTTATTTAAAACCATAATCTTGGGGCTAAAAGTTGGCTTTATTCTTTCAGGTTCTTTTTGGAAAACTTTTGGCGGGTTCTGTGGTTTCATTAAGCCTGTGAAGAAACTCTTGCTATTTGCTGAGTCAAAGTTATTTTAGGGTTCATTAATTAGTAAATCCATAATTCCTCAAAATCACATGTAGATTGGTCTTGAAATCATGACAGCATAAGTATCTTATATAATGTTTTGACAGCATATATAACTTGATCAGATTCAAATTCTCTCTAGCTCTTTGTAGATAAACAACATCATACATTGTGAGGATACTTGAGAATGGGAACATTTGTCTTACATATGAATAACATAAACAATTTTTCTTTTATATATTGTTCACAAATACAAAGCATTTTGCATAGATCATATTTTTTTTTGCTCCTTACAACTAGCCATACTCTTGTAAACACTTTAAGGTTTCTGTCTTACTTCTTAAAAAATTCTCACAATTGTGATCTTTGTGAATCATTGTTCTCCAGTTCAAGAGTTTTTCAACTCTTCTCTTCTCTATCTAGACTCCAAAGGGAATGTTGGCATTAGGCTTGGAGAAGAGAAAATCATAGCAACAAAAAACGAGTACCAGACGTATTGCTTGACACTTACCTAGATAATGACAATGTTCTTCCTCATTTGCTGTTTTGATTCTTCATTTCTAAATCTGTTAACTCTCAGGATCATCAGTAATCCCCCCCCCATTGCTTCTTTTTCATTGCCTTATGAAGATATTGTTTTGTTGCTCCTATAACTCTCCAATGGGGGGGTTATACTTTTGCCATTTGTATTCATCATTAGACTTGCAAAAATAATAGGACTTTCTTCAAACTCCCTTTCAGCTTCATTGTTGTGTGTGTGTGTGTATATACATGTGTGTATATATACATACACATACACATATTCACATACATATACACATATACATACACACATACATATATACGGGTGTATATATACATATATATAAGCATATATGTATATGTATGTGTATATATGTTATATGTGTGTGTGTGTGTGTGTGTCCTTAAGGTATGTAAGGGCAGCTAGGTGGCACAGTGGATAGAGTGCCAGGCCTGGAATCTGTAAGATCTAAGTTCAAATCTGCCCTCAGGCACTTCTTAGATTTGTGACCCTGGGCAAGTCATTTAATCCTGTTTGCCTTGGCTTCCTCATCTATAAAATGAGTGGGAGAAGGAAATGGCAAACCATTCTAGCATTTTTGCCAAGAAAATCCCAAATGAGGTCACAGAGCATTGGACATCGCTGAAAAATAGCTAAATAACAACAAAAGTATTTAATCTAGCATATTTTTCTTTGATAATTCTTTTTTGAGGAAACCAACCACAAAGCTGTGGTAGTCATGTCAGCTTGAGGTAATAAGGGCTCTCAACATGGTGATGACAGTGTCAGAGAAGAGAAGAGGACATATAGGAAAGAAATTACAAATGGAGAATTGGTAGACCTTGGCAACAGATTGTTTATGTGAGGTGAGAGACTTAGTTGCTAAGTCAAAAAACATTGAGGCTACTTTGTTCTAGACATTGTACATAGCTGTTTTCTTGTGTCTCCCCCATTATATTGTGAGCTCCCTGACAGCATGGACTCTTTTTACCTTTCTTTGTAATGTTAATTCATTTATTACATTGCTTTAAATAACTATGAGGAAATACTCTGCTGGATAGCAACTCCTACAGTCATAATCAATTTAATAATATTTTAAGGAACACATTTGAACAGGTCATGTTAACAAACATTTACTAAGTACCTATTATGTTCCAGTCTCTATGTTTAGTGCTTCAGATTCAAGGAAAAACAAGGAAATTTTGTTTGTTCTCAATGACCTCACAACCCATTGTAATGTTAATTAAGGTGGTACTTTTTTACTGTTTTCTTTTTTGGAGAAGTAATTTAATCAAGTGCCCTTGATGAGTTCAGCCTTTATTTCTTTGATTAAATTAGGAGTCTTTGAATGACCTCCTTGCCTCAAGGGAAAACCTGGTTTGCATGGGTTTGAGTGACATGCTTGTGAGCTAGAGGCTTTTAGACCTGGTGGATTTGAGTCCCATGTTTGTGACTCTTTCAGGTCACGTGGATTTGAGTCACACACTGTGATGCCTTTTGACCCTGAAAAAGATATATAAACCCAGAGGTTGGCATTCTCCCTAGGGGGCTCTCAGTCACTGGAACAGTGGCATGGGACTCTGGGCAGCCATTTTAAGAGCCCCTGCCTTGAAAACCCAGATGTTGATGCTTTCCTGGTAATTATGAATTGTGATTTGGTCTGTTTGTATTGTGTATGTTTGTAATTTTTTGTAATTTGTTCTGAAGCTCAGGTTGCTGGCTTCTCTTCCTGAACTAAGGGAATGATATTTGTATGTTGGATTAAAATAAGACTGTTAACCCCTTAACGTTGATTTCCTTAGTAAAACAGATCAAAAGAAGCTGTGTTAGTGGCCTTCTGTGTGCTGGTTGTTGTTGGTTTTACACAGCCACAGTAGCTGCTAGCAGATTGTTGTTATACCCATTGGGAAAGACAACATCCCCAAAACTATGTACAAACATGATATAGATAGGATAAACTGGAGATAATCCACAGAAGAAAGGCAGTAGTATTGAGGGAGCTTAATAATGGCTTCTTGTAGGTAGAACTTTAACTGGGACCAAGGGAAATCACGAGAATTATGAGAATATGAAAATGGAAATGAGGATGGAGAGCATTGTAGGTATGGAAGACAGAAAATAGAAATATCTAGTATTGGAAGTTGGAGTTTCTTGTTTGAAGAAGAGCAAGGAGATGAGTGTCCTTGGAGCACAGAGTACTGTGGATGAGGTGTAAAGTGTAAGAACACTGAAAATGTAGCAAAAGGCTATATTTTAAAGGGCTTTAAATACCAAAGGATATTATATGTGATATTGTTAGTCAAAAAGCTGCTGGAATTTATTGAATATTAGAGAGGTGACTATATGAATATAAGGGAGTAAGACCTGTACCTCAAGGAAAATCTGTTTGAGGCTTATTAGGGGACAGAATGAGAATGGGAGATGACAAAACTATACTAATGTTGTCAACTTAAGATAATAATGGCTGTTACCACAGTGGTGACAGTATCAGAGGAGAGAGGAGGACATACAGGAGAGATATTACAAATGGAGAGTTGGCAGAACTTGGCCATGGATTGGTTATGTGAAGTGAGAGACTTAGTTGTTGAGTCAAAAAACATTATGCTTACTTTGTTCCAGGCACTGACTAAGTGCTGGAGATACAAAGAAAAGTAAAAGATAGTCCTTACTATAAAGGAGCTCACAGTCTAATGGGGGAGAAAATATGCAAACAACTATATATACAAATTATGTAGAAGATAAATTGGAAATAATCAACAGGGAGAAGGCATTAAGAGAAGGCATAATTAAGAGAGATTGGAAAGACTTCCTGTAGAGGGAAAGGTTTTATCTGGGATTTGAAGGAAGTCAGTGAATCTAAGATATGGAGATGAGGAAGAAGAGATAGTGAAAGGAGGAGCATATAACTAAGACAGGGGTGATGGCCTGTTAGAGAACTTAGGGGTCAAGTGATTGGAGGTGATGATATGGATGAGGCATAGAGTTTGTGATTTCATAACAGAAGGAGAGGTAGAATGACAATAGATTATGATCACAAAAAAGCATGTCAGAACGCATGAATATGGAAGTGGAGCATTTGTTGATGATGACAAGATCAAGGGCATGGCAACATTTGTGAATGATAGAGTGGAAATGGTGGAGTGCATTGTGCAATGAGTAAATTGAGGAACAGTGAAGTTAGAATGTTTGAAGGACTATGGACATATATGAAATCACCTACAGTAAGGGCAAGAGTTGAGGAGGGGAGGAAAAACTGTGAGCTATGCACTGACCTTATTGAGGAAATGAGGGGAGTGCCCTAAACATCCATATACTACAGATATCCAATGTTTGTTTTCATGGTAGTTATGGATTTAGTGAAAGAGAAGTTACTGAGTGATTATGCTAGGGGTGGACTTGGAATGATGTGTAAGGCGTAAGCTATCTCTTCCAGTGAGTTGAAAGGAATGAGTGAAAGTGCAGCCATTGCTGGAAACCTAGCTAGAGGAGTTGTGTCATCAAGAGGGAGCCTAATATCAGTGAAAGCCAAAAGGTGGAATGATTGAGAAAGGGAAAGACAAAAGATGAAATCAAGTTTATAGTAATACCCTACAGTAGAATCTCACATTGAAGATTTTTAAAAAAAGATATTTAAGAAATATATATATTAAAATTATCCTTTCTTATTTCCCTTAGAAAGTGGTTAAAGTTGGAACAGGGTTTTTAGTCATCTTCAAGTTCTATATACCCACATGCATGTCATATAGATAGAAGAAAGGAAAAAGGGAAGGTGATTTTTTTCTCTGAAGTTGGAGTGGGCAGATTTTCTAAAGGAAGAACACTATGAACAAAATCTATTCACCTCAGAAGTAATTAACCTCCTTATGCCATCTGCATTATTAATGTGAAGGGAGTATCATAATGTCTTAATGTATCTGAATTTCTATTAATGTTTTCTCTGCTAAATAAATAAAAGTGGATTGAGTAAGAGATGACATTTGCTTTAATTGTTCATCACGATTTTTTTTCCAGAGCTGTGGTCATTTGCTAAATACAAACTGTTAAATGGATGGCATTTCATGATAGGTTTTGAACCTAATTATATAAAATGTCACTGTATTATTTATTTAAAAGCCTTTGCAAAATTATTGAACAAAAATATGTATACCTGTAATCTTCCAACATTCAAATCATTCTATTAATTCTAAATAATTTGCATTCAGAAAGTAGTACAAAAATGTGCAGTTTATATTTTTAGTAAATGTAATTGAGTCATTTACAGACACCTTGAATTTCCATTGGGTGTGGATGCATGGCCTACTTTGAGGAAAAAAGTTTTCTTGAATGAGATTATGACAGCAAGAAGTATGTAGATGAATTTGAATAGTGATGCAGTGGAGTGGTTGATAGGAGTTTTTAAATATGAGTGATAAAATGACAAAAGGATAGATGTGCATTTTTAAAAGTAGCAGTTGTAAAAAGGAAGAAAAACCCATGATGGAGCCCCAAGTGAATAAAATGTCAGTTATCTTGAAAATGTGCAGAAGAGTAATAAGATGATCTTCCTTGACAGTGATCATCAGGGAGGGAAGAGAAAAAAGTGGACTTGTTTTAATAATCAAAAGTAAAACTGTAAGAGCTTTTTCTAATGCAAATTGCTATATCCCACAACTTGTTAGGTGTTGTTTGGTTTAACTGTTGTTTTCTTCCTCTCCAGTGTATTATTCTTTTGTAGAGTTTTCCTTGAAGGTTTTGTAATATTGAGTGAAAAGTAGCATTTGGTTATAACATTATGTAGAGAATCTTTTAAATGTATTTTTCCTGTTCATTTAATTTGCCTGTTATGTTTCTTAGCTATTTGTTGCAAAATAATACATTAATATCACATTATTAATTTTTTAAGAAATATGTATTCAATGGAGTTGTGTGTTTGTGGAGAGAATGGAAGAAAAAAAAAAGAAGAGGAAGACAAAGAGGGGAAGTGAGGCTGCATTTCATAGTGAATAGTCAGTATAGGAGTGTGGAGGGGCAGCAGCAACAAGAAAAACAAATAGGAGTGTGGAAGAATGGAGTCTGAGTCTCACCACTAATATATAATAACTTTAGTTTTGAGCAAGTTTTCTTCTTGTTCAGTCCATTCAAGAATGTCTGACTCTTTGTGACCCCATTTGCTGTTTTCTTGGAAAAGATACTGGATTGGTTTGCCATGTCTTTCTCCAGGTCATTTAACAGATGAAGAAACTGAGGCAAACAAAGTTACATGACTTGTCCAGGGTCACACAGCCAGCATGTGTGTGAGGCCAGATTTGAAGTAATGAAGATGAATCTTCCTGATTCCAAGCTGAGTGCTCTATACAAGTGGCTCTGCTGTGCCACTTAGTTGCCCCATGTTATTATCAGCCTCCAGAAGTCAACCCTTAACTTTTTTTTCCTTTTTCTTTCTTTTTCCCAAAAGTAATTACCAGACTTCAAAATCAGGGAAACATTTCAATCATATTTGGTGGAATTATAATATTTTTCAAGTAAATGTTGCAGTACTTCAAAAATATTATAACTCTACCAAATCAGATTGAAATGTTTCCCTGATTTTGAAGTCTAGAAATTACTTTTCACAAGATAAAAAATCTTAAGGGCAGACTTTCAGAGACTGAGCCAAGACAGAGGAATTAAAAAATACTCAGACAATCTCTCTCAACATTCCACTCCAAACAACTTTAAAATAATGCTTCAACTCAATCTCTGGAATGACAGAGCCAACTAAAGGTCAGGGTGAGACATTATAGCCCAAAACAACTTTAGAGGTTGGGAATAGAGATCTGTGACACAGGGATGGAGGCTAGCCCGGAATCCACAGGGATGAACACCAGTAGAGGCACTACGTGGTGACAACAGAAGCAGCAGTAGTTTTAGGAACTCTCAAATCAGACAGTAAGGTAACTAGCAGGAAAGATTACAGAGTACCCTTGGGCTAGCACTAGGCACAGGACCAGGAGCTTTTTGGCAACTTTGTTGCCTTTACCCACTTCTATGTAACAGTTCAAGGGTAGAGAGGAACACTTTCAGTCAATAGGGAGATGGAGCCCTAAAGAGAAATATCACTTTTGGTTCTAATGACTCAGTAACCATGAGGAAGAGTATCACTTACAGTCACAAGGAAGCAAGGGTCCTGAGGAGCAGCGTCACTTCTGACCACAAGGGAGCAGGGGACCTTTGAAGCAGTATTAATTGCAATCCCAAAGGATCAGACACCCCAGGAAGAGCCCTAGTTTTTAAACTATATTACAAAGTGGTAATCATCAAAACAATCTGGCAATGGCTAAGAAATAGAGAAGTAGATCAATGAAATAGACTAGGTACACAATACACTGTAGTAAATAACCACAGCAATCTAGAGTTTGATAAATCCAAAGATCCAAGCTTTTGGGACAAAAATTCACTACTTGGCAAAAATTGGTGGGAAAACTTGAAAACACCACATACCAAGATAATGTCAAAACGGATAAACGATTTGGACAAAGATTGATATCATAAGTCAATTAGAGGATCATGGAATAATGTACTGTTAGATCTATGAATAAAGAATATGTGACTAAATGAGTGATAAGGAGGATCATGGGAAGAAAAAGGATCATTTTTATTATATGAAATTTAAAAAAAATTGTACAAACAAAACTAATGCAGTCAAAATTAGAAGGAAAGCAGAAAGCTAGGGGAAAATATAGGAATTTTCTCTGATAAAGGCCTCATTTCTCAAAATATATTCATTACTGAGTCAAATTTATAAAAAGAAATAAGAGCCATTCCCTAGTTGATAAATGGTTAAAAGTTATGAACAGGCAGTTTTCAGAAGACCAAATCAAAGCTATCAATATTCATATGGAAAAGTTTCCTAAATCACTACATATTAGAGAAATGTAAATTGAAACAATTACCACCTCACACCTATCAGATTGGAAAACAGAAAACTAAAGTGAGAAATGCTGGAGTGGATGAAGGAAAATTGGAACACTAAAGCATTGTTGGTGGAGTTATGAACTAGTCCAACCATTCCAGAGAACAATTTGGAACTATACCCAAAGGGCTATAAAACTGTGACCCTTTGACTCAACAGTACTGCTACTAGCTCTGTTTCCCAAAGAAATCTATGAAATGAGAAAAGGACCTATTTGTATGTTGTGTGTGTGTGTGTGTGTGTGTGTGTGTGTGCGCGCGCGCATGCATCTGTGTGTGTCTGTGTTTGTGGTGGTAAAGAAGTGGAAACTGAAGGGATATTCATCAACTGGGGAAAACGGATGAACAAGTTGTATTATATGATTGTGATGGAATAGTATTGTGATATAAGAAATCATGAGCAGGATGACTTCAGAAAAACCTGGGAAAACTTATATGAACTCATAAAAAGTGAAATGAGTAGATAAGAACACTGTACTTAGCGAAAGCATTCTTTAAGGATGAACAACTGTGAAAGATTTAACTATTTTGAACAAGTTAATAATATAAGATAATTCCAAAGGACTCATGATGAAAACTGGTATTCAACTTCAATGAGAGAATTGATAAACTCTGAATGAAGATTAAAACATACTTTAAAAAATCCAACCTTTCTTCTTTTCTTCTCCTTTCTGATATGTTTTTTTTTGGAGGGCAATATGGCTAAAATGGAAATATGTTTTGTATAACTTCATGTAAAATTTCTGGAACTCAAAATCTTTAAAAATTAATGTTAAAAATTGGGGGGATTGGGGAATTTTGGGGGATATTTAAGAAATAAAAATTATCAAAAATGTTATTTACCTGATGCCTAACCTTCTCATGATGAATTTCTCCAAACCCAGTTAGAGGTGAGGTCCATTCCTGCCTCTTCCCCTGTCTTTAACTGAGAAACACCCATATAGATTGTAGATCTATATAGATAGATTGACCTATCAATCTATCTACACACACAAACACACACATGACCAAATATGAGTATGCATAAGTTTTGGGAGATGAAATTATAAATGAAAAAATCTATATAATGCAAGGTATCCCAGAAATCTTATTGTAATTTAAAGGTATTAAAGCCATAATATGGTAACTACAAATTAAACTTATTTTTAAGGGAAAGGTTATACACACAAAGGGAGAAGTGACAAAACAGCTCACTCCTCCCTTGATAGGCCATTTTTATTTCAAAATTTTTCTGAAAGTGAAAGATCTAGAGGAAAAGCAATTAGAATATCTACCTGTGAGAAATTATGATTAGTTAACCATAAAAATATTTTCCTATTTTTTGCATTTTAATATGAAAATCTGTTTTTCAGGTGAATAAATATGTAGCAACATCAATTAGATAATTATCACACTAAAACTAGAAGTGTCATTTTTTTTTTTACTTCAAAGATAAGAAAAAATCAACAGAACACTAAATCTATGGAATTAAGTCAAACTTTAAGAAACCAAATTGATAGTTTGTTGGAAAACTTAAAAATAAATGACTAAAATATCCAAATGCTCAAAAAACATCACCATATTTAATTTGGAGTTTGCTAGTAACAAATCTCTCAGTTTTTATCCTTACTCTTTACTCTAATTTTTTTGATAACTCATCAAAGATAAATCACCCCCATTCCTGTTGAAGAAACAAGAAATATGACTTTTGGAGACCAGCAATATGTCCACTGCGGTTGGGGATTTACGTTTCCACTGGCAACATTGGGACTTCATGAGTATGTTGGTAATTTATTCCCAATAACATTTTTCCAAAATAATTGATTTTATAAAAACATTTCCTGTCATCTACAGATTGCAATTTACTTTGTTTTTAACTAGTCAGATACCTTTATAGATGTATATATTTTATTCACCAAGTTCTGATTCTCCAGAGGTCCCCACAAAGCAGTAGTACTAAAATGACTTGGAAACTTTTGAACCGTGTTCCACTGATTCTAGATTCAATCCTTTTTCTGAGTACATCTGCCTCAACTATGCCCCAGATAGCTTGTTTAATTTTTTTTCAAATTTTGGCCCATGTACAAAGCCTTATGAAATATCATTTTCATCATTTTGGAATTTCATTACTATTCAAAGTTTATTTTTATCTTCAAAGATAAATATTTCAGTGATTATTTTTTCAAGGCAATTTATAAGCATATTAAATAAGCTTTGATTACTAAGAAACTCTACTGTCCATTCCTCCTCCAAGTAAAAAATATCCATTTTTTGCAGACAATTTCTTGTTTCTCTCCTTTGATTAGTTCTTTTTGACTGAACATTCTGCCCATACCTATTAGTCAGATTTTTATTGTTGGCAGGAAAAGAAAAAGAAAAATCTCAGTATTTATTTACCTACACGTTTTAAATTAACTTCTGAACGGTCCACCATCTAAAATCTTATGCCTAGAATACAGTCATACTAATTCATGAAGAATTGCATTTACCAGTTTTAAACTTTATACTAGACCCTTGGTAAAATAGGTAAGAACTAAGCTTTTTGGTGAGATATATTTACTCGGAAACACAATAATGTGAATAAGAAATGAACAAGATTTAACTTCCATGCTTTCTATATAAAAATCATCAAATTTCCCAAAAGTCATAATAAAAATATAACTTGTGAAAAAAAGCAGAATTACTTTTTTTACTTCCAAGTTCCTAGAAGAAAATTCCATAGGTTATCCAGAAAAGTTCTGGGAGTTCTATTAAACTATGATTATATTTCAAATAAATTGACCAATTTTTGAATGACATAATCAAGAGTGTTGCTGATAGAAGGGGTATATAAATATTTTTTATTTTCAGAATTCAAGTCACTTCAAGAATATTTGCTACATTTGTGGTTCACAGATATTCCAAAAAGACTTCATTATACTTCAGGGGAAATCATTATGCTGGCCCATGAATAATGTCATTTAATTTTAAAATATTCCCTTTCTTGATAAAAATGAATTCTACAGACATGAGGTGCATTCAGAAGCATATTGTTTTGAATTTTATAGCAGTGAAATTAAAGCTGTCATGGCTTAAATGTGTTCAGGTCTTTGGAAACTGATGGATTGCTAACACATCTGCACATAATGAATATGAGATCACCCAGCTAAGTAGAAAGTATTTCAAATTCTGGGTTTTTTTAACTTTCTTTTTTTTATTCTTGGAAATAGAAAATAAACACATGGAATGGAGGGAAAGGAACAGCCTATACTTTTACCTTTAATATTTTATTTTTAAAGAATACTTAATTCTTCCACAGCCATTTCAATAAGGTACTGTCAGTTATGTTCAGGAAGGAGTCAAAATATGGTAATAGTGCATATATCTCACCTTATTTGCTATCATGTTATTTTAGCAAAAAACATACTGAAACATGGAAATTACAAGGTGTGTTCAACAAATTATGTGGTACTATCTGGGAAAAAATGTAACTATAAAGTCATATACCTTTAATCGGGTGTCTTCTTTATTAGTAATTTAACTGCCAGAGCTCCAGAAACAAAATTGTGGAAATATAATGAAGGTATTCCAAACGTATGTTGATCAATATAGACAATGTTAGATAGAAAAATAAACAGACGTGTGATGAGATGAGTCTACGTAATCAATACAGTGGTTCAATACAGTGGAAAGAATGTGTATTCTGGAGTCAGAAGACCTGGATTCCAATTCCATCTCTGATGTTCCCTCCCCGATTCTTTGCAAAATAAAGACGTTTTGACATGATGTTCTATGAGGTCCTTCATAGTTCTAGATGAAGGCTTCTTAATCTGTGCATGGTGTGTGTGTGTGTGTGTGTGTGTGTGTGTGTGTGTGTGTGTGTGTGTGTGTGAGACAGAGAGAGAGAGAGAGACAGAGAGACAGATGCAGAGAGAGAGAGAGAGAGAGAGAGAGAGATATGCATCTCTTCATTATTTTTGTGAAGCTATGGATACATTCGCAATATTATCAAATCAGATAATATTTGTAAAACACTTAATACAGTGTCTGTAACATAGCAGGTGATCAATAAATTATTTGTTCCCATCTTCTCCTCAATGATTGATGTTTTTTTTTTAATGCATAAGAAAAAATGTAGAGGAGCATAAGAGCAGATTGTTAAATTTTTACTGTCAACACATGGCTCAGAAATTTGCAAATGCTACAAATCAGGGTTTAATTTCTTCTTGAGTTCTAGACTTAAGGAAATGATAGAGAAGATGTTAATAATTCACATTAAACTTAATAATGTGTTATGTGTACATTTTTTCTTAGAGAGCTAGTTGTTCCAAAATATCAGCACATCCTAATCATAAAAATATAAATTATATTAAAGTACAAATATAAAAATAATTAATAAAAAAATCACTAACCAGACTTTCAGGTTAAAAAACTCTGCCTTAGATCTAGGATCTTTTAAATTTACATTTTTCATTAAGTAGAAATACTTAAAGTATAGCAGTGTGATTTTCATGTTTCCATCTGAGACTTAAAGTAATTTGACTCCGTTAGTGGGAGTGATAATGGGAATACTGCAAAAAAAAAAGACTGGTTCAAGGATTTCTTAGGCCTCACCTATTTTCTACCTCAGGTGATGGCAAGATCTGCTAGTAGAGAAGAAAGAAAAGTCAATTGATTGTGATTGAACACACTGGTTTCTCATCTATTTTTCAGACACATTCTAGGTTGTCTTCAATGAATGAGATTCTGGTGTTAATATTTAATTAAAATCGGGCAAGGACCTGTTCAATTGTGTAGATTTTAACAATTTAAATCAAAGCATAAATTTCCATAGCACTTTAAATTTTCTAAGGCTTTCATGGAGGATTTTTGACATTACAGAGACAGTGACAGAGAAAGCTAAGTGTTTTCTGATGGATATTCAAACTCTTCTGTGTGCCCATGACTTTTGACTTGAGACACGTAATTATTTCTAAGGAACCACAGGTACAAAAAAACAAAAGAGTTTCTGCTAGAGTGGTCTAGAAAATACATGTGCAAGAGCTACCAGCCTGCAAAGTAGTTCACTTTTCTATAAAATAGTTATGACAGATATCAATATGCCTGGTACTCAATAGGTAATTGTAAAATTGAATTGACTCCTAGATAGATGCATTCTTGTTCACTCAGTATATCACTTTTTTCATCATGAACAACATAAGCATATATGCTCAATTTTATATAAGCTATCTTTTCTCAAAATGGCTTTATGTTACTTTTTAAGATAACCTATTAATAAATTCTTGCCTAATTAAGTAGATCTTTTCATTATTTTAAGGTCTGATGTCCTTGATTAGGGACTTTTTTTCTGTTGGAATATGCAGATGTATAGCAGTGAGTAACATTATGAGCAGTTTATATATATATAAAAAAACCCAACACTCTAAATTTCATTTCCGTGAAAGAATAGAAAACTAGTGATTTTCCTTCTAACTCAGTTGTAACAGAATAAAATACATTTGGATTAGCTCAGAGTGAGTTAGTGCCCAATGACAAAATGAAATGAGAAAGCAATACAGAATAGAAATATTGTAAACCTTGAAAATGATTCAAATTTGTCTCCTATTGCCAAAGGTGAAGAAAACAGAGAATACAAATGCTTAAGAATAATTCTTGCTTTTTACTTCAAAAGAAAACTAAAATCTTAATACTTTCAAAAGACAGTAGACAACCCTTTTTAGAATGTAATTAATCATTCCATAGTTTTCCAGCATTGTGAATCATTTTATTACAGTCAATGTTAAATTGAGTTCTTATGTTAATGTTTCAAGTCTAAATTGCACCTTCATTTATTTTGCTGAAGAGATGATTTTGTGCGTGTGTGTGTGTTTGTATATTTGTGTGTGTGTGTATGTGTGTGAGTGTGTGTGTGTGTTGCTTTGGTTGGTTGAAAATAAGATGTCAAAATGTATGTAAACATATTATAGCATGAAAATATATATGAATATATGTGTGTATGTGTATAATATATTTATACACGTACAAACATATAAAGTTTTACCTCAGATAAGTCAGCCTGTCTTGTTCTTACTTTTTTTATCTGTCAAATAAAAAGCCTTGTCTATGAGGTCTCTAATATCAATGGATTAAAAGACATTTTTTTAAAAAGACAATTCAATTTTATCAGTTCAATGAATATGTTATGTTCGATTTCATCTATGGCATCTATGGTGCCAGCATCTTTATGCCCCTGATGAAGATAAGAAGGATTATCTGACACAATGAGGAGTGATGGTACAGACAACATGGCAATCCCTCACAATATCTTCCTACTTACCCATGAGTGTTTCTAAACTTTCCTTCCATCACTTAGAAAGTTGTTGGTTAAAAAGGATCAAGCTGCTCTGTTAGGGCACTAGAACCGTGAGTAATCGGCAATGGAGACCATAACTTCAACATAGAAGCAGGGTAATAAAGAAGACTGAGGTCACCAGTGATATGACATTCCACCAATGTCTGTACCTGCCAAGGGCAATCAATGAATAAGATTTTTTTTCAGCCTCTCCTATTTGGCAGACACCTCACTGGGCCCTACAGATACAAAGACAAAGATGAAACCATCTCTGTGTTCAAGGAAATTACATTCCATTAAGAGAGAAATGTATAAACACACAAGTTGAACCACCAAGAGAAGTCTATGAATGAGTTTAGGCACTGGTGTCATTGTTAGTTTTCTATGTTCATACTGTTAGGTCAACCACAAGTACACATTTGAAGCTAGTTATGGAATCTCCACTTCTATCTTCCATTCTAGAGGTTAATTACTTTTCTTCTTTAAGTTATTGCATTAGAAGAAACAAAGAGGCCCAGGATTCCCTAAAAATTACCTTTATAAATTTTTTTCTTAAAGTTAAGTAAACATGAATGTAGGATCTTTATTTTTTTTATTTGGTTACGGGTATATCATTTTGTAGTTTATGAATTTTTTAAAAAATGTCTTCTCTTCTACATTGTTCCTCTCAACTTAGCCTCTAGTTTAACTTAACTAAAGAAATAGATCTTGCATTCCTAAAAGCCAAAACCTCATTCTCTTTTTTTAAGTATCTATATGAAAATTCCATAAAATACAACAAAATAGTTCCCAGCTTTGTTAACCACCAAATATTACAGTATTTTAAAGGCTTAGTAGTGAAACTGAGCCTTCAAGAAAAAAAAATAAAACAATGGTCCCCAAAATGCACATGCCCATTTAAACCTCCATAAAATGGACAACAATGAGAACAAAATGTTAAGGAATTCACCAACATTAAAACAACTTTTTTTTTCCTGGGGTGGAAAAAGAGGAGAGATAAGGAAGAGAAAGAATTTCCCCATCTCAACTCCATTCATTCTGAATAAGCTGTGCATAGTTCAAACATGTCTTTTCAGGCTCAGTTCTCAGCAAATAGTCTAACAGGATGGTATGTTCCAATCTCTTTTCAGGTCCAGTAAGGCATTTGCAATGACCTCCTTGCATCCTCCCTGTGTTGGCTTTCTCATTCTCACCAGCCTCTTCAAAAGTAAAGTCACTGAAGACCTTGAGAATTGGGAATCTGTTTAAACAGCCCATCTTGACCAGTCAACTCATCCCAAATCTCTTCAGTCACTGCCCACTATGGGCATGGCCAAGGAGAATAGCATAAGTATGTATAAAATAGTTAGATTCAAAATACATACAAAATAAATATTAGATAATGAGGTTATGGTTCATGTCACTGAGAAAATGAGAAAAAGGTCTCATGTAGGTACTGCAGTTGAATTGAGTTTTGATTAAAAGTGGAGATTTTAAATGGTAGAGATAATGAAAGAATATTTTCTAGACATACAAAGGCATAGAGACAGAAGATGGAATATTAAGTAAGGAACATTAAGAGAGCCAATTTGAATGGTCAAAAGGGTACATGAAGGGGAATAGCATATAATTAGGCTGGAGAGATAGATTGGAGATAGATTGTATAAGGCTTTAAATACCAAACAGAATAGTTTTATTTGATCCCATAACTGAGAGGCACTGGAAACATGAAAATCACACTGCTGTACTTTAGGTATTTCTTCTTAATGAAAAATGCAAATTTGAAAGATCCTAGATGTAATGCAGAGTTTCTTAACTTGAAAGTCTGGTTTCACCATTCTGGGGAAGAGGCAATGAGGCCTTAAGCTTGGATGGTAGCTGTGTGATAGGAGTGAAGCAGATGGCTGTAAAAGATTTCTGAAGTTAGAATTGTCAAGACATGGCAAATTATTGAATATAGAAGAGTGAAGAGTCAAGGGTGAAGCCAAAATTGTATACCTATGTACCTAGAATGAGGTATCTTAATAGAAATACGAAGAGTTGTTTTGTACATAATAATTTGGTCTTAGAGTGCGAATAAGTTTAGACTCCCCAAGAGGTGAGGAAGACAGGAACGGAATATGCATCTTTATTGTGCCTGCTATGTGCTATCCACCATGTTAAGCATTTTACAAATGTGATCTCATCTGATCCTCATAAATAACCCTGTGAAGTAAGTGCTGCTATTATCAACATTTTACAATTAAGGTAACTGAGGAAAATGGAAGTTAAGTGACTTCCTCAGGGTTACATAATTAATAAATATATGAGTCCTGAATGACCTTGTCTTTCTGACTCCAAGATAAATGTTCTATCCACCGTGCCAACTAACAGCCTCTAGAAGAATAAAGTTATTGAGAGGACATCTAGAATGGGGAGTGAGAGGACAAGATTTAAGGGAGTGATAAAGTGTTAACATTAAGAAAGTGGTATTTTAGGGGGGTTAATTTTAGGTAAGGAGAACGATTAAGAAACTATTGTATTAATTCAGGAATGGGTAATAAGACTTCAAGTAATGGTGGAAAAAGTAGGAATAGGAAGGTTTAGAACATCATATGATCAAGAACTAGAGCTGGACAGAACCAGAGAGATTACCTAGTCCAACTCCTTGACTTTATAAATAAGGAAATTGAGGCCAAGAGAGGTTAAATGACTTGTTCAAGGATGCGCTTGTAGTGTCAGAGCAAGGATTTAATCTGAAATTCTGGGACTGCACTTAAAATTGTTTCCACCATACCACTGTTTTTAAAAGGCATTAGAAAAGAAAAATAGAGAAAACATGATAAAGTAGAAAGATAAATGGGTTTGGAATCAGAGGAAAAGGGTTCAAATCTCATCACTAATGATTAATAACTGTATGCCTTTGGACATGTCGTTTAATGTTTCACAGCCTTACTCTCCATAAAATGAGGGGCTAGAATAGTGGCCTCTAAGACCTTTTCCAAATCGACGATCTAATCTGTAAGGGATTGGATATGAAGAGGGATAAAGGGCCAGAAATCAAGTTGAAGTGGTTTCAAACATTGTCTTAAAGAAAGATAAAAATAAAAAAGAAAATTTGAAAAAAAATTCAGTTTTGGGGGAGGAAACAGATTATGGGTTTGGATTGACAGACAGGATGCAGCTAAAGGAAGATGTTTAATTTTGACTGTGTGTAGGGAGTAAGAGCAGCAACTATCATTACATATGTACACCCCTTTAACAGAAAAGGTTTTCTCTCAATATTATTTCACTAAAAAGTACTTAGGTTTTAAATACATACAAGAGATGGAGAAATTGGAGTTAGATTAAGCATTTATAATCAGAAGTGGAAAAAAGGAGCAAAATCCCCTTGGTATCACAGGGAAATTACATAAAACTAGTTCAGTATGAAAATTATAGTTCGGTATCATATGACAGCAACATTTAGTGGTGAAAAGGACTCTAGGATACTCAGGTATTATCTTTCTTTTAAATATTCTCAAGTATAGTCCATTTTATTTATGTAAAATATTCTCATAATTCAAGTTCTCATCCTAGTTCAAGCCCATATCACCTCTTACTTGGACCACTGCAATAACTTCCTAATTCATCTCACTCTCTCAACTTTCTCTCATCTCCAATCCATCCTCCACAGGATTGCCAAAGTAATTTCTCAGGGATCTTACTATATCACCCCCACACTTAGTAAACTCTGAGGATTCCATATTATTTCTAGAATCAAGCAAAAATGCCTCTGGCACTTTAAGTTCTTTAGAAGCTGAATATAATCTACATTTCCACTCTTATAACAGCCATTTACATATGCTTTGTTTCAACCTAACTTGTGGTTTTGCTATTTTTCATTCAAGGTGTTTTTCTTGTCCTCATGCCTTTGTACACTCCTCCTGACATACACCTCTTAGAATCCTTATTTTACTTCAAAACTTAGCTCAAATGTTACCTTCCAATAGAATCCTTTCCCCACCTTCTAAGGCCCACATCCCCAAATTGCTGTATCCTCTGATGTGATGTTAACTCCTTAAGGACTGGGCTACTCCATTTGTGTCTTGCTGTTACAAATGCTTGGCATATATTAGGAACTCAAATACTTTATTAATTGATACTTAAGAGACATATGTTTCTATAGCAAATGACTATGTTTGTCTTCATCTCCAAGTTTCAAGTGTGCATTTATTTCTGCAAAATTTTTCTCTCTTTCTTTGCACCCCCCCAAAAAAAAAAACCACAAGCAACTTTGCCATCTGATGGCAACTACCTATGACTTAAAGATAATTTCCTTGAAGATGGAAGCAACATCCTTGCAATTTTAAAAAACTCTATTTCATTGAGAAACTATCACAAGTGTCATATACTATTTTATAGGAACTAGTAGTCCTGGGGCCTTTTCTTTTGACAGACCTAATCTAATATGCTTTTCATAGTTGGTGCACACCTGAGATCCTTGGATGAAAATGAAAGAAGTTCTTCTCTTCCCTCTGAGATATATTATTTGTATCCTGCCTGCTTTGAAGGGATAGAATCAGTTAGTCTGTGTATATTCCATCAGGTTTTTTAATATCATCTTAAGAAGCAGGGATACTTTATCTATGATTCAAAGTGAAGAAAGCAGACCCAAAAAAGCAACAAACACAGACAGTAGTTCTGTGATTAAAGATGACCATAAAAGCAACAGATGAATATTAAATACACAGAACATAAGGTTAAAAAGGATCATGAGTAAAAGAAAGCTTATGTGGGAATAGTTGCTTTAAATTTAATACCAATATCTTGTGATTGGCATCAACAATGGGCGAATGATAGAAGTTTGCACATATAGAAACAGCCAATCACAATTTCTCTATGGAATATATTCCTTTTTTAACTGCTGTTTTCCTTCATTCTCAATTATATATTTAAATCCACATAATTTTCATGGGGACTTTCAATAAAAACTACAAATATAAACTGCTGAAGGCCACTGATACCTATCAATGATCTTGACTGAGGGAAGCAGAGGCACTAGAGAGTAATGCTATTTCTCAACTGAAGATTTTGAATAAAGTTTCAATACAACAAAGTCAAATCCCAGACATTCTTTACATTTGAATACAGCTACAATAATCTACCACAGTATTTTTTAATTTCATTTTTAATAGTACTTAGTCTGATGACTGGCACATAACAGGCACTTATCAAAAGCTTCTTGACTTTATGAATTTAAGTATTTCATGTGATATATATATATATGTTTGTGTGTATATATATACATATATGTGTGTATACATATACATATATGCATATATATACATATATGCATATATATATATAGCCACTCTATATGTCTGTATTTTTAGACGTTTGTTACATATGGTGAATTTGGGGATTTGTTTTCTTAGTTATTCTGCCAGTCTTTCATTTCTTTGGATCATTTAATCTATTCACAGTTATGTTACAACTGAGAGTCTTATTTTTTCCTTCATTCATTTCTTTGCTGCTCCAAAGAAATGGAAGAAAGAAGATACAGGCAGAAGGAGGAATTGTCAGAAAATTCTGTCCAAGTCATTGAAACAGTAAATACCTGGCAATCAGGCCTTCCCTCTGCTCATTTAGTCTTATAGCAGCTTCGTGATCTCATCATATGATAGATAGTGTTGACAAACCCCAAAATACACTCCATAGGGAGAATGAGATTTAGGCTCCCATCTTGAATTCCCAGAATCACTGACTCTGCATACTTGTAATGCCCTAAGTTTTTGGATCATTGATTCAACTGCTTTAGTTTTCCAACAGATATTTTTCCTTTACTTCGCACTCTCTAATGCCTCTTCCTCTCAGATTCAGATTCACTGATTGATATGTCTCCATCAGTAATTTTATCATACTTAAGATCTCAAATCATAATACCTCCCTTCCCCCATTTTCATCCATTTACCTGTAGCAAAAATGAATTAATCCATCTGTGCCACAGGCATACTAAACAACAACCCAACAAAAACACCATATACATACAATTTACATTTCTACTTTATAACAGAATTCAAGGAAAACCTGGTGATTCTTTCTCGTAATGTCAGATAAAATCCACAATTTTCTAGAAAGCAAAAAAAAAAACTACAAAGATTTAAAAGACATTTTCTCTTTCTTTTCCTTTTGTGAATGAAAATATGTTGTAATCTGAATAGAGAAGTCAGCAATTTTTGTGTTTATTGGATTCATATAAAATGTGTCAATGTTTATCTCTCTTTTTCTCCCTTTCTCTCTCCCACTGACTCTTTCTGTCTCTTCTGTCTCTGTCTCTCTCTCTACACACACACACACACACACACACACACACACACATTATATATATATATATATATATATATATATATACAATTCTGCTCTCTGCTTGTTGCACAGAAGCAAGCTTTGTGTCCAACTCATCAGATTTGGTGTTTACAATAGTAAAATGGCATGTTTTCATTCAAAAAGATATTGGTTTCATTTAGTTACAGTATTGCATTGGCTTTAAATGAATTCCAAAGTACTTTTGTTTATATATTATATCTCGTAATATCATATATCACATTACAGGATCATATCATGTTGTATCATGCTATATAATGATACATTATAGCTTATATTCATTATACCTCTTACGGTTTCCATTAAAGAAAATACCTAGATGACTTCACTTAAAAGCACAATTTCAGTCTTATCACTTAATGATACTTCGCCCCTAGTTCTAAAGTTCTAGATTTTTTTTGTTTGTTTGTTTGTTTTTTAATTTAATTTAAATTTATTTATTTAACATATTTGGTTTTCAGCATTGATTTTCAGAACAGTTTGAATTACAAATTTTCTCCCCATTTCTACCCTCCCCCCCCACTCCAAGATGGCATATATTCTGGTTGCCCTGTTCCCCAGTCAGGCCTCCCCTCTATCACCCCCCTCCCCTCTCATCCCCTTTTCCCTTCCTTTCTTGTAGGGCAAGATAAATTTCTACGCCCCATTACCTGTGTATCTTATTTTTTAGTTGCATGCAAAAACTTTTTTTTTAAACATCTGATTTTAAAACTTTGAGTTCCAAATTCTCTCCCCTCTTCCCTTCCCACCCACCCTCCCTAAGAAGTCAAGCAATTCAACCTAGGCCACACATGTATCATTATGTATAACCCTTCCACAATACTCATGTTGTGAAAGGCTAACTACATTTTGCTCCTTCCCAACCCATCCCGCTTTATTGAATTTTCTCCCTTGACCCTGTCCCCTTTCCAAAGTGTTTGTTTTGATTACCCCCACCCCCATCTGCCCTCCCCTCCATCATCCCCCCCTTTTATTTTTTTTTATCTTCCTCTCTCTTCTTTCCTGTGGGGTAAGATACCCAACTGAGTATGTATGGTATTCCCTCCTCAGGCCAAATCTGATGAGATCAAGGTTCACTCATTCCCCCCTCACCTGCCCTCTTCCCTCCTCCCATAGATCTGCTTCTTCTTGCCACCTTTATGCAAGATAATCCACCCCATTCTATCTGTCCCTATCTCCCTCTCTCAGTATCTTGCTCTCTCATCCCTTAATTTCACTTTATTTCTTTTAGATATCTTCCCTTCATCTTCAACTCACCCTGTGTCTGTTCTCTCTCTTTTACATATATATATATATATATATTTATATAAACACACATATATATATACATACCTACACATACATACATATACACATAGATATATACATACCTACACATTAACTTATATATATATATATATATATATATTTATATATACATGCATATTTCCTTCAACTACCCTAATACTGAGGTCTCATGAATCATACTCATCATCTTTCCATGTAGGAATGTAAACAAAACAGTTCAACTTTAGTAAGTCCCTTGCAATTTCCGTTTCTTGATTACCTTTTCATGCTTCTCTTGATTCTTGTGTTTGAAAGTCAAATTTTCTATTCAGTTCTGGTCTTTTCACTGAGAAAGCTTGAAAGTCCTCTATTTTATTGAAACTCCATATTTTGCCTTGGAACATGATACTCAGTTTTGCTGGTTAGGTGATTCTAGGTTTTAATCCTAGCTCCATTGACCTCCGGAATATCGCATTCCAAGCCCTTCGATCTCTTAATGTAGAAGCTGCCAGATCTTGGGTTATTCTGATTGGGCTTCCACAATACTCAAATTGTTTCTTTCTGGCTGCTTGCAGTATTTTCTCCTTGATCTGGGAGCTCTGGAATTTGGCGACAATATTCCTAGGAGATTTCTTTTTGGGATCTATTTGAGGAGGCGATCGATGGATTCTTTCAATTTCTATTTTGCCCTGTGGCTCTAGAATATCAGGGCAATTCTCCTTGATAATTTCTTGAAAGATGGTCTCTAGGCTCTTTTTTGATCATGGCTTTCAGGTAGTCCAATAATTTTTAAATTATCTCTCCTGGATCTATTTTCCAGGTCAGTGGTTTTTCCAAGGAGATATTTCATATTGTCTTCAATTTTTTCATTCCCTTGGTTCTTTTTTATAATATCCTGATTTCTCATAAAGTCACTAGCTTCCACTTGCTCCAATCTAATTTTTAAAGTAGTATTTTCTTCAGTGGTCTTTTGGACCTCCTTTTCCATTTGGCTAATTCTGCCTTTCAAGGCATTCTTCTCCTCATTGGCTTTTTGGAGCTCTTTTGCCATTTGAGTTAGTCTGTTTTTTAAGGTGTTGTTTTCTTCAGTGTATTTTTCAGTATTTTTTTGGGTCTCCTTTAAAGTTCTAGATATTTTGATATTTCACTAAGAAAGATGTTTACTTTAAGGAAACTCTATAGTACTCCTATTCTGAGTTCTGTAAAGCCTTTTGAAATCTGTGTTTATTTCTCTTGAAATGCTACATGTCTAGCAGTCATCTCTGGTATCACAACAGCTTCAGGGTGCTTTTTTCTGCATGCCTTTGAAATTGTAATTTATTGACCTCTTTCAGAAAATATTGACTACACAGACATATACCTTCACACAAAGAGGCAAGGATTGTTTTTTTAAAGGTGGTGTTTATAGGAAGAACAAAGAAGAACAAAAGTGTTTAAGATATTTGTCACTGGGTAACAAGTGTGTATAATCAGTCTTGCTGCATAACATTAATGACCTTTCAAAAAACTTGCATATCCAATTTTAAAAAGCTGGTGAATTCTCTTCTCGATCTTGTAAAGAATTATCAACTTTTATATCAAGGTGTAAAATTCTTCATCTCTGCCTACATAAGGAGATACCATGAGCAATATAACAAACCTTAACTGAGTCCTTTATAAACCAGAATTTGAATAGAATCATTGATTTTTAGCCTTGGAAAGGACCTTTGAATTAATCTAATCTGAGACATTAATGCAGAAAAACTAACAACTTTATTAAGCAAATAACTTTTATAAATCCAATTAATTGTGTGGATATATTCTAATGCCAAGTACTATAAACTTTCAAGTTCTTTATTTTTGTTGTTACTGTTTTCATAATTATTGTTTCTGTTATACTCATTATACTTATTATTTTGTATTAGTACTACTATTGCTGCTATGATTTTTTATAACATTTTCCCCTAACATTTCTTTAAATCTGACTTTTTTAAAGACTTATTTTCGGCACATTCATACAGATAATATTTTCTCAATTCAAAGGAGGTTGATTGTCTTAAATTCACATAAAGGCATCTTACTTTTACTTACAGGCCTTACTTATGGACCTATATCAACTTTCTCATATTGTGGATAGTGATTGTTCATAACTATTCAGTTTGTCCCATTCTTCATGACCCCATGTGCCATATTTTTCATGGAGTTTTCTTGGCAAGGAAACTGGAGTGGTTTGCCACTTCCTTTTCCATTGGGTTAAGACAAACAGAGATTAAATGACTTGCCCAGTATCACACAGATAGTAAGTGGCTGAGGCCACATTTGGACTCAGGTTTTGTGACTCCAGGCCTAATGTTCTATCCACTAAGCCACCTACCTTACTTTACTATGGGTACAGCCCATATACAGTTGAAAACTATCTGAAATACATGAGAGATATATTTGAAGAAATCAATGATGGTAATGACTAAAACTGATTATAGAGTTAGGAAATTTGACTTAAACTTATACATAGATATCTCCATCATCATCATCAATCCTCTGTATTTATCTATAGTTATCCTTCTTCCCATATTACATTTTGCAAAGCTGGCATTTATTTCCTGTTTCTTTAAGAAAGGATGGTGTCATCTTTGAGTATCTTAAAGAAAATGAGGTGATTTTTCCATATCTGAATACATTTCATAATTTTGTTTCCCTTACTATGTCTACATTGTCAGGGGACACTTTTTTATCCTTTCACACTTTTTTAAAAATATTTAAATCTCTAGGTCATAGATTATGTTGGGATGATAATTTATTAGCCAGTAAGGGGTTTTCTTTTAGGATAATTTCTCTCTTTAAAAAATGTATTCAAATAATAAATAAATTCTGCTATTAACTACTGAATCTCTTATTCTGTGTCTTGCTCTATGTTGGGATTATGTTGGGATGATAATTTATTAGCCAGTAAGGGGTTTTCTTTTAGGATAATTTCTCTCTTTAAAAAATGTATTCAAATAATAAATAAATTCTGCTATTAACTACTGAATCTCTTATTCTGTGTCTTGCTCTATGTCTCTATTTCTCTCTTCTATTGAAAGTAAAATTTAAAACTCCTTTTTATCCCTTCTTCCCTTCCCTTCCTCTCCTTTCCTTTCTTCTCACTCTCCCCTTTTCTCCTTTCTCTTCCATTCCCTCTCCTCCTACTCTCCTATTCTCATCCTTCCCTCTCCATCTTTTATCTTTCCTCCCTTCCTCCCTTCCCTGGTCCAGATGGTAGAGAAGGCCAAGGAGGCCACGGAGCCCTCTGAGGCATAGATCACCAGGCTATGCCAGGACATGTTCTCCAAAATAGCCATGTACCTGACAGATGAGCTGACAGCCACAAACTGATTAGCTTGAAGTATCGAGAAATGAAAGATATTTCTACATAAGGAGAAACCTAAAAGACTTAAACCAATAACATGCAGCACTTCAGCCTTATCTGGATCAGATCACTTTAATTGAGGAGCAAGTAGCAGCTCTTGAGCAAGCAGCCTACAAGTTGGATGCATATTCAAAGAAATTAGAAGCAAAGTACAAGAAGTTAGATAGGTGATGAAAGAATTCTTTAACACAAAGACTTTAACTACAAGAATGTTTCATAAGAGCTGAAATGCTTGCAGTGGAACTTATCAGATTTCTATGCGTCGATTCCATAAAAAGAATTGGTGCTGCTGATCCAAAGAGAATCCTAGCCCCAACCATTAATTGGATGTGTATCTTTGGCTACCTTTTAATATTTTCCTAAAACTCTACCCCCTGGAACTTCATTTTATCATGTGCTTCATGGTGTACCCTGGACCAAGGCTCAGAAATCAGAATCAACTCCATCTAGAGCAGACACAGATGAGAGGCTCTGGTCTCTCTGTCTCCTCTCTCCTACCCCTTCCCTCCTTCTCCTCCTTCCCTCTCTCCCCTCTCCCCTAGGACTCCATCTTTGATTCCTTGTTCTGAATGTGCCCCCTATCCACTTCATCACCTGTTCTTGAACTTAAATAATAAATGCCAATTTATGAAAAAAAGAAAATAATTTAAAATAATGGGGAAAAAATCAGTGGAACTAAAGTTCTTAGAAAAAAATTGTTCATTCACCATTGCAGTAAAAATGCCTATCACCTTATTATAAAGATTTTGTTTTATAATTGATACCCTTCCTTTTACTTCAATTAAATGAATGCAAAATATTTGTCATACTCTGTCTACACCAAAATTAGTCTTATCCTTTCACATTGACTAATCAGTTTCATTATGACATAATTTTAAAGATGTTCAATTTTATTAAGACTTTCATAATGTCTCCAAAAATAAGCATGGTCACATTGGCTTAAATAATAGCAAACATCCTCAATTTTTATCCACATACATTAAAAATACTAATATAATATGTTTCTTTAGGTTAAAACTACTAATATAATTTTTTATTCAAAAAATTATGTTAAGTGTTTTTAACACAGTATAATCCCCACTTTCCCCTCAAATTTACAGTCTTTAAAATGTTGGAAACTTCTCTCTTTCCCTTCTGTCTTCTCCTCTAATCCCTTCTCCTTTCCTCTCTTTCTGGAGTGCAACATAAGTATCCAAATGTGGTGCAGCTGATGGTCACATTTTCTTATCCTAAATAAGTATTTAGAATTGTCTATTGAGTGCCCAGAACTATACTACAAAGTTTAGAAGATGAGAAACTGTTGCTTTAAAGCAGCCTGGTTTCTAGTGGTAGAGTCATAATATGTTTGTTTGAAGCTGGATAACAATATAAAGCAATATGTAATGAAATACCAGAATGCATTGTGCATATTTGAAGCACCAAACCCCCCCCCCCCCGCTATAGAACTCTTTCCTCACTGGTAGAGTTGAATGCCATGCCATGTGTAGAGTGTTGGTCTCTGGCCCTACCTTTTTGCTTTTCCTCCTGGCAGGAATTAAAGTCTCCCTTGGAAAAGGGGTCTGGGGGAAAAAGGGTAGAGATAACTATTCTGTCTCCCTTTGAGCCACACAGTGACACCCTCATGTTGCAAATGGGTGACAGTCCTCACAATGTACGTGGCCTTGCCACACATGGAGTCTCACTATGTATCATTTGTACTGTAAATTTGAAAGGGATGCTATAACATCTTGTACTTCAACAATAAAGTTATGTTGCCTAAATACTTACTGAGTTGAGTTTAATTGACAAAGGAGGAAAGGAATTGAAGAAAGCAATACAGAGATTGGTGGAGAGGTTCAATAATTCCACGGGGTTTTTTTCCCCTTTGCATTAAGCCTAAATCCTACTTTCTTTAGGCAATATCTGTTGCTCTATGTTTTTCTATCCTGTAAAGAATTTCAAATGTAATCTCTTTTCCTATAAGAGTAGACCTAAAAAAATCCCTGAAGACAGCTATTATGGCATTCTTACATAACTTTTCTCCAAGGTAACTACACCTAGTAGTCTCCATTCTTTTTAGTCAATCCATCAGTAACCAGGATTCTCACTGTCTTCACCTCTTTGGGATATGCTGTAGTTCAGTGATTCTCAAAGTATGATCATGAACCACTGAAGTTCCCTGAGATCCCTTCAGCTTGCTAGTCTTTGAGGTCAAAACTATTTTCATAATAATACTAAGACAAACTTTGCTCATTAAAATACTCCTGCCTTTTCCAAATACTCATCCACATAGCAGCAGATTTTCTTCATATACTTCTACCAAAACAACTGTCTTTTACTAAGTAAGACATTAGAGAGCTTTGCTGGAATAGATAAAACACCATTCTTCTTACTGTTTATTTTTAAAAATAATAGTTTTTCCAATAAAAATGTTATGAATTGCTATCATGGATAAGTTTTTATTGTCATTTTAATAACTGATTAAAGCATGTTTTAAAAATGTACCCATTTTATTTTCTATTATGGTAAATATTGATAGATATAATCCAAATAAACAGAAGCTCTTTGGAGTCCTAAATAATATATGATATACTATACATATGATATAACGTGTCCCATGGTAAAATAATTTGATATCCACGGATCTAGCTTTATCCATCCCATTCTTAGAATAAGGAAACTAGACCTGGACAAAATTTGATGAAATTAACTTTTACCTCATTCTGGATAGTATGCTTCACATTATATAGTCTTAAGTATCTTTAGATTTTGTGTTTGCTGAGTCACATGGTTGACTAAATTAGATGTAGTAGAGAACCCTGTTTAAGTTGTTTACATTAGGTAACTTCTCAACTACCTTCCAATTTTTTATTTCTATGATTCTAGATAAAATGGAAGGAGAAAAAACTGGAGGATGAAATCATGGTTTTGAGATGTATAGAAAGAAAGATAAGAGAAAACATGTAAGGTGTCCTTACTCAGTTAAGCAGGAAATAGTCATTTTTGAGAAAAAAATTAGGCTGATTAGGATCAGTCAAGTTGAAATAGGATTTTTGAGGAAAATGGTAAAATTTTGTAACATAACACAGAGAGGTTTTTTTCCCATTAAGGTTTTTATAAGATATAAGCATAAGGATTCCCAGGTAGCAGAAAGGCCCATGCTGAGGTTAGGAAACATGAATCTGCAATAGAATCAGTTAACATAGATTAATGAGTTTCTCCAGGAAATATTGGTTGTCAATGGGTTGGAGCAAAGAAGCTATATGGCAACATTTATCTGGTCTTGGTTGGGAGTAACAGGCTGAGAACAATAGACTTTTGATGGGGGAAATGGATTCAAAGGTTGTTAAAATGATTTATTATGGTATTAATCCTGGTTAGAGAAGTAAAAAGAGCTAGAAGAGAGTTAAAAGATTAGGATAATATTGAGAAACCAGGATGATGATACAGGGAAATGCGCAATTTCAGAAGAAGAGAGTATTGGAGAGGTGATAAGAAGGACATGACACTAATGAGAATGGAGGAATTTTTACAAGTTAAATAGCTCTGAGTGCTTACATGATGGCAGGTGTAGCTACTGAAGAAGAAAGATCATAGAAATTATAAATACAGGGTTTTAGAAACATCATCATGAAATTGGATGTCATTGAGAAAGATAGCAGAGGATGGGACAGAAATATCAAAGCCAAGTTTTAATGTTGCTGAGGAAGGCGGGAAGTATCCTGGAAGTTCAACAGATGGCTGTAACAAAGATGTGGAAAGGATGGTATAAACAGATAAAATAACCTTCAAAGGGGAAGAGGTTAATCAGTGAGGTAAGTAGAACAATAGCCTAGAAGTGAGATCATGGAGAAAGAAATATGATTATTCTTCCTTTAGTCCTTTATTTTGGGGAAAAGATATAGAAAAATTACTCTCAAATCAATCATGTTCAAATAGATGGAAATTGTTTTCCATTGACGGTTAGGTTTCAATTAATGGGAGGAGGTGAAATAAAAAGACCAGGGATGAAGATAAATTTATTTATAATAGAACACATGGCAATTAAAATTCCCCCTAGAAAGAAGAAAGCACTGAGAAATATTGGATTGCTTTGCTATCATTATGAGATGATTAACTAAAATAATTTATCAGAATGATCAACAACAAGAAAAGAAGGAATTAATCAAATATTCTGGGACAAGCATTTGGATCTAAGCAAAAGTATACTCTAATCCAGACTTTTTTTTGAAATGTCACCAATGACCACCCGTTGGTTTTCACTTTTTCCCCATTGTTATGAACTTGTTACCCTCAGCCAGCTGTATTGACAGATGGTTGGTGACAGAAATACTGTATGCTGAACTACTGCCAAGCATAACTCCATGGGATTAGGGGCGTACATGGATGCTATTGTGAAATGAAAGATGTTTTGAGATTAAAGCTGGAATAGTGAGGCTTTTGATTCTTTACTACACAATAAATTCTTGTATAATAAATGTATCAATATGCTTGTAAATATAGTCTAGACTACATAGTTATTATGTGGGTATATAACTGGTAAAAGGTTGTACTCAGTGTACTGATCATTTGGTCATCAGGCCAGCTGGGGGAAGATATGTGACAAGTGGGATTCTAAACTCAGGGTGTAATGTTTTCATTAATATCTGGGCTAATGGAACCGAAAATATGTTCATTAAGTTTGTAGATCATGCCAAGCTTGGGAGAATGGCCAGTGCTTTGGAATAAGAAGGATCTGAATTCAAATTGACTTATATAAAAAAAGCAAATAGAAACAAACAGAATAAAATTTGGTATTGTAGTACTTACTGGAAAGAAACTGCGCAGATAGTAGAGGAATTAAATACTGACTTACTACTGTGGCAAAGAAAGCTGAGATTGGTCATAAATGTTGGTAGCAGTGGTAGTTTGAGTTGATCCCCTTGTTTTCTCTTTTTGTGAAAATCATTTGCTGAAAATTGGAGGTAACCTGCCATGAACTCTCATTTCCTCTGCAACCTTCAAATCTTCCTCCATCTTCCTCCATCCTCTCTTCTCCACATCAATCTCAGATGAGGAAGTGGCCCTTATCTTTATCAAAACTGACTCTTCTATTTGTATCCCTCATTCCACATCATCTTGGCTCCTCCAGGAGCTTGTACAATCAATCATCTCACTCCCTACATACCCACATACCCTATGTACACCACCTCCTACTGTAACAACAATGTTACTAGCAGCTGCTGTGGAGGTGAAAAACCAACAAGACCAACAAGAGCACACAGGAGGGCTGTTAGCACAGGTTCTTTGATCCGCTTTTCTAAGGAAAGCAACTTTAAGGTGTTAACAATCTCACTTTAAACACACACACACACACACACACACACACACACACACACACACACACACATATATATATATATATATATATATATAATTCACTTAGTTCAGGGGAAAAAGTCAGCACCCTGAACTTCAGGGAAAACATTAACAGAAATTACAAGCAGAAATTATGTAAACAGAACAAATAACACACAGAAGTCAACAGACAGGTCTCTATCTGTTTGACCAGGACATTACATACATAGTTACCAGATAGAGAGGCTCCAACATCTGGGTTTTCAAAGCTGGGGGTGGGGGTGGTCCTACAGCTACTCAGAGTCTTTTTAAGCACCAGTTTAAAAATTTATTATTATCCTAAACTTAACAAATATCAAATAAAACAAGCATTTCAATACACATAACAGAAAAGAGCAAGGGGATTGCACAGGAAACTATAGATCTAAATTATGTACATCTTGCTTTTCTTTTTAAGTAAATAATAAGTTCAATTTGTAGCTTTCAAAGTTTTCCTGCTTTTTTGTGTTTCTTTTGGGCCTCCTTTTCTTTGCCTTTAAAAAATAAGATGTCTCAAAGACTTTCTCTCCTTCCTTCCTTCCTTCCTTCCTTCCTTCCTTCCTTTCTAATCTGTACCTCTTTGTCAACCCCACTAACCTCCACTCTTCAATCTCAAACTCAACATGCTCAAACCTTAACTCACTAACTTTCCACCCAAACCCTCCCTCCTTTCAGACTTCCCTATTACTGCTAAAGTTACCACCATCTCCCAGCCCCCCAAAGGATGCAACCTAAATATCAGCTTCACTTCCTTACTATCTTTCATCCTCCATATCTAATCTATTGCCAAGGTCTGACTATTTCACCTTTGCAACATCTCTCAATTATCCCTTCTTTCCTCCTCTGATACTACCACCTTCTGGTTTGGGTCTTCATCTCTTCATGTGTAGACAATTTCAATAGCCTGTTGGTTTGTCTTCCTGCCACAAGTCTCTCCCTGATTCAACCTATCCTCTACGGCTTACAAAAGTGATTTTCCTAAAGTAGAGGTTGCCTATTCCTCCTAGAATTAAGTTCACTCTGTTTAGCATTCAAAGCCCTTCATAGCCTAGCCTCCTCCTATTTTTCCAGTCTTCTTACACCTTACATCCCTTCTCTCCTATACTTTTTTTTAAATTTAAAAAATATATATATTTTTAGTTTACAAGACAGTTCCACAAGTTTTTGAGTTTCAAATTTTCTCTCCCTCTCTCTCCTCCCCCCCTCACCCTCAAAACAGCATATAATCTAATATAGGTTCTACATATACTTTTGCATCAAATTTATTTACATAAGTAAAGTTGTAAAGAAGAATTATAACCAATGGAATGAATCATGAGAAAGAAGAAACAAAACCAAAAAAGAAAGAAAAAAAGAGAAGAGCAAATAGTTTGCTTCAATCTGCATTCAGACTCCATCATTCTTTCTCTGAGTGTAGATAGCTTTTTCCATCATGAATCTTTTGGAGCTGTTTGAACCTTGCATTGACGAGAAGAGCCAAGTCTATCAAAGTTAGTCCTTATAGATACTGTGTATCTGTAATTGTGTGTAATGTTCTCCCGGTTCTGCTCCCCTTATTAAGCATCAGTTCATATATGTCTTTCCAGGTTATTATGAAGTCCATCTGCTCCTCATTTGTTATAGCACAATAGTATTCCATTACATTCATATACCACAATTTGTTTGGCCATTCCCCAATTGATGGGCATCCCTTTGATATCTAATTGTTTGCCACCACAAAAAGAGCTGCTATACATATTTTTGTATATATGGGTCCATTTCCCACCTGTATGATCTCTTTGGAATGCAACCCTAGAACTGGTATTGCTGGGTCAAAGGGTATGCCCAAAGCTCTTTGGGCATAGTTCCAAATTGTTCTCCAGAATGGCTAGATCCATTCACAACTCCACCAACAATGTAACAGTGTTCCAATTTTCCCACATCCTCTCCAGCATTTATCATTTTCCTGTTTTGTCATGTTAGCCCATCTGACAGGAGAGACGTGGTACCTAAGAGTCATTTTGATTTGCATTTCTATAATCAATAGTGATTTAGAGCGGTTTTTCATATGCCTATAGATATCTTTAATTTCTTCCTCTGAAAACTGCCTGTTCATATCCTTTGATCATTTCTCAACTGGGGAATGACTTGTATTCCTATAAATTTGTCTCAGTTCCCTATATATTTTAGAGATGAAGCCTTTATCAGAGACACTGGTTGTAAAGATTTTCTCCCAATTTTCTGCTTCCCTGGCTATTCAGAGTCTTGTCTGGCCAAATCACCAACACTCTTCAAATGAGTGTACCCCCAAAAGCACAACAATAATCTCAGAGCTCATATACCCTGTTCAGGGCCCTGAGGGCTCAGTGCCTACTTGGCAAAAGGGGTATGGGAAAGATCTTTAATCACTATTACCACATCATATACATTATTTCCAAGCAATGATTCTTGATTCAAACAAAGGCAAGACTCATAGATACCTAATTGCCTCAGTGCTGAGAAGCACTCCAAAACAAAAGAACCCACTTTGCTTGCCATTACATTTGAAAGGCAAGACTCATCAAAGGCACTTGATTACCTTAGTGCTAAGAAACACTCCTAAACAAAAAACAAAGGCAAAAAGTCCCACCCTGATTGGCATTACTCCTACATACACACATACCCCTTCTACCTGCCCACAACTTCCCTCTTTCTTTCTTTTCCTACAAGCATCTTCACTCAGTAACTTCTTCCCCAGGTAATATTTAAAGCCTTTAACAATCTGGATCCCACTTACATTCCCAGACAATTAATACTATCACATTTTTACAATCCATATTCCAACCAAACTTAATACCTATCGCGGGGCACAAATTACCCGGGATAAATAGCATTCATAAATATGTGCTTATATGAAACCGGGCTGGCTTTGTCTCATTTGTCCTTGATCAGAGGAAAGCAATAAACTGATTTGTTCACCTTTAGTTTGGTGTCTAATCATTTAAGTATTAAGTTTTGTGGAATATATGTTATATAGCTTTATTTTTTATATGTATATATATATATGTTTTTATTTCTATGGTTTTTACATACATATTCAAGGAAATGTATAAAAACTGTACCTCATGTAGTATGCAATTGAATGACTGTTAGAGATATTATAGTAGCTCTTAGTGTGGGAAACTTCAAATTTTCAAGGATCATTCAAGCTGAAATGAAATAAGATCAATTACTGGAAAGATATAATATATGCATATATTAACATATACATACATACATATACTTAAAAATGAGTTTATTCTAGAATTACAGTCATTCATTATTGGAAATAAATTCACACAACAGAACCTTACACATGTCATGTGTCACAAAGAATACATGTCAAAAATATTGTGAATTCTGTGCTAAATCATGTTAACCAGGTAAGTATAGGAAAAGGGCACTTTGCATAGTAAAACAAATAAAAATTAAAAAAAAACTTAATGGTTATAAGTTTTATTGAATGAGCTCTATTTATCTATCCTTTATCCCTATCGCGTTCCATACCACTGTGACTACTCTTGAAATCTATTATCCCATGACTCATTTTTATGCTTTTGGGTAAGCTATCTACCATGACTGGAAAGACGTATATAAATAGTACATTTTCTACATACGTACTACATTACTCTTTACAAAGTACTCTTTTACAACCTCTGTAAGATGTCATTTCCATTTTTTGAAGGGGATAAAAAGATCAAAGTAGTGAGTAGCATGCCCTAGGTCACATAGCTAATATAATGAAGTCAACACTTACCTTTTTTCTCCAAGTCTTTTTGCTTTTACACCAGGTTCTCTTTTACAAATTTATTATCAAATGAGGAAAGAATTATTTGTACTTTTCACATGAGTAAATTCATTTAGGATATTGCTTTTATTCTGTATGAGTTTAACAACACCTATACGTTCCAAACATTGGACCCAGGGAGCACGTCTTTAATTTGATCAGAACACCACCAGATTACATTTACTCGCTACTTTTTTGATACTAAAATCACTGGTTCTACTGGTTGAGAATACTCAGATTTATATGCACTATACAGACAACCTCTAAATAAGCTTAAGCATACATATATGTACGCATATGTATGTAAATTGTATATATATACACATACATATATACATGTATATTTATATACATGCACATATATGTATATGTAAAATCTACAATTACAAGCATTCTTTAGAAGCAATGATAATAACTAAAGACCAAGCTATGTGGACGTGACATAATCCTTTTATGTTATCCATACTGCTATTACTTTGTCTCTATAATTATGGTCTGATGTTCTCTAACCATACATTATAATCCCTATTAATGCATCATGTTCACTCACATTCCTATCTGTGAACCTTGCCATTGCCTACCTTTGAAGATGCTGTTGGGAAGTAATCTTCATTAGGGATAATCATCCCTCACTGCCTTTTTAAATACTTCCTATTCTTTGAATCAAATCTGTATTTGATGTCTATATAATAAGGAAAGAACTCACTGGACTCCAACTATCTATGCCTTCTTCTGAGTGACTCAAATATAGAAAAAGGCCTTTATTAATATTTTGACCCTTCTTTTTTGTCCTGTCAATTTAGTATTACAAGTTTTGAGCATCCTTATCTTAACTGCCATTCTCACTGACAAGTCAGGTTCCCAGAAAATAGCTAATTACAACTCTGCTGAATATTATGTGGTACCCCTGAGGGCCTGAAGTGTCTTGCTAATGCCACTGTACTGAGCTGCAATTCCAAGATGTCTTCAGTGATTTACACTGTAGCATCAATTTACTAATATCAATTAGCTTTACCAAAGGGATATAAATATAACTACCAAACTCTTCCCCTCACATAAATAGGGGTATGTTCTGCTTTATACTACCTCAGTTCATATGGAGTGGAATCAAAACTAAAATAGTTACAAAATATTCAACCCCACAAAATTATTTCTGAATACAGCCCAGAGAAGTGGGCTTACTTACAGATATTAGCATCTTGCTCTTTATCCATTGTTTCTTCCTTTCTCATCTCATATAACTGAGATGTTGTCTTCCTCTGCTATTACTCCTTCATCTGTCTGTCTTTGCACAGGCTCTTACCCATGCCTGTAATACTTTGCTTCTTCACTTCTGTCTCCTGGCTTATCTCACATCCTTTAAATCTTAGTTCAAACCTTATCTTTTATACTTCTCTAAAGTTGTATTAATCTTCCTTTCTTGAAATTGCTAGATTTATATATTAACAATGATTAATACAGAAAAATTCTGACATAAGGCAACATTTAGGGCCATGATATGCTCTATATAAATAAAATCTGCTACATTATCAACTCGTTAATTTTCCATTACTACAACAAAGTTCTACCAGGGTTTAAACTTATTCTCTCTTAAGACAGGAAAAACAGAATGAAAAAGCCCCCTGTCTGCTTCATTGGGAGTGAATATTATTATATTTTATTTTCTCAGTTAGTGCTTCTAGATGGTATGTACATAAAAAATAAAAGGCATATGTGTGGCTTTATTTGGTTTACACATATAATCATCACTTGCTGAGCCTGCCACCACTTGTTACTAAAATGCTTTGCTCAAAATAAATGCACAATCATGCCAAATAGTTCTCTCTACTGCCACTGTCCATTTTTATAGCTTAAAGAAAAATATTGTACCACTGTGTTAAGTTCTTTGTTCACATCCTCAGGCATGGTGTAGCAAGGAAGAAGGAAAAAGACTACCCCTGCAACTTTGCTACACTCCATAGTTTGGATGGGAAATTTTACCTCTGACATGACTAGCCAGACATGGAGGAGCTAGTTTTAAGGTATTGGTAAAAACACAATGATAATTTCAAGAGCCCTGAAGCAGGAAGGGCTCTATTTTACATGTTGTCTAACCTCTTCTTTTTCTTGGATGTGGATTATTTAAGCAGATGTGTGTGTGTGTGTGTGTGTGTGTGTGTGTGTGTGTGTGTGTGTGTGTGAAGAGCTCAAACTTCAACAGGAGGCCAAAGAAGGTTTTCTTTAGAGAAAACACAAAGCAAGAGGAAAAGTGAAAAGGGTTTCAAATGAAAAGGAGTTCAAGTATGAAAAGACCAGAGAACAAATATATGACTCATGATGCCAGTCCTCTAATTGACAAAGTTATATGCATTTTTCATTCATTATAATTGCACTGAGCATATATCTTCTAGAAGTTCTATTTACTTTATGAAGAAGACCCTATACTTGTATTTGAACTTGTGAAAATGCATTCTACAATAGCCCTTAAACTTTTGCTAAATGACTAATGCATTTAGAGCCTTGTATGAGGTAGGGACTGACATTTTGCGTGAATTATTAGGAGCTCGGATTTTGGGGGTAGAGCATTCCTGCCCTTAAACAATTTATATCTACAATCTACCAAGATGGGGAGAAGAAAAAAACTGTTAAGAGTGAATTTCACATTATGTTGCTAATTGTAAACCAAAATGCTCTAAAAATGAAATTGCTTAATTTAAATTTAATTCCTATCATCCACAAATATAAGAGAATATTAATCATAATTGTTGCTCTTTAATTTGTGAAATCATACTTCTAAATGTGCTTTTTGTTTCCTATTTAAATAGTATTTTTTCCCCAATTACATCAAGACAATTTTTAGCATTCATTTTGAATTCTGTTTTCTCCCTCCCTCCTTTTCTCTCTTCTAAAAATGGTAAGAAATTTGATATAGATTATCATGTGCTATCATGTAAAACATATTAGTCACAGTTGTGACAGAAGAAACAGATCAGAAGGAAAACAACAAAATGAAAAACAAGTAAATGAAAATAATATGCTTTGTTCTCTATTCAAGGTCCATCAGTTATTTATTTGGATGTGGACAGCATTTTCCTTCATGAGTCCTTTGTAGTTGTCTTGGATCATTGTGTTGCAGAGAAAAGCTGAGTCATTTATAGTGGTTCATCATACAATGTTACTGATATAGTGTTTACAATGTACAGTGTTTTCCTAGTTCTGCTCTTTTCACTTTGGATCAGTTCATACAAGTCTTTCTTGGTTTTTCTGAAATCTGCCTCTTCATAATTTATTATTGAACAATAGTATTCCATGATATTCATTTACCACAGCTTGTTCAGTCATTGCCCAATTGATGGGTGTCCCCAAAATTTCCAAAGTTTTGTCACCACAAAAAGGGCTGCTATAAATGTTTTTGCCATATACATTTTTTTTTCCTTTTTTATGAACTCTTTGAAATACAGACCTAAGAGTGGTATTGCTGGATCAAAAGGTATACATAGTTTTATAGCCCTTTGGGCATAGTTCCAATTTGCTCTCAGGATGGTTGGATCAGTTCTCAACTTCACCAACAGTGCATTAGCATTCAAATTTTCTCACACCCCCTCCAATAATTATCATTTTACTTTTTTCCTCATACTAGCCAATCTAATAAGTGTGAGGTGGTACCTCAGCATTGTTTTAATTTGCATTTCTTTAATTAAAAGTGATTTAGAACCCTTCTTCATATGCTTATAGATAGCTTGAATTTCTACATCTGAAAACTGAATGTTCATATTCTTTGACCATTTATAAATTGGGGAATGACTTGTATTCTTATAAATTTGACTCAGTTCTCTATATACGTGAGAAATGAAGACTTTGTTAGAAATACTTGCTGCAAAGATTGTTCCCCAGCTGTTTGCTTTCCTTATAATCTTGAGTTCATTGATTTTGTTTATGTAAAAGCTTTTTATTTTAATATAATCAAAATTATCTATTTTACATTTTCCCAGGCTATTAATTGACTTTTACCTCTTTGTTAAAGTAGGGCTCTGCTTCCAGGGTGGATAGTGCATTGTTCCAAGCTTCAGGGGTTTTGTGTAGCTGTTTGCAGAGCTACTTCTAGGGACATATGAGTATGATCTAAGGAGAGGTGTTTACTCCTCTCCTGGCCTGTTCAACAAGCAGTCTTTTCTACCCTGGAAGTGTGAGGAGGGTATGGCTCCACTGTGCAATCCTGATCTGAATATGGGCATAGCAACAGAGTTCTGCCTCAATGCTAGCAAAGAGACCCCTATAACCTCCCTCTGATTAGTTGTTCAGCACTCTTACCATCTGTGGGCTGAGAGCTCCTGTTATGGTAATCAGGGTTGGACTTTTTTGTTGTCTTCTCTTTTGGAATGCTAAGGCAGTCAAGTGCCTTGAATCAATCTTGCCTTTGTTTGAATAGGGCAGGTAAAGTGACACCTTTTTTCTTTGTTTTGGAATGATTCTCAGCAGTAAGGAATCTTTGATTGAACAGAGAGTCTTTGATGACCTGCTTAGGTCAGGGGAAGGCCTACTTCACATGGGTTTGAGTTGCATGATTATAATGCCCTCTGACTCTAAAGAAGTGTATATATACCCAGAGGTTAGCATTTTGCCTTTGGGGGGCCACACTCATTGGAAAAGTGTTGATTATTTGGCCAGATGAGATTCTGGATAGCCGTAGGAACCCTGCACCCCAGATTTAAAAACCCAGATGTCGTTGCTTCTCTCTCTGGTAACTGCTTATGTAGACACCTAGAAGCCTGTCTGCTGATTCCTGTTTATTTGGTCTGTTTAAATAATGTATACTTGTAATTTCTGTTTGTGTTCTCTCTGAAGTTCAGGGTGCTAGCTTTGCCCCCCGAACTAAGTGAATGATATATGTATGTTTAATTAAAGTGAGATTGCTAACCCCTCAAAATTGCTTTCCTTAGAAAAGCAGATCCAAGAACCTGTGCTAGCAGCCCTTCTGTATGCTGGTGTTATTGGCCTTATACAGCCACAGTAACTGCAAATAATATTGTTATTAGAGCTCTGGAAGTAGCCACTGCTGCTGCTGATTCAGAGGCTCCCAAGCCCTGCTCCTGGTTTGCTGTGGCTGGGGCTGTGTTGGCATGGCTTGCACTAGACTGTTCTCCTCTCTCATCCTGGTGCAACAGATTTTTCCTGCCAATCTTTTAAATTGTCTTGGGCTGTAAAATTATTTCACTCCATCTTTTATGGGTTCTTCCACTCTAGAATTTGTTTAGAATCATTATTTCAAGATATTTGGAAGGGTTTGGGGGGGGGGGGCAGGGAGCTCAGGTGAGTACCTGTCTTTACTCTGCCATCTTGGGTCCACATCTCTTGTGGATTCTTTCAATGCCTATTTTACCCTCTGATAAGTTTCCTTGATAATTTCTTGAAAGATGCTATCCAGGTCCCCCTTTTGAATATGGCTTTCACGTAGTCCATAATTCTGACATTATCTCTCCTGGATCTATGATTTGTAAGCTCCCCTTTAGCTCTTCATGAGTTCTTTCTGGGCTTGAGATCACTTCCCATTTTTCTTTGGGGTTTTGCCCATTGGTGTTTTGACATTGTTGTCCTCTTCTGAGTTTGTGTCTTGATCTTCCCTGTCACAGTAAGTTTCCATGGTCAGATTCTTTTTTTGTTCCTTTATGTCCGTCTTTTGTGGTGTTTTTTCTTTCTTTTACATTTGAGTTCTGCACCCAGGATAGAAGGGGCACTGTCTCAGACTTCTTGTTCCAGGAACTGCAGGCACTAGCTATTTGCTTGGTGCTGCACTGATATTGCCTTGAGTCCTATGAGGGACCCTCATATCCAGTGCTGTGCTGAGGGGTTGGGTGGGGGTGGCTTGCAATGTTGGAGGCCTTGGGGTGTGGCAGCTTACCTAGTGCCAATTCAAGGTCTGGGTGGTGGTGTCTGGTGTGGTATTTCAGCGTTTCCCTGGGGAATACACAGAAACACATTGTGGTCTGGCAGCTGCATGTTTGCCTGGGACAACCTTGAAGCACATGGCAGTTCTCAGAGTGGGAGTCTGTCCATTCCTCTTGCTATGCTGAGGCATGTGAAAGGGTCTTGGTGTTGGCATTTGTCTGTTCCACCACACTGAGGCTCAGGATCCACATAAATGTACTTTTTAAATGCCTATATCCCAAATGTTCAAATGAACTATTTGTCCCCAACCTATGGTAGAGCCTTCTGAGATCACATTGGACTGATCAGGTACAGTCAAATACACTATAGCTTGGCTCCAGCATCATAATGCCATTTGGTCCTTTCCAAATACAAAGGAAGAAGAACAACCATAACTTTAGGAACCAGACTTCTGTACAACAAAAACATTTTGATTGTTAGGTATATAAACAGAATGAAATTATTGTCATCTTTGGCATGAAGGTTTTGTAAGGCTGATTTTTCTTTCTCAATAAAGGAGTTAATATTGTTATATTTGACTAAACAGTGCAAATCTGTATCCTTAATGTTTTCATAGCTCAGAGACACTTCTTAATGATTAGCTGAATTAATACTGAGGACCATATTGATCATCACTCACTGACTCTCAAGGGAAAAGAAAGATGTCTGAAGTATGTATCAGTATCTGTTTTTCTTATTATATGTCATATGATTTCTAGGCAAAAAAATTTGTTTTAATGAAGAATAATCACATTATCCCTGGGCCAACTATGTTTGGAAATTATGAGATTAAGTTTTGGTACTATACATGTTTAGTTTAGTTTATCTTTTTGTTTTTCTTGTTATTTTATTTTGTTTATAGTTGAGAGGAGAGTGGTATATAATTACTTTTGTATAAGACATTCCCAGTGCAACAACTGCCTCCACTTATGCAGACTGGCAAATCCTGGAGAATCCATCATTTTGTAAAGTTGCTGGGGCACCAAATACAACTTGCCTATGGACACAAAGTTACTATGTGTCATATATAGTCACTGAATCCAGCTCTTCCTCTACCACTATATTATACTGGCTCTCCTGATTATCTCTCCTTATTGGATTTTTTCTCACACTTTGGAACTTATTTCCTATGGATCTGATTTTATTTTGCCATTACAAGAATAAATTCTTATTAATCCACATATAAATGATGTTCTACAAGGTATGATTAGCAAATATGTGCCAACTCACCTTAAATTGTATAACCTGAAATTGACAAATAGCCATGTCAACTTACTCTGCTTTTGCTCATAACACAATTTTCTTTGAAAATCCTTTGTAGGCAACTGACAATCTAAGACTGACAATGTTGATATGGGCAAAGATATTTCAGTAGTTGCTTCAAAAGTGATTTGATTTCATTGATGTAGGAAGTTCCACTTTTGATGCAAGACACTATCTATCTATGCCTTCTTTTCCTGAACAGTTATTACCCACATCCTCCTGTAATCCTTTATAGATGATTACTGAGTATTCTAAGAGTCTCCCTCTATCTAGGTCTTTCTCTTAATGATTTTTTTGGGGGGGATAGCAAAGCACTACTTTTTAAGATCTTTAGGTCTTTTCACATCTAGCTTTCAGGAAAATCAATCATCCTTCTCTCTCATTACATGACCAGCCTTCTCTTTTTCTCCAAAAATATATTTCTTTTGTAATCTTTTTATGACTTTTCTTGCATGCAGCTTGCTCCCAGTAGCTATATGCCTCTCCACTGACTTTTGGGCTACTTGCAATTTAGATTCCTCTTAGATACGGTGTTTAGTGATTCACAGTTGTATGGCATCATCAAGATAATATTTATATTAAAAGTCTATTTTGTGATTGCAAAGAAAGATGTGACATAGAAAACATAGAAACTACTGTTTACATATGGACGTTGTAAAATATATACATTTATCTATGCTTTCTTTATAGAAAATTATTATTTCAGGTTTTCCTTTCTTTGGGGGTGGGGAAGGGAAGATGATTGAGAGTTTACATGAAACTTGTGAGGACTGAAAACAACAGACACACAGGGAAATACTGCAGTAGTTCTCCTATCCTAGCTATAGTGTTCAAAGTTGAGTATTATTAATTTCCAACTCTTCATTCCCAGTACTCATTCATAGTGCTCTTAATTTCTTCTGCTTCGGGGGTTGTAAAAAACCGTAGATATTTTTTCTTTGTTAGCAGCAAGTCATAAATGCTTTTCTGCTTACTTTTCTTAAAAAACACATACCTGGATTCCTGAAGTAAAATTCTATTATTCCTTCAAATATTAACTGGAACCTGTGAGCTATCAAAGCATGAAACATCACCATTCTCTTAGTTTTGAATGAGTAATAAGAGCTCTACAAGAGTAACACATAACATTCTTTATTGACTGCTTATATGTGTTTTTCCCCATATACGTCATTGGTTATACTCATCAAGTAGCAACAGTTCAATTATAGGCATCATAAGTGTTTCAATTTCAATTTTTTCAATCTTTGTAAATTCTTCTTTTTCATTCTTGTTAAACTGAACATGAATATTGTCTTTGTCGCAAGTGGTAGGACATCATTCTTCCTAATCCCCTCCGCCTCCAAATTGCTCTATTGTTGAAAGAAAAATGGTTAAAAAGTTAGAGATGTATAATCACAAAAATTAGCCCATGACAAAAACAAGCTGTTAGAAAAGAAACTGATGTATATTTTGAATATTGAAAACAATTCAGTTATTTTCAAGATATTCTTTGTTATAAAATTAAATGGAATGTGCATATGTATTAAGCTATGTTATAAGGCACATAAAATATTAATATATTCCTATATTACTTACAATGAAAATACAAAGGGAATTTCTGAATTTTAACAAAACTTCTAGCTAGAATATTGAAACCTTTCATAATATTTATAAGAATTTCATATCCAATTTGTAAATAATAGAAATCACAGTGTCACATAGTGGACAGGGATACAGCTACATATGTCTCTGAAAGCTGGGTGCAAGTCTCCCTTTTGATGTATACTTAGTTTATGACCCTGGTTATATTAAAAATAAATCTCATTCTTTAAAGTACTCTCCTAAAACTACAAGTTGTAATGATGCTGATCTATTGGTAGAGGGACTTTCCTCACTTAGGAGCTCCTTGTTCTAATAAAATCACAGGGTCTATTGCTCTCAGTCCCTAACTATTGGTGCTACTGCTGATACTTGGCATTTCTATAGCAATTTAAGGATCTTGACATATTTCATAAACACCTCGTTTTGCCCACATAACTTCCCTGAGGTAAATGCTATTATAATGCCCATTTTACAGTTGAGGAAACTGAGGCAGGCAGAAAATAAGTGACTTGTGCAGGGTCATGCAGATGGTTAGTTTCTTTGACAATGAAAACTAAAGAATCCCCATGTTTTACTTGACATCAACATGGTATCACCATTATACATCCAATGATTTCTATAGGAAGAATGAAATAGTTATTATAGAACCCTGCTTCCTGGACCCTTTCACTCTCCCCAATACAGAAGACCTGCCCTTTGCTTAATATGAAAATGCATGTATATACATTCAGATTTCTTCACTGAAATCAGTGGGGGGGTGGCAAATATAGAATGTCCTAATTCATGCAATATGAGTATAACATCATAAAACACTTTAGTAAAAATAAAACAATATGGGACGGGTAGAACCAAGATGGAGACTGGAAAACAGGGACTCACTTAAGCTCTCCCCCAAGTCCCTCCAAACACCTGTAAAAATGGCTATGAAGGGGCGGGGCCAAGATGGAAGCTGGAAAGCAGGGACTTGTGAGAGCTCCCCCCAGGTTCCTCCAAACACCTATAAAAAATGGCTCTGAACAAATTCTAGAATTGTAGAACCTACAAAATAGCAGAGGGAAGCCCAGGACAGCCTAGATGGTCATGGGGTAAGGTCTACCACACAGAAATGGGAGTGCAGTGGAGCAGAGCCCAGCATGAGCCATGCCTGGACCAACCAGACCTGGGAGCCGGACAGAACAGGCCCTAGCACCCTAAATCAGTGAGCTGTGGCAGTTACCTGACTTCTCAACCTACAAACACCAAAGACAACAGAGAAGTCTAGTGGGAAAAACTGTGGGGGACAGAGTGAAAGGAGTTCGCGGTTTGCCACCACCCCAGGGCAGCAGAGGTGATGCTGCTCTGAGGCTGCTTATAGAGCTACAGCTGCCATTGCTTCTAGCCCCAGGCACACCTGGTGGGAAGAATTAAGTGGCAGATCTGAGAAGGATTGCAGAGTCAGCTTAGATCTCAGTCTGGACCATGTTGGTGTATCTTGGGGGCGGAGTAGCCCTGGTGTGGCAGAGCTTGCTGTGTAGAAATAGCTCTGAAAACAACAGAGCAGGCCTTCAAGCTTGGGACAAAGTACTCTATACTCTACAAGCAATCATACCCCAAGAAAAACTCGAGGGTCCAGTAAGTTGGTTGGGAACATGGCCAGGCAGTGAAAACTGACTCAGATTCAGACTCAGACTTTGGAATCTTTCTTTGGTGACAAAGAAGACCAAAACATACAGCCAGAAAAAGCAGACAAAGTAGAAGAGCCTCTATCAAAAGCCTCCAAGAAAAACATGAACTGTCTCAGGCCATGGAAGAGCTCAATAAGTGAAGTAGAGGAAAAATTGGGAAGAGAAATGAGAGTGATGCAAGAAAACCATGAAAAACAAGTCAATGACTGGCTAAAGGAGACCCAAAAAATACTGAAGAAAATAACACCTTAAAAAAATAGACTAACTCAAATGCAAAAGAGCTCCAAAAAGCCAATGAGGAGAATAATGCCTTAAAAGGCAGAATTAGCTAAATGGAAAAGGAGGTCCAAAAGACCACTGAAGAAAATACTACCTTAAAAATTAGATTGGAGCAAGTGGAAGCTAGTGACTTGATGAGAAATCAAGATATTATCAAACAGAACCAAAGGAATGAAAAAGTGGAAGATAATGTGAAATATCTCATTGGAAAAATCACTGACCTGAAAAATAGATCCAGGAGAGATATTTTAAAAAATTATTGGACTACCTGGAAACCATGATCAGAAAAAGAGCCTACATACCATCTTTCAAGAAATTATCAAGCAGAACTTCCCTGATATTCTAGAGCCAGAGGGTAAAATAGAAATTGAAAGAATCCACCAATAGCCTCCTGAAAAAGATCCGCAAAAGAAAACTCCTAGGAATATTTCACCAAATTCCAGAGTTCCCAGGTCAAGGAGAAGATACTGCAAGCAAAGAGAAAGAAATAATTTGAGTATTGGGGAAACACAATCAGGATAACAAAAAATCTAGCAGCTTCTACATTAAGGGATCCAAAGGCTCAGAATATGATATTCTGGAGGTAAAAGGAGCTAGGATTAAAACCAAGAATCACCTACCAAGCAAAACTGAATATAATACTCCAGGGCAAAATATGGATTTTCAATAAAATAGAGGATTTTCAAACTTTGTCAGTGAAAAGACCAGATCTGAGTAGAATATTTGACTTTCAAATACAACAATCAAGAGAAGCATGAAAAGGAAAACAGGAAAGGAAAACTAAAGTTGAACCATTTTGTTTACATTCTTACATTCCAAGATGATATTTGTAATTCATGAAACCTTTCTCAGTATTTGGTTTGTCAAAGGGAATATACATGTATTCATACACACACACACACACACACACACACACACACACGGCACAGAGTTAGTTGAATATGAAGGATGATACCTAAAAAAAAAAACAAATACAATTAAAGGGTGAGAGGAATATATTTGGAGAAGGAGAAAGGGAGAGATAGAATGGGGTCAATTATCTCACATAAAAGTGGCAAGAAAAAACAGTTCTATTGGAAGGGAAGAGGGGGTGGGTGAAGCGGAATGAGTGAATCTTGCTTTTATCAGATTTGACTTAAGGAGGGAATAACATACACACTCAATGGGTACCTTATCCTACAGGAAAGTAGGAGGGAAGAGGTTAAGGGAGGGAGGATGATATAAAGGAGGGCAGTTAGGGAGAGAAGATAATCACAAGCAAACACTTTTGAAAAAGGACCGGGTCAAGGGAGAAAGTTGAATAAAGTGGGACAGGATAGGATGAAGGGAAATATAGTTAGTCTTTCACAACATGACTGTTATGGAAGTGTTTTGCATAATGATACATATGTGGTCTATGTTGAATTGCTTGCCCTCTCAAGGAGGGTGGATAGGGAGAGAATTTGGAACTCAGAGTTCTAAAAACAAATGCTCAAAAAAAGAAAGTTGTTTTTACATGCAACTGGGAAAGCAGATATACAGGCAAGGGGGTATAGCAATCTATCTTGCCCTACAAGAAAGTAAGGGGAAAGGGGATAAGGAGGGGCAGTGGGGTGACAGAAGGGAGGGCAGACTGGGGAAAGGGGTAATCAGAATATATGCCATCTTGGGGTGGGGGAGGGTCAAAATGGGGAGAAAATTTGTAACTCAAAATCTTGTGGAAATCAATGTTGAAAAGTAAAAATATTAAATAAAACAATAGAAATAAACCAATACAATTACTTGGCCATGACTTTCATTTTACTTATTGACATTTTTAAGTTCAGCTTTCAGTCTTTTTCAGACAAATTCAATTAAAAAGAGAATCACCCCTTAAACTATGACTGTATTTATATTTGCATTCTGAACACATTTCATTTCCTTTTAATTAATTTTGTTGTTGTTAAGTCATTTCAATTACATTTGACTCTTTGTGACATCATTTTCTTGGCAAAGATACTAGAGTGGTTTGCCATTTCATCTCCAGCTCATTTTAAAGATCAGAAAACTGAGGTAAACAGGGTTAAGTAATTTGCCCAGGGTCACACAGCCAGTAAGTGTCTAAGGCCATATTTGAACTCAAGAAGATGAGTCTTCCTGACTTCTGACCTGGCAGTTTATCCACTGTGCCACCTGATTGCCCACTTCAATTTTTTCCTCATATTTAACCTTTAAAAGATTTAATCTTGAAAGATAGAATTAAGAAACTTCCACAAGATGATGGGACCCAAGTCACAGGATTTAAAATATGAGCTGTGCTTTGCCCGAAATTCATATGGGATTTCTCCTGGATGATTTAATTTTCTGCTTTTATTGAAAAATACCATTCTTTATTAAAAGTCAAACTTTTAAATATTAGATAAACACATTTAGCACTTTTTTAGAAATAAATTTTGATTGATTTTTTTTTTGGTTTTGCATCAGTGTAATTAACCCAGTATTCTTCTCTATATCTTCCTCTCAGAGATCCATTTCATACAACAAATAGTATTTTTAAGATAAATTAAAAGGAGGGAAAAATCAACGTAATTAACCATACATTGAAAAAGTATGAAAATAGCTACAATGTACAAGACTTGTAAACCTCTCAACTTTGACAAAGTATGTGATGGGGATATCTTCACATATCTCTTTTTTTCATCCATGCTTCTTTACATTTATTACCACATTCACTTTTGATTTTTTTTATGTTTTTGTGTGCTGGCCTTTACATTGTTGTAGTCATTTTCTATATATTACCCTGGTTTATGTAGATCTCTCATTCACATATTACATATACATATATATATATATATATATATATATATATATACACACACACACACATATATACACATACATGTACCTGTCAAATCTATGGATAAGGAAAGAGCTTATGACCAAACAAGAGATAGAGAGAAGGATGTGAAGGAATTTGAATCAGATGAAATTAAAAAAACAAAAATATTTTGCAGAAACAAAAACTAATGCAGCCAAAACAGAAGAAAACAGAAAACTGGCAGGGGGAGGAGGGGCTGTTACAGCAATTTTCTCTGAAAAAGGGCTCATCTCTCAGAGAAACTGAGCCAATTTATAAAGATACCACTATTTGGTTCAAAGATGATTAGGGACAAAAGGAAGAACCTATATGTTCTTTTTAAACATTTTTGTTTATCGCTGTTCTTTTTGTGGTAGCAAAGAACTGGAAATTGAAGGGATGCCCATCAATTAGGGAATGGCTGAACAAGTTGTGGTATATGATTTTGATGGAATATTACACTGCTATATGAAATGATGAGCTCAGTGATTTTAGAGAAGCATGGAAATTCTTGCATGAAATAATGAATAGTAAAATGAGCAGAACCAAGAGAATATTGCATACAGTAATAGCAATATTGTGTTAAGAATGCCTTTGAGCAAATAAGTTATTTTGACTATTATAAATACCCAAATTAATTAGAAAGGACATATGAAGAAAGTTACTATTTGCATCCAGACAAAGAACTGTTAAATACACACACACACACACACACACACACACGTATTATATGTGTTACTGTACTATGTTATAGCAAAAAAAAGCTGTACAGAAAATATGAAGAATGATACTATCTACATCCAGAGAAAGAACTGATAAATAAAAGTCTGTACAGAATAATTTTGTATATGTATACCTATCTGTGTCTAATGGTAGCCATCTCTAGGGAAGAGATGAGAAGAAAAAAGAAATTGACATAATAATTTGTTGTACATTGGGATGGAATAGCAAGGGGTGCATAGTAGAATTGCAGTTTCATGTACAATCATCAAAGGAAGACCAAAACATATGGCCTGAAGAAGTCAACAAAGTGCAAGAGCCTACACCAAAAGCCTCCAAGAAAAACATGAACTGGTCTCAGGCCATGGAAGAGCTCGAAAAGGATTTGGAAAAGCAAGTTAGAGAAGTAGAGGAAAAATTGGGACAAAAAAAATGAGAATGATGCAAGAAAACCATGAAAAACAAGTCAATGACTTGCTAAAGGATATCCAAAAAAAATACTGAAAAAAATATTGAAGAAAACAACACTTTATAAAATAGACTAACTCAAGTGGCAAAAGAGCTCCAAAAAGCCAGCGAGGAGAAGAATGCCTTGAAAGGCAGAATTAGCCAAATGGAAAAGGAGGTCCAAAAGACCACTGAAGAAAATACTACCTTAAGAATTAGATTGGAGCAAGTGGAAACTAGTGACTTGATGAGAAATCAAGATATTATAAAACAGAACCAATGGAATGAAAAAATAGAAGACAACGTCAAATATGTCATTGGAAAAACCACTGACCTAGAAAATAGATCCAGGAGAGATAATTTAAAAATTATTGGACTACCTGAAAGCCATGATCAAAAAAGAGCCTAGATAGCATCTTTCAAGAAATTATCAAGGAGAATTGCCCTGATATTCTTGAGCCAGAGGGTAAAATAGAAATTGATAGAATCCACAGATCACCTCCTCAAATAGATCCCCCAAAGAAAACTCCTAGGAACACTGTTGCCAAACTCCAGAGGTCCCAGGTCAAGGAGAAAATACTGCAAGCAGTCAAAAAGAAACAATTTGAATATTGTGGAAAAACAAACAGGATAACAAAGGATCTGGCAGCTTCCACATTAAGGGACCGAAGGGCTTGGAATACGATATTCCAGAGGTCAATGGAGCTAGGATTAAAACCAAGAATCACCTACCCAGCAAAACTGAGTATCATGCTCCAAGGCAAAATATGGATTTTCAATAAACTAGAGGACTTTCAAGATTTCTCAGTGAAAAGACCAGAACTGAATAGAAAATTTGACTTTCAAACACAAGAATCAAGAGAAGCATGAAAAGGTAAACAAGAAAGAGAAATCATAAGGGACTTACTAAAGTTGAACTCTTTTCTTTACATTCCTACATAGAAAGATGATGTATGTGATTCGTGAGACCTCAATATCATAGTAGCTGAAAGGAATATGCATATATGTGTGTGTGTGTGTGTGTGTGTATATATATATATATATATATATATATATATATACATATGTGTGTGTCTATGTATGTATACATGCAGGTATATATATACATGTATATATACACACAAAGGGCACAGGGTGAGTTGAATATGAAGGGATGATATCTAAAAAAATAAAATCAATTTAAGGGATAAGAGAGGAATATATTGAGAGAGGGAGAAAGGGAGAGATAGAGTGGGGTAAATTATCTCGCACAAAAGTGGCAAGAAAAAGTGGTTCTGTAGGAAGGGAAGAGGGGGCAGGTGATTGAGTAAATCTTGCGTTCATTGGATTTGACCTGAGGAGGGAATACCATACACACTCAGTTAGGTATCTTACCCCACAGGAAAGAAGGAGGAAGAAGATAAAAAAGGGGGGGATGATAGAAGTGAGGGGAGATGGGGGGAAGAGGTAATCAAAAACAAAGACTTTCGAAAAGGGACAGGGTCAAAGGAGAAAATTCAATGAAGGGGGATAGGTTTTGAAAGAGCAAAACATAGTTAATCTTTCACAACATGAGTATTTTGGAAGGGTTTTACATAGTGATACACATGTGGCCTATGTTGAATTGCTTGCCTTCTTAGGGAGGGTGGGTGGGGAGGGAAGAGGAGAGAGAATTTGGAAACTCAAAGTTTTTAAAAACAGACTTTCAAAAACAACAACAACAACAATAAAAAAATTTTTGCATGCAACTAGGAAATAAGATACACAGGCAATGGGGCATAGATATTTATCTTGCCCTACAAGAGAGGAAGGGAAAGGGGGATGGGAGGGGAGTGGGGTAACAGATGGGAGGGCTGACTGGGGACCGGGGCAACCAGAATATACACCATCTTGGAGTGGGGGGAAGGTAGAAATGGGGAAAAAAATTGTAATTCAAACTTTTTGTGACAATCAATGCTGAAAACTAAATATATTAAATAAATTAAAAAACAGAAAAAAAAGAAAAGAAATTATCTCTTTTGATCTTTCTCTGCAGATATTTTGAAATTCTTTTTTTTTTAGATTTAGATCTTGGACATCCTTTAAATATTAATAGCTTCTTATCTTTTTTTGATTACTCATTCTTCCAGCCTTCCTTCTCTAACTGGGACTTTGTGTTAGGCCTACAGTTTGTGCACTTCTGGTAAGGTTGTTGATTTCTATAATTCTGACATCTCTTTTCTGGTGTCCAGTCACTAGAGTCAGAAAAACTTTGGCATAGCCCTCTTTTCTTCCTAGTTTTTGGCTCCTAGACCCTCTTTCCTGGGTTAAAGCAACATGCTGGTAAAGTCTAGGGCATAAGACTGAGATTCCTAATTCTTTGAATGATCTGAGAAACTGCACTGAAGAGTTTTCTGCTCCAGTTGTATGATTAAGACAACAATTGTTCCATAATTCCCCTCCTGTTCACTTCATCAGGTTTTGCATTTGTGATCTCTGGAAAGATGAGCCCCTGTGGCTTAATTGCTAGTGTCTGATCTTTGTTGGTGTACTTTTAGACTGAGTGGAGCTCACTGCTTCCTCCTTTTCTGACATCTTGGCTGTTCATTTCTCTATCAAACTTTTAAAAAAGTAATTTCTGCACTATATTTTAAAACTGAGATACTTTACCCATTTTTAAATAAAATTTAAATAAGTTCTTTATCCCTGAGTTGAACAAAAACAAAAAAGAGAAAAACACAAAGCAAAATAACATATAAACCAATATAATTAATGAATACTTCAGTATTGATCTATGGCCCAATAAATGTAAATATTTCTTCAGTAAATGTAAATATTTCTTCCAATGGTGAAGACAGCAACAATCACTTTTTTTTAATAAAATGACGTTGTCTGAATACTATGCATCACTTTATGAGGAACTTCTAGTGTGTAAATTTGTGAATGAATCAGTGACTAAAATTTATAGCATTACAGAGTTGTCCTTGGTCACAATTAGTGCAAATAATGAGTCCTGTGTCATGGTGGCATTATTTGAATTTTCACTATTTGAATTTATAAGTAAAATGTAGTAATTGGTTCCAGGCTAGTGGAAATATTCAATGAAAATATTAAAAATGCACAAGTGGGGCAGCTAGGTGGCACAGTGAATAGAGCACTGGTCCTAGAGTCAGGAGGACCTGAATTCAAATCCAGTCTCAGGCACTTGACACTTACTAGCTGTGTGACCTTGGACAAGTCACTTAACCCCAATTGCTTTTCCTTCCTCCCCTCCAAAATAAAAAAAAATTCACAAGTTTTTAATGTGTTTATTGAGATACTAGCAAATGATAATAAAATGCATTTCTATTCATTTATTACAAAGAAATAGAATAGCTATTGAAAGTAAAATTTAAAAAATGCTGAATATCATACCTAAAGATAATGTTATACTGACAATATAATGGAAATACTGTGAAAATATTTTGTATAATGGTCTGAATTATCTTCTCTTTCATGAAATCTTTATAAAATGATGTTAGGTACAAAGAACTTTATCTCTGCATTTCAGAGAATTTGCATGCTCACATTTTCAGGCAACTAAACACCTAAAGCTAGGTAACATGGTGTATTTTCTAAAATCACCAATGTTAACATGATATTGTCCTTGAAATATTTTTCAATAGCTGGAGTAAAGTAACTGGAAAATCAATCTTTAAAAATGCCTTTAATCACTCAATTTTTAAAATTCAGCTTCCAAGGAACTGTAAATTGTGGTTGTAACTCTCTGATTTCTAGAACAATGAGCAATTATTACTTTTAATTTAAAATCTCCTTCAACATGAGTTCCAATATAATTTTGGGGTGATTCTTAGTTTAAATACAGGTTCAGGGGTTTTTTCCCCTTTTCTTAGACATGTGGGTTTGTATCAGTAAGGCAAGATTCATGATATCGATGGTGACCATGAATATGCCTGAGTAGTCAGAATCGCAAAATAAAAGAGACTCTCTAAATAGAAGGCAGAAGAAGTAAAACATTTATTCAGACACCAGAGGATCAAATCCCCAAACCAGTAACCCCAATTTGACATAGCCAGAGTTGTATCTCAAAATCAGTAAATCCACTTCAATATAACAACAAGGAAATTAAAACACAATATCACATCAAGGAGTCAAGTTATTCTGTAACCTTCCCCTCTAACACTCACTCATGAATCCTAACTGTCTGCTTACCTGCTTCCTCTCCTCCTTCTCAGAGCCCTTCCAGTTTTCTCTCTCTTCTGTCTGTGTCCCTTCCAGTTCTCCCTTAAAACTCTCTCTTCTCTCCCAGTTCTGTCTTCCTTGCAGTTCTCTCTACTCTTTTTCCTCTTCCTCACGTTCTTCTTTTGGCAGCTCTCTAGTCTAAGCTTAATGGCTACCCTCAGGATATATATATATATATATATATATATATATATATATATATATATATATATATATATATATATATATATATATATATATGCCCTCTTTAGGGCCCTGGGGCTTAGTGCCTACTTAGCAAAAGGGTCTGGGCCTGGGGCTTATCACCTACTTGGGGCTAAGCACCTAGTTAGTAAAAAGGTGGGGGCTTGCCTATAAACTAGCCTCCCCTAATGAAGCTTCCCTTAACTAGCTCCACCTGAGGCCTATTAAAGGGGTGGGGAAGATCTTTAATCATGATTAGCACCACAGGGTTCCAGAAGGCATACTTATTCAAATAAAAATTTCTTGATGAAGGTATCCACCTTCTTTGATTATTGTCTTTGGGATATTTAGCAGCTGTGTCTGCATTTGCAATAGACATCTCTGGTAATTTCAACATTATGCAATTGAATTTGATTTTTAAAGTGATTGAACTAACCAATGCTTGCAGTTTCACTGACTTAATATGATAAACCTGATACTTTTGTCTGAGTGCTGTGTTAAAAGTCATGCATTTTGATTGCAGGTCAATCTATGCAACTAAAAGATACTCCATCTCTGTCTTTACCTTCCTTGTATTCCAAACATAGCTTGCAAACATTAAAAAGCTGATCCAACATGGTCTTTTTAATTTATTTATCAACATATTTAAAAATATCCCTTAACATTTATTCAGGCCTTTCAACATCTCTTTCTGTTTTAGACCTTTTGTGACCATGGTCATGTCTAATGTAATTACTAGCCTCTTATTTTTTCACTGGCAGTGTTTCCATTTGAAGTATTCTTCCTTCTTTTCATTTTAACATTTTTTCATTTATTTAAAATATCATTTTATTAAAATTAGCTATATGCAGTAGCATGGTATGCAACAGCATATCACATCCACACATAACAAATAGTCAAATACAGACTAAGAATGCAATGGCCTATTAAAATCCTCAGCTTTCTCATAAGAGCCATATTAATTAAAATTTGCTTCATGTTAAATGTGACAGTATCATTTTGTAATTCACACTAAATTGACTTTGCCATTATTCTAACTATTATTATTCTCATCCTAGCTGTACATTGAATCATTATCCCTATATCTGTGATAGGGAACAGATCTGGGGTGTTTCCCCATGTGGGAAACAAATGCTTGGTTAGTATAGTCTCACAAATGCAGTCATAGGATTCTCTCAGTCTTACTCACCAGTTCCTTTAAATACTCTGTAAAGTTCCTCTGACAATCACAGTGCACATACCACAAACACCTTCAACTTCAAAGCTCTGTGTGGGCAGAACATTTGTGCCCCAATAGAAATTAAGAAGGACTGAGCAAATAGAGCTATCTTTTGTTTATTATTAAGTAGAGCAAATATAATAAAAGTAGCAATATCCTTGAAAATGACAAATTTAATAGAATGCCAATCAAAATAAGAATAGGTTATTTCATAGAAGTATATAAAATGATAAAACCATAAATTTAGAGCTGTAAGGGACCCTAAAAACAACACCTTCATTTTCCAGATAAAAACAGTGAGGTTCAGGGTAGTTGCACAGGTAAATATTAAAGAAAGGATATGAACTCAAGTCTTCTGACTCTACAGTTAGTACACTTTAATGGAATAACTTTTTGTTCTGCTTTTGCAGAAATGGGCACTGAGAGCGTTATGAGGAATTTTGCGTGGAAAAAAAAAAGAAATGGAAAGGGTAATGGCAAAGTGTGAGAACAGTAAGAAATAGGACTTAAAGAAAAGTAAGAGATTAGTCTTCCTTAGATTAAAAAACGTCATATAAAAAAAGAGTAGGGCAACCATTTCAAGAACTATGAAATAAAAATTGGCAAAGGGACACTAGCATTATAAAATCTTTTTTTAAAATAGTATAAAATTATAAAAAAAAATCTGGGATTGAAAGAAAAATAGAAAAGTTACTCAACAGCCGAAAATAGTCAAAAATAGAACCCAATTTTTATAAAAGGCAATAAATGAGGTTTAAAAACCTCATCTTCTACAGAGAATTTTTTTCCCAACCAGTCTAATGCCTTCTCTGTGTTAACCATTAATTGTGTGAAAAAAGAATGTTTGTGGATACATGTCTTAAATCACACCATCACAACAAATTCCAATCAGTTAACACTATAAATGTAAATTTTAAAAATCATCCAAAAGCTAGAAGTGAGAATAGCTGATTTGTCTCACCAACAGAGAAGAGTATTTTTTTAGCTATCAAGGAATAAGAACAAATTATTAAAAATAAAATTGAAGAATTTGGTTATATAAAAATAAAATATTTTTAATACAATAAGCAGTATCATTATAATAAAAAGACTGAAAATGTGTCATTCGTATATTTCCTCTATAAAAAGCAGATGAATACTCAGCAATTTAGTTAAAAATATTTATTGAGCACCCACTTTTTTGAAAGCACTATATAAACAAAGACATAAAAAGTAGCACCCTGCTCTTACTTAGGCAGATTATATTCTATAGAGGTGAGAGGGTTATGTTTACATAGATAAAATAATCATTCAAAAAGCTGCTTGATTGGTTGGTTGGTTGTTGTCCTTCCTTCTGGAAAAGGACCAAAATGACATCACTATGTCAGAGTCAAGTTACAGTGTGTATGACTGTGGCTGATCGGACCAATGTGAACTCAGAATGCTCTACCACAGGTGGGGCACAAATAGTTGATGTGAACATTTGGGGTGGATTCTCTAAGTTTGCACACTTCATGTTTCTTTGGAGCTACTTCAATTCTGCTTTGTTCAGTAAGCACAACACCTTCTCTGATGAGGGCACACTATGCTGTGTGATCTTGCATCAGTGTCTCCCGTGTCACACCATCAATTCCAAACTTTTTAACAGAAATCGTGAGAGTGTCCTTATATCCTTTTTTTAACCACTATGTGAGCACTTGCCCTATGTGAGTTTTCCACAAAATAGTCTATATGGCATTTGAACAACCTGTCTTTTTACCTTGGGTTGAAGTCAATTCATCCCTAGCTAAAGTTCCAACTGAAGAAGAAGTTTTGAATGCCATTAGACTCATGTGGCAAAGCACCTGGTACTGAATCTATTCCAGCTAATAATTACAAGGTGTGTGGGGTGGGGGTGGGGGGTTATTCATAAAAAAAAACTGACTGAGATTTTCCACATTATATGTTAAGAGGAGGTTATCCCCCAGGAGTTCAAGGACACCTCTGTTGTCTATCTCTATAAAGGTAAAGGAAGTAGATTGTCCTTTGACAATCATGGATGGATGGTGTGTCTCCCTCTTATTCATTGCTGGCAAGATGTTGCCAAAGTTCTCCTTAATAGGCTGATCCTTCATCTTGTAGATGGTCATTTACTTGAGAGCCAGTGTGGCTTCAGAAAGGGCCAAGGAGTGGTCAATACGGTGTTTGCTGATAGACAACTCCAGCAGAAATGCCAAGAACAGAGATCTGTATACAGCATTTGTAGATCTGACCAAGCCTTTGATATTGTCATTCATGAGGGCTTATGGAAAATTATGATAAAATTTCGTTACTTGGAGAAGTTCATCAGTATCGTAGGTCAGTTTCACTAAAGCATGCTTTCCCCAGAGGCTCTGGATAACTGACAATGCTCTCATGCTCTCTCAGTCACCAACGAAGTGAAATAAGGCCGTGTGCTTACTTCCATGCTTTTTAGCATGATGTTTTCAGCCACATTGTCAAACACTTGCAATGAGGAGGAACACTGCATCAAGTTCAGCTACCATACTGATGGAAAATTCAAGCCAGGACTAAAATGGAAGGAGTATTGGTGCATGATTTTTTGTTTGCAGATGATCATGCTCTCATTGCAGCCTCTGAAGCTGAGATGCAAGAAAGTATGGATCGATTCTCTGCTGCTTGTTCTAGTTTTGGCTGTTCAAAAAGCACTTAAACTGGGACAGGCACTGTATTAAGCCTGGGGACTTCAAATAAAGAAAAAAAATCAGTCCTAACTCTTAAATTCTAATGGGGGGACAACATTAAAACAACTATATACAAAGGAATAATATACAGATGAAAGTGGAGATAACCAATAGAGGAAAAGCAGTAGCATTGAGGAGGATCAGTAAAGGCTTTCTTACAGAAGGAGGAATTTTACCTGGGATTCAAAAGAAGCTTGGAAAGCCAGGAAATGGGATGAGAAGAGAGAGAATCTTAGGCATGGGGGAAAGCCAGTGAAAATACCCCAAATTTGGAAATGAAGTGATTTGTAGGAGGAAAAGCAAGGAAGGGTGTCAGGGGTGAGAAGACAGGAAACATAAGAAGGGTTTAGGTAATGGAGGGCATTAAAAAGCCAAGAATTGTACAAAGTAACATAAAATAAATTTAAGACCTAGAGAACACCAACAACATCTAGAGCTAATCTAATTTTCCTTCAGTTTTCTTTCCACTTATTATATATTTGCTCCTCTTTTGAAGGGCATGTAAATTTAGATCTACGGAACTACGTGACATAAAAGGGTTGTCAAAACACACAAATCAATCCAATCTAGGATTAAAAACCTTGGGGACATAAGAGTTAATAGAGATGAGTTTCTAAGCCCTTCAAAAAATAGAAAGGATGAGTTGTCTACATTGTTTTCCTCAAGTAACAGATCTACTTTTTAACTTTGCTTTTGTAGGTCAGAAATAGGCACTGAAACCATTAAGTGAAAAATTTTACACAGGAAAAGAAATCGCAACAGTAGAGATAATAGCAAAGTTTGAGAATAGCAAGAAATAGAACTTAAATAAAAGTAAGAGACACAGTAAATGTGAAAAAGGAGCTGAACTTGCCTAATTGCTATTCTCATTGTTTTATGTAATTTTTTTAGCTTGTTATGTACAAATAACATCTATTTTCCCCCTTTTCTCATTCTCTCTCCCTCCCTCCTTCCCCCTCCCCTCTCTCTGTCTCTGTCTCTCTCTCTCTCTCTCTCTCTCTCTCTCTCTCTCTCTCTCTCTCTCTCTCTCTCTCTCTCTCTCTTTCTGATTAGAAAGATTTGGTCCTATTATTTCATAAATTTTTAGAATTTCAGGTATTAAAACTCCCTTTGAGAATATTAATCAGCCATTCCTTTATACAACATAACACTAAGGAGTCACAGAGGGTAAGAAAGGAATGAGAAATTAAGAGATTTGCTCAAAGTCATACAAATAGTATGTTAGAGTCAGTACTAGAAGATAGGTCTTCCTCCAATTTCCAAGGCCAGCTCTCTATCCATTATGCCACATTTCTTCTAAAAAATTTCATTTTGAAATTAAATAGAATAGTAGTTTAAGTAGAGAAGAATAGATCTGTCATTTCCTTTATTGTGTTATATGATATGCAGGCTTAGTCTTAGATTTTCATTAAGAAAATCTAAAATTTATTGGAATGATTCTATTTTTTGTTGAAATGTCTTTCCCTGAGTAATTGTTTCATCAGTTACTGTTTTGCTTAATACAATTCAACAAACTCCACAAATATTTATAAAGTACATATTATGTAATAAGCATTGTGCATGATGCTGCTTGGAATGAAGAGTACATGAAGATGCATAATCCTTACCATTTAAGAGTTTATAACTGAATAGCAGTCATAAAGCAGTATACACACAATAATTATTATTATTATATGAAATAATAATACTTATCATGCTTATATACAAGAGAGACAATGTGAAATATGAAGGGACAGCAAGCAAGTGGAAGTCATGAAGACTTGGTCCTTCTTTTGCTGTTTACAGAACTGTGAATCCTTTTGGTGGCTGAATTATGTGGACCTAGAAACTTATTAGATGTGTAAAGTAGGAGGATGTAATATAGCAGACATAGAATCTTAGCACAGTCAACCTTAGAAATAATCTAGTCTAACACTTTCCCCTGCCCTATATTTTGCATATAAAAGCAGGAAGCTGAACCCCAAGGATGTAAGCATAGTTGGGATGATAATGAACTTGATTTTATAAATGTTTTCACTTCAGAGGAACCTTTTAACTAGAACGGAGAAAAAATCACCAGCACTGGAGAGTTGGTGAAAATGAGAGAAGAAATGAAAAGTGGGGCTGAGGATCAAGCCTTGTATAATATGAAATTTAGGTATTGTAATTCTAGAGTAGTCATGAGTATATATCATTTGGATGACTGGGTAGAAAATGAAATAAATCTAGAACAGCAGTGATGATTTTAGAGAATAGAGAGAACTTGAAGGACTAGAGGTCAGTTTTGTTATGAAGAGTGAGATAAATGGGAGTTAGGAGATAGGAAAGATATAGTTAAAAAGTGATTAGTATATAAGGAATAGAGAACAGATTTTGGAGAATTATGGGTTTTAATGTTGAAGTACTTATTAGTAATGATGAGATGAAATTTGAGCCTGGCTAAAATTTAACTGGAATGGAAATGGTAACTTCATTCCTGGCAATTGAGAAGATATGAAAGATGGTTATATCATAAATGTGAGTGTTGAGATAGTTTAGTTGATCACTCTGGTGGTCTAAGCACTGAACATGACTTTTAGAAGAAGAAAGGTTGTTGATTGATAGTACATGACTGATGCTTTTAATCAATCTTTAAAAATTTATTAAGCATCTGCTATGAGCCAAGCACTGTGTTAAACTCTGAAAAAAAAAGAGAAAAGAGACACTTCCTGTCTTCAAGGAACTTAAATTCTAATGGAAGTAGAAGGGAGGTTCAGAGTTTGATGACCTCTTTCTGGGTTCTCTAAAAAGGTTGCAATGGGAGAAGTAATTACTATGATGAAGTGGAATTTGTTCTTAGACAGGCAGGAGCTATAAATTACAAAGTAGAAGCAGTAGGTGTGGCGTTAATTAGGGGAAATGGACCATGGGATATGTGAGCAGGAGCAGCATAAAAATAATTGTAAGGAAGAGTCTGGTGAAGATAGATTTCTGTGGACCATGGTAGTTCCAGAAAACAATGGCAAGAGAAGTAAGAGGTTAGGAAATAGGCTAAAGAAAAATGTTAGCAGTATGGGAAAGGTAGGCAGTGATAATTAGTCATAATTTTGTTATAGGAATATGTAAAACAATCCAGGATACAACTGGAGTGTTCTTCTAGCAATTTGTGATTGTGAAAATTGCTTCCTTAGTGTTAGACTGGACTGGATAGTCTTTGTTAGCTTGTTTTCAAAAAAATATCTAATTTATTTATTTTCAGTTGTCAACAAGCTCTTCCATAAATTTTAAATCTTCTTTCCCTCCCTCCCCAAGATGGCATACAACCCAATATGGACTCTAAATTCCTATTAAATACATTTTCACGTTAGTCATGTTGCACAGAAGAATTATAACAAATGGGAGAAACCAAGAGAAAGCAAACCAAACCAAACCAAAACAAAACAAAAGAGAAAAGAGTCTGCTTCACTCTGCATTCTGATTCCATAGTTCTCTCTCTGGATGTGGATGGCATTTTCCATCGTAAGTACTTTGGAAAAGTTTTAGGTCCTGCCATTGCCGAGAAGGGCTAAGTCTATCAAAATCAGTCCTTAAACACTGTGTACAATGCTCTGGTTCTGCTCAGTTCATTCAGCATCAGTCATATAAGTCTTTCCAGGTTTTTCCCAAAATTTTCCTGCTCATGATTTCTTATAGCACAATAGTATTCCATTACATTCGTATACCACAACTTGTTCGGTCATTCCCCAATTGATGGGCATCCCCCTGATTTCTAGTTCTTGGCCACCACAAAAAAGAGCTGCTATAAATATCTTTGCACATGTGGGTCCTTTTATCATTTTTATGATCTCTTTGGGATACATCCCTAGAAGTGATATTGCTGGGCCAAAGGGCATGCACATTTTTATAGCATAGTTCCAAATTGCTCCCCAGAATGGTTGGATCAGCTCACAGCTCCACCAACAATGAATTGGTGTTCCAACTTTCCCACATCTTCTCCAACATTTATCATTTTCCTGTTTTGTCATGTTAGTCAATCTGATGGGTGTGATGTGGTACCTCAGAGTTGTTTTGATTTGTACCTCTCTAATCAATAGTGATTTAGAGCGCTTTTTCATTTGATTATAGGTAGCTTTAATTTATTTCTCTGAAAACTGCCTGTTCATATCCTTTGACTGTTTACCAATTGGGGAATGACTTGTATTCTTGTAAATTTGACTCAGTTTTCTGTATATTTTAGAAATGAGGCCTTTATCAGAGATACTATTTAAAAAAATTCTTTCTCAGTTTTCTGCTTCCCTCCTAATCTTGATTGCATTAGCTTTGTGCAAAACTTTTAAATTTAATGTAATCAAAAATATCCATTTTGGATTTCTTAATGTTCTCTGGCTCTTGTTTGGTCATAAATTCCTCTATTCTCCATAAATCTGACAGATAAACTATTCCTTGCTCCCCTAATTTGTTTATAGTGTCAGCCTTTATACCAAGAGTGGGCACCCATTTGGACTTTGTTCTGGTATATGGTGTCAGACATTGGTCTATGCCCAGTTTCTGCCATTCTATTTTCCAGTTTTCCCAGAAGTTTTTTTCAACAGCAAATTCTTATCCCAGAAGGTAAGATCTTTGGGTTTATCAAAGAGTAGATTGTTACAGTTATTGAAAGTATGTCTTGTGTACCTAACTGTGTTGGTAAGCAAAATGGGCTCCTTAGCACTTAGTTCAACAAGTGCCCTTGAAGAGTTTGGCTTTTGTTTGCTTTGAGTAATTCAGTGTATTTCATTGAATCTTACTAAGTGCTAAGCCCCAGGGCCTAAACCTCTATTAGGTGGAAAACCTATGTGGGTGTGGATTGGCAACTAAGGTGGGGCCCAAGGTGGGGCTAACTAAGGGGAGGGCCTAGTTTACATGTCTGGGACAGGAGAGGCTTTTAGACCATGTGGGTTTAAGTCCACCTCTTTGTGAGGATTCTAGGTCACGTGAGTGAGTTGCATGTGTGACTCACCTCTGATGCTGAAAAAGATATAAAAACCAGGGGTTGGCCTCCTCTTCCTTGGAGCTCCCTTACCCACAGCAGTGGTGGCACGCATGACTCTGGGCCAGCCCTTGTTCTGAGCTCCTGGGCTGAACCTAGATGTTGGTAACTATGAATCTGTATTTGATCTGTCTGTTGATGTTGGTAATTTGTTTGTAATTTGCTCTGAAGTTCAGCGTGCTGCTCTCTTCCCCTGAACTAAGGGAATGATATTTGTGTGCTGAATTAAAGTAAGCTTGTCAACCCCTTCACCTTGCTTTCCTTAGTTAGGCAGATCAAAAGAACCTGTGCTGTTGGCAGCTTTCTGGGTGCTGGCTGTGGGTAGATCTTACACCCCCACAGAAGCTGCTAGCTGGATTGTGGAAACACTAACCTATCCTACTGATCTACCCATCTATTTCTTAGCCAATACCAGGTACTTTTGATGATAGCTGCTTTACAATACAATTTAAGATCTGTTATGGCTAGGCTACCTTCCCTAGCATTTCTTTTCATTAATCTCCTTGATATTCTGGACCTTTGTTCTTCCCGATGAACTTCGATATTGTATTTTCTAGCACTATGAAATAACTTTTTTTGGTAGTTTGATCGGTATGGCACTGAATAAGTAAATTTATATTACCTCAGCCTACCCATGAGCAACAGATTTTTTCCAATTATTTAGATCTGACTTAGTTTGAAAATGTGAAACTTGTGTGAAAAGTATTTTGTATTTATGTTCATATAGTACCTGGGTTTGTTTTGGCAGATAGACTCCCAAATATTTTATAATGTTTACAATACCTTTAAATGGAATTACTCTTCCTATCTTTTGCTGTTGGGCTTTGTTAGTAATATATAGAAATGCAGATGATTTATGTGGGTTTATTTTATATCTTACAACTTTGCTAAAGTTATTTAGTATTTCAAGTAGTTTTTTACTTGATTCTCTAGAATTCTCTAAGTATATCAACATATCGTCAGCAAAGAGTGATAAATTAGTTTCTTCTTTGCCTATTCTAATTCCTTCAATTTCTTTTTCTTCTCTTATTGCTAAAGCTAACATTTCTAGTACCATATTTAATAGCAGTGGTGATAATAGACATCCTTGTTTCACCCCCAACCTTATTGGAAATGCATCTAGCTTATCCCCATTACATGTAATGCTTGCTGATGGTTTTAGGCTGATGCAACTTATCATTTTAAGGAAGGCTCTATTTATTCCTATACTCTCCAGTGTTTTCAATAGGAATGGGTGTTGTGTTTTGTCAAAAGCTTTGTCTGCCTCTATTGAGATAATCATATGTTTTCTGTTAGTTTTGTTGTTGATATGATCAATTATGCTAATAGTTTTCCTAATATTGAACCAGCCGTGCATTCCTGGTTATATAAATCCTACCTGATCAAAGTTATTATTCTCATGATGAATTGCTATAAACTTTTTGCTAATATTTTATTTAATTTTTTGCATCTATATTCATTAGAGAAATTGGTCTATAATTTTCTTTCTCTGTTTTGGCTCTTCCCAGTTTAGGCATCAGTACCATATTTGTATCATAAGAAGAATTTGGTAGGAATCCTTCAGCAATTTTCCCAAATAGTCTATATAGTATTAGAATTAATTGTTCTTTAAATGTTTGATAAAATTTGCTTGAAAATCCATCTGGCCCTGGAGATTTCTTCCTGGGGAGTTCTTTGATGGCTTTTTCACTAGACTGAAGCTCACAGTGTGAGGTGTGGGGGACGGGTGGTCTGGCTGCTGGAGGTCTCCTCCCCCAGGGCTGTGCTAGAGCACAGGTAGACTCAGCTGCTGAGGGACACCCATCTGCACTTGTGTCTGCTGATTCCCCTGGTGCTAAGAAGGCACTCCTGGTGTCCTGGTATTTGCTCTTGCTGGCTCCACGCCCCTGGGCCTCAGGATCTCCTGCTGGTCTGCTGAGGTGGGGCTTGCTGGACATCTCCTGTCCTGTCCTGGTCCCCTTCAGCCACAGAAAGAGGGACACTTTCTGTCCATCTTCCTAGCCTCTCAAGCTAAAAGACTGCTGTAACCCTTCTGCTGGCTCCATTATTCCAGGATTTTTCCTGGGGCAATATTCTCTGGGTTTTTCAAGGTGGGGAGGGGCACTTACAGTTTACTCTGTCATCTTGCCTCTGGGAAGTTCAAGTGGGTGACTTTCAAATATGTAGTCTGTGGGCTGATAGCCCAGGAGTTGCTGCTGCAGGCCCTGTGCTTTTCTCTCACCCAGCTCTGACAGAGTCCTGTCCTGTGCTGAGAGGTTTGAGAATTTCCACTGCTACTGGTGATTCAGTTTGCTAGGTCCCGTCTCTTGTAGCTGAGGATCCTGGCACTGTGGCCACCAAAAAGGAAGAAGACCTAGCAAACTCGATTGAGTTATTATTGAAAGAACAAAGGCAACAGCCAACCATATTTTTCAATTTGTATCACTTCACTTTTCTTAACTAACCACTAAGATGATTGTAGGTAAATTTGTGCTGTCTATGATTTTTAAGCTACTGAAGACAATGAATTTACATTTAAAGCTAGAAACAAATCATTATGGTTCTTGATCAGTGATCCCAAATGGTGTAAAGATCAAATCCATTAAGGCATAGGATTGTTTCCTTCTAATTTTGTGACAGCTGACCTCAGTGCTGAACCAGAAATGATTAAAACAAAGAAGACAATACAATGCAGTGATTGATGTTCGGGTAGAAATAATAGAGCCTGAGTCTGAACCAACATATATTGTTGAGGACAAAATGAACCAGCTTCTGCAGATGGTGTAAAATGTAGATCCAAATGATGAACAAGTAGATCTACCAGAACTGTTTCATATGGAAGCAATCTGTCACCAAATGGGATCATTTATTGCTGAAAATCTGGAAGATATTGACAGAAAACATTCAGAACTTTCAGAACACAGTGTTAAAATGATGCATGCCTTTTTCATTATGTTAAAAAATTGATAAATGAAGACCCAATGTCTTTGTATGCAAAATTACAGAACTTATAATATTATATGCAGTCAGCTGGCATTTCTGGTCCTCAAGTATCTCCAGGGCAGCCTCAAAGTGGTGTTTATTTGATGAAAGTGAATGTTCAAGTGGGCCATATTCAGAGATATAGCCTTCCACCAGAGCAAATATCTTCTCTCAGTCTAGGAACAGTTCTACCATCAGCAAACTCAGTATATCCTAGTCAACGAAGTCATATTTCTTACCCTAACACAATGGTTAGTGCTGTAGAAAGAAACACATGCCTCAGCCAGGCTTTAGTTAGTATAGAGGCCTCTTGCTGCTGCTGTGGCTGCTTCTGCTGCTGTCACATTGCAGAGTACTAGACCTAGTATGTTCTAGATGGCAAACTGTAATTTAGTATATTTTTTACTACCTGAGCCACCCAATAAAGAAGAACAGCCTTAATCACAACAAACATATTCCCAGAAGGCTCTTCCTTAGGAGAGTCCTAATCAGACCTCAAACTTGAGATTCCTAATTAATTATGGCTGACGTATGCTAAGTGCAAATAACAATGTAATAAACTCCTTCCTTTAAAATCTTAAGATTTATTTATCCTTCACTTATAGGACTCTATCTTAGTGAACAAGTTCAGTGACTGAAAAATATAGAACTATGTTCAAACTACAGTGACTTTTTAGGGAATTTTCCTTTTTTTTTTTTTTTTGCAGAGGAATGGAACAATTTAGGACATTTAATTACTTTCAAAATGCTTGAAAGTTGGTACAAGATTATTCATGCCTGATAAAATTGGCTGGCTATCAAAAAGCCCAAACGTGCAAAACTTGTGGCATACATTATATACATATATTGTATGTGACTTCATTAGTGGACATTTTTAACCATAATGGTGATCATATGAACATATTTGACACTTAGACAAGTTTAAATTACTATTTTATTTCACTTATAAACAAACCACCATATTTCCTTATGTGGACTTACGAAGACTTTAACATCTTTTTAAAATTCAGGAGAATCAAGTGCTGTAACATTTATACTTGAAAGCTTTATGTTGTTTACATTTTGTTTCACACTAATTGAACCTACAGTTCACTAATTGTAAGCAGAACATAAATATATGATGGCTTTCTGCATCCTCTGATTACTGTTAATTGTCATATCAAGGTGAATTAGTCAAATTTTCAATGCCAGTCATAGCAAATGATAACCCTCCTTCTAACCAGCTATTAAATTTCACCCTGATATTTTAAAGATAGTCAACATATCATGAGACCATGAGATAAATTAAGTAGAATATCATACCTTACAGATATTGTTTAAAAGACAAGTTATTTTTTTCTTAGTAAAATTATGTAACTAGCCTTCTGAACCATATTTCTGTGCTTTTTGGTGGTAATAACATCAGATACAAAGGGGTATGAATGGAAATCTTTAACCTGGAAAGAAAACACAAAATGTACTACATTTTTCATTTGCTTTATAGTTATTTAGACATCAAAGAAGCTTGGAAGTTGAAAAATCATAAACAATTTCGGAAATTTAAATGAAAGGAAGGCAAGTTGAAGGGAATGTTTCAGAAAACCTGGTAAGACTATGTGAGCTGATGTAAAGTGAAGTCAGAAGAATCAGGAGAACATCGTACACAATAATAGCAATATCGTAACAATAATCAACTATGAAAGACAGCTATTCCGATCAAGACAATAATCCACTATAACGCCAAAGGATTTATGATGAAAAAATGCTATGCAATTCTGGAGAGAGAATTGGTGAACTCTGAGTGCAGATTGAAGTATTTTTTATTCTTATTTTTTAAAAATCATTAATATGGTTAATATGGAAATATGTTTTGCGTGACTTAACATATATAGTGGATACCATATTGCTTTCCTTTTCAATGGATCGGGAAAGAGCTTGAAGTAGGAGAATTTGGAATTCAGAATTTTTTAAAAAATGAATAAAAGAAAATGATGAATAAGACAAAAGTGAATAAAAATTAATAAACAATGAAATAAAACAAAATAATTAATAAAACATGAAATTGAGTAAGCAATATAAGTAAAACAAAATTTTAAAAATTCTTTAATCATTTAGATGTTTAGAAATGCTAGTTATTGGGGCAGCTAGTTGGCACAGTGAGTAGAGCATCAGTCTTGGAGTTAGGAAGACCTGAAATCAAATCCAGCCTCAGCCACCTGATGCACTTACTAGCTGTGTGACCTTGGACAAGTCATCTAACCCCAATTGCCCTGCCTTCCCCTCTGCCAAAAAAAAATATGCTGGTTAGTTTATATTGGTAAATAAAATGTTTATAAAAGCTTTTTTGTATTCTGATTACCTGATTTTTAGACAAAGCAGTCAGATTAAGCATTATGTATGGACAAAAGTAAGAAATAAAAACATCTTAGGAAGAAATCATTCTAGTACACATAAAGCTTTAAGAATAAGTGTATAGACATGATATGCATGTCTAAGTGTTCTCCTTATAGGTAATGAAACATAAAAGAATGAAAATTAAATGACAGACGATTCACATGGTTTTGTTTTTTTTCTCTCTGAGAAATTCACTTTAAATTATGACTCCAGTGTAACTCTATAATGATTGGCCATTAAGCCTGAGTCTAAACTAAGTTTGTTCAAATTTTAAAAATATTTTCATATAGACTCCAAAACAGTCTTTATTAACTTTAGATATAGCAATCCTGAGTGAAGGTACAAACATGCTCTCCAAAAGCTCTCAGTTCTGAGCGACATTAAACCTCAGTTTTCTGGCAGTAGACGCTCCACGAATGTCATTCAGAAAAAGCAAAGAAACAAAAATAAGCCTTTGCAAAATTTTGTGGCCTTACAGGTAAGTATTTTCCTTTGGCACCTGGGCTTCCCCTCGCAAGAAATATAATAAACACAATTTGTGCAAGTTTTTTAAATTATCTCATGGCACAACATAATAGGTAATTTAGCTTACAACATATCCCATCCCTGAAAAATTTGCATCTGACTCTGAGCAAGCAACTCAACCTTTCAACGTCCCATGATACTCTCTAGGTGTGTCAGATAACAGAAAAAAAATGCTGATATGCATTGGTAGGAGTTCCTACTACTGAGTTCTCCCTATAATGATTAATTTCCAGTTTTAGGTTTTTTAAAATAAATTAAAACCCTTAGTCAATATGTCCACATTGAAATCCTAGACACATTCATTTTTATGTTACTTTTTCATGAAAGATCGATATACCCCACATGTTTTAGGTTTAAAAAGTAACTCTTTAGAGACTGATCTATACTTTCTAAAATATTGGTACTTACTTCATTCCCTGTATCCAGAGTAGTGATTTGAAATCTGCCATCACTACCCATACCACTATGTATTTTCTAACAGAAAAATCCTTAAGAGTTTTTCTAAAATCTTTAGGATTTGGTGACTTCGTGACTGCCACATAGTAGAAAGATTACTGGATTTAGGTAATCAGTTCTTGCTTTAAATTCCTGTTCTTTCACTTAATTAATATGGCTGTAGCCTGTTCTGTTTCCTCATCTGTTGAATGGAAATAATGCTTACACTGCCTATTTCACAGAGTTGTCGTGAATTAAATTCTTTGTAATATGTTCAGATTTATATGAGTGAGTTATTGCTACTGTTGTTTTTGCCATTATTGTGGTGGTTATCATATATTATGATGTCTAATAAGATGCTGAATGAAATTTTTGTAGTAGATTAAGTTGGCGATACATTAATTTAGTATTTGAAAATGTGTTCGTTTTTCTTTGTTTTTATTGTTGTTTTACCATACTGGTGTCAGTGCTCAATAACTTGGGCCTCTCTACCTGATTCCAGCAAGGTAAGTTTGTTTTGGCTTTCTTGTTTCATTCATAAAGTTATCTTATCTTCTTTTCACTTCCCCAGCAAAGAAAATGGGGAGCTCCCTGTGGATTCCCTTTAAATTTACAACTGTCATTTGGGTTAGAAATTTGGTGTGTTGACTTTCCTCATAATTGATGTTCTCACCATTTTGATATTACTTCATGGCCTAATTCATATGAAAGTAAAGCATTGAAATTAGAGATGAACCAGAATATTAACATAATATTTCTTTAATTTTTTCTCTATATGAAGTAATTCAGATTTTAATATATCCACTGATCAGAGATCAAATTTTTTGTTCAATTCTAACCTTTTTTTTTTTTTTTTTGGGCTTTGAAGAGAGGTTTCGAGTGACTTTATTTTAACATGCGGAGGAGGTCCCATCTGCCCAGGCCAGAGCGGACAGCACTAAGCCTGGGAAAAATCGAGTGGTCATGATTAACTCATCAGAGGACTACTGGGGGCGGAATGTGGGGAGCTCGTGGTCCGGGGTGCAGGCAGGTCCTGAGGTCACGGGGGAATGTCCAGAGAGCCGCTCCTTCACTCCTTCTTCTTGTAGTTCTCCAGGTGGGATACTACCCGGGCACTAGGAGGCACACGAAGCTGGCGGCCAGGCCAACGGCCTTCTCCAGCGTGCTCAGCTCCTCCCTAGCCGGCCGCTCGTGCAGGGCCGGGCGTGGGACACGCACCAGGCTGCGGGCGGGGCGCGTCAGGCCCCTCAGCAGGCGCGGAGCCAGCGCGGACATGGCGGCGTCGGGGCGCGGGCTGGAACCGGGAAGAGGCCGGGACTCGGGGCGGAGGAGCAGAGCCAAGGTCGCCCGGAGAAACGACTGCGGCGGCCGGAAGCGACGGACAGGAAGAGGCCCAATTCTAACCTTCTTATGAAAGCTTGAATTCCTTTCACTTCATTGAATGACCATTTTTCCCTCAGAGGATTATGCTTAATTTTGGCAGGTAGGTGATTCCTGCTTGCAGTACTAGCTCCTTTGCCTTCCGAAATATATTCCATGACCTCCAGTCCTTTACGGTTACTGCTTCTAACTCCTGTGTAATCCTGATTGTGGCTCCCCAATGCTAGAATTGTTTCTTTCTGGCCACTTGCAGTATTTTTTTCCCTAGCCAGGTAGTTCTCTAAGTTGGCTGTAATGTTTCTTGGAGTTTTTATTTTGGCATTTCTTTCCTGAGGTGATTAGGGGATTCTTTCAGCGCTTATTTTGCCTCCCAGTTCTAGGACATCAGGGCAGTGCTCCTTGATAATTTCTTGATAGATGCCGTCCAGGTCCTCTTTTTGATTAAGGCTTTCAGGTAGTCCAATGATTCTGACATTCTCTCTCCTGGATCTATTTTCTAGGTAAGTTATTTTTCCAATGAGGTATTTTATATTTTCTTCTATTTTTAAATTCTTTTGAATTCATTTGATTGATTCTTGATGTCTCATAGAGTCATTAGCTTCCACTTGCCCAATTCTATTGTTTAAGGAGTTATTTTCCCAATTTAGCTTTTCTACTTTCTTTTCCATTTGACAAATTGTACATTTTATGGTGTTTCTTTCTTGAGTGGATTTTTGTGTCTCCTTTTACATTTTGCCAATTCTATTTTTTAAACAGTTGTCCATATATCTGTGGCTGTGCACAACGTTCTCCTGGCTCTGCTCCGCTCACTCAGCATTATATCCTGTAGGTTTTTCCAGGTTGTTATGAAGTCTGCATCATCCCCATTTCTTATGGCACAGTAGTATTCCATCACCTTCATATACCACAGCTTGTTCAGCCATTCCCCAATTGATGGGCATCCCTTTGATTTCCAATTCTTGGCTACCACAAAAAGAGCTGCTATAAATAGCCTTGTACATATGGGTCCTTTTCCCGCTTGTGTGATTTCTTTGGGATAGAACCCTAGAAGTGGTATTGCTGGGTCAAAGGGAATGAACATATCTATAGCCCTTTGGGCATAGTTCCAAACTGCTCTCCAAAATGGCTGGATCAGCTCACAACTCCACCAGCAATGCAACAATGTTCCAATTTCCCCACATCCTTTCCAGCATTTATCATTTTCCTGTTTTTTTATTTTAGCCAATCTGACAGGAGAGATGTGGTATCTAAGAGTTGTTTTGATTTGCATTTCTCTAATCAGTAGTGATCTAGAGCATTTTTCCATATGCCTGTAGATAGCTTTAATTTCTTCCTCTGAAAACTGCCTGTTCATATCCTTTGACCCTTTCTCAATTGGGGAATGGCTTGTATTCCTATATATTTGGCTCAGCTCCCTGTATATTTTAGAGAGGAGGCCTTTATCAGAGATACTAGTTGCAAAGATTTTCTCCCAATTTTCTGCTTCCCTCCTAATTCTTGTTGCATTGGCTTTTTTTGTACAAAAACATTTCAAATTGACATAATCAAAATTATCCATTTTGCATTTTGTAATGCTCTCTATCTCTTGTTGGGTCATGAATTCTTTACTTTTCCATAAATCTGATAAGTAAACTATTCCTTGCTTTCCCAAATTACTTAGAGTATCAACTTTTACTCCTAAATCATGAACCCATTTTGACTTTATTTTGGTATATGGTGTAAGATATTGGTCTATGCCCAGTTTTTGCCCTACCATTTTCCAATTTTCCCAACAGTTTTTGTGAAATAGTGAATTATTAGCCCAGAAGCTGGCCTCTTTGGGTTTATCAAAGAGTAGATTGCTAAACTTGTTGATTTCACCTACTTGTGTACCTATCCTATTCCCCTGATCCACACCCCTGTTTCTTAACCAGTACCAGGCAGTTTTGATGACTGCTGCTGTGTAGTACAGTTTAATATCTGGTGTGGCTAAGCCCCCATCTCTAGCATGTCTTTTCATTAATATCCTAGATACTCTAGACCTCTTGTTTTTCCAAATGAATTTTGTTATTATTTTGTCCAGCTCAGTAAAAAAATTTTTTGGTAGTTCGATTGGTATGGCACTGAATAGATAGATTAATTTAGGTAAAATTGTCATTTTTATTATATTAGCTCGGCCTAACCATGAGCAACTGATATTTCTCCATTTATTGAGATCTGATTTTATTCGCGTGAAAAGTGTTTCATAGTTATGTTCATATAGGCCCTGGGTTTGTCTTGGCAAATAGACTCCCAAATATTTTATAGTGCCTTCAGTAACTTTGAATGGAATTTCTCTTTCTATCTCTTGCTGTTGGGCTTTGTCAGTAATGTATAGGAATGCTGAGGATTTATGTGGGTTTATTTTATATCCTGCAACTTTGCTAAAGTTGTTTATTATTTCAAGTAGTTTTTTACTTGATTCTCTAGGATTCTCTAGATAAATCATCATATCATCTGCAAAAAGTGATAATTTAGTTTCTTCTTTTCCTATTCTAATTCCTTCAATTTCTTTTTCTTCTCTTATTGCTGCAGCTAATGTTTCTAGTACCAAATTGAATAATAGGAGTGATAATGGACATCCTTGTTTCACCCCTGATCTTATTGGGAATGCATCTAGTTTATCCCCATTACAAATAATGCTTGTCAATGGTTTTAGGTAGATGCTATTTATAATTTTGAGGAAGGTTCCACTTATTCCTATGCTTTCTAGTGTTTTTAATAGGAATGGGTGTTGTACTTTGTCAAAGGCTTTTTCTGTGTCTCTTGAGATGATCATATGGTTTCTGCTAGTTTTGTTGTTGATATGGTCAATTATGCTAATAGTTTTCCTAATATTGAACAAGCCTTGCATTCGTGGAATAAATCCTACCTGGTCGTGGTGTATTATTCTCGTAATGAGTTGCTGCAATCTTTTTACTAATATTTTATTTAAAATTTTTGCATCAATATTCATTAGAGAAATTGGTCTATAATTTTCTTTCTCTGTTTTAACTCTACCTGGTTTGGGTATTAGTACCATATTTGTGTCATAAAAAGAATTTGGTAGGACTCCTTCTTCACCTATTTTCCCAAATAGTCTACAAAGTATTGGAATTAGTTGTTCTTTAAATGTTTGATAGAATTCACATGTAAAACCATTTGGCCCTGGAGATTTTTTCCTAGGGAGTTCGTTGATGGCCTGCTCAATTTCTTTTTCTGATATGGGGTCATTAAGAAATTTCACTTCCTTCTCTGTTAGTCTGGGCAGTTTATGTTTTTGTAGATATTCATCCATATCTCTAAGGTTGTCAAATTTATGGGCATACAGTTGGGCAAAATAATTCCTAATTATTGTTTTGATTTCCTCTTCATTAGAGGTGACCTCACCCTTTTCATTTTTTATACTGGTAATTTGATTTTCTTCTTTCTTTTTTTTAATCAAATTGGCCAAAGGTTTATCAATTTTATTGGTTTTTTCATAAAACCAGCTCTTTGTTTTATTTATCAATTCAATAGTTTTCTTGGTTTCAATTTTATTAATCTCTCCTTTGATTTTCAGTATTTCTAATTTGGTATTTAATTGGGGGTTTTCAATTTGCTCTTTTTCTAGCTTTTTCAGCTGTATGCCCAGATCATTGATCTCCTTTTTCCCTATTTTATTCATGTAGGCATTTAGGGATATAAAACTTCCCCTAAGAACTGCTTTTGCTGCATCCCATAAGTTTTGGTATGTTGTTTCATTATTGTCATTCTCTTGAATGAAATTATTAATTGTTTCTCTGATTTGTTCTTTGGCCCACTCACTCTTTAGAATTAAATTATTTAGTTTCCAATTAGTTTTTAGCTTATTTTTCCATGGTACTTTATTAAAAATGATTCTTATTGCATCATGATCTGAAAAGGATGCATTGACTACTCCTGCTTTTCTGCACTGGATTGTGAGGTTTTTATGCCCTAGTACATGGTCAGTTTTTGAGTATGTGCCATGTACTTTTGAGAAGAAAGTATATTCCTTTTTATCCCCATTCAGTTTTCTCCAGAGGTCTATCATATGTGCCTTTTCTAAAATTCTGTTTACCTCCTTAACTTTTTTCTTATTTATTTTGAGGTTAGATTTATCAAGTTCAGAAAGGGGGAGGTTGAGGTCTCCCAATATTATAGTTTTGCTGTCTATTTCTTCCTGTAACTCCCTTAACCTCTCCTCTAAGAATTTGTATGCCTTACCACTTGGTGCATATATGTTAAGCAATGATATTGCTTCATTGTTTATGGTGCCTTTTAGCAGGATATAATGTCCTTCCTTATCTCTTTTAATTAGATCTATCTTTACTTTTGCTTTGTCTGAGATTAGGATTGCTACACCTGCTTTTTTTACTTTAGCTGAGGCACCATATATTTTACTCCAGCCTTTTACCTTAACCCTATGTGTATCCCCCGTTTCAGATGCATTTCTTGTTAACAGCATATTGTAGGATTATGGTTTTTAATCCATTCTGCTATCTGCTTCTGTTTTGTGAGAATGTTCATCCCCTGCACGTTCAGGGTTATGATTTCTATCTGTGTCTTTTTCTCCATCCTAATTTCCCCTGTTTATGCTTTTATTTCTCCCTTTCCCCTTCTCCTCCTCAACAAAGTTTTGCTTTTGACCGCCGCTTTCCTCAGTTAACCCTCCCTCTTTATTCCCCTCCCTTATCTTACCATTACCCACTTGCTACTTCTCCTCTTCCTTCTGCCCACCCCCCTCCCTTTTTCCCTCCTTTCCCTCCCACTTCCCGTAGGACAAGTTAGATTTCTAAACTTATCAGAGTATGTTATTCCCTTCTTGAACTAGATCAGATGACAGTAAAGCTCAAATACTGCTCTTCTCCCTCCCTTCTTTCCCTCTACTATAATATGTTTTTGTGCCACTTCCTTTGGTGTAATTAACCCTTTTCTACTACCTCCTTACCACTTCCCTCATAGCCCTCCCTTTATATCTCTTATTTATATTTTATATCATTACATCAGTTAATTTATACAGGCATTCACAACATATGTATATCCCTTTCATTTGTCATAATAGTTGTACCATTCACAAGAATGACTTATATATGTATATGTATATATATATATATATGTATATATATACATATATATGTGTGTATATATATGTATATATATATACATATATATATGTGTGTGTATATATATATATATGTATATATACATAAAAAACATACATAAGATGATATAATCCCACATAAAGATGTAAACAACCTGCCCTTATTGGTTAATAAGGTTTGTGGGGTTTTCCCCCTGGTTACCTTTTTATGTCTCTCTTGAGTTTTGTATTTGGAGATCAAATTTTCCATTGAGTTCTGGCCTTTTCATCAGGAAGGTCTGGAATTCCCTTATTTCATTGAATGTCCATCGCCTTGCCTGGAAAATTATGCTTAGTTTTGCTGGGTAGTTGATCCTTGGTTGTAGTCCCAGCTCCTTTGCCCTTCGGAATATCATATTCCAATTTCTCCTGTCTTTTAATGTGGAAGCTGAGAGATCCTGCGTGATCCTGACTGCAGTTCCACGATATTTGAATTGCTTCTTTTTGGCTGCTTGCAGTATTTTCTCCTTGAGTTTATAGCTCTGAAATTTGGCTATAATATTTCTTGGTGTTTTCAGTTTGGGATCTCTTTCAGGGGGTGATCGGTGAATTCTTTCAATGACTATTTTGCCCTCTGGTTCTAGGACCTCTGGGTAGTTGTCTTTGATAATTTCTTCGAAGATACTGTCAAGGCTCCTTTTTTCATCGTGGATTTCTGGTAGACCGATAACTCTCAGATTGTCTCTCCTGGATCTATTTTCCGGGTCAGTTGTTTTGCCAATCAGATATTTCACATTTTTTTCTATTTTTTAATTCTTTACGTTTTGTTTTATTACTTCTTGATGCCTCATAGATTCATTAGCTTCCACTTGCTCGAGTCTAATTTTGAATGAGTTAGTGTTTACATTTTGCTTTTGAGCCTCCATTTTCAATTGGTTGATTTCGCCTCTCAGGGTGTCCTTTTCTCTCTCTAGATTCTGAATCTCCGTAGCCATTTCGCCAATCTTATTCTTTAGGGACTTGATTTCATCAGTGGATTTTTTCTCCCTTTTTTCCATATTTTCTTTTAGCTCCCTAATTTGGTTTTTAAAATCCTCCTTTAGCTCTTCCAGCAGTGCTTTTTGGGCTGGAGACCAGTTCATATTAGCTTTTGAGGTATCTGATGTATCTACCGTGTCATTGCTACCCTCTTCTATGTTGATATTTTGATCCTGCCTGTCTCCATAAAAAGAATCTATTGTCCTCGGTTTTTTTGTGTTCTTCTTCATGTTGGTTTGCCTTTTGCTGACTTTACCCCGAATTTCTAGCTTTGGGCTCTGTGTCCCAGCTTTCTTATTCTGGGGGTTGTGAGTCCAGAATTATAACCTTCAGTTTCCTGAGGTGTGGGGGAGGGGTCTGGCTCCCTGGCGTGAGGACCAACCCTGACATACTGCGCTTTTCTCAGCAGCCTAAGGGGCAAGGACAACTCCAGGAGACTCACGATGGAGAATGCTATCTTCATCAAGACAAAGAACTGCGAAGTTTGAATACAGACTGAGGCACACTACATGCTCGCCTTTTTTGCTTCTCTTTTGTTTTTGTTTTTGGGTTTTTTTTTTTTGGTTCTGTTTCTTCTTTCTCATGATTCATTCCATTGGTCAAAATTCTTCTCCACGACTTGACTAGTGCATAAATTAATTCAATGCGATGTTATACATGACAGTTATATGAGACTCCATGCCGTCTTGGGGAGGGAGGGGGGAGGGAGGGGAGAAAAACTGGAACTCAAAACTATGTAGAACCGTGTGTGGTAAACTAAAAATAAATAAAGAAATTTATAAAAAATTAAAAAAAAAGAAAATACTTGAATGGAAAGTGAGGGAAAAAAAATAAATTGTTGACTTTTTTCGTAATTCTCTTGCATCAATCACATTTCTTTTCCTAATTTTTCTTCTACCTCTCTTATATGATTTTTAGATATATTGTTTGTTTTATTTTCAGTTTATAACACTCAGGTCCACAAGTTTTTGAGTTCCAAATTTTCTCCTCCCCTACCCAAGATGGTATGTGATCTGATATAGGTTCTACATATACCTTCACATTAAACTTACTTTCCCAAAAATCAAGTTGTAAAGAAGAATTACAACAAATGAAATGACTCATGAGAAAAATGAAACAAAACCAAAAATAAAATTAAATTAAAACAAAGAGGGAGCAAACAGTATGCTTCAATCTGCATTAGGACTCCGTAATTCTTACTCCAGATATGGATAGTCTTTTCCAACATTAGTCTTTTGGAGCTCTCTTAGTACCTTGCATTGTTGAGAAGAGCCAAGTCTATCAAAGTTAATCATCACAGAAGCAATGCGTTTCTGGTCATGTTCTGTTTGGATAATTTTATTTTTCATGGAGTCATTTTCTCCAATCAGATTCTGAACCTCCTTAATATTTTCCCCAATTTTACTTTTTAAAGATTTGTTCTCACCAGTGATTTTTTTTTTCCATTTTTTCCTTTGCCTCTCTAATTTAGTTTTAAAGTCCTCCTTGAGCTCATCCAGGAATGCTTTCTGGGCTGGAGACCAGTTCATATTCCCTTTTGAGGTTTCAGGTGTGGGTATAGCATCAATACTGTCCTCTTCTGAATTCATATTTTGATCTTTGTCCCTGTAATACGATTCAATGGTCTTTTTGTACTTTTTTAGATTCCTTCTTCATGGTAGTTACCTTTTTCCTGGCTTTTTAAGTGCATTTGTGCTTCTGGGGCCCTGGGGGCTCTGTCCCAAGCTTCTTGTGCTGTGGCCTCTGGTTTTGTCAGCTAGAGGTTATATGGTGTTGCCACTCACCTGGTGCTGAGCTGGAGTTGGCTGGTGTGTGCTGAGGATTGTAGCCCAGGGAGGTCTTTCTGAGTTTCCCTGGGGAAGTCACCATGTGAGGTGTTGGTGAGGGGTGGTCTGGCTGCTGGAAGTCTCCTCTTCCCCTAGGGTTGAGCTATAGCATGGGTGGTCTAAGCCATTGTCTGCACTCGTGTCTGCCATTTCCCCTGGCTGTGCAAAGGCACACCTGGGCTCCTGGTATTGGTGTTTCCAGTTCCACCGACCCGAGGCTCTGGAACTCCCACTGGTCTGCCAAGGTGGGGCCTGCTGGGACTCCTCCCTTCCTGTACTGGTCTCCTACCACCAGAAGAGAGACTCTTTCCTCAGCCTCCAAAGCTATAAGATTACCAAACCTCCACTTCTGGCTCATCTATTCCAGGGTTTTGTTTTTTTTAGGGCAGTATTCTCTGGGTTTATTCAAGGGAGGGATGAGAGTTGTTTCACCTGCTCATCATGGCTCCCAGAAGTTCAAGAAGGTGAATTTCAGACTGTGGGCTGAATGCCTTAGGAGTAGCTTCTGACATGGCCACAGGGTCTGTGCTGCTGCCTCATGTAGCTCTGGCAGACTCCTAGCCTGGGCTGAGAGGCCTGGGGATCACCACCGAAGCCTTGAGCCTGCTCTTGTTCTTGCCCTGGTATGGTTTTGTTCCAAGCTCCCAGCACATCTCTCAGCCTGGTTCCCTGGTTGAGTTCTGCTGCTGTTCCCATTCTGGTGTGGTTGAGTACAGTTACCCACACCTGGTGCTCTCCCAGCCCACAGATCCATTCAGTTGACCCTTGGAACTCTCCTGGGCTTGAAGTCTGCCACACTCAGTCTCCTAGTATCTTCTAACTCTTTCAAATCTGCTCAGAATCACTTTTTAGAGGTATCTGATAGAATTCGTAAGAGAGCTCTGGTAAGTTGCTGTTTTCACACTTTCATCTTGGCTCTGCCCTGCCCCCCGCTCCCTCTCTTATATGATTTGTAATCTCCCTTCTGAGATTTTCTGTGAGTTCTTTCTACAGTTGAGACAACTTCCCATTTTTCTCTGGGGTTTTGTCCATAGGTGTTTCTTTATTGTTGTTCACTCCCGAGTTTTTGTCTTGATTTCCCTGTCACAATAATAACTTTTTATGGTCAGATTCTTACTCCTGTTGTCATTTTTGCTCATTTTGTTTTTGGCCATTTTCCTTTCTTTCAAATATGAACTCTGCTTTCAGGGTGGAAGGGACACTATCTCAGGCTTTTTGTGCCAATGACTGCATGTAAGGCAATAATAACAACATAGATGATAATTGTTAAAATGTCAACGTAGTTGTGTATTGCAATGAGAGACTCTCCACGAAGAAGACAAAAGAAACATAACATTTATTCAGACACCAGAGAACCGTATCTCATAACCAAATGTTCACCTCCCACAGCCAGTTAACCCACTTGATCATTAACAGTAAGAAACCCAAAACATGATATCACAACATGGAGCCTCTCCATCCCCAAACCTCTCTGATCCCCTGCTGGGGTTTTCCCCAAAACAAACTCAAAGTACAGCTAAGTCAGCCTGTTCAGTTTTAACCATGAGAGGGCAGTCATTAGTTAGCAGCCATTAACAGCCATAACTGCTTGCTTTCTCTCTCTCTCTCTGTCTCTCTCTCAGCATTTTCCTGTGACATAACTTCCTTTTCCTGTCAGGAAGCTCCTCCCACCACATGTGACTTAGGCTTCTGTGACATAAGCAGGTCACATAGCCTATTAATGGGTGGGAAAGATCTTCAAATCTAAATTGCTACCACACTGCAGGCCTTGGCTCTGGTGCTGCACTGTTGCTCTCTTGAGGCCCATGGCAGACCCTTGCATCTGGTGCTGTGCTGATTGCATAGGGTGGGTTTGGGGGCTGGCACTGCTGGAGTCTGTAGGGGTCTGGTAGCATACTTGGTGCTGTACTGGGGTTCTATTGCTGGTACCAGGCATATGCTGAGTCTGTTGGGGGTATTTCTGTGTTTCCTCAGGGCTACACTGAAGAATATGTTTGTCTGTCCTCTGCAGCATGCCTGTTTGCTTGGGGCTACACTGCAGCATGTGGTGGTTCTTGGAAATGGAGTCTCTTGGCTCCCCTGGCTATGCTAAGGCATGTAGGGCATGCTGTTGTTGGCATTTGCTTGCTCCACAACATTGGGGCTCAGAATCTCCCATTGGTTTGTTGAAGTGGGGCTTTCTGCTGGCTTACCGGTATGCTTCCTGTTCTCCCAAATAATTTATTTTGTCTACGGTTATTTGAAATAGAATTTCTCTTTCTATCACTTGCTGCTGGGCTTTGTTGATAATATGTAGAAACACTGATGATTTATGTTGGTTTATTTTATATCCTGTAACTTACATATAATTTTTTTATTGCATCATGATCTGAAAAGGATGCATTTAATATTTTTGCCTTGGATTGTGAGGTTTTTATGCCCTAGTACAAGGATGATTTTTGTGTAGGTGCCATGTACCACTGAAAAAAACATATATTCTTTTCTATCCCCATTCAATTTTCTCCAGAGGTATAACATATCTAACTTTTCCAAAATTATCTTTACCTCCTTAACTTCTTTGTTGTTTATTTTGTGGTTAGATTTATCTAGTTCAGAGAGAGGGAGGATGAGATTCCCCACTAGTATAGTTTGGCTGTCTACTTCTTCCAGTAACTCAGTTGATTTCTCCTTTAAGAGTTTTAATGCTATACCACTTGGTATGTATTTGTTTAGTATTGATATTACCTCATTGTCTATGGTACCTTTTGGCATGATACAGTTTCCTTCCTTACCTCTTTTAATTAGATCTATTTTTGCTTTTGCTTTGTCTGAGATCAGGATTGCTACTACTGGTTTGTTTTTGTTTTTGTTTTTTTTGCTTCAGCTGAAGCATAGTATATTCTACTCCAGCCTTTTACCTTTACTCTGCGTGTATCTCTCTGCTTCAAATGTATTTCTTGTAAACAACAAATTGTAGGAATCTGGTTTTTAATTCATTCTACTATCTGCTTCCACTTCATGGGAGAATTCACCCCATTCACATTAACAGTTATGATTACCAACAGTATATTTCCCTATATTTTATCTCCCCTCCCATTTATACATTTCTCTGTCCTTTCTCCTTGTTCCTCCTCACCAGAGTTTTGCTTCTGATCACTGCCTCCCTCAATCTGCCCTCCATTCTATCAGCCCCCTCCTTTTTCATTCCCCTTTCCCCTCCTTCTTCCCTATGGAGTAAGATAAATTTCTATACCCAAATGAGTGTGACTGTTATTCTTTCTTTGACTCAAATCTGTTGAGAGTAAAGTTCAAACAATGCTCACCCCCGTCCCTTTTTTCCCTTTACTGTAATAGGTCTTTTTGCCTCTTCATGTGATATAATTTATCCTGTTTTTCCCTGCCCTTTCCTCTTTTCCCAGTGCAAGATTTCTTTAACCCCTTAATATTTTTTTTATATTGTCACATCAAAGTCAACTTATATCCACATCCTCTGTATATGTATACTCGTTCTTACTGGCCTAATAGAGATATAGTTCTCAAGAGTCACAAATATCATCTTCTTTAACCTTATTGAAGAACATGTTTTTTTTTTCTTTTCTGTTTACCTTTGTATGCTTCTCTGAGTCTTGTATTTGAAGATCAAATTTTCTGTTCATTAGGAAAGTTTGAAAGACCCCTATTTCACTGAATGACCATCTTTTTCCCTGAAAGATTATGCTCAATTTTGCTGGATAGTTGATTCTGGGTTGTAATCCAAGCTCCTCTGTCTTCTGGAATGTCATACTCCAAGCCCCTCTGATCCTTTAATATGGAAGCTAAGTGTAATCCGGTGTCACCTTCATATCCGAATTGTTTCTTTCTGGCTGCTTGCAGTATTTTTCCTTCACCTGAGAGTTCTGGAATTTGTCTATGATATTATTTGGAATTTTCATTTTGGTATCTCTTTTGGGAGGTATTCAGTGTATTCTTTTGATAACTATTTTACCCTTTGATTCTAGCATATCAGGGCAGGGTTTCTTGACAATTTCTTGAAATATGCTCTCCAGGCTCTTTTTTGATCATGGATTTCAGATAGACTAATAATTTTTAAATTATCTTTCCTGGATCTATATTCCAGGTCAGTTGCTTTTTTTTCTTCCAATGAAGTATTTTTCACTTTATTCTATTTTTTTAAAATTTTGTTTGAATGATTCTTGATGTCTCATAGAGTCATTAGCTTCTACTTGCACAATCCTAATTTCTTTAGGAATTATTTTCTTTGGTTTGCTTTTGCACCTCCTTTTCCATTTGGCCAATTCTAGTTTTTAAGGAGTTATTTTCTTCAGTGGATTGGTTTTACATTTGTCCAAGTGTATTTTTTTAAGGAATCATTTTCTTCAGTCAATTTTTGTCCTTCCTTTCCCAAGCTGTTGACTCTCTCTTGAATACCTCTTGTTTCTTTTCCCAATTTTTCTTCTACCTCTCTTATTTGATTTTTAAAATCCATTTTGTGCTCATTTTGGGCTTAAGTTGAATTCATATTCCCCTTTGTGGCATGTAGGTATTTTGATGTTGTTGTCCTCTGAACTTGTGTTTTGATCTTCCCTGTTGCCATAGTAATTTTCTATAGTCAGGGCTCTTTTGTGTTTTTTTTTTTGCTCATTTTTAGCCTATTTTGTTGCTTTAAAGTTGAACTCTGCGCCTGAGGCATCTATAACCCAGCTTCTTGCACTGGAGGCCACGGTCCTGTTCACTGACTTTATGTGCCCAGACCTCACATGCTGGTGGCTTGCCTGCTGTGCTAGAGTGGCCCAGTCTAATCATGTCTGTTCTACTCTGGGTTCTAGGCCTGACAATTTGCCTTTTGCACTGGGGTTGTCAGCCTCACAGCTTCCCTGATGTGCAAGCAGCCTGTTAAGACTGGACCACTGGGCCTTGGTTGCTTATCTGTGCTGTGACTGAGAACCTCCCACTGGCTTGCCTCAACATTCTCTGTGCTGGGATGTTCTCTCCTTTTACCCTAGTGAGATAGACATTTCCTCAAGTCATTCAAATTTATGTTAAGCTGGAAAATTGTTTCTGTCCATCTTTTTGTAGGTTGTCACGTCAGAATCTCTTTAGGTGCTTGATTTAGTGTTGTTTCCAAGGGAGACTGGGGAAAGCTCAGGCAACTTCCTGGCTCTTCTCTGTCATCTTGCTCAAGTCATTCTAAATCATAAGGCTAATATAATTTATAAATACTGAAAATTTTATGTATATATAATATATATAATTGGAATTTTTAACATATTAGCAAATTAAACATAATTTTGACTATGAACAGATTGGATTAATATCCATGTTGACCTTGTGCTTCTAGATATAGACTGAAAAAAACAAAATCAAGAACATTTACCATGTAGTAGTAAAAAGAGTTGTGTTAAAATTATAGAAAAGCTAAGTAAGAGGGAATGTTATTTTATAATAGTAGTCTTCAGCCAAGGGAAATTAGATGGTACCATGGATAGAGTGTGGGCCTAGAGTCAGGAAGACCTGATTTTAAATGCAGCCTCAGACATATGCTAGCTGCATGACCCTGGGCAAGCCACTTAATCATCTCATCTGTAAAATGACCTGGAGAAGAAAATGGCAATCCACTCCAGTATCTTTGCAAAAAAAAACCCCAAATGGGATCATGAAGAGTCAAACATGACTGAAATGACTGAAAAATAGAAAGCGTTATGGCCTAATAACAGCTCTATAAAATGGGCCAGCTCTATAAGGAACATCATAGATTTGCTTGGAAGTAACTTCACTGAGCTGGACAAGAACAATACTTCTTTTAGGAAATTGAATTCACTGTCTCAGAAACAACTCAGCAACTGTATCTTGTACAACAGATAGTAATAAAGAATTCACTCCTTAGTTGGTTTGCAGTATATAAGGGGAAATAACAGAAATACCCCTCGCTAGGTTTAGGCAGAGGTGACTACATATTTAAAACATAGAGAGATGCTTCGTTCAACATGTGTTTATATAAATGAATTCTTCAAATTTCCTTGTTAAGATTCATGAAATCAAGAATGATTAAATAGTTGGAAAACTCCTAACATTGTCATAATTTGAATAAAAAATACTAAAATCACGTGACTTGTAATGGTAATATAAATTTGAAGATCTTCCCATCCATTAGTAGGCCCATGTGACCTGCTTAAGTCACATGGAAGCCTAAGTTACATGAAGCATGTGGTGGGAGAAGCTCGCTGAATGGGTGGAACAGGAAGGGTGGAGCAGAACAGAGGAAGTTGGTCAGAGCAGTTAGAGTTGAGGGAGAGAGAGGAAGCATCTAGCTGTGAGTGCTCATTTGTGGGAAGGCCCAAGCAGGGGGCTTTGGGATGGCAGTGCCCCCTGCATTGTTAATGTGTATGGATTTCTTAGTTGCTGTGGTGGATTTGGCTTTCTGGTGTTGGGATTTGGCTTTCTGGTGCTTAGGATAAATGTTTTGGTTCTATCTTCCATATAGAGAGTCTGTTATATTTTGCGATTCAGAACTATGCAATCATATTCATAGTCACTATTGGTGCTGTGAATATTGTGTTGGTGATACATTTGTTAAGCTAGAAATATCTTTGTTAAAATGAGGCATATCAAAAATAAAATTAACGAAAATATAGCTATTCCTTAATAGACAATTGGTCAAATTTTATTAACAGTTTTCCAAATAAATACACAAAAGTATTCATTTATATTATAACCTAAATATGTTCAAAATTACTAACAGTTTTCAAATTATATGTATGTGTATATGTACACAGACACATACATATACACAAAAATGTGTGCGCGCTAGCGTGTGAGTGAGTGTGTGTGTGTGTGTGTGACTTCCCATTTTTCAAACTAGCAAAGAAGCTAAAAGATAAGAAAAAAATTAGGGTTAATTCTGTTTTTGTTGAACTCTGAATTAATTCAATATTTATTGAAAATAATTTGAATTAAACCACAATAATTAGTAAGTTGTTCATATCCTTTGACCCAGATTTTCTATTACATACCCTTTCTTTCATGGTCCTTTTTCTGATGTGTATGGATTCTTAAGGTGTTATTGTTATTATTATTATTATATTCATTTTATATGGTTCTAGTCAATGCATATATGGTTTTTGTTTTCTGAGTGTTAGACAAATAAAAGGCAGTGAAATGGTATGGAGTAGGTATAAGTAGACTATGATATCAATGGCTTTCATGCAAGAAGAGGCAAAAAAAGACATTTATGACTAGAATAATAATGGCCTGGTAATTTGATAAGGCAATGACTATGAATGGACAGCAGATATTAAAAGTATGAGATAAGTGCTATAGTGGTTAGAAGCTGTAGAGGACTTACAGAAAAAAATGTGAACAAGAATCAAATGAATGAAAACTGACCTTGATGAAATCATGCATCCATTAAAATATCAAAGTATTTATAAAGTAGTGAACATAGTATATGCTAGCTCAATTTTCAACAAAATAATTAGCATAAAATGTTTTAAGCATTTGTATAGCCAAGGAATGGTAACTAGTCTAAATATAAATTCAAATATGGTTCAGATAATTTTTTTAGCTTGTGATTAATATAATTTATGAAGACAATTAGCGATGTCAGTCCTTGCACATTAGGGAGTTGGGGTGTTGAAGTTTGAGGATAATTAAGGATCTTGGCCTTCAGTGATCTCAATTATGAACTTACTACAATTAAATTAGCCATATTTGCTGATGGTGCAAGTAAATGGGACACTTATAAAATGTCAAAGATAGTAGAGACCTTAGAGCTTATCTAGGATATTACCTTAATCTGAGAAAGTGAGTCCCAGAATGGTTAAATAGAATATTCAAGTACTGTATATGCAATTATTTAATTGTAGAGGAAGACTACAACCCAAGTTCTCTGAATCCCAGCTACATGTTCTTCCTATTATACTGCCTTGTTACAAACAAAAGGAGGTATTATCTTGTCCAAAAATAAAATTACCAACCAGTTTTAAAGTTTTCACTGGTCAAAAATGCTATATTCACATTTTAAAAAGAATCCTCTTATCATTATTTTTCATTTTAAGTTTTCTTTCCGTATCCCAAAGATTTTGTGCAGCAGAATCATAATCACAGAATCACCACAAAATCTTCAATTTCCCTGTATCTAAATTGAATATTTGATATGGAATTTATGACCACCAAGTTAACCAAGGAGCCATTTTGACCAACTTGAGATTTCTTAAGTTCCAAGGTCATGGGGTTCAGGGGCCAATTAAAAGTTACATTATTATATAGAAAATTAGCTCACTTCACTGACAGGTTTTTCAGAAATAAACTATAATGTCACATTTAGGTGGGTCTCCAGGATTGCAGCTCCTAAGATGATAGTATAAACTAGTTGTCAAGTAGCATTGATCTTTGTATCAAGGGTTAAAGAAAATCTGTTAAATCCTGAGGCATAATAGTTAGGAATGTTAGTGAAAATGAGGCAGGAGAGACAAAATGTTTAATTCATAGCTCTCCTTTTTTTGTTTATTCAATGCCTATTGAAATCTATTATTTGGAAAGTAAATTGATGGAGGGCTATTGCTAAACCAGTCTTGTGAGATGATAACCAATTTTTAATGGAAAGACAATAACTATTCCTGAGGCATTTCTGTATCTCATTTAGCCTTTGAGGAAAAATACTGTTTCATTGGTGATCTGCCTCCTCTACTTTCTGCCTACATATCTGTCAGTTACAAGCAAACTGTGAGAAGTCAGCTTCAGCTATTCGTTTGGAGCTGCATTGCCTCATGCCTATTTTTTGCCTCAGCTCAACTAATGAATGGCATAACTTATTACTAGTATTCCCTTTTTTCTTGTCATCCATTGAGAAAGAGATGATGGGATTTTCTGTCCCAGTAGGAGGTTAAAGGTAGGAGGTCTTGAGTTGTGAATCTGCTCTGTTCTTTCTGACCTTCTTCCTGTTACTTTTTAAAGGTACATGACATGAGGTGGAATATCAAATGAAGCCTCTTTGCTCTCCCAAATCAGTAGGTGTGGCCGTTTTATAAGGAACAGATAAGCAAATGGAGAGAAAGAATAAGAAAGGTATAATTATGTTGAAATGTGTTAAAAATGTATGTAAGTTGTCAGAGAGTGGAAAAATCAAGAGGATGAAAAACTATAATTAAAATACACATGAACAAAGGAGCACATTTCTTGTAAGCCTTTTTATTCAATCAAATCACATAAAGGATTTATTTTAATATGTGGATTCCAAATGTGTGTGTATGTGTGTGAGTAATGCAGCAAATTATGCAGCTGAAGACCCAAATGTACTATTCCATCTAAGACTGGAGCTATGAACAATATATATCATGGGCTATGAAAGAGGACCTACAGTAAGTAAGGCTGAGAATTCCTCAGTTAGGAATTGGGTATAGCTGAGAGCAGAAGTTTTTCCACTTACAGAGATGCTATAAAAATTGAATTGTTTATGCAGAGCAAGAGATGTGTCATCAGAAAGTGATTTGATATAAGGGGTTGATAAGCCAAAGGACCAAATCCAGGAGGCAGGATACACATAAGAAAAGGTTCATAGTAAGTCAGAATTTGAACAGAAGGATAGAATATGTGGTCTGTATAATACAGTGAGATTCAGGATTTTTTTTGGGGGGGGAGGGTTGGTTTATAAGGGTTTTGTGTCTGGTATTAGCGAAATAGGCATCTCCAAGTAAGGCGGATAGACAACATATACGTTTTTAAATGAACGATTCCATTGTAACGATCATTGAATTTATTTTTGGTCAGCCAATCAAAAAATGTGTATTAAGTAACTAGTAGGCATTGTACTAAGTGTTAGCAATTTAAAAATGCTAAAAAGCACAAAATGTGAGACCTCCCTCAAATTGTCAATAAAATACTACTTCTTTTCCTTTTGTTTCATAATTAATAATATACTGACTTTGACAGCAGTTTATCACTTTGAATTATAAGCATATTTTCAAAGAGTGCCTTATTATGTGTGGTCAATAGCATATATTCTGCTCTGAGTTATTGGCACATTTCAACTGAAAAAAAAATACTGCCTAATTGAAACCTGAAATTTTTTATTTGGAAAGTGGCTTACTGATTGGGCAGCTTCAGAATAGACCGTCAAATGTTAATGTACAATGAACAATAATAAAATCAGCTTTATTAGCTTCTAACTAATTATATTATTTTCCCTTATAATAACTAATATATACCACACATGTATGAGACAATATCCATTAAATTACGAAACAAATTTATTCATTACCTTGTAAGGTATATGGTATTGGGAGCTATCGGAGATATGCGGTAAATAGAACAGGATCTTAACCATTGTGGAGTTTACACTCTATTAATAAAGAGATACATACATATAAGTAAACGTGTTCATATATTTTTAAATGTAATACATACTTTCTCCGGGCTCACCCTCTCCCTTATCTACTTTGATACATGCAGCAGTTTCTGCTGCTCTTAAAAGGCACCGTTTGGTTGGCAATCTTCCTAACATTATACCTCGTGACCCCCCACGAGTGCTGCTGGCCTCTTTATTTATAGTCAAGCTATTGAAATCTCAGACCTTTTTATAAGGAATAGAATGCTTATTTTACATGTGTTACTCTTCCCTATTACATTTATTAAATTATTTAATCTGGACTTAAATACTCCAAAAAGCGCACTTTCATATGCACAGCAGAACATAAAATGAAAATTCTATATTTCAGCCAAGAATTTTTTTCAGGCTTTTTGCATCTTTTAAAGTATATAATGCATTTGATTACTTTCAAAAACCTTCCTACTTTGTTTTGCTTCCTTTTGTCCTTGTTTCTGTTCTCTTTTGTGAATTCAAAAAAAATGTTTCAAAGTCCTCTTTTTGGGGGGGGGGAGAAAGAGCTGCCATCATGATTACAAACTCATTTGCTCCAAAACCAACTCTACCAATTAAATAATTGAATAGTCTGGGGAGGGGGAAAACAGAATCGTTGAAATGAATAAGTCAAGTCTAGCAAAGTAAGTCCAGTAGAATTTGACTATTTCTCTACAGTGACTATTTCTCTGTATCACATCTGGCCCTTTTAGGCTAAGGCCTTTGCATGTACTCACTTAGAATGAGGTAACACCCATTCAGTGAACAGGCCTCTTTAAGAAGTGAGTCAAGTGATGGCCCCTTTAATTAGAAAAAAGAAAAAAAAAATCAAGCTTGGAGGGGAAGACCCTCAGGGTAGCTGTTCCAAAGAGAAACAGTTACAACTGACATTCACTTTAAGCCAGGAGGGCCCAAAATACAGACATCAAGTGGAGCTTGGGCAGGGACCTATTGTGGTCCAAACTATGAGCTTCAGAGTGAACTGGGTTTAAGGAAGAAAGAAAGGAGGAAAGAAAGAAAGAAAGAGAGGAAGGGAGAAAGGGAGGAAGGGAGTGTAAAGGCAATCAGTAAATGAGATATTTCCCACCCATTTGAATAGGCTATGGGGAGGGGGGAGGAGGCTGTCAGGGTCCTAGGGGGAGTGGCTAAGACCAGAGTAGGTGCCTGAGTTCTGGTCGCTCAGATGACTTCTAGTCGATGGGATGACGTCTGGCGACCACATACACAGGCGATTGAGATATAGTGGAGGGAGGAGAAGGAGAAGTGGTGGCAGTGGTGGAAGCGATGGCGGCGGCAGCCGCAGAAGCAGCGGTGGTGGTGTCAGCGGCAGCAGCAGCGGAAGTGGCAGCAGGTGGTACTAAAAGCAGGACTGACCCTCGAGCAGACCAGAGAGTACTGAGCAAGGGCTTGAGGCCAGTGGGTAATATTATTGGAGGGCCCTAGCACTGCAGGGAAGCATCAGTATGGCTTGGCTTGGCTTGCTGCCATAATATTTTTCTGTAACCTCCTGGTCACTAGTGTGAGATGGGCATATTGGTTTTGGAAGGTTCTTGACAGGATATTGAACTGGGGACACTGGTCCATGGGTCTGCTATTTTGGAACTTGAGTAAATGCTTTAACTCCTCTGCCTTCTACTTAGAGAATTCCTTATATCCTGTGATTCTGTACCATTCAGGCATATTCATGATTTTCTTTGAAATCATGAGTTCTGCCTTAATGATATAGGGAGGAAGGGAGGAAGGAAAGAAAGAAAAAGGAAGTGAGGAAGGGCAGAAGAAATAAAGAAAAGAAGAAAGGAAGGAGAGAGAGAGAGAGAGAGAGAGAGAGAGAGAGAGAGAGAGAGAGAAAGAAAGAGAAAGAAGAAAGAAAGAAAGAAGGAAGGAAGGAAGGAAGGAAAGAAAGAAAGAGAAAGAAGAAAGAAAGAAAGAAGGAAGGAAGGAAGGAAGGAAGGAAAGAAAGAAAGAGAAAGAAGAAAGAAAGAAGGAAGGAAGGAAGGAAGGAAGGAAGGAAGGAAGGAAGGAAGGGAAGGAAGGAAGGAAGGAAGGAAGGAAGGAAGGAAGGAAGGAAGGAAGGAAGGAAGGAAGGAAGGAAGGAAGGATGGATGGATGGATGGATCTAGACAAGTATACCCCAAGTTAAGGGGCAGCTTCTAGCTATCAAAATTTACCTTCCTTGGGAGAGGAGGAGAGGGAGGAGGAGAGGACAAGTTGAGTTACCAACTAGCTGGGTCCCCTTTCAGGCAGCCCAGTCTACTCACAGGTTGTGTTTGTCCTTTGTTTTCGAAGAGGACCCTCGCATCAGGGAAATGATGACATGACTTGCAGTTGACTTGGATTTGAGTGAGGGAGGGCCGTGCAAGGTCACCAGCCTCACTTTCTCCTCCAGAGCCATTTGGATCCAATGACCAGATATTCGTCAGGATGACTGGAGATTACCCAGGATGCAATGGAAGACTCTGGCCGTTTTAGGCTAAGGCGTTTGCATGTACTCACTTAGAATGAGGTAACTACCATTCAGTGGATAGGCATCTTTAAGAAGTGAGTAAAGGGATGGCCCCTTTCCTGGGTCATCTCCAGTCATACTGACAAATATCTGGTCACTGGATCCAGATGGCTCTGGAGGAGAAAATGAGCCTGGTGACCTTGCACAACCTTTCCTCACTCAAATGCAAGTCAACTGCAAGTCATGTCATCATTTCCTTGATGTCATGGTCCCCTTCAAAAATGAAGGCCAAAGACAACAACCTGTGTCTTATCTACATGGTCTTTTTGTCAAGAATTAAGTATCGACAGCATTCCCTATCATAATTCTCCTTGAGACTGATTGCTTATTGTACTGATTGATCAGAGTACTTAAGGATTTCAAAGTTGTGCTTCTTTACAGCAAAATATCTCTGTATAACTGTTCTCCAGCTTCTGTTCACTTCATTCTATGTCATTTCACAGTACCTAGGATTCTCTGAAATTGTCTATTTCATCTTTTTTATGATACAATAATATTCTATTACATTCATATACCACATTTAGTTCAGCCAATCCCCAATAGCCTAAAATGTAATTTAAGGCAGTGCCTTAGATTCTAGTTATTTGCTCTGTTTCCAGTACCCCACTTTGATTTCCCCTTCAGATTTATGAAGGATTGGCTTGCAGCTGTTACTTCACCAGTATTATACCCTTTAATTAACCTCCTCTTTATCCTCACTTATTTTCCTGTAGTGTATGGTTTATTTTTCTATTAAACTATGTGATGTGTGTGTGTGTGCCCTTGTGTGTCCAACCCTTCTTTGTTTCACATAAGTGAAGTTTGTATTTGTTTCCTCATTACTCCATTTTGTAAACCCTTCTTCTCATGTACCTAATAATTAGAAATCATATACCTCTTTCCAATTGCTAAACAAATTTACCTTCCTAAATCTCTCTAGATTCTCATGTTTATTTAAAAATTTCTGTGAGGATCCAATCTTTTTATCAGATATGCTTAAAATTCCTGTAGTTCACTTAAGGTCTGCTTTTCCCCTACTCCCCGCCATAGGATTGTATTCAGTTTTACAGGGTAAGTTATTCTTGGTTACACACCTATCTGTTTTGCCTTACAGAATATTATATTCCAAGATCCCCTTTTGTTTTTTGGAAAAACTGCCAGGTCTTGTTGCATTGAGTCTGTAGTTCCTTGATACTTCAACACCATGTATATATAGCTATATAGCTATAGAGCTATAGCTATATGCACATACAAACATACACATAGAATATATGTATATATGTATACACACATCATATATATATATGCATGTGTATATGTATGTGTGTACATGTATATATGTATTGAAGTACCTATATAGAAGTGTGTGTTTACATATACACACATATGCATGTGTATGTGTGTATGTTTTATGTATGTATGTATGTATGAATGTACATAGTTGCTCTAAAAAAGTTTAGGTGTATGTATATAGGTCTGTGTGTCTATGTCTATGTATGTATGCATCTGTGTATATATATATACACATAAATATGTACACACATGTATATATAATATAGATATATGTATATAGTAGCTCTAAATATGTACATAGGCGTGTGTACATATACATACATATACATACACACATATAGTATATATACACATATACAGTATATGTGTATATAGTATATGCATATAGTCTGTGCATCTGTGTGTGTGTGTATGATTTGAAGTATATGTGTGTATATGTATAGAGAGACAGAGACAGACAGAGAGAGTATTGAAGTATGAAGGAATACAGCTACAGACATGCATATGTGTATGTATATGTGTATATATGTACATATACGTATATATGTAGCTACACATGTGTGTGTGTGTGTGTATATATATATACATACATATATAATATATATATACAACCATACTTACACAAATATATTTTATACACATGTGTGTGTGTCTATATATGTATATACATAGTCACTCTAAATACGTTTGGGTATATGTATATGTCTCTGTGTATGTGTATATGCATATTTGTGTATATATCTGTGTATATACATATATGTATATGTGTGTGTGTCATATACACATGTGTGTGTATGTTAGCCATAAATATGTCTGTAGCTGTGTGGAGAAATACATACACACACACATACATACATACATACACATACATAAATATACACAGATCTGTACACGCACGCACACACACACATATGCATATATATGTATACACACATGTATGTATGTATGTATAACATAGGAGCTCTAAATGTTGGCTATAACATATTCCCGGGATTTTTCCTTTTGGGGTTCTTTTTGAATTCTTTATCTCTTCACTTTGCCTATGTGCTCTAATAGATATGAGCAGTTTATATTTTTTTCCTTTTATTCATGGATTTTAGAGAGTCAAATGTTTCTTAAAATACATCCTTTTCAGGTATTTCCCAGATTATTGGGTTATTTTTTGTTATAATCTAGTTTATGATTTTTATTTCATTTTTTAATGTTTTGATTTTATCATAATATTTCTAGATATCATTGGAGTCATTGATTTTTTTTTTGGTCTATTACAGTTTCAAGGGATCTATCTCTTAGAAGAGAAAGTACTAAATATTACCTAAGTCACTTAACTGTTCCAAGATTTTCCTCCAAAGTTTTAATTTCATTTTATATTTTTTGCTTTATTTCTCCTAGGTATTTATTATGGAAAATCATTTAATTTTTTTTCTTTAAGTCTCTGCTTATAGTTATAGAGTTCCTCTCTTTCTTGGGTGGGAACTCCATATTTGCAATATTCATTTTTAATTGGTCATTGTCTTCTTTGACTTAATTTACTCATGTCTCCAGCTTTAGTGGCTGAATTAGTGTTCTTCTAAGGCCAGGTTCCACCCTAGTAGGGCTTTTGGGTAGTAGGGTGACTGGCCCTGCTTGAGTTCATCTTTGCCCATCTCCGTACCTCTCCTCTTTTGCTCTACCTTTTAATGGTCATTGACTGTTGCTCAGAAAACAAAGGCACCACTTCTTTTTCTACCTTGTGACATAGTTTGCAGGATTAGTTACTTAAACTGAAGAACAATTAAAAAAATCTCTTGTTATCTCCTCATATATCATATGTTTTAATGTTCTATTAGTAATTTTTCTGCCGTTCTTTGTTAAAAATTATTATGCTTATAAAAAGCCACAACACAGAAACAAAATAAAATTTACAAAATTACACATCTTTTGTATCATCTCTTATCAATGACCAGTGGACTACAATCAATATCCCTATTTTATCTTTCATCCTCTTCTTATCCTCAGTATAACTTAAAAACATCCACGCATACTTTTTCTTGAATAGAGTCTCATGACTCTTTTCTCATAGGATCATGCTACTCTTGTATTCAAATTTCATCTGTCCTTACATTTCTGATGGTGGGTGGGGAAGAGCAGGGAGAGAATAAGAGGTTTCTTCAGGGCAATTGAAGGAAAAGGAATTAGGCATGTCTGGCTTGGTTTCAATAGACAGAATTAAAAGTAGAATTTGGAGGAGGCAATTGTATCCTCAATATAAGACAAAAAAACTCCCTAACAATTTTAAACATCCACTAGTATCAGGAAATTGTGGCTTCCCTTCTCACAAGATGCCTTCAAGTGAAATCATTCCTTTTTTAAATTTGAAATTTGAAGTGGTCAATCAACTCCCAGTTCTTTACTATGGGCCTAATGTAGATAGCTTCCCCTTTACTGTTTGTCAGAATAATTTATTCTCATATCTAAAGAATTTTATTATTTAGAGCTTCTTAATCTTTTTAGGTCAACTTCTCCTGTAGAATTTTACTCAACGGTTTCTATACAGCTTTGCTCTATTCCTTTTAAAATTGAATCTTCTAAAAATCTAGTATTTACATTGGAATTTTCTGACTATTCCTTAATTTCTTCCCTGTCATGATTTCTAAGAAGGAATATTCACTTCCACTACAAATTAGCAATTTTATTTTAGCAATAAAGTCCCACATTTTAGTCAGAATTCAGTGAGGTATGGTAAATCACCTTGTTGATTCCTCAAGATATTAAAGAATTATAGTACAATTAAGTAATGAAATTATATTTAGACTAATCATGGAATGGTCTCCTTGAAACAATAGAAAAGTCCTTAAGTATTAGAAATTCCAAACTGAAATTCTCAAACTGAATAAAATAGTGGGAAGCAGGCTGTCTCTTGAGTCAGAGGACCTAGATTCAAATGTTACGCGTGACACTTGCTCTTAGGACATTTGGCAAGTCTCTCAGCCTTAATGGGTCTCAGTTTTCTCATTGGTAGAATGAAGAAGTAGAAGTTGATGACCTTTGATGTTGTTTATATTTCTGTGTATATGAATCAGGAGGGAGGTGTGAACTTGTAATAGGACTTTGAAAATAACGATTGATGACCAGTTGTTGACAGGCTTGGGCAAAGCCAAATTTTTCAAAGACTTTTTCCTCAGTCTGGATGCCAGGAGTTATTTTGTGGCTAGCATTGGACAGAACTGCTGCCTTAAAGTTTATTTGTAGTCTCCAAAAAATCCCACTCCAACCCTAGCCTTTATTACACAATATTCAAGGTATGTCAAAGTGATATATAAGTTGTCTAAGAATACTTTGTCCAATTAGATGCTAATCTTTTCATTTTATGAATGAAATCTTAAAGCAAATGAAACATGTCAAACAAATTGGTATAAGGGCTAGATTTAGATGTAATGATATTGTCTTTTTCCCCCGTGCAAGAATTCAATCACAGAGAGTACTCTGGACAATCTACTGACAGCTCTGTGGAGCTGGGCTGTTCTAATAATATAAATGATCTAGATAGTGATTTGACATAGTCTAAACCACACCCTTCCTCAGAAGTTTTTGTATTGCTCAAGTACAATCACAAGTGGAAGCCAATCTCCCTCCCTCTCCCTCTTCCCACCCACCTCCTGTGTGTGTGTCTTTCTCTCCCTTCATATCTTTAACCTTTCTGGGAAACACATTCCCAAAATATTCAAATAGTATTGTAACGTATTGTTTAATTGATTATTCTATTCAACTGCTTTTATGTGGTAGTTGGCAGGAAATCAGATAGAAGGCTCAGTGTATCCTGGCCTTTGAATCAGTACACCTGGATTCTAATCTTGCTTCAGCCATTGAATTTGGCTATTTATTTAATTTCTATGGGACTCAGTTTCCTCATCTTTTAAATAAGTGAGTTGGAAGAGATGATCTCTAAAATTCTTTTCAATTCTAAGATTTTCTTATGCTTCCAAATAATCTTAGGTATACCAATATTTTTGAAATATGGGATTATATATATCTATATCTATATGTACACACACACATATATACACATACATACATATGTGTATGTATACATATGCTATATATACACATACGTATATGTAGGTGTACATATACATATGCTACATATATATATATATATATGTATATATATAAAAATCTTTTTGTTTTCTTTTTAAATTTATAGACTACTGTTATTTATGTTTGGAAAACTTTTACTTTACTTCCTGAATGTGTTTTCTGAATATCACAGAGCAAGACAAAAAAGAGGAGAAAGATAATGAGCTCTTAAGAAACTACTTTCTTGTACTTTTACCAGAATACTTTTTCTTATCTTTCTGCACTTTCTGAAAAACAGGAAGAGAAGCTAGGTATCATAATACAGATCATTATATACTTGCTCACATTAAGAGAAGTGGACTTTTAATCACCCAAAGAAGACTGGAAGTTCTTTTTACCCTAATTAAAATTGTAAGTAGGGGAGCATCACCGGGGCTCTGCTCTAGCACACTGATGTAGGGGGTCATTTCCTCTATAGGAAGGAGTGCATCTCTATAACAATTCAGAAACTGATTCATGCCTAGCATTATGTTCCATAGTCATCTACTGAACAGCCCTAAGCAGTTTCTTCATTGAGTTTACTATGCTCTCTGAGCACCTAGGGTAAGTTGCTGTGGTGCCAGGTCCTTCCTAACCCAGCCTCCCTGCAGGAGCTATAGCCAGGCTGCCTATAGGAGCTCAGTAGATTTTTATTAGGGATAGGCTGCCCCATTTCCCACACAGTAGCACCCATTCACTATGCCCCATCACTGCCCTCTCCCTATTTTCTGTCCCAAGTATGAGACTACCCTTTACTTCACCATTACCTTCCTTTATGTGAAAGAATTTTTAGCTATTTGATTGAGGCTGTAATCTCAAATACTGCTGCCTCAAAGAATGATCTTCATTAAGGGCATCCACAGGTTCTGTGTGACTTTGATTAGCTATACAGTCCAGTGGATAGCATTCACCTTGGAGTTAGGAAGACCCGAGTTGAAATCCTGCCTCAAACATTTCCTAGCTGTGTGATCCAGGGCAAATCAATTACGTTCTCTCATCCTTAGTTTCCTCATTTGTAAAGTGGAATAAATGGTAACACCAAGTTCACAAGGTTGAAGATCAAAAAGAAAATACATGAAAAGAACATTGAAAACTTCAAAATGTTATGTAAATGTTAGATATTAGTAAGAGATTATATGTCAGAGTCATAAAGATATAATTATAGGCAATAGCTTATAATTATTGGTCCCTTCCCATACAATGATGAAGTGCCTGAGCTAGACACAAGTGTAACTTATGTGCTGAATGATAAAAGATAATGAAAGGATGGTGTTCTCCTCTTTCAAATGGGGATCATGTTGTTCAGAGGACAGTAGGTAATTGACTTTAGTATTGTTTGAATTAGTATAATCTGATGCTTTTCCTTTCCTGGTTGCTTGGTGCATGTGGTTTAAAATATTACACCACATATCATAGTTTTTTCACTGTTCTACACCCATATATATGTACTCAAGTTTTATCTTAAGAGCAAAAGGTGAAAAAAGTAGCAGAACTCATTTCATAAAGTGAAACCCAAGGTGTTTGATGTGAAGTCAAAGACTTTTCAAATATATAATTCATCCCATCTGCTCTTCCCACCACATTGCCAGCTGTAGGATCTTAAAACTAGAAGAGGAAAAAAAAGCAACATTGGCACTTCCTAGACCCGTGTTGACAAGCATCAACTTCTGCTTTCCTTCCATATTAACATATCCTGGAAATTACCACTCAATTTACTTGTTTCTCTAAAAATCTTCCCTGGCTAGGAAAGTATAGGAGGAAGCCATGTTTTATTTGTCCCGTGTTTATGTTCAATGGGGAATGTTCCCATAGCCTGTGTTTGTAGACTAAGGCTGATGACATCCATTTAAAAGACATCTTTCATCTTGAATTTCCAAACCTTTAAGTGGGGTCAGGGTTAGAATCCAGGAGAGAAAACGTACAGGTGACTTGTGCCAAAAACATTTCCCAGCAGTAATTTCAAGGAGAAATGAAAAAATAATTTACCTAATTGAAAATATATAGGGAATTTAAGGTAGGCAGAATTTAATTACTATAGCTGGAATGTGGCCAGAACTCCAGGGTTAATACCTCTGCTATTACAAAGAGTGCCATGGGATCTTTAATGACTGTTAGTGGTCAACAGATCTGGCAAGCCTCACTCGTTTTGGATTAATCCTAAAGCTTGCTTTAAAAGTGGCTTTGCAGGGGAAAAGGGTTCTATGAACTTGTTCAGAAAAGCTTTTATATTCTTCTTTTTTAAGTTAGAAAAAAACTAGCTTCACATAGTTTTTTTCCTGGGAAATTCACTATCATAAAATGGATTTGAAATGTGCCAAAATCATGCTCACTATGTTGTTTGCCTTTACAGAAACCAATACCTTTGTTTATTTAACAGCAAAGTGTCAGAAGGGACTAATTTTTCATTAAGCAAAAATCTTGACTCTTCCAGATTGAAAAAAATGAAGCAAATAAACTATATTTTCTGTGAAATTTACTATACTTGCACCCCATGCTCCCACCCCACACAGACACATGAAAGTACAACTCTTCATGCTGTTTGAAATGAAGTTGTGGCTTAAAGGCCCCCCAGATGACTCAACAGCTTTGGCCTGTGGCCCTTTGTTTTGTTACTATTTCCTGAATTCACTTCTTATCCACCAGCTTGCTGAATACCTTTACTCCAGTTAAGACTCCATTCCTGATTGGCACAGCTGAGATGGCTCTGTTTGCCACAGTTAAACAATTATAAATGTTACATTATTACAAATCATGCTGAAGTTTTGTATGGCTTATTAAGAAAGGCCCACGAAGCTGATTCAAAAATGGGTTGTGACTTCTGTGATAGGCTGAGGTTATGTAATCTTACAAAAAGCTGGACATAAACGTTTCATACACTTCCTGGTTAGGCTCCAGCTGCATTCAATGATGCCACTACACACAAGGGGGCTAGTCCCTTCCAAAGTTATTTTGCCGTTTTTCCTTCATTGAATCTTTCCCTTTGATGAATTCTTCAACAATATGTTATTTTAAGGGGTACCTCAGCTTACAAAGTTTATGATCTTTGTTTGAATAAAGGGAAGATAGTTGTTAATTCTATTTCATTCAGTCAAGGTAAATGAGTCTAAAACAGACTCAGAATAAAAAAAATTGATAACAAGTGTCTGGTCAGTCTAGCACTTACAAATAAATGCATACCGAAATAAATAAATAAATAAATAAATAAATAAATAAATAAATAAATAAATGAATAAATAAATAGCAAAGTCTATGTGTTTAACTACAAGCCTCCCTTTCTTAAAAATTTCAGCTTCATAAATTGTTTCTTCCAGGATTGTCCCTACTTGTCACTTATGTGAATATCACTGCACACATAAGACACAGTTAATATGTTTATCAGACAATTTCCAAACTCTTCAGCCTGGCATTCAAGGGATTTAATTGACCCCAACATAATATAATAGAATCTTTTCTCCTAAACTCACCCTCCTCCAGAGTTTCATATTTCTGGCGAAGGTTCCATAATCCTAGTCACCAAGGTTAGCAAGCTTGGCGTCATCATCCATGTTTCTTTCTCCTTCACCTCCATATAAAATCAGGCGATATTTTGTTCATTCTATTTTCTCAGTATTTCTTTCATCTCTCCCCTTCTCTCCCTTTGCATAGCTATCACCTATAATTTATACTATCCTCCTGTCTCTCTTTGTTTAACACAACACTCTCTTGTTTAGTATCCTGGCTTCTAGTTGGACATCTACAATGCATCCCACATATAGTTGTTGAAATAATCTTCCTAAAGCACAAATTTAACCATAGTGCTCTTGTGCCTAAGGACATTTGGTGGCCCTACGTTGTTTCTACGATAAAATGCAAACTCTTTTGTCATATAAAGCTTTTCACAATCTGGTTCCAAGCTTACCTTTTTAGGCTTATTGGAAAGAAAGGTACACTGAATAAAGTAGTAGGTGGTACAATGGATAAAATCAGGACCAGGAGATAGGGCTAGGAGTCAAGAAGATGAGTTCAAATCCCTTGTCTGTCTCAGTTTTCTTTACTGTAGAATAGGCCTCATATAAGATTTACGTCACAGGGTTGTTGTGAGGATTAAATGGTATCATATTTGTAAAGGTCTTAGCACAGTGAGTGACATATACTAAGTCATTAATGAGTGCTTGTTGCCTTCCCCATTTTGAGTAAGCTGTTTCTTATATTTAGAATGAAAGAATGCAGCCCTCCTTTCCTCTACCTCTTAGAATCTCTAGTTTGTATAACAATAAGAACTAATATATACTATCTTGTACAGGAAATCTTATCCTCTAGGTTTGGTGTGCTCTTTTCTTTAAATTATCCTGCATAGACTTGTCAGTTGATGAGTTTTATAATCCAAGTATAAATATATACATATATATATGTATATATATATATGTATATATATATATATATATATATATATATATATATACACACATATATTCCAAGTATATATATTCTGTAAGCCCAGAATGCTCTTCCTCTTCCACTCTGGCTCTTAGTACCTCCAGTTACCTTAAAGTTTGCTCTCAAGTCCACTACAGAACTTTCCTTGGCCCTCCTTCACCCTGACTACAATCTTTCCTTCTGTCATTACTTTATATCTAGGCTGTATAACATATCAAGTATGTGTCTTTTTTTGTTAACATATTCTCTTCCCTATTAGAATGTGATCTCTCTTTAAGGTCAGTGACTTTTCACCTTTCTTTGTATTCATGAGCATAAGACTGAACTTGTCACATAATAAGCATTTAAAAATGTTGTTTAGTGAATGCCTGTCATGTGAAAGATGGAATAAAATTGTTATATCTGGCTTAGGAAAGCAAAATCAGACACAAGCAGATGAGACATAGTTGAAAAGAGATAGAATTTGATTCAATGTAGGGAATTTTATTTTTGTTGCTCAGTCATTTCAATTATATCCGACTCTTCATAACCACATTTGATGTTTTCTTGGCAAAGACTCAGAAGTGGTTTGCTATTTCCTTCTCTAGCTCATTTTGCAGATGAAGAAACTGAGGCAATCAGGGTTAAGTGACTTTCCCAGGATCCTGCAGCTAGTGGCAGGATTTGAATTCAGGTCTTCCTGACTCCAGGCCAATGCCCTGTTGATTATGCCACCTACCTGCCCTGTAAGGAAATAATCCATGACAATTATAGCTGACCAAGGGTGGAATGGTCTCTCTCAGAAAGTAATCATATCTGGAAGTTTTCAAATGGAGCCTGAATTACTTTCTGTCCACAGTGTAGAAGGAGGGGTTCTTAGTCCAGTATGGGTTGAGCCAGATAGCTTCTAAGTTCTCATCTCCAAGATTTGGTGAAGGCAATTTACCTCCCTATTACGAAATTTCATCAGCAAAATAAAAATAATCTCCCTACCTGCCCTCAGTGTTGTTACAATGATTCTACATATAGCACAGTACCACAAAACCTAAAGTAAGCACTTACCTATCACTCCCTAATCCTATTAGGCCAATATTTTTATTTTCTCTTGAGCATACTATGTTCAATCCTAGAATCCTATCTCCCTTTTAATGAAATGTATACATCTTTGTAAAACTAGCTGACTTAAAATGACCATGAATAATAACCCCTTACATTAAATTTTCTCAGCACTTATAAATAAGAGATCAGGATGTTTGGACTGGCAATTCTATGACAAAACTCTACCCATGAGTGAGAACAGACTTAGAGATAAACTAAGCAACTATGCCAGGTCAATCTCTACTTCATAGGGTAATTTTGGGTAGAATATAGCTGTTTTTGTCTTTCATTCACAATCAATCTTGGGCCTGGATCAAGAGGCTCTATAAGTGATATTTTGTTTAACAAGACAAATGGTAGATAACTTGCTTATTTATACATAGAAAAGGAAAGAAAGGAAAGGGGAAAAAAGTGAATAAATGCCTTTATGTTTCCATTCATTCATTCATTCATTCATTTATTACATACATATGAAGGACCCAAACTAAGAAACAAAGGACTATTCCAGGTGCTGGCAATTCTAAGACAGAAAAAATTGATATAGTCCCTGACCCCAAGGAAATTGCAATCTAGACATTAAACAGGACAAATGAATTAATATTTTAGGGCATTCAATAAATAATATTGTAATCAAAGGAGCTATACAGATTTTCAGTAGTTTTAGAAGATGGACAAAAGTGGAGAGAAAAATACAGTAACAACTACAACAAAACCACAACGTATGCCTGTGATGGGAAGGAAGGTGTGACAATCTTAGGAATTCAATATCTGCATATGCTGCAGTTTTAAAGTTATCTAAGAATCTGACCTTTGCTCAGTCATTAACTCCCCAACATGAGCTAAACAGTGGAAAGACTTGAATAATGAGGATTTTTATGAGCTTTTTCTCCAGATCAAATTAACCTCCTTTTCCCCTCCCACCCTCCCATCATTCTGGACTCCCTGCCAAAAGTACACAGACACATTCCCAGGAAAGAGGGGGTGTTTTGTAACCTGAGATGAAGGTTACTTCAAGATGACAAATCATTTTGATTGGTAGCTTACAGCAAGTGGGTTAGAGATCGAAATATATACTAGGGCTTAGATCCCTGCCTGCTGAAAAGAGGAATTGATTTGGGACTTATTTAAGGAAAATCATCCTATAAATGTGAAATGTCTCAGAGTGGAATGAACTACTTCAATAGATAGTGGATTCCCTGTATCTTGAGGTCTTCATTAAATATTCCCCTCGGAGGCCTTCTTGTGAAACCTAGAGGATTTCACACGAGGGATGTTATAATAGTGATTGCTAATCTGCTCAATATTAGACTCAATGGCCTCTGAGGTCATTTCCAACTCTGAGATTTTATGATTTTGTGAATAACTAAATGAAGAACTAAGTGCCCTTCTTTTTGGTTAATAAGCTCTCCTGTGTTTTTCCTACCTGGGAGTAATTCGTAAAATAAGGGCCATGTCTTACCAAGCAGCCAAACAGGACCAGAATAAAAATGAATCTCAGAGCTAGAAAAGATCATTGAGGATATCCAATCCAGCTCTTATGCTATTGATGCTTTTCTACCTGGCCAAGCATAACTTGTCTTCTCTCCAAATTGGTCTTCTTGTTCTTCATACCTGATACTCTGCTTCTGCATTCCTTCTTGCCTTGGTATTTTGGAATTCTTGCTTTCCTTCAAGACAACACAAATGCCACCAATTCTCCATGAAGATTTTCTTGATCTCTTTATCTTTCCTGGTCACTTTAAGAGCCCATGGTCTTTCTGCCAAAAGTAATTGGGACTCATTTTTTTTAACACATCCTACATTGCTAACTAGGTGGTGCAATGTATCTACTGATAGAGTGCAGGATCCGGAGTCAGGAAGACTCATCTTCCTTAGTTCAAATCTGACCTCAGACACTTATTAGCCATAATCCTGGGCAAGTTGCTTAACCTTGTTTGCTTCAGTTCTTCATTTATAAAATGATGGCAAGAAGAAAATGGCAAATCACTCCAGTATTTTGGCCAAGAAAACCTTAAATGAGGTTACAAAGAGTTGGACATGACTGAAATGACTGAACAACAACACACACTTAAATATGGGTATGTTGTTTCCTACTTTAGAATGTAAGGTCTCTATGGGCAAGGAACTGTTTCACTTCTGTTTTGTGTTGCCAGCCTTTAGCACAGTATCTGTCACATAGTAGGGACAGAGATAGGAACTAAAATTGTGATTTCACTGGTATAAGGAACTTCCCGAAGATGAAATTCTTCTACCTATGAAGGTTGGTGCCTTCTTTGAAACTTATAGATGTAGACAGCTGCCCAGGGAAGGTTAAATGACTTACCACACAGACAGTATGTTTCAAAGTTGCAACTTGAACCAAGTTTTCCATTGTTTGAGGCTAGCTCTCTAACCACTATTCCACACTCATTTTCCATTGTTCCATTGTTCAAATGAACCTAAGTGCTGAAATACAACAACAACCAACCAACCAAACAACCAACCAAAAATTATATTTGTGGATTGCTCTAACAGTTAGGAAACACTCCTTTACCAAGCCTAAATTAATCTTTTTCTTCCATCTGCCCACTGCTCCTTATTCAGCCCCCTGGGAAGTAGTAGAACAACTCTAATCTATCTTCTATATGACACCTTTCAAATACTTGTAAAGGCCTCTCTTGTGCCCACTCTATCTTCTCTTCTCTAGGGTAAACATTGCAAATCTTTTTAGCCAGTCCCCTTACGTCGTGAACTCAAGTCCCTTCATCATTCTGGTTGACCTTTTCCAGACAGTCTTGAGCTTGTCAATGCCATTCCTAAACACAGTACTACAAATGAGTTCTGACAAGGGCAAAATAAAAGATTATCATATCCCTTTCCCTGGGAAGTATGCTTCTATTAATGAAACCAAATATGTGTTTTGCTTTGTTTTGGTTGACACATCACCCTGTTTACACACATTTAGTCTATCATCCACTAAAACCCACAGATAATTTTTATAGATAAACTGAACTATAGCCAGGTCATTACCATCTTGTACTTAAGAAATTGATTTTCTTATAAAAAAGTGCAAAATTTCACCATTTCATCCCTATTCAATTTCACCTATTGGATTTGACCCAGTGTCCTAGTCTATGCTTTTTTTATCTTGTTTTTCCATCTAGTGAGTTATTTATGCTTCCCAGCTTGGAGTCATTCATGAAATTGAGAAGCATGACACCTACCCCACAATCAAGTGGATGTCTTTTATCTTCTTTCTCAGAATCTAGCCCTTATCCTTTTAAAAATGCTAACAGTTAACTCACCTTATTTTCCCTTATAGTTCATTTTCTTAATACTTATATAGTCCAAGTTGTAAGCTAAGATATTCCTGTTCAGCACTCCCAGATGTATAGGAAAAGCCTCATTTCATCCTGTCTTGCCTATATTCTGGATGCCACTACTGTAGATCTGCATGCAGTGGCTAGTATTAGGCCAAGTGGTATGCTGGTATATATTTAACAACTAGCTCTCTGAAAAGCGTATCTTTAAATTTAAACTACATTATCATTTTCTCCACAATTTTCTTTAGACCATCAATAAAACAAACTGAACTTTGATTTGTAGCATCTATGGATTTCTGAATTGAAATGCTCATAATTAAAATTTAAGAAGTGGTTCTTAGGAGCTGGTTTGAACTGGCTCTATCATACCTCTGATTAGTCCCCACCTTCTGTCTCAGTTTCTGGCTTCTATCTCAGTCACCTGTTGGTCTATTAATTTATCTGCCTATGCCTATCTGCCTTCTTTTCCTTGTAGGATCACCAATCAGAAGTTGGTTGTTGTGTCCCTTGGTGCATCTAGTGGTGTGCTAGGTATAATTCTGGTCTCAGGCCTCCTTCAAAAATCCCCTGAAACTGAGTTCACCCTGTTTTTGACTATGGCTCTCAGTGCTCTAAGAAGTATAAGGCTGTCTTCACAAATAGCAATCTACAGGTACCTTCCTTGTCCTCACTTCTGGTCTGATAGGCAAGTGGTAGGATCTGGCTTCCAATCCTAATTTTTAAGATTCACTCTGTTCATTTTGCTGATTGACTTCAGGTGTGATTGCTGAAGAAAGAGCTGGAAAATTTGGCGCAACTCACACCCCTGACTCTGCCAGTTTCCAGGTTTACTTGAGGTTGTGGTAGCTTCCCTAGGGAGATCTCTCTATCTTCTCTCATGCCTGGCAATCTTTTCATGTAGTTTCTGGGTGGATATGTGAGTTTCTACAGGATTCTTTTCAGATTTCTTTGTCATTCATCACTCTCAGGTATTTGTTGGGGTTTATATGGGAGAGCTGGGAATCTCTAGACTTTGCTTCACCATCCTAACTGGAAGTACTTTCTCCCCCAGACACACATCCCAGTCATCCCCAGAACCCCATATAACCCCTTTGATGATGTGCCTAGCATTCTTTTTTGCCTAAATACGTAGCAATTAGATCTCTGTACATAAATTCAGTGAAATCTATGGCTATATAACCAATATTTCTTCTAATAAAATGTTGGGTGCTTCATAATAGCAATTGAAGCCAAATACAAATAAAAGATTCACTTAGAAAATATCAAATGCTCTATCAAATGAAAGGACTGACCAAAATGCCTTGTGAAACAAGGGCAGATTCTTTGCAGAAATATCACTGGAGTATAAAATTAGTAAATTTCTACTTCATTTAATGTAATTCTCCAATTACTATGCTTCAAATGAATAGCATTTTTCTGTAGCTTTTTTTTAACTGAATCGATAAGAAAAGTTTCAATTCAACATATGATACATTTAATAATTTGTCATCAGTCATTTTACAGACAATTGTATTGAAAGTATACAATTATCTTCAATATTTTACTTGTAAAAATACTTAAAAGGGATTTTGAGGGCCAGATTTCTTTTAAATTGAGCTTATCTCATGTTCCTTAAATTTACTTGGAGAAAATAGGAATCATTATAATCCTTACGCCAAAAGAACTTTTTTCCCCAGCTGTGATTACTAGTTTTAATTTTTAAATGATTCAAAAACTCCTTAGTTATAAGTGAATTTAAAGTTTGTTAAAGTTTTTTTTCTTTGAAACATATTCTGGGAACCTGAGGAAACTCCAACTGTCTTTCATTAAATCATTAAATTTTCAGTGTGAGTACTCATACTTGAGAAATCAACAAAACATCACATTTGATTTTCTAAAGAAAGTGATGGAGAAAATGTTAGTAATGCAGATCTTTTATTCTCTGAGAGCCAGTTTTTTAAACATTACCAATACAATCCTGCCTTCACATTTTTCAGTCTTCTTTATTTCTATTGAAGACACCATCATCATTCCAATCACCCCGATTCTCAATTTTGGCATTATCCATTAATATTTACTGTCATTCACCCCACAGATTCAATCAATTGCAAAATTTCATTGCTTCTACTGCCAGTATATCTTACATCAATCCACTTCAATTTATTTACAAAATTACCAACCTAGTTCAAATGCCTATATCCTTTCATTTGGACTACTCCAATGGTCTCCTAACTTGTCTCCTTGCCTTTTTCTCTCCCCTCGCTAACCCATTTTCCATAGAAGTCAAAGTAATTTCCCTAATGCTCATGGCACTCCCCAGCTTATTAAATTCCAACACATCTGTTTAGCCTCTAGGATCAAATATATGCACTTTCATTCAATGTTTAAAGCCCTTCACAAAGATTTACAAGAACTGATGCAAAGTGAATTGAGCAGAACCAGAACATTTAAACACAATATTGGCAACATTGTTCAATGCTCAACTATGAATGACTCAGCTCTACTCAGCAATACGATGATCCAAGACAATTTCAAAAGACCTATAGGGTATATTATATATATATATATATATATATGTATACACATATATGTATATATATGTGTGTGTGTATATATATATACACACACACACACACACACACACACACACACACACAGAGGGCGAGAGAGAGAGAGAGAGAGTATGTGTGTATTATTTTGGCAAAGATGCTGGAGTGTTTGCCATGTCCTTCCCCAGGTTATTTTATAGATGAGGAAATTGAGGCAAACAGGGTTAAGTGACTTGCCCAGAGTCATATGTCTGAGGCTAGCTCTGAATTCAGGAAGATGAGGCTTCCTGACTTCAGCACCCTACCTACTGAGCCACCTAGCTGCATAGAAATGTGTGTGTGTGTGTATGCGTGCCTGTGTGTCTGTTGTCTCTGTGTGCATATACATGTAAATGTATAAAACATCAGTTTCTTATATACTCCTCTTGCCATTTTTTTAATATTAAAATGTTTTCATGGTGTTTAACAATAAAAAAGAATGTTTAATTAAAAATAAAAGACTTCATGGAGTATCACTTTGCTGTACCTTAAATGATAGATGGAATTCAAAGAGGAGGGGATGTGGAGGCCGTACTTGTAGATGTGTAGGATGGTAAGCAAATGCATCGACAAGAGAACAGGACAATTACGGGGAATAGTGAACACTCCAGTTCACACTCTATAGTAAGAACATAGAGTATATAAAGAATTGTGGTTTGGGGTAACATTGAAAACAAAGGGTGGTGTCAGGTTGTAGAGGTTAAACTAAGAATTTTTTTTTTTAAATTTGATGAGCAATAGGGATCGTCTACACATTTTTAAGCAAGAGGAAGAATTTGAGCAGTATAATATTTTAAGTACATAATGATGATAGTACTTTGTATGATGGAATCAGAGAAATAATTTGATTGGTACTTACCTAGTTCAGGAAACATAATAAGAGTTTTAACTAGACTATTAACAGTGGGCAAGGAGGGAAAGGATAAAATATATATGCTATGGCAGTAGAGTAGGTAGGACCTGGTAATTGACTGGATGTGGAGAATAAGCAGGGAAATGGCAAAGATGATTTAGAGGTTTCAAGGCAGTAGGTCTGGAGGATGGGAAGGATGTAAGGCAAAAGAGAAAAATTAGGAGAAGGGGCAGATATGAAGAAGAAGATGCTAGGTTCAGTTTTAGGCTAGCAGAGGGTCTGGTAAGACTTCCTGATACAGATATCTAGTAGGCAGTTGGAGATTGCTAACTGAGAATTCAGGCAGATGCTTTTCTGCTCTACAATTTCCCATTGAAAATCAATTCCTTTTTCAATGAAGGTTAAAATGATTACTTAGATACCCAGTATGCAGCATTAATGGACTGTGTGGCATGCAGAAGAACAAATAGTTCTCCAAATGCTCCTAGATTCATGTCATCTACAGGAGTATTGATTAACTGATCACCTGTTTGGAAGCTGAGCTGAGATCAAGCTGCAGGTTCAAAGATACATTACAAAATGATATGCGTAAAGTATATAGAAAAGGAGAAAAGAGGATGTTAAGGAATATGCGATGAAAGGAGGGAATGGTATGACAAATTCAAGTACTATCTGATTTTTTTATTTCCTAAGGAAAAGCCTATAGAAAACAAAATTTGAGAGAAATTGCTTAATCGATAATCTAAAACAATACAGCATTGAGGTAAGAATATCAACAGTCCCCTTTTGCCTAAATTGAAAACCAATTATATATGCTTTTTGGCACTTGGTTAATTTGCAATTAATTCAACAAAAAATGTATGAAATACTTACTATGAACAAGGAGTCATATGAAATGATGGAGATGTAAAAGCAAAAATAGGAAAAAAGCAAACGAAAATCCCTGCAATGAATCTAAGGGATTACAGGGACGAGAAGAAAGTGAGCAAGACAAACTACCCACATGTAACATTTCTTACTGTGCTTTGCTAAATTCATTATCATTAGATTCCCTCCCACCCCCATCCCCCCCCCCACTGTCTGGTTATTTATCTAAATTGTAAAGCCATTCTTTAGTTAAAAGTAAAATTCTGAGTCTGTAGTAAAACATAGTGTTAGGTTCCTGTGTTTTCTGGAATAGATCACTATCAGGTTATTGTGAAATTCATTGAAAATTATCAAAGTACCACATAAAATAAATCAGAGAAGAGATAGAGATTAAGAATATTTTGCATCTCTCTTTGTCTCCTTCTGTCTCTCTTTTTTTCTCTCTTTTTCTTTTTCTCACTTTCTCTTACTATCTCTCTGTAGATAGAGATAAATTTATCTATCTCTATATCTTCGTCTATATTTCTATCTACATAAATGAAAAGGGAGACAATGAATGTCCTTAAGATAAAGATATTGTACTCACAAAACAAAACAAAAAAATCCTTGCAGTAGCAGAAAGAAATTTAGAGACAGTACTTGAATGAATGTGAGATTTTCTTTCCCCAGAAACTTTGTACTACTCTATCAGGGATGAGGGGGATGGGGGTGGGGGGGTTATCAGTCTCACTTTCCTGGAGGTGGAAAGATGACTGTAATTTTAAAAATAGTTTGATGTAGTGAAAAAGGACTGGACTTGGGAGTCAGGAAGACCTGGATTAATAATCCCACCTAAAATACTTACTCGCTGTGTGACCTTAGGCAAGTCACTTAAACACTCTCTGCCTCAATTTCCCCATCTTTAAATTGGTCTTGGATTTAATGGTCTCCAATATTCCTTCCAATCTCTTACTCATTTTCCTGTTTTCTCCCTATTCTGTCTTAATTTCCTTATCTTAAAATAACTGCTTCAATCGAAAGTTGAGACATTACCTTTGAAGTGAAATCATCACCAATGGAGAAGGATAGGGAAGCAGGACAGCAATACTTAGCACACCATTGCCTCATACTCTGTGTATTTGATGCCTGGAGAAGCCCCTATTAATTCAATTAGTCAATTAATCAACCAATATTTATTAAATGTCCCCTATATGCTAGGAAATATGCATAAAACTACAAATAGTCCTTACAGTTTATATTTTAATGGAGGAGCTAAGAAATAAATGCAAAATATATACAGAATAAACATGAAGTTAATAAATGCATACAAAATAGTTAAATACAAGATGGTTTGGGATTACAGGCACTCACCCTTGGTGGGGTGGAGGTGAGAGTTGGGATTAGTAAAGTGTCACCATGAGTAGAAAGATAGGCACCTGGTCTCAAAGTCAGAAAATCTGAGTTTAAGTCCTGTCTCTGATACAAACTGACTGCGACTCTGGGCAAATCACTTAACCTCATTGCTTGGACAAATCTCTGAGGCTATAAATCCCAGAAAAGTTGCTGATGTGAGATGAAAGAGTTTCCTCCCCATACCAATGAAATAAAAATGATAGTTTTGAATTCTTTCTACATTAAATGCCTTTTTGAGTTTGGATTTGTTATGTTTTTTGTTTTGTTTTGCAATCCAATCCAATCCAATAAAGATTTATTAAGCACCTATTATTGCCAGGCAATATACTAAGCAGCTGGGATATGATGAATGCAAAGGAAAGATAGTACCTGCTGGAAAAGAGCTTACAATTTAATGAGGGGAGACCATACACTAAAGGAGGCAGGAAAAGAGCAAGAGGACGGGAAACCAAATGGTAGCCCACTGGTAGGGAATCATCCCCAGATTAGGGACTAAGTAGAACAACAGATGCAAGATAGAGTGAGCTCAGACCAGTTTTTACTCTCTCTATGTAGGATGGGTTTGCGGGAAAGCAGGAAGTGGGAAGGGGGAGTTGCTACGCCACCCTCCAGGCATTCAATCAGAGTGAGAGGAAGCTGAGAGGTGGTGTCAATATCAAAGCCTGAGTTAGGAGCTGCGCTGAGTTTAGGAGGGTCGAGGTTATCCTGGGAGAGACATTTTGTTCTCTGTTCTTGAAACCAGGCAGGGCAGCAGAAGCAAAGTAACTAACCTTTGCTTACATGTATCTAGTGATCTGGAACCTCTTTGCAATTTAATATATAGTGAACTCAGGTCTTAGTTCTCAAATCGGAGACACTACCAGATGGGTTCAAGTTGATATGAGTGAAGGTGAGTGACCATCTGAATACAACTAATTATCTGAGTAAAAAAATGGTATCTAAGAAAATCCATTAAAAAAACAAAACAAAACAAAGAAAATTTTTATCATATTTGTCATGGTATTGGCCTATCTTATTATTGGTGATTTGGTCACAATATCCAAACAGTATAAAGTCTGATTATATTTTAGTCATATATATCTATATTGATATCTCTTTTGGAATACCATCTGTCCTAATTCACCTTTCCATTAGTACATATATTAAAGTGAACCATTTTAATAATAATTTGGACATCATCTGCTCCTTTAGTTATTTCTTTGGGAAATCAAGCATTGCTATTATATTTCCTGTACCATATTTCCAGCTACTAGATTGTAAGTTCCACAAGGACAGAGGCTGTCAATTAATATTTGTATTTCTATAGATGTAGACACTTAAGAATTGTTTGCTGAAATGAACTGTTGTGTCAAGATTTTCAGGTCAATTCAAACTCAAAGATAACCTAATTGTTAGAATTTTCAATATATTTTTGTAAGTCTGTAATTATATTCACATCTTAAATACAATTACTTCAACTTTGTTAAGCTAAGGTAAATTTCCATAGATGTATAGAAAACAGTCATAATCATT